>NW_026606079.1:4190000-4790000 GCF_029834395.1 Sorex fumeus
TGTCAGGATGTACAGGATCCATTGATAAAACCCCCTGCCTCCAAACCACACGCTGTGGTTCCCGAGAGGAGTCGGGTGAGGGCTTAGATCACTGGGAAGAAGAGGCTGAGCACCGGGGCCACGGCAGAGTGTGGGGGTCTGTGAGGATTTGGTGCTGGGAGAAGCGCAGGGAGTTTGTGACTCACAAGCATCAACACTCAGACTATTGTCATCGTGTTCCCTCAGTGACAATCAAGAAGGTAACGGGAGAAATCTCTCATTTCTGTGAAGAGGAGTGATCTCTCTGGAAGAAAAATCAATTACACCTGACCTAGCAGGACATAACAGTCTCTGGTAGACTCTGAGAAAGGAAGAGGAAAACTCTAATTTGTACTGAAGAGGAAGTAGCACTGTCCTCCCATTGTTCATCGATTTGCTCGAGGGTGCCCAGTAACATCTCCATTGTGTGACTTGTTGTTCCTGTGTTTGGCCTATCAAATAGGTCATGGGAAGCTTGCCAGGCTTTGCCCTGCGGAAAAGATACTGTCATTAGCTTGCCAGGCTCTCCAAGAAGGGTGGAGGAATCGAAACCCGGGTCGCCTGAGTCTGCCATGCCGGCCAAGTGCAAGGGAAACTCCCTACCCACTGTGCTATCACTGCAGCTACAAAATTTTAAAAGAAAAAAGGATTGTAGGGCTAGAGAGATAGTACAGCGGCAGGGCGCTTGCCTTACACATGGCTGATCTGGGTTCATCCCTGGTGTTTCATGTGGTGCACTGAGCCATGCTAGGCATAATCCCTAAGCACAGACAAAACCAGGAGTATGCCCTGAGCACCACCTGGTGTGGGGGGAGGGGGGAGCAAACAAAAAAACAAAAAGAAAAGCGAAAACAAGAACAGAACAGACACTTCAATTTCATTTCAGGGGTTGAGGGTCACCATGTGCTATTAACCCACACATGTCTGTCACAACATAGAGACAGCCAAGTCAGCTGCATACAAGGCAAAAGCCCTACCCGCTGTGCTATCGCTCCAGCCCCAATAATAATCATGATCACGATCACGATCATCCTGTTGTTTGTTGATTCCCTCGAGCAGGCCCCAGTAACGTCTCCTTCGTCCTAGCCCTGAGATTTTAAAAAGTCACACATTCAAGGCTCTTTCAGGGTTAGGAGAATGAGACCCATCATTGTTACTGGTATTTGGCATATTGGGTACGCCATGGGAAGTTTGCCAGACTCTGCAAATATAATAACAATAATAATAATAACAATAATAATAATAATAATTCAGTAGACTGGAGTGTATCCTTTGCAGGCTCGAGGCCCAGGTTCAATTCCTGGTACCACATAGTGCCCTGAACACTGCAAGAGCAACCCCTAGGAACGGATCACTGAGATGCTCACAAGCACTGCTGGGTAAGGCCCAACCCCACCGACCCACTACACAAAATGTTCTTAAAGCCCATCTACAAACAATCCCATTTTTAAAATGGATTACAGATATGAACTGACACCTGTGAAGATAAGCAGATAGCATTAGGCTCATGAAAATGATGCTCAATGTTATGCACTGTTGGGAAACTGCAATTAAAACAACAAGCTACTTGGGGGCCAGAGAGGTAGTATACTGGGCAGGGCACTTGAGTCACACAAGGCAGTCCTGGGTTCAATCCCAGTACCATATAGAGTCACACTGAGATCCACCAGGAGTGAGGCCAGAGCACTGCTAGGTGTGACTCCTCCCTCAACAACAACAACAACAACAACAAAGAAAGCGTCAACCTCGGGGTTGGAGTGATAGTACAGCAGGTAAGCCATTTGCCTTGCACACGGCTGAACCAGGTACGATTCCCAGCATCCCATCTGGTCCCCAGAGCACCACCAGGAGTGCAGAGCCAGCAGTAACCCTTGAGCACTATGGGGTGTGACCCAAAAAGAAAAACAAAAAGAGCTGCAACCTTTCAGAAGGGTTAAAATTCAGAATACCAGCACCATCAAATTCTGGTAAAGATACATAGTAACAGAAGTTCTCATTCATTGCTGGTGGGAACACAAAATAGTGCAGTGGTTACCTTTATTCCCACCAGAAGGAGGAGAGTCCCCATGGAGAGGAAGTAATAACTAAAATGTATATACTCTTTTTAAGTTGGCATAAATATTATAATGCAGAGGAAAATGATCCCCCCACTCATAAGAAGAAAAATATGTAAAAGCAAATGAAAAAGAAAAAAAGAAAGTGACTCACTGGCCCTTCTTCCCCTGCCCCTGGCACAGCCTGGGATCACTTGGAGCAGAGCGCCCCTGGTGGCCACAGTCACCCCTGCAGATGCCCTGTGTCCCTCAGCAGGTTTGTGTCTGGGCTCACAGGGACTTGCCCTCAATGTGTCTCTTGCACAATAATACACGGCTGTGTCCTCAGTTACCGAGTTGCTCAGTTTTAGGTGAACTTGGTTCTTGGAGGTGTCCCTGGAGATGCTGAGTCGGGACTGAAGACTTGGGTTATAGTATGTTCTTCCACTAGCCCCTATAGCACCAATCCAATACAGCCCCTTTCCAGGGGCATAGCGGACCCAGTGTAAACTATAGCTTGTTAGAGAGAATCCAGAGACGGAGCAGGTAAGGGACAGCATCTGCGAAGGTGTCACCAGGCTTGGTCCCGACTCCTGCAGCTGTACCTGGGACAGGACACCTGGGGACAGAGACCCATAGTGAGTCACGGGCTCAGAGGCCCCATACCCAACTTGGAGCCTCTGTGCAGGGGATACTCACATCCAGGAGCTGCCAAAAGAAAGAAGAGGAACCAGCGCTGATGCACGTTCCTGGCCACGAGGTCCATGATCTCAGACACCATGTCAGGAGGAGAGGGAGCCCAAGTTGGGGTGAGTGTGAACGTGGCTTTAAGCCTGGGTCCCGACTGCAGATTTGCATGGGGGAGCCTCTGTAGAGAAAGGGCGGTTCTAGGGGAGGCTGGTGTGTGGCCTCCCTGGGAGGAGGTGCTCTCTGTGGCTCAGAGCACTCAAGCCTGTCCCTGGGGCCCTGAGAGCCGGGCCTCTTCCTCCAGCACAGGAAGCGTGCCGTGGAGCTCTCAGGAAACAAGAATTGCTGAGGGGGAAATGACAGCTGGGGAGGAGAGTCCCCGTGTCTCAAGTCCCTGATGACCAAACCCAGCTCCCCCCAGGGCCTATAGAATGTAGATAGGCCGTTGCCCCTCCATGTCCCTCGGTGGTGGCTCATGTTCTCCAACTGCAGATGGAAAACCTTGAACCAAACAGTCAGTGTAACTGTCACAGTAAGTTCACACTTGGCTCCGTCCAATCCATGGTTAATCAATTTTCACTCTATCTACTCTCTTATCTTCCATGAACATTCCTTCTCCTGAAGCAGCATCACTCCCTAATTTCAAGGTGGTCAATAGGGTAGATTTTTTTTTTTCACTGTTAATGATTTTGTACTGGGACAAGGAAATTGCTTCTGCATAGGTGACCTTCCTGATGGGTTGGCCTGAACAACAGCACCTAAACCTGACCAGTCCTATTTACAACTCAGTGTCCAAAAGATGATCATTAACCTCAAGACCCTATTCTTGGGGTTCATCATTAAAGAATCCCAACCCATGTTTGATGCTTAGAAAGACCCAGTAAAGGGTCCTCAGCACACAATCTATTACGCCAGAGGTTTGGTCTTTGTGCAAAGACTCACACATGCTACACATGCTACAAATGTAGTGTGCAAGCCCTGAGCAGTGACATGTGAGGCCCTACCCTGCCCCAAATGGATGGACCCTAGACACAGTCTGTTTAACATAGTGTACCCCTAATTCCATGGAGCACAAGAGGGTTGAATTAAATCTAAGGAACCAGAAACTGTGCTTTATAAGTTATCACTTCACTTATCACTTAATCCCCGTTATTCATCGATTTATTCGAGCGAGTGCCAGTAACATCTCCATTCATCCTGGTTGTGTGCTAGCGTAGCCCAATGGTATCTGTTCGTTCTAGGAACATGCAGAGCCTCAAACCGATCATTTAGGGTCTTGACGAAGAAATCTGACCATCTTATAGGTGGGCGTCCACGTGATCTTTAGATGTCCCGTGGAATCCAATCAGTAATGGCTCTAGTCCAGCGGTTGTCTGTAAACCTCATTACGTGTCCAGCCCATCTGATTTTTGATGTCTTGGCAAATGAGACAGCGTCCCTGATTCTTGAGCGTTGACGAAGATCAGAACTCCGGATTCTATCTCTCATTTGAGTGAATCGTGATATTCCAAGCATAGTTCTTTCGATTCCTCTTTGAGAGACCCGAATAGCGTTCTCATCCTGTTTTCATAGGGTCCAGGTCTCTGAGGCATATGTTAATGCAGGAAGAATAGTGGAATCAAAGAGATGTGCTCGTAGCTGGAGGTTCTTTGTCCTTTTAGTTATTTCTTCAATGCTCTTGAAGGCATTCCAAGCCGCTCTCTTCCTCCTGCGCAACTCAGGTGCCAGGTCATTCATCATGTTGATTTCTCAACCTAGGTATATATAACTATTGCATTCGGAGATGGTGGTTCCGTTGAGAGCGAATGGAGCGTCAGGAACAAGGCTGTTTCTCATAAACATTGTCTTCGTAAGATTCAGCTGTAGTCCGACCTTTCCACATTCACGGTCAAAGTCGTTCAGCATTTGTGCCGCTTGGCTGATGTTTGGTGTTATTAGAACGATGTCATCAGCAAAGCGGAGGTGGTATAGTTGCCGACCATCTATCGTCACTCCCATGCTTTCCCATTCCAGTCGTCGCATGATGTTCTCGAGGGTGGCACTGAAGAGTTTTGGTGAAATGGTGTCACCATGCAGAACCCCTCTCTTGATCACTTAATCACTTAATCACTTAACTTCCCGTTAGTCGTCGATTTGCTCGAGCGGGCGCCAGTAACGTCTACATTTGTCCCTGTCGCGTGCTAGTGTAGCCCAATGGCATCTGTTCGCTCCGGGAACATGAAGGGCCTCAAACCGATCGTTCATGATCTTGACGAAGAAGTCTGACCATCTGGTAGGTAGGCGGCCACGCGGTCTTTTGACATCCCGTGGAATCCAATCAGTAACAGCTCTAGTCCAGTGGTCATCTTTAAATCTCATTACGTGACCAGCCCATCTGATTTTTGACACCTTGGCAAATGAGACAGCGTCCCTGATTTTTGATCGTCGACGGATGTCAGAACTCCGGATTCGTTCTCTCATTTGAGTGAAACGTGATATTCCAAGCATAGCTCTTTCTATTCTTCTTTGGGAGACCTGAATAGCGTTCTCATCTTGTTTGCGTAGGGCCCAGGTCTCTGAGGCATATGTTAATGCAGGAAGAACAGTGGAATCAAAGAGATGTGCCCGGAGCCGGAGGTTCTTCGTCCTTTTAGCTATTTCTTCAACGTTCTTGAAGGCGTTGCAAGCCGCTCTCTTCCTCCTGCGCAGCTCGGGTGCCAGGTCATTTGTCATGTTGACCTCTCGACCTAGGTACACATAGCTGTTGCATTCGGAGATGGTCGTTCCATTGAGAGCGAATGGGGCGTCAGGAACAAGGCTGTTTCTCATAAACATTGTCTTCGTAAGATTCAGCTGTAGTCCTACCTTTCCACACTCATGGTCAAAGTCGGCCAGCATTTGTGCCGCTTGGCTGATGTTTGGTGTTATTAAAACAATGTCATCAGCAAAGCAGAGGTGGTGTAGTTGCAGACCATCTATCTTCACTTCCATTCCTTCCCATTCCAGTCGTCGCATGATGTTCTCGAGGGTGGCACTGAAGAGTTTCGGTGAAACGGTATCACCCTGCCGCACCCCTCTCTTGACATCAACGATCACTTCTTTGTAGAATGGTGAGATCCTGGTAGTGAATCCGCAATACAGCTCATGGAGGATCCTGATGTATTGGGCTTGAATGCTCTGATTGGCTAGGGCTTCAATGACCGCTTCCGTCTCAACAGAATCAAAGGCCTTCTTTAAATCAATGAACGTTAAGCAGAGCGGCATCTTGAACTCCCGAGAAACCTCAATGAGCTTGGTTATCGTGTGGATATGGTCGATGGTGCTGAATCCTTTGCGGAACCCTGCTTGCTCTCATGGTTGTCCTTCATCTAGTGTTCTGCCAATCCTATTTAGGATGACTCGAGTGAACAACTTGTAGATGACAGACAATAGGCAGATCGGGCGATAGTTGCCAATGTCATGGATGTCTCCCTTCTTGAAAAGTAGTACGGTCCTGCTGGTTTTCCATTGGGACGGAACCTTGCATTCAGACAGGTAGCGAGTGAAGAGCCGAGACAGTGTATTGATGAGTACTGACGGCAGGTTCTTCAGGTGTTCAGGTCTGACCTTGTCTGGGCGGGTGCTGTTTGTTTCTTTACCGACGAAATGGCGTGTCGGATTTCGGAAGGGAGAACGTTGGGAACGACATATCCATCCTGTGGAATTTGGTATGTCGGCAAGTGGACATGGCTATCGAAGAGATTTGAGTAGAAGTCATAGATAATCTTCTCCATTGCCGTTCTGGAGGATGTGATGGATCCATCAGGACGTCGGAGGGCAGTCATCTTGGTCTTATAGTTGGCGAAGGACAGGCGGGCGTTACGAATACTTTTCCCGGCTTCTGCCTCATCTACCAGTACTTCTGCTCTTCTCTCTTTGAGGTCTTCCTTGATCGCATCTCTGCACTGCTTTGCAAGCTCGGACGTTAGCTTGCGGTTGCCTGAGGCATGCGCCAAACCACGCTGGCGAATTAGCTCAAGAGTTTTCGAAGATAGGCGATTTTTTGTGGCTATCTCTCTCTTGGCGTTCCTCGCACATTCATGGAGGTGCTGAACCAGTCGATCATATTCCTCGTCAATGTTGTCAACAATGACATCTTCCCATGTTGCCGCAATAGTACCAAAGAGTTCCCAGTTGGTGGTCATTCTGGGAGTTCTCTTTTTGAACTTTGCAGCCCTTTCTCCCCGCTCTGTGAAGTAGAATTTTGCACAAAGGAGACGGTGGTCCGATCCCGTTCGAAATTTTGGGCCAACAGTGACATCAGTCAGGCAAAACCGTCGATTGAATATGATGTGTCTATTTCGTTGTGGAATCGTGCACCGGGAGACTCCCATGTCCATCGTTTAGATTCTGCCTTCTGGAACTGTGAGTTACCATGAATGGTCTTGGTCGACATGATGAACTCAGACAGTCTCTCACCCTGTTCGTTCCATTCTAGGCCATGGGTCCGGATGTGAAGTTCTTCAGCTCATCTTCTTGGTCCTATCTTGGCATTAAAATCACCCACAATGATCTTGTAGAAAGCGTGGTCTTCTTTATAGAACTTCTCTGGCTCCATGTAGAATTTCTCAATTTCTCTTTCATCATAATGAGATGTTGGTGCGTAGACAACGAAGATAGAAACTGCAGGCAGTGAGCCACATCTATTCAAATGTAAACGTCCAATTCGGGTTGTTAGGCATTCGAATGAATCAATGCTCTTGGCCAAGTTTGTGTTGACAAGGACACCGACGCCTCAAACACCTCTTTTATCGCATGTTCCGAGGAACAATTCTTCTCCAGTGTCGAAAACGGCATGGTGAGATTCGCGCCTTCTTGTCTTGGTCAGACCAATGATGTCGTACTTGACAGAGCTTCTCTGCTTGCTCCCACCACCACAGGAGACCCACCCTACCCAGATAAATACCCCACTGGCAGACTTCCACTCTCGACACTACTTCCACTACCCAGCCGTCGCCACACTCCAGGACGCTTTCCGGACCCGCGCGGCAGCTCCGGCCGAGACCCACGCACGACTGAAGACCCACAGAACAAGATAAGCGGAACTCTCTTAGACCTTGGACTCCAGGCTTGGCGGACCCAGGGACAGAGCTTCTCTGCTTGCTCCCACCACCACAGGTGACAAAGGGATTCTAATCAGGAGCCCCACCCTACCCTGCCCTGTCTGCTTCCTTCCATCTACCACCCAGGGATCGAATTGTGCACAGGAGACCCACCCTACCCAGATAAATACCCCAGTGGCAGACTTCCACTCTCGACACTACTTCCACTACCCAGCCGTCACCACACTCCAGGACGCTTTCCGGACCCGCGCGGCCGCAAGCGGTCGCGTGACACATCATAAGACACTAAATACCCATCTTTCGGAATTGTTGTACCATATTTGATAGGGTTCAAATATGGTAACACCTTCAAGGGTGATTACAGGTCACCCCAAAAGCCTCTATCCCTCTCGGAAAGACTGGCAAGCTACCGAGAGTATTCCGCCCGCACGGAAGAGCCTGGCAAGCTGTCCGCTGTGTATTCGATATGCCAAAACCCTTAACTACAACTGGTCTCATTCACCTGACCCTGAAGGCTTCACCGACTTGGCAGCACTGAGAAGGATGAGAAAGGAGAGGCTGACAAAATCTCAAGGCCGACCTAGGCTGCCACAACGAAGGAAGACAAAAATGATTGTCTGTACTTTCAATTCACATACGCTAGCATCAGATGCATCCATTGAGGACCTGATGGTACAAGCGCGAATGATCAAGTACGGCATCATTGGTCTGACCCTCTCTTGATATGGATGATTATTTCTTTGTAGAATGGTGAGTGAATCTGCAATAGAGCTCACTAAGGATCCTGATGTATTGAGTTTGTACGCCCTGATTGGCTAGGGCTTCCATGACCGCTTCCGTCTCAACAGAATCAAAGGCCTTCTTTAAATCAATGAACGTTAGACAGAGCGGCATCTTGAACTCCCGAGATACCTCAATGAGCTTTATAAGTTAATGTTTTAAAAAGTCAGCATTTGGGGCTGGAGTGATAGCACAGCGGGTAGGGCATTTTCCTTGCACTCATCTGACCTGCGTTCGAATCTCAGAATCCCATATGGTCTTCCAAGCAGCAGCAGGAGTAATTCCTGAGTGCATGAGCCAGGAGTAACCCCAGTGCATTGCCAGGTGTGACACAAAAAGCAAAAGAGAAAAAAAATTCAGCATTAAACATCAAAAGTTATCAAAACACCCAGTAAGCTCAACAATATTCTACCAAAAATAAACACGGAGATAGACCAGATTATCATTTGTGTTTTTTCATTGTTAGATAGTCCTGGATGAAAGAGGTAGCTTTTAATTGTGTTCATAGTAGCAATTTGGACAGGTTCAATGAAATGCTCTCCACATAAGTGTCCCAAGATCATTTTTCAGGACCACTAATTGATACCTGAGCACTACAGGTAGAACCAGGACACAGATAGGAAGTAAACACATAGTACTTCAGGTGTGCTCCCCAAGTCAAAGAAAAATATAGATTGTTCGTATTTGGATGATATCACTTTTATATAATGATTAGCTATCCATCATTCTAAGAAAATTGAACTTATTTATTTTAAACTGAACCACAGGGAGATACACAATTACAAAGTGGACCATGATTGGGTTTCAAACATATAATGTTCCAACACCCATCCCTGCAACAGGGTACATTTACCACCACCAATATGCCCAGTTTCGCTCTTGCCCTACCTCACCACAGCTGCCTCTATGGCAGGCACTATTCTTCTCTCCCTCCCTCCCTCCCTCCCTCTATCTCTCTCTCTCCCTCTCTCTCTGTCTCTCTCTTCCTCTCTCTCTGTGTCTCTCTCTCTCATGCATGTACATGTGTCTCTCTTTCTTCCTCTGTCTCTCTGTGTCTGGGTATGTCTAGTTGTGGAATTATGGTTCTCAAGAAAGATACTGAAAGGTTATCAGGCATATCCCTTTACCTACTTACAATACTCACTTCGTGCCCAAAGTGATCCATTCTAACTACTATTGTCCTACTGGTCTCTTCTCTATCCTAACTGCCCTTTGCCTCACATACAGTTTTGGCTGGCTTCTAACCATGGACCAGTCCTTCTAGCTCCTCTTTTCCCTGGCCTTGGATATTAGCTCATACTATTTTTTTTTAATATTACACAAATGAATGCAGTCATTCTATATCTGTCCCTGTCCTTCTGACTCTTTCACACAGCAAGATACTATCCATGTCCATCCATTTACAAGTAAATTTCCTCACATCAGTTTTCCTAGTGGCTACATAGTAGTGCATTGTGTAAATGTACGATGGTTTCCTGAACCAGTAATCTGTTCTCGGGTCTTTGGGTTGTTTCCAGATTCTGGCTACTGTGGATAGTGCTGCAGTGAACATAGAGATGCAGATGGCATTTCTGCTGTGTGTTTTGAACCCCCAGGGTGGTATTGCAGATCAAATCTAGTTTTTTTGAGGAAAGTCCAGTTTGTTTTCCAAAATGGCTCAACCAGTTGGCATTCCCACAATGAATGAGAACACTTTTCCCCCCTCTCCCCACATCTGAGCCATCACTGGTTGCTCTTGTTCTTTCAGTTGTGTGCCAATCTCTGTGGTGTGAGTTTCTATCTCATTGTTGCTTGATTTGCATCTCCCTGATGAATAGTGATGTAGACTGATTTTTCATGTGCCACTTGGCCATTTGAGTTTCTTCTCTGAGAAAGTTTTCTGCTCATTTTTTTTCCTCCCATTTTTGATCAGGTGAGATGTCTTTTCTTGTAATGCTCTACAGTGCATTATATGCACCGTAGCACTGCCGTCCATTGTTCATCGATTTGCTTGAGTAGGCACCAGTAACATCTCCATTGTGAGACTTGTTGTTACTGTTTTTGGCATATCGTATATGCCAGACTCTGCTGTGTGGGCTGGATACTCTCGGTAGCTTGCTGGGCTCTCTGAGAGGGACGGAGGAATCGATCCCTGGTCAGCCATGTGCAAGGCAAACGCCTACTCTCTGTGCTATTAATCCAGCCCAGTGCATTATATATCTTTGATATTAACCATTTTTCAGATGGGCAATGCCTAAATATTTTTCTAATTCTGTGGTCTGTCTCGTATATCTTATGCACAATTTCTTTTCATGTGCAGAAATTTCTTAGTTTAATGAAGTCCCATTTGTTTATCTCTGCTTCCACTTGCTTGGTCTGTGATGTTTTATGTTTGAAGGTGCCTTTAGCTTCAAGGTCACGGAGGATTTTGTTTATGTTTTCTTTTATATTACTTATGAATTCAAGTCTGAGGTTGAGGTCTTTAATCCCTTTGATCTGACTTTTGTGCTTGATGTTAGAGAAAGGGCTGAGTGCTTTTTTTTTTTCCATGTAGATGCCCAGTTCACAAAGCACCACTTCTTGAATCGACTCATCTTGCTCCAGTTCATATTTCTTACTCCTTACTCAAAGGTTAAATGATCATATATGTCAGGATATATATGTATGTAAGATGTATTTATGAGATTTATAAATGTAAGATGAGATTTATGAGATTTATTCCACATTTATGAGACTGGAATTGTCGTACCGTATTTGATAAGGTTCAAATATGGTAACACCTACAAGGGTGATTAGAGGTCGCCCCAAAAGCCTCTATCCCTCTCGGAAAGACTGGAAAGCTATCGAGAGTATTCTGCCCGCACGGAAGAGCCTGGCAAGCTATCCGTTGTGTATTCGATATGCCAAAACCAGTAACTACAACTGGTCTCATTCACCTGACCCTGAAAGCTTCACCGACATGGCAGCACTGAGAAGGATGAGAAAGGAGAGGCCAACAAAATCTCAAGGCCGACCTAGGCTGCCACAATGAAGGAAGACAAAAATGATTGTCTGTACTTTCAATGCACGTACGCTAGTATCAGATGCATCCATTGAGGACCTGATGGTACAAGCGCGAATGATCAAGTACGACATCATTGGTCTGACCGAAACAAGAAGACATGAATCTCACCATGCCGTTTTCGACACTGGAGAAGAATTGTTCCTTGGAACATGCGATAAAAGAGGTGTTGGAGGCGTTGGTGTCCTTGTCAACACAAACTTGGCCAAGGGCATTGAAATAGTGCGGCAGGGTGATACCATTTCACCGAAACTCTTCAGTGCCACCCTCGAGAACATCATGCGACGACTGAAATGGGAAGGAATGGGAGTGAAGATAGATGGTCGGCAATTACACCACCTCTGCTTTGCTGATGACATTGTTTTAATAACACCAAACATCAGCCAAGCGGCACAAATGCTGGTCGACTTTGACAGTGAGTGTGGAAAGGTAGGACTACAGCTGAATCTTACGAAGACAATGTTTATGAGAAACAGCCTCGTTCCTGACGCCCCATTCGCTCTCAACGGAACGACCATCTCCGAATGCAACAGCTATGTGTACCTAGGTCGAGAGGTCAACATGACAAATGACCTGGCACCCGAGCTGCGCAGGAGGAAGAGAGCGGCTTGGAACGCCTTCAAGAACGTCGAAGAGATAGCTAAGAGGACGAAGAACCTCCGGCTCCGGGCACATCTCTTTGATTCCACTGTTCTTCCTGCATTAACATATGCCTCAGAGACCTGGGCCCTACGCAAACAAGATGAGAACGCTATTCAGGTCTCCCAAAGAAGAATATATATATATATATATATATATATATATATATATATATATATATATCTCAGAGAGCCCGGCAAGTTATCGCGAGTATCCTGTACACAGGAACAAGCTCCCTGTGGTGTATTTGATATGCCAAAACCAGTAACTATAACAGGTCTCATTCCCCTGACCTATGCTCCTCTGAGATGTTTCCTCTGGGTAGGGGCCGTAGCTCCCCCTGCTGGCCATGGTCTCCTGCAGTCCACACTCTCCCAGCAGGGAGGTTTGTGTCTGGGCTCACCCTGACTTCCTCTCACTGTGCCTCTTGCACAGTAATACACGGCTGTGTCCTCGGGGGTCACTGAGCTCAGCTGCAGGGAGAACTGGTTCTTGGAGGTGTCAGGTCAGCTGTGATGGAGATGCGCCCCTGGAACGCTGGGTTGTAGCTGGTATAACCTGACCAGTACCCCATCCATTCCAACCCTTTCCCAGGGTGCTGGCGGATTCAATACCAGTAGTCACTGCTGGTGACAGGGCCCCCAGAGACAGAGCAGGTGAGGGAGAAGGTCTGGGAGGGCTTCACCAGGTCTGGGCCCAACTCCTGCAGTGTCAGAGCAGACACAGCACCTGGGAACAAGGGGAATCAGTCACTGTCAGTTCCTGCAGTCACTCCCTCCCCTAGACCCTGTCACATCTGTGACACTCACCCGGATGGGCAGTCACCAGGCAGAGGAAAAGACTCCACAGACTCATCTTCTTCTCGACCACAACTTTCCTTCCCCAGAGACTCAGCCCTGAGTGAAGAGACAGCTGTGAGACCCACAGCCCAGAGAGCGTTTGACTTCAGACTCTGAGAGGGATTTGCATGAGGTGATCTCCTCTGTTATTAGTGGCGATGTCTGAACTTAGTCTGCCTTATCCCATTGGGGCGATGAACTCATACACCTTCTTGCTGCTTAAGCACTTCTTTAATGGGACGCATTAAACCAGATCATCAGATGCTCCTCATATACTCATTTTAAAATAATACAAGAGGAAAGTATAACAATTCCTTCAACATGATGGGTTTTTAAAATATATAATAAATATATTGAACAAATTTCCCCATTATTATCCTCCAAAGAACTCTCTAATTAATGTCTTTTACAATGTTATAACATAGATATATCTGTGATTTTATTTAAACTATAATTGATGTCTGTGTTGACATAACAAAATTGAAGGAAAATTAATTGTCTTTCCCAATCCCATTGCTATGATACAATTGTAATGTCACTCTGTCTGAGTATCTGATACACATTCTGTGGAGGATCGAAATTCCCTGCATCTTAGAATTGATGAGTTGAGCTTGTGGCTTTCTATGATTTGAGCAGACACTTGTTATGGATCATGTCTTAACTACTTCAACACGTACTTTAAATTATCAGTTTTTAGTTTTCATTAACTTCCTGAGTGAAACTAAAGCATAACCAAATCACAGTTTTGATTGGCAGCGTATTTCTGTTCAGGTCTGTTGATTGCGTCCTGTCAGATACACAGGATTCTCCGTGAATAAGGGGTCTTGCTGTCACCCTCCCCCAATGCTGCAGCCCGTTACTGTTGCTCTATCAGGTGCGTCTGGTGTCAGTGGACCCCACGGGTGGCTCACGTGAGTGGGGAGGAGAAAGACGGTCAATTTCTCCCAATTATCCTCTGCCACCCAGGACCCAGGGTTATTGGGTCCTTGTCTCCCTCGAAGAAAGGAATTTCAGGAGTAGACAAGCAGTGAAGTAAAATGAATTTTATTTGGATGTTTTGAAGGTGTGGAGAAGAGATGGGCGGAAGAGAGAGAGAGAGAGAGAGAGAGAGAGAGAGAGAGAGAGAGAAACGTGCTCAAGAGACAATGTGGGCTTCTCCAAGGGCAGAGAGAGCCCCTACACATATCCCAGCATTAGACAAGAAAGCATGAAAGTACACATCTCAAGAGGGAAGATGCGGATGACACATGTGCTCTGGCACCACATGTGTTCGGCCACGTGGGCGCAAGCAGCACATGGGCTCAGGCAGTATGTGTGTGCCCTTCCTTTGTTCAAGGTGGCCTTTATATGAGTTCTTCAACTTGCCCCCATGTGGGTTCATTGCTAAGGAGGTTACCACGGGGGTTGGGAGTAGTGATGGTCTTTTTTGAAATTCCTTTCCTGGCCTTTTGTTCCTGCAGGAGCTTCTCTGGATCTGTTGCTGTAGATAGGTGAGGGTCTTATCAGGCCTTAGTTACTGTTTTTCCTGTTTTCTGCAGGGCTGACTTTTGTCATTGCCTTGGGGTGGGGCCTTTCCTGTCTACCTGCCTACATCACCTCTGCCAATGTGTCAAAATCTTCAAAGAATGTGAGTGGAAAAAAATGTCCAGGGAGACATGGATTTCTGGAGATCACTGAAAGGATGTCTCAAAGACTCTTTCTCCAGTCCTCATTGTCACTGAAGTTCCTGGCATGACATCCTGGTGCCCTGTGTGATCTGGAGGGCATTCCCCTGCCCTCCAGGAGAGTCCTGGAAGCTTTCATATTTGGCAGGTACAGGGGAGCTAACTACAGAGGCTGTTGTCAGCACAGTGGGATCACAGCAAAGACAATGAGAGAGATTCTCCATCCCCACCAAGATCACTCAGTTCAAACAAACAACACAGAAGGCTCAACTAGCCAACGAGTCCCATAAACTTCCAGAGAGGGACTTTAGTCACATCAGGTTGAGGATGTTTTATAAACACAAAGCGAGGAGAGGGCAGATAAATCAGCACATGAATGCCTTGAGAGTGGAAATGAGAATCCTACATTCAGAAGTTTCAGAATTGAGTAATGCGATTTGTGATATACGAAATGTACACAGGGCTCTGAATAGCAGAATAGCAATCACCTAAGAAAAGATCAAGTAGCTCGAAGGTGAGATTCAGGAAACCTAGAAAACAACAGAAAAATGGGGGAAAGTTTTAAAGTAAACAAAGAGCACATCAGAGAACCTGGGATTTAGTCAAAAGGAACAAATAAGAAGCATTAAAGTCCCTAAAGAACAGGGAGGTAAATTCTATGAAGAACCACCAGTTAAAAAACAAGTCCTAGCTAAGAATTTTCTAGAACTGAGGAGTGCAGATACTGAGATCAAAGGGATCAGAATGGTCCCAGACAACATATGCCCAAATAGAAATACTCCAGACATGTCATAATCCGAATAACATAAGCAAAACTAGAAGAAGAATATTGATTGAAGCAAGATTTTAAAAAGCAACTTATATAGAAAGAAAAGCCCATTAGATTCTCAGCAGATCTTTCAAATGAAACTTGATCAGCCAGAAGAGAACAGAGGGATATTGGGAAAAGAGCGAAGAGACAAAAGCTCCTCAATGAAATGAATGCCTCACCAAAAATGCTATTCTGGCTAGATTGTCACTGAGAATTCACAACCTTGAAACCAGGTTTGCAGAAGCCTTGAGAGAGCTTCTTTAAAAGAGGAGACAGGCTTCAAGCCCTACCAAGGTCATGAGTTGCCCCCCATGAGCAGCTCTTCGGCACGGCCATGGCTCCAGAAGCACAAGGACTTAACGCAGAGCCTGGCAACTTGCAGCAGAAAAGTGAATGGAATATGCGTTAATCCAAGCCACCATGCCTGCCTGAAAGGGAAAGGGTGTTGCTCCCTTCCGCTTTTCTCCCTCTGTACAGCAAGATGGCAGCCACCTCAGAGCTTTTTAGAAAGACAGGTATGAGTCGTTCGTGGCGGGGCAACTGAAACCTCATGGGAAGGGGGGCGTTCCCGGCTCATCCTACATGCCTACTGAGGTCATGGGTTCCCCCCCCCCCCCCCAAGTGGCTCTCTCCGGCTCAGACATGGCTCCAGAAGCACAAAGACTTAATGCAGAGCCCGGCAGCTTGCGGCAGAAAAGTGAATGGACTATGTGTTAATCCACGCCACCATGCCTGCCCAGAAGGGAAAAGGTGTTGCTCCCTTCCACCTTTCTCCCTCTGGACAGCAAGATGGTAGCTGCCTCAGAGCTTTCTGGAAAGCCAGGTATGAGCCGGTCGTGATGGGGCAACTGAAACCTCGTGGGAAGGGGGGAATTCCCAGCTCATCCTTCACGCCCTACCGTGGTCATGGGTTGCCCCACCCCACGAGCAGCTCTCCAGCAAGGCCATGGCTCCAGAGCCACAGAAACCAATCTCATAATTATCTGACTCTTGGTATAAATACTTTCAGGCTTAGTAAGTAAAATACCAGAAATCCAAAATCGTGCGGCTGTGATAGTATGCTGTGACAAGAGGGAAGACCGCTGCGTTGAACCTTGAAGCCCAGGAGCTGCCATAGGTGCAGATCTTGGTGGTAGTAGCAAATATTCAAACAAGAACTTTGAAGACCAAAGTGGAGAAGGGTTCCTTGTGAACAGTAGTTGAACATGGGTCAATCGGTCCTAAGAGATGGGTGAGCGCCTTTCCAAAGGGATGAGCAATGGCCTCCATAGCCGTCTGTGGATCAAATTATTATGCACTGCAGCACTGTCCTCATGTTGTTCATCGATTTGCTCGAGCGGGCCCAGTAATGTTTCTGTTGTGAAACTTGTTGTTACTGTGTTTAGCATATCAAATACGTCATGGGTAGCTTGCCAGGCTTTGCCGTGTGGGTGTGATACTCTTGGTAATTTGCCGGGCTCTCCGAGAGGGGTGGAGGAATCGAACTCAGGTAGGCCAAGTTGGCTGCATGCATGGAAAACGCCCTACCGCTGTGCTATCCCTCCAGGCCCAAAATATTATAAGACAACAAAAAGAAATTCCACTGATAACAGGTTTAGAAATACAAAATAGAAATGTATCTCTACATAACCAAAAAACCTACGTAACTGGAAAAAAAACCCAGTTAAGTCAAATCCATTTAAAATGGCAGCAAATACATCACAGAAATTAGAAACACATAAACTGGAGATGTAAAAGATACGTGCACTGAAAACTAAAATTCATGATGAAGAAAATGGAAAGACACTCTAAATGTTCACTGCAGTATCATAGAAGTCTATGCAATCCTCATGAAAATTAGAGTCTTTTCTTTCATGAAAACATATCAAAGGTAGGTAAAGAGATGTACATGATAACCTTTCAGTACCTGTATTGCAGACCATAATGCCCAAAAGGAGAGAGAAAAAGAGGGGTCGGGGGAGAGGGTGAGAGAGAGAGAGAGAGAGAGAGAGAGAGAGAGAGAGAGAGAGAGAGAGAGAGAGAGAGAGAGAACCATAGGGGCATCCTGGGAGGGCACCAGGGGTGTGAGGTGGCCAGAGAGAAACTCTGGATATTGGTAGTGGGAAATGTACCTTGGTGGAGGGATAAGTGTTGGAGAATTGTATGACAGAAAACGGGACAGCTTTATAATGTCAATTCAATTTTAAAATATGATGTGGTGAAATAAACGGATACTTCTCTAAAAATTGACATTCCCATCGACTGTTGGCATGTAAAGAGGTGTTTATCAACACTTTCTTTCAGGGAAATGTAAACATAAAGGACATGAAGATCATCTCTCACCACTGACAATAGACGATATTAGAAGACTGGAGACAACCCTTGTTGAGACTTTGTCTAAATGGAGCACTGTTTTAGTGTTGCTGGGAGTGCGGTCTGATTCAGCATCTATGAAAAGCACTGAGCGATCTCTCCAAAACTGGAACTAGAGGCTGGAGCCGGAGTCACGGGATGTCGGTGTCTGTGGAGTGACAGGGGTCCCTCCTGCGGGAGCCGGCGGCAGTGGGGGCAGCGGGATCCCTGCCCTAAACTCAGCGCGCCCCCACTCCCGTTTTCCGTCCGCCTTTTCCACCGCCACCACAGTGCTCCGTGGACTAGCCCAGATGCCTCCGTCGGCCCTCAGAGGTGTCGGGCTTGGCCCCAGTCTCCAGCTTCGTCGCTCAGGATGGCAAGCAGCAGTGGCTCCAAAGCCAAATTCATCGTCGGGGGGAAATGCAAACTGGTACGGAAGATCCGTCCGGCTCCTTCAGGGACATTTACCTGGCCATCAACATCACCAACGGCGAGGAAGTGGCCTTGAGCTGGAGTCGCAGAAGGTCTGGCACCCGCAGCTGCCAGAGGAGAGTGAAAGCTGTAAGGTCCTCCAAGAAGGGGTCAGCATCCTGCATGTAAGGTGGTATGGTCAGGAAAAAGACTACAGTGTGTTAGTCATGGATATTCTTGGACCCGGCCTCGATGACCTCTTCAGTTTCTGTTCAAGAAGATTCACAATAAAAACTGCTTATGTTAGCTGACCAGATGATCAGAAGAATTGAAAATATGCATACAAAGAATTTTATACACAGAGACATTAAACCAGACAACTTCCTAATGGGTATTGGGCCTCACTGTAATAAGTTATTCCTTATTGATTTTAGTTTGACCAAAAAGTACAGAGACAACAGGACACAACAACACATACCATACATGGAAGATAAAAATCTCACTGGCACTGCCCAGTGTGCTAGCATCAATGCACATCTTGGGATTGAACAAAGTCGCCGAGATGACATGGAATCTTTAGGATATGTTTTGACGTATTTTAATAGAACCAGTCTGCTGTGGCAAGTACTCACGGCTGCAACAAAGAAATAAAAATATGAAAAGACTAGTGAAAAGAAGATGTCTGCTCCTGCTGAAGTTTTATGTAAGGGATTGACCTCGGAATTTGCCATGTACTTAAACTATTGTCGTGGGTTGCGCTTTGAGGAGGTCCCGGATTACATGTATCTGAGGCAGCTATTTCGCATTCTTTTCAGGACCCTGAACCACCAATATGACTACACTTTTGATTGGACAACGTTAAAGCAGAAAGCAGCACAGCAGGCAGCCTCTTCTAGTGGGCAGGGTGAGCAGGCCCAAACCCCCACAGGCAAGCAAACTGACAAAACCAAGAGTAACATGAAAGGTTTCTGAGCATGAATTGAGGAACAGAAGAAGCAGAGTGGATGTCTGGAGCAGCATTTGTTTCTCCTCAAATCTAGATGTTTTAGTTCTAGCCAGTGGTTGTGGACAACCATTTACTTGGTGTAAAGAACTTAATTTCAGTGTAAACTGGCTCTGAGCAGCATCAGTTACAACCTGAGTTGTAACCAGTGTAATTGTGAATATTAACTGAGATAGTGAAACATGGTGTCCAGTTTCCTATTGCATTTTTTCAAGTAGAAAAGTTAACTAAATGGTTGACACACAAATTGGAGAAATTGTGCATATGACATTTTTTGGGGTTTGTTTTGTTAAACATTTTATTTTGAACTATAATGCTTTGAGATCTCATTTCAGAAGAATGGCATGAACAGTCTTCAGCCACAGATGTGATGGTTGTAAATACAATTGTGCATTCTTAGGATTTATCTATCCCTGGATTTTGCAAGTTGTTCACTTCAAACATTCTTAAAGTGGTTGGCTTCTTGTGTGCAAGCCAGCTGATAAGGTAGCAACCAAAGATTCCAGTGTTTGAGCATATGAAAGACTCTGCCTGCTTACCTGTGCTAGAAAAAAAACAGCATCTAAAATGAAGACTTAAGAAAAGAAACTTAATGACTACTAGATTATCCTTAGGACTCTCCATTAACTCTATAATGTTCTAGGTATTGGTATTAAAAAAACAAGCATATTTGTCACAGGAGGAGAGGGAGAGGTATAAGGGAGTACATCTGCTGCCTCCTGCTAGTAACAGAAAGCTTTTGTGAGAGTTGAGACGGGAACACTGATACTATTCCTTCACATCAGTCTATATTGGAAAAGAGACTGGCCACTTTGATAACATGTCATCTACTCTCTCCTTATCTAATGGCTGGTTTCTGTATGGAATGTGGAGAAACAAATATACACATAGGGGAACGGTTTCACAAGCTCCGTAGCAAGTGGTCTTGCCATCACCTGGATTTTCTCAGAGAAAATTATTTACTGATGCAATGAATTTCCAAGAAATGTGAATAGATACCATTTTTCACAGTAGTTAAAGAAATGTTATAAGCCCAGATTTTAATTTCACATTATATCTTCTCTGCCTATGCTGATCTCTGCTCTTTGAGCACCAGCTCTGTTCCTGTGACAGGGATGCTTAGAGTAGACTATTGTGTTCCCTTCAGGAACTCACCATAGTGGGAGAACTAAAAGAATGAGATTCAGACATAGCCCAATTGCACCTGGCTTACTTGCCACCTAGAGCTAGTTACCTGTGTCTGTTCTTTTGCCATAAGTGGAAATAAACACTGACCTTTGTTTCTTTATATTTCCTCAAAGACATGATCAGATTGCAAAACATGGATCGTTTGGAGTTTTCCAGGAATAGAGAAACAGTCCAAGGACCTTCTATGGCACCAGAACTATTGACAAGCATATCTTCCTCTAACATCTGGGGGAAGCACCCGTGCACAATCCTACAAGAAAAAAAATGCATCACGAAGGTGTTCTAGAGAGAAGTCATCTTTTTCTTGGCTGTTGCTGAAAGACAGAGAGAAATCCTGAGCCTTTCTCTCAAATGAAGCCTGGCCCTGTGAGCCCCATTCTGTGTCTCAGACCCTGATCCTCTGAGGAAGAAGTCAGGAGGATCAGCGCCCCTGTCATCTCCTCACCCAGCACAGCTGCCTCCCCTTCAGTTTTCTGACACTCTCAGGATGTGGTTGTCACACTGTGTCTTGCACAGTAATACATGGCCATGTCCTCAGTGCTCAGCCTGCTCAGTTCCATGTAGGCTGTGTCCTTGGACTTGTCTGCAGTGAGTGTGAGTCTTCCCTGGAACTTTGGTGCGTAGTTTGTATAATCATTGTAAGGGTTTATATATCCCATCCACTCTAGCCCTTGTCCTGGGGCCTGCCGCACCCAGCTTATATCGTAGTTGGTGAAGGTGTATCCGGACGCCTTGCAGGAGATCTTCACTGATGTCCCAGGTTTTCCCACCTCAGCCCCTGACTGCACCAGCTGCACTTGGGAGTTCACACCTGTGGACAGCAGACAGGAGTGGGTGGACTCCACTTGACTGGCCCCGTTCACTCAGCCCAAGGCATGGGGATGCTTACCTGCAGCCACTGCCATCAGGAAGAGAATTCTCCAGGTCCAGTCCATGGTGAGAATCGTGCACTCAGGGGCATCTGAATGTGCCTGCTGTGTGAAGTTGTCTGGTCACAGACAAATCTATATTTAATTCAGTGTCCCTAGTGTAATTTGCATATTCATGAGGAGGTAGAATTCATAGCTGAAGGCCTGGTTCAACCTGAGAAGGGGCTGGTGGAAGTCACCGGGTCCATCCTAAAGGGGAGTGAAGAGGTCCACGTTCTGATCCTTGTTTGAGGAGATGATATTCTGCCCTGTCCCAGGACTCTGTGCACACAGTGCTCCCCCTCAGGGGGCGAAGTCCTTGTAGGACCTTCCCCTCGGGGCTCCCCACATCTGTATGGCCTGGAGACATCTGGACATACCTGGGTTTTGAGATTATTTCTGGGATCTGTAACTGTCCAAGGAATACTACAATGAACCTACAAAACCATGCCAATGCTCCAGTGGTTTCCATTGGATATATTAAGTAGTCTAGAAACACCCCTTGCATACAGGTTTTACTGCCTTATCAATATGATAAATGTTCTTCCCACAGCGATAAGTATGCACAAATTAACCTTCTGTATTCTATACGTATTTTAATTTCGGTTTTCTAAAGAAAGCAACATTTAGTTTTCTGGTTTTTAAATTTTTTATTACTATTATATGTTTTTTATTGGAACGGAGTGATAGCACAGCGGTAGGGCATTTGCCTTGCGCGCAGCCAGCCCGGCTGAGCCGGGTTCGATTCCTCCGCCCCTCTTGGAGAGCCTGGCAAACTACCAAGAGTATTCAATATGCCAAACAAAGTAACAAGAAGTCTCACAATGGAGACGTTACTGGGCCCGCTCAAGCAAATCGATGAACAACGCGAGGGCAGTTTGGCAGTTTGTATTATATGTTTTTTATTAAATCACTGTGAGATAGACCCTTACAAAGCTGTTCATTGTTAGATTTCTCTCATATAAAATTCCTGATTCTGAAGAGAAACCCCTCTCACCTCTGCAACCCTTCTAGCCTGCAACTCAGTGCTCCTGGGACTTGGCGCCCCCTGCAGCCCGGTCTCCACTCTGCAGGTAGATCCTCTGGGCTCTCAGAGTTTAACCGTTTGGTGTCTCTAATACAGGAGAGAATCCTGGGCCTTTACTTCAGAAACCTTGTTCACTAGTCATACTCTTTTATGGACTTTTGTTTTGGGGTTGAGCCACATCTGGCACTACTGAAGACTTAATCCTGGCTCAAGATAAATAATTAATTAATAAATTAATTAATTCAGCTCCTGCTGAATCTCATGAAGACAATGTTTATGAGAAACAGTCTCCTTTCTGACGTTCAAATCACTCTCAACGGAACGACCATCTCTGAATACAATAGTTATGTATGCCTAAGTTGAGACGTCAACATGACGAATGACCTGCCACCTGAGTTGCGTGGGAGGAAGTGAACGGCTTGGAATGCCTTTAAGAGCGTTGAAGAAATAGCTAAGAGGATGAAGAACCTCCGGCTCCGGGCATATCTCTTCAATTCCACTGTTCTTCCTGCATTAACATATGCTTCAGAAACCTGGACCCTACGCAAACTGGATGAGAATGCATTTCGGGTCTCCCAAAGAGGAATTGAAAGAGCTATGCTTGGAGTATCACGTTTCACTCAAAAGAGAGAAAGAATCCAGAGTTCCTACCTCAGTCGAAGGTCAAGAATCAGGGATGCTGTCTCATTTGCAAAGGTGTCGAAGATCAGATGGGCTGGACACATAATGAGATTTGGATGACTGCTGGACTAGAGCCATTACCGACTGGATCCCATGGGAAGACAAAAGACCATATGGTCGCCCACCTATGAGATGGTCAGACTTCTTCGTCAAGGCCCTGAACAATCAGTTTGAGGTTCTTCGTGTTCCTAGAATGAGCAGATGCCATTGGGCTACACTAGCATGTGACAGGGACGAATGGAGATGTTACTGGCACCCTCTTGAGCAAATCTATGAGTAACAGGATGTCAAGTGATTAAATGATCAGTGTTTAGGGATAGCTCTGGTAGATGCATTCTAAGAAAATATTGACAAATCAAATTCATATATATATAGCTGGCAAGCTACCGAGAGTATCTCGCCCTCATGGCAGAGCCTCGAAAGCTACCCTTGATTTATTCAATATGCCAAACACAGTAACAACAAAGTCTCCAATGGAGACGTTACTGGGCTTGCTCAAGCAAATCAATGAACAATGGGAGAACATATAAATTAAAAAGTGATATTGAGTGTTCTTTTTTGAGATTCTGTAAAATCGATACAATAAATTATTCACTCAAGAAAAATAATGTAAATGATCAAACTAAAAGAGAATTTATTGAAGTAAATATTTTAAACAAAAAATTTATATTAAATTAGCTAAGTTAATGAAGACTTCAAAAACCAGGCATAAGTCAAACACATCTGCCAACAAGTTTATTATATAGCAGTATTAGTGGAAAAATATAAAGCAAACACGAAATAAATGAAATAAAATAAATAAAGTGTTGTTTGAATATTCTTTCCATCGGGGGTGCAGAGATAGACCTCGAGAAGAATTCTAAACATGCCTGGAGGGTTGCTAGCTCGCTCTGGCAGGGCAGCTGCAAAGAAGCGTCCCACAGTCTCTTTTATTTACTCTCCTATGTACACACACCTAATGCACTCAGTACAAAGAAAGCATTAATGAGAAAATGGCGTTACAGGAGAGACATCAGGACATCAAGGCTACTTTGTTCTGTCACGTCTGCAAGCCCTTGGTCGCAGCCTCCAGAGAGGAATGCAAGGCCGAGCAGCCTGGCATCAGGAGCTACAGCCCCTTGCACCTGGAGTGATGGGGAAAGTGAGACAATGTCTGTATTCCAAAGCTGAGCTGGGTTAGGGATCTGTGAGAAAGGAAGAATTGCTTCTATGTGATACTAAGAGCTAAAAGACCGCAAAGGAAGAGAAGTTAGCCCTGTCCTGAACCGACCGGGCATAAGAACCATGGCTCACCCATTTTCATGGGGCCTGTGTTCCTGCCCATTTGCGGGTGAGTCTCCATGGGCTCATCCTAACAGTTCTGGTTGGGCACCAACATCTGCAGAGACAGAACACACAGTTTAACAACATCTTACCTAGACTTCTTTAGTCCCATGTTGAAAACTTCAATTTTCAATTGTCTAAGAGCACTGTAATAGAAGTCTGAATACTAGAATGTACGATTACATTGCTTTGGCCTTTCTCCCTTTCTCCACAAGGATCTTAGATTTATCAGGTTACACCCATCACAGTGCTCCTGAGGCACTTCCATGCCATTGTTTATCTGTAAATTCTTCCCTATGCTCTTCTCCCCAAAAAGTTAATCAGCTTTCCCCCCTAATCAGACTCTGTTAACTTGTAAGGTTAGATTCCTCAGAAATCTGTAATTTTATATGTGTGAGTGAAATATTGCCTTTCTCCTCTCCTTATGTCTTTTGAACAGTTTACTTCAAAACAATGTCCTTTTTATATAGATACAAGAAGACCGTTAATATTATGTATTGAAACTTAGGATTTAATTGGCTTTGGATATTATTCATTCCTGGGCATCTGCTTTATCTACTTAAGCCTCAGTTTCCCTTGTTTCCTAGTACCCCAAAAGCAGGGACTTGACGAGGGACTGAACGAACCCAGGGCAAGTGATGAGCTACCCTGGCATCAAAATGGGCGAGGCCAAAGTGCCACGATTCTTTTTTTTTCCCCTTTATTTTATTTATTTATTTATTTTTACAGTTGTAGATTTACAATTTTTTGTGCTTTGGTTTCAATTATACAATGATCAGATACCCATCCCTCCAACAGTGCCCATTTTCAACCACCATGGATAATATCCCTCCCACCCCCATCCCCCCATTCCCCCTGTCTCTGTGGCAGGGCAATCCCCTGTGTTCTCTCTCTCCTTTTGGGTGTTGTGGTCTGCAAAAGAGGCATTGAGTGGCAAACATGTTCAGTCCATAGTCTACTTTCGACATGCATCTCCCCTCCTGGGAGGATCCTCCAAACATCCTTTATTTGGTGCTCCCTTCTCTATCTGAACTGCCCTTTCCTCTAGGACACCCGGCTGGCCTCTAAGTTATGGAGTAATCCTCCTGGTGCTGATCTCAGCTATTCTTGGGTATTAATCTCATACTTTGTTACTTTATATCCCCCAGATGAATGCAATCTTACTATGTCTATCCCTCTCTTTCTGACTCATTTCGCTTAGCATGATACTTTCCATATTGTACCACTTGTATGTAAATTTCATGACTTCATCTTTTCTAACAGCTACATAGTACTCCATTGTGTAGATGTACCAAAGTTTCTTTAACCAGTCATCTGTTCTTGGGCATTCAGGTTTCTTCCAGTTTCTGGCTATTGTAAAGAGTGCTGCAATGAACAAACAAGTGCACATGTCACTTCGACTATACATTTTTGCCTCTCTGGGATATATTCCCAGGAGTGGTATTGCTGGGTCAAATGGGAGCTCAATTTCTAATTTTTTGAGAATCGTCCATACTGTTTTCCAGAAGGGCTGAACCAGTGGACATTCCCACCAACAGTGAAGGAGTGTCCCTTTCTCGCCACATCCACGCCAGCATCGGTTGCTTTTGTTCTTTTGAATGTGGGCCAGTCTCTGAGGTGTGAGATGGTATCTCATTGTGGTTTTGATCTGCATCTCCCTGATGATTAATGATGTAGAGCATTTTCTCATGTGCTTTTTTGCCATTCGGATTTCTTCTTTGAGAAAGTTTCTGTTCATTTCATTGCCCCATTTTTGGATGGGGTTGGATGTTTTCTTCTTGTGGAGTTTAACCAGTATTTTGTATATCCTGGATATCAACCCCTTGTCAGATGTGTATTCGGTGAATATCCTTTCCAATTCTGTAGACTGTCTTTGTATTTTGGTCACTGTTTCTTTGGAGGTGCAGAAGCTTCTTAGTTTAAGATAGTCCCATTTATCTATCTCTGTTTTCACTTGCTCGGCCAGTGGCGTGGCATCTGAAGATACCATTAGCTTCAATGTCATGGAGGGTTTTGCCAACTTTGTCTTCAATGTACCTTATGGTTTCTGGTCTGATGTTGAGGTCTTTAATCCATTTTGATCTTACTTTTGTACATGGTGTTAGGCAGAGTTCTGAGCCTATTTTTTTGCATGTAGCCGTCCAGTGATGCCAACACAGTTTATTAAAGAGGCTTTCCTTACTCCACTTCACATTACTTGCACCTTTATCAAAGATTAGATGAGCATATGATTGAGGGGAGATGTCAGTGTATTCAACCCTGTTCCATTGGTGTGCAGTTCTGCCTTTGTTCCAGTACCATGCTGTTTTAATTATTACTGCTTTGTAGTACAGTTTGAAGTTCGGGAGGTTGATTCCTCCCATTTTCTTTTTCCCAAGAATTGCTTTAGCTATTCGTGGAGGCTTATTGTTCCATATAAATTTCAGGAGTGTTTGCTCCACTTCTTTGAAGAATGTCATGGGTATCCTTATAGGGATTGCATTGAATTTATACAATGCTTTCGGTAGTATTGCCATTTTGACAATGTTAAGTCTCCCGACCCATGAGCAGGGGATATCTTTCCATTTCCTCATGTCCTCTTTTATTTCCTGAAGTAGCGTTTTGTAGTTTTCTTTGTACAGGTCCTTTACTTCCTTAGTTAAGCTGATTCCTGGGTACTTGATTTTCTGGGGCACAATTGTGAACGGGATTGTTTTTTTCATGTTGCTTTCTTCTCTCTCACTGTTTGCGTATAGGAAAGCCATGGACTTTTGGGTATTGATTTTATAACCTGCAACTTTACTATACGAGTCTATTGTTTCTAGGAGTTTTTTGGTGGAAGTTATTGGGTTCTCTAAGTAGAGTATCATATCATCTGCGAATAGTGAGAGCTTGATTTCTTCCTTTCCTACCTGAATGCCCTTAGTATCTTTTTCCTGCCTAATCGCTATTGCAAGTACTTCCAGTACTATATTGAACAGCAGTGGAGAGAGTGGGCATCCCTGTCTCGTCCCTGATCTTAGAGGGAAGGCTCTCAGTTTTTCCCCATTGAGGATGATGCTTGCTGTAGGCTTGTGGTAGATGGCTTTAATTATGTTGAGGAAGGTCCCCTCTATACCCATTTTGGCTAGGGTTTTCATCATAAAGGAGTGCTGGATCTTATCAAATGCTTTCTCTGCATTATTGATATGATCATATGCTTTTTATCTTTTCTTTTGTTGATATGGTGGATTATGTTGATTGATTTCCGAATGTTAAACCATCCTTGCATCCCTGGGATGAATCCTACTTGGTCATGGTGTATGATCTTTTTGATGAGTAGTTGGATTCTATTTGCTAGTAGTTTGTTGAGGATCTTTGCATCTGTGTTCATCAGGGATATCGGCCTGTAATTCTCTTTCTTTGTGGTATCTCTGTCTGCTTTGGTATCAGCGTGATATTTGCTTCGTAGAAACTGTTCGGAAGTGTTTTTGATATTTCAATTTCGTGGAAAAGCTTAAAGAACATTGGGAGTAAGTCCTCTTTAAAGATTTGGAAGAATTCACTAGTGAATCCATCCGGGCCAGGACTTTTGTGCTTGGGGAGACTTTTTATTACCATTTCAATTTCCTTGATGGTGATAGGTCTGTTCAGGTAATCCAGGTCTTCTTGGTTCAGCCTTGGGAGTCTGTAGGAGTCTAGGAATTTATCCATTTCCTCGAGGTTTTGATGTTCCGTGGCATAAAGCTTTTCAAAGTACTCCCTGAGGATCCTCTGAATTTCTGTGGTTTCTGTTGTAATGACCCCCTTTTCATTTCTGATTCTGTTTATTAGGGTTTTCTCTCTCCCTTTCTTTGTGAGTTTTGCTAGAGGCTTAACGATCTTGTTAATTTTCTCAAAGAACCAGCTTTTGGTTTCATTGATCTTTCGGATTGTTTTTTGGGTTTCCACCTCGTTAATCTCTGCTCTGAGTTTTATTATTTCCTTTCTCCTGTTCGGGTTGTGCTCCTTTTTTTGGTCCTTCTCCAAGCTCTTAAGCTGTGAGGTTAGGTTACTTATGTGTGCTCGCTCCTCCTTCCTGAGGAATGCTTGTAGAGCTATAAACTTTCCTCTTAACACAGCCTTTGCTGTGTCCCATAAGTTTTGGTAACTCGTGTTCTCATTTTCATTCGTTTCTAGGAATCTTTTGATTTCCTCTTTGATTTCCTGTCTAATCCACTCGTTGTTCAATAGTGCACTGTTTAATTTCCAGGTGTTTGATTTAGTTTTCTGTTTTTGTGTGTGATTTACTTCTAATTTCAGCGCATTATGGTCTGAGAAGATTGTTGATACAATCTCTACCTTCTTAATTTTATGGAGGCATGTTTTGTGGCTCAGCATGTGGTCTATCTTGGAGAATGTTCCATGTACGCTTGAGAAGAATGTGTATTCAGCTTTTTGTGGATGAAGTGTCCTGTATATATCTACTAAGTCCCATTCTTCCATTGTTTCCCTCAAATGAAGTATGTCCTTGATAAGCTTGAGTCTGGTTGATCTATCAAGAGGTGACAAAGCAGTGTTGAAGTCTCCCACTAGTATTGTGTTGCTATTGATGTCTTTTTCCAAATCTATGAGTAGTTGTTTTAAGTACTTTGCTGGTCTCTCATTAGGTGCATATACATTTATTATTGTAAGTTCTTCCTGTTGTACAGATCCTCTGATCAATAAGAAATGGCCTTCACTGTCTCTTATGACCTTCCTCACTCTGAAATCGATGTGGTCTGATATAAGGATGGCTACCCCAGCTTTTTTATGGGAGCTGTTTGCCTATAGGATTGTTTTCCAGCCTTTGACTCTGAGTCTGTGTTTGCTTTGTCTATTGAGATGCGTTTCTTGCAGGCAGCAGAATGTTGGGTTCAATTTTCTAATACATCCAGCCACTCTATGTCTTTTAATTGGTGCGTTTAGTCCATTGACATTGAGAAAGATTATTGTTATGAGATTTTGTCCCATTGTTCTGTTAAAATTTGGTGTGAGGGGCCTTTCTTGCCTTAAAGTAGCCCATGTATTTGTTCTTGTAACCATGGTTTTGAGTCTATGAAGTTCCTGAGCTGTTGTTTGTCTGTGAAACTGTGTGTTGTTCCTTCTATTATGAATGAGAGTCTTGCTGGGAAAAGTATTTTTGGGGAAGCATTTATTTCATTGAGTTTTTTTACTATGTCCCACCACTGTTTTCGGGCCATGAGGGTTTCATCGGAAAAATCAGCTGTGAATTTTAAGGATGCTCCTTTGTAAGAGATTTCTTTCTTCGATCTTGCTGCTTTCAGAATTTTGTCTCTGTCTAAGGTTTTGGTCATTTTGATCAGAATGTGTCTTGGGGTATTTTTATTCGGATTTCTTCTAGCTGGTACCCTTCAGGCCTCCTGAATGTGGTCACAAGTTTTCTTCAGCTCTGGAAATGTTGTAGCAATGATGTCTTTGACAGTTTCTTCTTCATCGAGGTTTTCTTCCTGTACCTCTGGGACTCCAATAATTCTTATGTTACCCCTCTTGGCTTCATCACGATCTTCTCTTGCCATCTGTTCCCGAATTGTGAGTCTCTTTTCCATTTTCTGTTCTTTTCTGGAAAGTCTCTGAACTTCATCTTCGAGCTCACTGATTCTGTTCTCAGCCACTCTTACTCTGCTGCTGAGGCCTTCCACTGAGCTTTTCAATTCGCCTACGAGATTTTTCAGGTCTGACATTTCTGATTGCATTTTCCTCATTTCTGCCTTCAGATACTCTTGTCTTCTATTGGCATTGTTTTCCATTGTTTCTTTTAATTCCCTAAGCATCCTAAGTAGCTCCCTTCTGAATTCCTTGTCAGAGAGGTTGTCTAACACTACAGTACTGTTGGTGTCATCTGGGCTAGACTCTTCAATATGAAAGTTTGGTGGGCTTTTGCGTTGCTTTACCATTGTGAGAGGTGTGGTTTAGTCCTTCACGTTCACTGTTACTATTCTGCTTGATATGCAGTGTGAGTTAAGATAGGCTTATGAGTTATTGGCTACTGTGTTTCTAGTGGTTGAGCTAAACTAGAGAAGTTTTCATCTAAGAAGGTAGCTTATGGTTCCTATGGCATATGTAGTGGGAAAATATTTCGCGGCCGCGTTAGCAGCCGCGGCTCCGGAAAGAGTCCCTGGCACGGGGCAAGGAGTTGGGAACGTCTCCTGTTTGGAATTGGAGCTGTTCAGCTTTCTTGCCCAGAGCTGGGCCTCTGTGCCCGTCCCACGCAGATCAGGGGTTGAAAACCGGCTTTCTAGGGGCTGGTTCTAGCTGTGCATGCATAGAGAGGGACCCAGGCCCTTGGGGGTGGGCTGTACCTGTTGGAATTGGAGCCGTTCAGCTTTGTTGCCCAGAGCTGGGCCTCTTTGCCCGTCCCACGCAGCTCAGGGGTTGAAAACCAGCTTTCTAGGGGCTGGTTCTAGCTGCGCATGCCCAGAGAGGGACCCAGGCCCTTGGGGGCGGGCTGTACCTGTTGGAATTGGAGCCGTTCAGCTTTGTTGCCCAGAGCTGGGCCTCTGTGCCCGTCCCACGCAGATCAGGTGTTGAAAACTGGCTTTCTAGGGGCTGGTTCTAGCTGCGCATGCCCAGAGAGGGACCCAGGCCATTGGGGGCGGGCTGTACCTGTTGGAATTGGAGCCATTCAGCTTTGTTGCCCAGAGCTGGGCCTCTGTGCCTGTCCCACACAGATCAGGCAGTGCCACGATTCTTAACTATAAATTAAGAGTTTGATCATAGACATATGCTGCCATGATCCAAAAGTAACGACGAGACTAGGACCCTGCTAAAGGTAGGAAAGACTATCCAGCCTGAGCACCGTTGTCTGAGATCGAGATGGCCCTAGGAGGGCAATTCTATACGTTTAAGGTATTTCTTACTGTATCCATACAAAATGATTTATATTATATATGCTTATATGTTTGTTAGACAAGGAGAAGAGAAAAACACCAGGAGAATCCGCTCTAGGGTGGATTGATCTGATAATGAGGATCTGTCCTAGGAGCAGATGTCCCCGAAGGAAAGAATTCTACCTCTATTGATTGTGATCGCACCTATGTGTAATTGTTACCCCACCCCTCATGCTTTGGGATTTAACTAGGCTGTAAGAGTGGGCTGGGAGAGCAGAATCAGAATCCAGACTCCTGAGATGGAGGATGAAGGGGGATGGAGAAGGAGAATGAAGTAGCATGGTGGAGGAAGAAGCAGGAGGAGAGGCAGAGGAGAGAGACAGGAATGAATGGAGAGAGTATTGAAATAAGCTGCAACTAAGACCAACCAGTCTGGCCCTCTTTCCTTCCTTCGCCTGCCCATTGCCATCGACCTTCCTGGGGTGGGGGAAGCGGCACGAGGGCTACCGAATGCTGGGGGAGAGATAGAGCCACGGCAGCTGCTGTGCCCCTTTTTGAGTTTACACACTAGAACAATTCTGCAGATATAATATAAGGGTTTTTATAACAATATAGTTTTTGATCACAATCTCTTTCTTAAAACGCCACCTCCAATGTATGCATTTCTTTATATTCATTCTGTCCTGCTGGAAGCCAAAATGTCAGTAAGCCTGACCTGCAATTTAAGAACTAATCTCTTCTTAGAAAAATGTCAAAATACATTTTGTAAGTTTTTTAGCTATGCCCGGGATAAAGGCCATGAGCCCACCGTTAGGGCTCATACCACGATTTATTGAATATCTGCATGTTTCGTTAATTCCCCATTTTGCCCATTCCTCATGTAATGAATTATAAAAGGCTAGCTTGGGAGAAATAAATTTGGAACTTGATCAGAGTCTTGACTTTCTTCCATTCTTCTGTCTTTCTCTTTTTTCCCACTCACGCACCCTTTCCCGGTAATCCACGTTGACTAGTCCCATGGGTCAGGGCAAGGAGAGGCTGCTAAAATCTCAGGGCTGGGACGAATGGAGAAGTTACTGGTGACCGCTTGAGCAAATCGATGAACAAAGGGATGACAGTGATTTATTTTATCATTATTCGACACTCGTGGCATTACAGAAACTTTAAAATTTTATTTTTCACATCAACTTGGGAAGGACCAATGGAATTGCAGCATCTTTGAACATGTTCATTTTCCTGCACCACTAGCCTGATCCCGGAGCACTACAGGGGAGACGAGGACACAGACAGAGTACTCCCAGGGGTGGCCCAAAACTAAAAAAAAGTACCAGAATATCCATATTTGAATAGTACAGTTTTTCAGAATGACTGTGTATCTATTAGTTTAACTCCAAATTAGCCCATTGCAATCATCACTGAGAGTGTAATTTCTAATAGAAAATTTACCTTCAACATTAGTCTTTATTATTGATACTGAACCTTCAAAATTCTTTGAGTTCCCTAACTGAAGGACTAATGGTGCACTTGTGATTTTAAAGAGGTGACTTTGGAAGGTCCCCAGAACAGGAGAGCTGCCCAGTGATGTCACCATGTTGAGGGTACGGAAAAACGGAGATTCTAATTTCCAGGTTTTTCTGTCTTGGGAAGGCAGACAGGAAACCAAGGTTGATCTAAAATGAGAAACTCATTCAGAGTCACATCTGCAATGGTCTCAGTAAGGAGCACTAGGCTTTCGGGTATGGTGTATCTGGGGATTGCGGAAGAGTGGGGGCTCAGGGAGAGCATCGATGTTCTGGGTCCTTCCTCTGTCTCACTGTGAACGGCTCATTGCTGCAGGTGTCACTAGACAGGGTTTCTCCTCTACAATGTCTGAGGGGTGGAGAGGGAATGGGGAACCCTGAATGTCCATTTAGTGAGTGGATGAGGGACTAGAGGTCAGCCCATTCGAGAGAGCAAGACTCCCAGGTGTGGGGTGACCAGGTAGAGGCTATCTGGAAGCAGGTCAGAGGGTAGGGGTCAGTGGGTACATAGTGTGTGTCTGAGAGCAGAAGGAAGGAGCCAGCACACAACTGAGTGGACGCCAGAATTTCTCTTTCTCATGAAGTTACTCCTACCAGGAAACCATGATAATCCCTACATGGGGATTTTAATTTCTCAAGAGAATAATGTGCCCCTCAGTCCTCAGGGAAGTCATGGTCCCATTAGTGAAAACTACTATCATGAGGCAGAGAGTGAGACAAACTCCTTCCCTCCCATAGTGGGGATGGAGAACTCAGAACAAGGTGTCCATGGGGCCATATGAGATATGAGGGACAGATCAGGCCTGGTCTCTACAAAAAGATGACGTATCTGGTCATGAACAACATTTCCTCAGGGGCGAGTCCTCAGAGCCTCTTGGGGGCCTGCGCCCCTGATGCTCACCCTGCTTCCTCCTGCAGGTGGTTTGTGTCTGGGCCCACACTGCCCTCCCCTCACTGTGTCTCTCCACAGTAGTACAATGCGGTGTCCTCCTCCCTCAGGCGGCTCATTTGCAAAGAGAGCGTGTTCTTGCTGTTGTCTTTGGAGATGGTGAATCGGTCCTTCACAGAGTCAGCATAGTATGTACTACCACCAGTACTAATGCTTGAGACCCACTCTAGGCCCTTCCCTGGAGCCTGGCGGACCCAGTTCATCCAGACATTACTAAAGTCAAATCCAGAGGCTGCACAGGAGAGTTTCAGGGATCCCCCGGGCTGCACCAAGCCTCCCCCAGACTCCACCAGCTGCACCTCACACTGGACCCCTGCAAACACAAAGACATCCTGGTCAGGAAAGTCTCCTCACACAAAGGATCTGCCTCTCCCATCTCTCCCATGCTGCTTATCTCTGTTGCCTATGAGTTACCTCCTAACACAGCCACCAGGAGAAGACAGCTCAGCCCATATGCCATGTTGGTTCTGTGTGAGTCAGGATGAAGCCCCTGGAAACCCCTGAATTGACTCCTCTCCTGGAGCTGAGGCTGGGCTGGCCTGTTTTCATCATGACAGGGAGAGGCTAATTTGCATATTCTGCTCCTACATAAAACGTTCTGTTTGAACCTATAGATTAACTGAAGGAATCCAGAGCAAGTGCCAGGTTCTGGGGGTGACTTGTGACTCAAAAAAGATTCTGTCATGCAATAGTTATATGAAAAAATTTAATTTGTGATATTTTGTCCTTATTTATTTTCTACAGTCATACTTCTGTTTCATGCATCACTTATCACAGAAAAGATTGAATACGTTTTATAATATTATCATAACACATTGTAAGAGTTGGCCCCATTATTGAGACAAAAGTAATCCACTGAATGACACCAAGTTACGAATGAGTTAGGAACCAAGAGTTAAAACAGAATCAGGAGTAAGGCAGAATGGCCAGACAGCACAGCCCTAATATCTGGGAAACCTGAGGCAGGATGCTGTCTCTTCTCTGTCTCTACTGTTTCTCCCAGAGGAAACATCTCTGAGAATAAAGATGTTTGTCCTGATATCAAAGGCCCTCGGATGTGTAAAAGCTTAGCTCATAAAGACTGAGTGAGGCAGCTGACCTAAGAATGTTATTCTTCTGATGATTCCTGCTTCTAAGTGAAAACTCACTGTGTTGGGCAGTAGGAGCTCTCAGTTCACAAGCTTGTTCGTCCCCTGCCCCCCCCCCCCTACACACACACACACCTTTTCTCGCTTAAGTCTGTCTTTAAAATGCTCATAGCATCCCATGGCTTGTCCCTGTTCACCAGGATCTTTCTCCAGTAACGAAAGATGTAGAGGGATAAGCTTCTTCCCTTGCATTGGGTGATCGAGGTTCATTCCTTGCACTTCATATGTTTTCCCATGCCCCACCAGGAGTGATTCCTGAGTACTAAGCCATCAGTGTAACCAGAGTGGCACAACAACAAATCCACACCAAAAGAGACTGAAGGATAGCACAGTGGTGGGGAGCTTGCCTTGCACATGGCTGACTCAGGATTGAACTCTAGTATCCCATATGCTTCTCCCAGCAATTTCAAGAGTAATTGCTGAGTGTAGAGTCAGGATTAATCCCTGAGAAATGCCAGGTATAGACCCAAAACCAGACAAAATCTCACAAATAATACCAAAGAAAATATCGCTAGCATCTGTCAAGAACTTCCCTGTAATGAGAACCAAATGTATTTATTCTGAATTTTGCCTTTGCCTGGAGGATGTTGGAGACTAGTGTGCATGGAGGTGCATGGGGTGTAACGCTTTCATCGGCCCAACCCCATGGTCTCCTTCATAACATATCAATATTTGATTAACAGTAAAAACCAAAGGAGGCCATGCCCTACACAGAATACTGATTATAGATCATTAATGTTTCATGAGCGCTGGTATATATGAACACCTGTGCAGTGATCATGACACCCAAAACAGTGGATCAATCCCTCACCCAGTGTTTCCCCTTGGCCCATGGGGTTCCTCCCCACACGCCTCACCCCTCCCTCATGCTCTCTGCATGCCTCCTGTTTGTGTAAGTGTATGTGGGGTGGGATGACAGAGATTCACTCTCAATAGCCTCTCACTCTAGGGATATATTATGGGTTTTTACTCATTACTAAAGGTGTCCTGGATTGCTCTCAGTCTTGGACCTTTAAAATAGGTCACAAGAACTTTCTAGAAGGAGAGAGAAAAATGATGAAAAGCTGTTCTACATCTTACATGAATATTAAAGAGAAAGCTATACAAAGAATAACAAACAGAAAAGTACCGATTAATACTCACCCTGCCAGGCGTTGGAGTCTTGGGGGCCTGGTGGGGTGAGTGTGGGGGACAGGGAGGACAGACCACAGGGAGCGTGGTTAGGAGCGTGAGGGTGTCACTGAGAGTGGGACTGCTCTGGGAGCGATAGGGAAGGGTCCTAGGAAAGACGCTGGAACTGGGCATGGATGGGAGTAAGTGGGGGTGATGGGGGCTGAGTGTCTCTATGTTGTGACAGAATATTGGCCTATGTAGGTTTCTAGCACATGGTGACCCTCTTTGCCCCTGGTGGGGCTAAGGCCTTTCCCAGGTGGCTCCTGAGTGCCCTCTGGTGGTGCATAGCGCCTTTGCAGTCGCTCCCATGTCCCCCCAGGAATTGGTGTCTGGGGTCCCCTGACTGACCCACAGTCCCCTGCACAGTCACCCCCCCCCCCGAGGTCACCTGCTCTCAGGAAGCTCCCATGCAGGCAGGTCACATGGTTCCTGGGTCTCTGGAGACGGTGCATCAGTCCCTCCCAGAGAGTCAGGGGGTGATTGTCCTGCCACAGTCCTGCTCTTTCCCAGGGTCAGGTGACCAGGTTATCCAGAAGCTGCTGACCAGAGTCTGCACAGGAGAGACTCCACCTCTGTCTCTGTCTACGTTTCTGTCTCTCTCTCATTTCTCTCTCTGTCTCTGTCTCTGTCTCTCCAGGTTAAACCTTCAGTGATTATATCTTGTTAATTGAGATCGGAGTCTTCCACATTACATCCCACTCAATGTCCAATTTGCTGTGCTACTCCTGTTTGATCGAGTTGTAGTGTTTTTGATATGACGCTTCAGGAAATCCAAAGTTTTTAACGGGGTAATATAGCTCAAGTTAAATCTTTATCTGGTGGCGGCTTCGGGGCATGTTCGTGACTTCCTGGGGTTCCAGAAGTACAGAAAGATGGAACGAATGTCGTCAATAGCCAAGAGCAGGCCTCAGTAATGTCTCCTTTGTCCTAGCCCTGAGATTTTTTAAAAGGTGCCATAATCAAGGCTCTTTCAGGGTTAGGAGAATGAGACCCATCATAGTTACTGATATTTGGCATATTGGGTACGCCACGGGGAGTTTACCAGACTCTGCCGTGTGGCCAGGTTACATTTGGTAGCCTGGCAGTTTGTCCAAAGTAGGAATAAGATAATAAGATGTCACGGGGCCACGAGTGTGGCAGCGCGTTTCCGGGAGCTGGGTTTTATAGTCTCTGAGTCTTGGCCATTTAGGGATTACACGCCGCCAAGGGGCCAGTTGGTGGGTGTGACCCCTGTCACTGGAATTTGGAGAATCTAGGTGAAGGATGCTCAGCCCCGATTCGAGCAGGCTTGGAGATCTCAGCCCCGGGACCCGCATGCCTTTGTTCCTCTGCCTGTACCTTCATGCGTGAGGAGAGTGGTCTCAGCATTGTGGTGGCTGGTTCTGGAGGTCTTCGGCTGCCAGAGCCCTGATCGGGACAGGGAGGGAAACTCAACCCGCTCTCCTCCAAGGGGCCCAGTGAGGACAGCCAGGCACAGGGGCAGGAATGTAAAGGAAATATAAATCAGAGGAACAATGAGAGATATTATGGCAAAAGACTTATATCAGAAAAAGACTCGAAAGAAAAAAGAGTTGGAATGTTGTCAAAAGCAAATCTGTTTCCTCATTAGTTTGGAATTTTGTCTGATATAATGTCTATGAAGAACAGTGGAAGATTTCTCTAAAAAGTAAAAATAGAGTTTCCATATAAGAAACTGATTCAAGCTAGATACCTTCATCCAAAGGTGAAAATATCAAATTAAGAAGTTATAAATTGCGGCCGCGCGACATCTTATCAGAACATTTTTTATGACATCTTATTGTCTCATTCCTACTTTGGACAAACTTGCAGGCTATAGAATGTAGCCTGCCCACAGGGCAGAGTCTGGCAAACTCCCCGTGGCGTACCAAATATGCCAAATACCAGTAACAATGATGGGTCTCATTCTCCTAAAGACCCTTGAATATAAACTCAGGGCTAGGATGAAAGAGACATTACTGGGGCCTGCTCGAGGCAATCGACGAAATGAAATGAAAGAAGTTATAAGAAAACAGACAATGAAGCATTTGATATACTGGCTAGGACACGGAAATGATCCTAATGCTTAATGGCAGATTCATGGGTAAGAAGTTGTGGGGTATATACAAAAAAGTATACTGTGCATTAGTTTAAAAAATGACAAAATAGCAGCATTTTCTGCACCATGGATGGAACTAGAGAATATCAGATTAAGTGAAGTTTGTCAGAGGGAGAATGACAAATTCAGACAATCTCATTCATCTGTGGTACACAGAGAACAGAGTGTCAGGATGAACAGGATGCAATGATAATGGCCCCTGCAGTCTAACCACACTCTGGGGGTCTCGAGAGGAGTCGTGTGGGGGCTTAGATCACTGGTAAGAAGAGGCCAAGCACAGGGGCCACAGCAGAGTGTGGGGGTCTGTGGGTGTTTGGTGCTGGGAGAAGCGCAGGGAGTTTGTGACGCACAAGCATCAACACTCAGACTATTGTCATCGTGTTTCCTCAGTAACATGGTATTCCTCCCCACATGCCTCACCCCTCCCTCATGCTCTCTGCAGTGACTCCTGTTTGTGTGTGTGTCGAGTGTGATGATGGAGACTCACTCTCAGTAGCCTTCCACTCTTGGGATATATTATGGGTTTTTACTCATTACTAAAGGCGTCTTGGCTTAGGAGGCCAATGCCTTATCCATTAGGCCACTGGGTCTTCCGCGATAGCATAGCGGTAGGTCTTTTGCCTTGCACGCAGCCAACATGGCTGACCCGAGTTCGATTCCTCCGCCCCTCTCAGAGAGCCCGGCAAGCTACCGAGAGTATCTCACCCGCACGGCAGAGCCTGGCAAGCTCCCCATGACGTATTTGATATGCCAGACACAGTAACAACAAAGTCTCCAATGGAGACGTTACTGGGCCCGCTCAAGGAAATCGGTGATCAACGGGAGGGCCTTTATGTTATTTTATTTTATTTTATTTATTACTAAAGGCGTCTTGGATTACTCTCAGTCCTAAAGCATTAGAATAGGTCACACAAGCTTTCTAGGAGCCTCCAAGGGGTCTCGGTGAGGACAGCCAGGCGCCGGGACTGGAGACTCTCTGCTGTTCTCTTTGGGTTTTATAGTCTCTGGGTCTTGGCCGTTGATGGAATTACCTGGTGCCCGGGCAGTTGTTGTGTGTAATGTCTACCTAGTGGAAGATTGTGGATCTGGGTGGAGGAGGCTCAGTCCTGATCCGGGCAGGCTTGGAGATCTCAGCCCCGGAACCCGCGTGCCTGGGTTCCTCTGCAGGTTCCTTCATGCATGAGGTTTGTCTGAATGTGTGGAGAGTGGTCTCAACATGTCTGTGGCTGGTTCCTGAGGTATCGGCTGCTGGGGCTCTGCTTTGGGCGGGGGGGAAAACTCTGACCGCATGGCAGAGTCTGGCAAACTCCCCATGGCGTACTCAATATGCCAAAACCAGTAACAATGATGGGTCTCATTCTCCTGACCCGGAAAGAGCCTTGAATATGGCACTTTCTAAAATCTCAAGGCTAGGATGAAGGAGACGTTATTGGTGCCTGCTTGAGGAAATCGATGAACAACAAGATTACGTGATACCGTGATATTGTGTTCCTAGAACTAGCAGATGCCATTCAGCTATACTACTACGTGACAGGGACGAATGGAGATGCTACTGGTGCTCGCTCGAGCAAATCGATGAGAACAGGATGTCAAGTGATCAAGTGATCAAGTAACCATGAATATCATGAGATGTTGGAATTCCAAAATTGTAAATGGTTGGTGTCCAGAGACATCCCTGCAGGGAGCCCATCCATTTTGAGATTCATCTGGGAGTCTCTGGATCAAGGCTGCTGATCAACTGAGATTCTCCCAGAGGCAGATAATGGGTGTTAGAGCCAGGACCCAAAGCGGGCAGGGAGATAGGGAAGGACCCCCTCACAATATTAATAAGACAAACTAAGAACCATCCTCTCTGACGGGATATGCAATTTCATGTGTGAACCCATGCTGGACCTACGAGAAGAGAGACGCAGTGGGACAGCCCCACCAGGAGGAGTCCCAGAGATGAAGGACCCTGAGGCATTTGTATCTGGATAGTTCACCTGACATCACACTCTTGTGCAGAGCCATGGAGGGATCACACTTTACACACAGGGACTTTACCTGACTGGGACACACTGAGACCCCAGATGAAGGAACTTAGGTGACAGCTGAGATTCCTTAGCCGTAATGAAGACCAAGGATGGCGCAGTGCATGCGATGTGATGGAAATAACAGAAAGGGGCAAGTATGGAGACAAAACAGAGAGAGACAGAAACAGCTCAAGAAGTGCTGGGCTAACGGTGTTGGTGCGGATGTGGAGAGAAAAGGACTCTCGTTCACTGCTGGTGGGAATGCCGACTGGAAATGCCCTTTTGGAAAACAGTATAGATCATTCTCAAAAAATTAGAAATTGAGCTCCCATTTGACCCAGCAATTCCACTCCTGGGAATATATCCCGGAGAGGCAAAAAAGTATAGTAGAAATGACACCTGCACTTCTATGTTCATTGCTACACTGTTTACAATAGTCAAAATCTGGAAAAATTCTAAGTGCATGAGAACAAATTACTGCCTAAAGAAACTTTGGTACATCTACACAATGGAGTCCTATGCAGCTGCTAGAAAAGATAAAGTCGTGAAATTTACATATAAGTGGAAAATATCATGCTAAGTGAAATGGGTCAGAAAGAGAGGGGCAGACATAGAAAGATTGCATTCATCTGTGGAATATAAAGTAACAAAATAGGAGACTAACACCCAAGAATAGCCGAGATAATTTTGAGGACGTTCACTCCATGGCTTGGAGGCCAGACACATATGCTAGGAGAAAAGGCAGCTCTGATAGAGAAGGGAGCACCAAATAAAGGGTGTTGGGAGGATCCTCCCAGGATGGGAAAGGCATGCTCTAAAGTAAACTATAGACCGAACATGATTGCCACTCAATGCCTCTTTTGCAAACCACAGCACCAAAAAGGAGAGAGAAAACAAAAGGGAATGCCCTGCCACAGAGGCGGGGTGGAATGATGCAGTGGGTGGGGGATCATTGGTGGTGGAGAATGGGCACTGGTGGAGGGATGGGTACTCAATCATTGTATAACTGAAACCAAAGGACAAGAATTTGTAGGTCTACAACTGTGCCTCATGGTGTTTCACTAATAAAAATTAAAAGTAAAATAAAAATAAAATAAAATAACTTAATCACTTAATCACTTAACTTCCCGTTAGTCGTCGATTTGCTCGAGCGGACGCCAGTAACGTCTCCATTTGTCCCTGTCGCGTGCTAGTGTAGCCCAATGGCATCTGTTCGCTCCGGGAACATGAAGGACCTCAAACCGATCGTTCATGATCTTGACAAAGAAGTCTGACCATCTGGTAGGTGGGCGGCCACGCGGTCTTTTGACATCCCGTGGAATCCAATCAGTAACAGCTCTAGTCCAACGGTCGTCTTTAAATCTCATTATTATTTTATTTTTATTTAAAATAAAATAACAGCGGGGAAAAAAAGAAGTGCTGGTCTGAGTTTGTGTGGCGGACGAACAGTGGAGTTGGAGCATATGGGTCAGTGAGGGACAGAGGCAGCTAGATGAACCAGCTTTGGGAGGGTCTGATGGGGGTGAGTGTTGGGGGACAAGGGACTGGAACTGTGGTCTGAGGGTGTCACTGAATATGGAGCTGCTCTGGAAGCGATGGGGAAGGGTCCTGGTACTGACGCTGGATCCGGACCTGACTCTCATTAAGGCTCAGTGCTAACAGGTTGCAGGAAGTGTGACAAGCTTGATCAAAGTTGGTACAACGATACTTGCAGGGGGGTTGCAAATGGACCTGCCCTAAGACTTAGTGATGGCAGAACAGGGGCCCGAACTCCCTCCAACTACAGCACGGATCAGTTATTATTGTGTTTTGATTCTCGTGATGGACCATACTCCCTCCTCATCCCCTTTCCCCTTTCAGTCCTGAGCGCCCTCTGGTGGCCCTGGAGACTCCTGCAGACCAACATGTCTCAGCATGTTTGTGTCTGGGCTCACCCTGACTTCCCCTCACTGTGTGTCTCGCACAGTAATATACAGCTGTGTCCTCGGGGGTCATTGAGCTCAGCTTCAGGAAGAACTGATTCTTGTTCGTGTCCCTGGTGATGGAGACGCGGCTCGTGAAGGATGGACTGTAGTTGGTGCTTCCATCATAACAGATGCGCCCCAACCAGAGCAGGCCCTTCCCTGGGGGCTGGCGAATCCAGTCCCAGCAGTAATATCTGGTTGTGATGGAGAATCCGGAGACAGAGCAGGTGAGGGAGAGGGTCTGGGAGGGGGCCACCAGGCCTGGGCCCGACTCCTGCAGGGTCAGAGCAGACACAGCACCTGGGGACAAGGAGAATCAGTCACTGTCAGTCCCTGCAGTCACTCCCTCCCCTAGACCCTGTCACGTCTGGGACACTCACCCAGAGGGGCTGTCCCCAGGCAGAGGAGAAGACCCCACAGAATCATCTTCTCGACCACAGCTCTGCCTTCCCCAGAGACTCAGCCCTGAGTGAGGAGACAGCTGTGAGCTCCACAGCCCAGACAGCATTTGACCCCAGAGCCTGAGAGGGATTTGCATGAGGCGACCAAGTCTGTTATAAGGGGAAACTTTTTTGCTTTGAATCTCCTTGTCCCATTGGGGCACTGAACTCACACACCCTGTGTGATGGATTGAGAATTCAGTCCATGGGGCACCTTGAAAGAGTTTATATGAGGGTCCTGACTCAGTCGACATAATAATCAGTGTCAGCGACGTTGACAACATTACAACTCCTTCCGTGTGACTGTCTTGAAATATATAATGAAAGTTGTTACATTTTTACCTTTTTAATAATCAAAGAAACTTTAATACTAACCCTCTTTTACAATGCTGTAACTGATTTCATTTAATCTATGATTCATTTGAAATATTTTCAGTATCTCTGTCTATATGTATGTATCTTTCTTTCATTGTATGAATTCGTTTTTTGCTTCCCAAAGTTCCCTGACCTTACATTAATCAAGATTTTTGCAATGTTCTCTTCAAATAGATATTCACTTGAGAGTCTATGCTATGTTTTCATGACCCAGTTTTAGCAAGAAACCTCAAACACATAATGAAATTTCTCTCCCTGGACATCTGGACAGCCTCTAGATTGGATTACACCTGTGGTTCCCTCCATTCCCCAGGTCGTGTCTGCTTGTCCCCCCCTCAGCAAGAAGACTTGAGTCAGCCCCTCAGGATCACCTCAGCCTGGAGGCTCCTGTCCTCTGAGCCTGCTCATCCCTTCCTGGTGTTTAACCACAGATCACTGCATACACATGCAGTGTTTGTGGTTGATTCAGATTTTCAAGGATGCATAACTTTTACAACAAGGAGTTTGTTCTTTTGTAATGTGACTAATGTTTGAAGCATTAGCCTCAGTCTCCCAGTCAAGGGCACTGGCATTTCTGCCTCAGTGGCACTCATTTCTCACCTGACAGTCTCCTAATCTGACTCACAAAGCTCGGAAAAGGATGTGCTAGCCAGTCCCCCTGCACTACGCACGTGGACATTGAAAACAGGGACATTGAGGATGCACAACATGAAGCGGGTCAAAATTTCAGCCCAAATCGACCCCCATACCTTTTTATTGCTGGAGAAAATCTGAATCAAGAGGGTAGAAATCATGTGTCTCAACTCAGCCTGGAATATACTCTTGTTAGCAGCACAACATGCTGGGCACAATCACAAAGAAAAAGTCACTTTAATATTGGGTGAAAATAAGTTCTAGACAGTCTGTGAATTACTAACTATGAAACTTAATGAGGCCCTTTGAACAATCCTCACAAGACACTAAACTCATGTCTGTACCATGTATGCTGTACAACTCTCAGTCTCTCTGTGCAAACACAGCCCTGTGACGTGGTTCCTCCTTTCACAAGTATAGCAGCAAAACAGAACTGACCCGACACAAGAATCCCACAGCCTTCCCTGGAGGTGCTCCGTGTTGAATTATTTCAGGCTCAATTTTAAGATGAGCCTCAAGCACCTGTATGTGTCTCCCAGAACCACAAAATACATGATCGTGTAGCGACATCTGTGTGATCCTGTCACTGCAGCACTAAGTGTTGTAGAAAGATGTGCACAAGCCCCAGTGTTGACTCTTTTTGCTTCTCTGTTCAGCCATGGAGTCCATTCTTTACCTCCTTAATTTCTGTTTTAAGGACATTTTTATAATTATTTCCTTCAATCATTATAGATATTTGAAACTTCACTGCTGTTTTCAGTTCAGTGATCATTGAGTGGATTGGTGCTCTGAGGTGTTTCTCAGAAAGTATCAATGTTCCGATGTACTTGAGATCTTTCCCAGACTTTTGTCCCTATTTATTAAAGCCATTATAATTCTTTTCTCTTTCACTATTCCTTGTGCTTTGGCAGCTCCTTGTGTAACTCTAAGTGGTCTATGTGGAGATCTGGAGATTGTGCTCACACTGGTAGGCTACTGCTGTGATGGAGTCATTTTAGGAAACCATTGTTTTTTAAATCTAATTTTATTTTTACATAATTGTTCATAGTGATTCATTACATTCAATATTACAACACGAATCCCACCACCATTACAAGTTCCCACCATTATTTCCTGTTTTCCCAACCACCACCAAAGCCTTTCCGAAGAGCAGGCCTGAAATGATTTATTTTGTATTACTTGTTAAGATTAATTCACCAAAAATGATCAAAAAAGATTTTATTAGACGAATGTGTATGAAGATTGTTGTGTCCCACCCTGGAGCCATTAAGCGCTCATATACGAGATTACTCACCTGTGTTACAGGTTAAGACTAGTGTTTTATTATTTTCTTAATCGAGATAGGTTGCCTTCTACTTTACATCCCGTCCAAAGTGGCGTGCTAGTCATGGTATATCGTGATACAGAGTAAGAGATGTCACACCAGGAATTTTAAAATGTTTGTGGGGTGATGCAACTCAGGTTAAATTTTAACCTGAGGCTGTTTAATTTCTTGGTAAACTTGGTCCCAAGTTGTTGTGGTCCAGCCAAAGGCACAGCTGCAATTTTGGGGTGTCAGGAAGCCTGGCTGGTGACTTTGGAGTTTAGAAGCATGTCTACAGCTCAGATGATCTCTTTTGAGATTTCTTTATGTTAGATCATGGGGCTGGAGCGATAGCACAGCGGTAGGGCGTTCGCCTTACACACGGCCAACATGGCCGACCTGAGTTCGATTCCTCCACCCCTCTTGGAGAGCCCAGCAAGCTACCAAGAGTATTCGATATGCCAGACACAGTAACAACAAAGTCTCCAATGGAGACGTTACTGGGCCCGCTCGAGCAAATGACGATCAACGGGAGGGCCTCTTTACCTTTTACCTTTACCTTTAGATCATTTATTATCCAGTGCTCATTTTGATTATCTTGGGTGAGCAGTCACACACTTCTGGAATCCTAGATTGTAAATGGTTGGGTTGCAGAGACATTTCTGTAGGCACTAGTCGATTTGGAGATTCAGTTGGGCGTCTCTGGACCAGGGCTGTTGGTGCGCTAAGATGGTCCCTGGAGGCACATTGTGGAGGTGACAGCCAGGCCAACAAGCGGCCAGGGAGCTGGGGAGGGACATCCCGGTGCCTCTTCTGCCATGCAGCAAGGAGATTTAGTCCTGGAACCCTCATACCTGGGCCTTGATTGTGGAAGCTCTTTGTCACCAGGTTCCATCTGGAATAGGCGGGGAGACTGTACCTGCTCCATCTGGGGTGTCCCTGTGAAATGGACTCAACATGGGGCCTGGAGATATCTCTGGATCTGGGGTGGCTTACAGGACTCACTGCTGTATCTCTGGGTTTTGATCTCTTTCAGGATTTATTTATGGGTCCCTGAAACAAGGTCAGTAATAGAGTTCACAGGGTGGTGCTGGCGTTGCTTTGGGGGGGTGACTGTCAGTGCTTCCGGGTGTATTGGGAAGAGGGTGGAGGTAGCCCAAGATAACTCTGCGAAAGCCTGGAGATTTCAGTCACAAAATCCGCATATCCGAATTTTCAGCACACAGTAACTTAGTGAGGTCCGTCCTGAGACAGTGGAGTCAAGCCGGGGATTTGGCAGCGATTTTGGACTGTATAAGTAAGCGGGTGCTGGGGGATCTGCCTGGGTAGCACAGGTCAACCTGCCCCGCTCTGATTTACCCCAGTGTGTTCAGCCATATGCGGGTCAGAGATTAACTGTAGCTTTTGTTCTCTTTCCAGATTTATTTACAGGCCTCTAAAATAAGACCAATAAATGAGCTTCTATAGCTGAGCCAGAGGTCTTTTGTGGGTGTGGCTCCCAACTCTCTCTCCCATACATAACTTTTGGCTGTTTAATTTCTTGGTAAACTTGGTCTCAAGTTGTTGTGGTCCGGCCAAAGGCACAGCTGCAATTTTGGGGTGTCAGGAAGCCTGAAGGGACCATCAGGCTGCTGATGCACTCACCCCACAGGTACAGGTTGACCTGATGGTGGCACCATACCCTATGCAGTGCTTTCTGTTTGTAGAAGTGTATGTAGGGTGTGATGACGGACACTCATTCTCAATAGCCTTCCACTCTATGGATATATTATGGGTTTTTACTCATTACTAAAGGCGTCTTGGGTTACTCTCAGTCCTGGACCTTTAAAATAGATCACAAGCACTTCCTAGGAGGAGGGACAAAAATGAGGAAAAGCTGTTCTATATCTTACATGAATATCAAGGAGAAAGTTATACAAATAATAATAATAAAAAAAACCAGGAAAGTATCTATACATACTCACCCTGGCAGGCGTTGGAGTCCTGGAGGCCTGGTGGGGTGAGTGTGGGGGACAGGGAGGACAGATCACAGGGAGGGGTTTGGAGGTTTGAGGGTGTGACAGAGAGTGGAGCTGCTCTGGGAGCGACAGGGAAGGGTCCATGGAAAGCCGCTGGAACTGGGCATGGATGGGCTTGGGTGGGGGTGATTGGGGCTGAGTGTCTCTTTGTTGTAACAGAATATTGGTCCGTGTGGGCTTCTAGCACATGGTGACCCTCTTTGCCCCTGGTGGGACTGAGGCCTTTCTCAAGTGGCTCCAGAGTGCTCTCTGCTGGTCGGTAGCATCCCTGCAGCCCTGCCTGTGGTCTGGGGAGTCCTTCAGAATCCCCGGATTCCCAATGTGAATAGAGGAATGCGTCCTGATCACCCAGAGGGACAGGAAGTGTGAGCACTGGGAAATGAGTCCAGCCTGATTCACAGCAGTTTCCCCAGAGAGGTGTGTTCAGAGACAGTCCACGGAGAAGGGAATACTTCCTGCCCCCACGTGGAGGTCACTCATGCCTGAGTCACATCACAGCTCACAGAGACATTAGTCTGGATTACAGAAATGGAATCTGTGTAAAAGGAGAACAAAAGGCCACATTACAAAGAGATTGAAAAATTAAGAAGAAATTAACTGATAAAAATCAATGTCATTGTCACTAAATTTCAATAGACATTTGATTCATAGACGAGTTGAATTTCCAAATCAACTTCCAGTATCCTGGAATATAGGCTGGGTATTTGACATCTTGTGAAAATTTGAACAATAAATGTTGTGAACATAAATACAGCTTCCTCACAAAAATTTGTAAATCTACAACTGTACCTCATGGTGTTTCACTAATAAAAATCTATAAAAAAAAAAAGAAAAGAAAAGAAAAGAAAAGAAAAGAAATACAGCTCCCTGCAGTGTCTTTGAGTTCAGAGACTTTGAATATTATCTGAACATTTTTTCTCAAGGAAATAGATTATTTTTTTAACTGTGTCATATCCATGCCTATCAGGTTTCAAGTGGACTAAAATCAGATGCAGGAGGAATGAACATTATTCCTGTCTCCTCTTGTGCACCTCAGCGCATCTACCCCCTGTCTAGGGGCCTGAGTCTCAGGGTGTAGAATGAGAAGAAATTGAAGCCCCTGATTTCCTGGTTTCCAGCATGCACAGGGAACAGAAAGAGAGTAATTAATCATCATTGAAGCATGTTTTTCCAGCATGCACAGAAAGAGAGTAATTAATCATCATTGAAGCATGTTTTTCCAGCATGCACAGGGAACAGAAAGAGAGTAATTAATCATCATTGAAGCATGTTTTTCAGATGATATTTTGTTGGCAATCAATGAGAATTCTAGCTACAGGATCAGTGTTTTAATTTGATCCAGTTCAGATTTGAAAGGCTGGAGCGATAACACAGCAGTAGGGTGTTTGCCTTGCGCACAGTCAGCCCGGTCGAGCTGGGTTCGATTCCTCTGCCCTTCTCCGAGAGCCCGGCAAGCTACGTAGAGTATCTCGCCGGCACGGGAAAGCCTGGCAAGCTACTCGTATTCAATCTGCAAACAAAGTAACAACAAGTCTCAAAATGGAGACGTTACTGGGACCGCTCCAGCAAATGGATGAACCATGGGAGCATAGTGATACAGTGACACAGTTGTGAAACCCACAGCATCTTCCTGTCCTTAGACACTAGTGAGTGACAGGGACCCTTCCGGAAGGCCCTGCAGGAGAGTGGCCAGGAGTGAGCTGAGGGGTGTGGGCTGGAACTTCCCCCTGAGTCCTCCTGCAGCCCCTACCTTAGCCCTGCACAGAGGGACACAGCAGAGTGAGGAAGAAGAGGAGGCTCAGGGGTCACAGGTGGTTCTTCAGGTGACCAGGCACCCTGACATGCGACTAAGCTGAGCCCATCTCTGGGCATCCCTGAGCACGGGAGTGAGACTCTCCGGGAAGCAGACAAGAGTGTAGTGTGCATGGTCACTGTGGGGAGGGTCAGAGACCTTCACCCCCATAGGCCTGGGTGGGAACAGGGGATAAAGTAAGTGTGAGATCCTGGAGGAAGCTGGTACAGAGATCCTTGTGGGAGATTTGAGAATGTACCCCTCCTAAGGGTGAGTGGTGGCAGGACAGGGACCCCTGTGGGACCCCGAGGTCATTCTGAGTATAGTGTGGGTTAGTTACTGTGCTGTTAGGATTCCCTTTGTGGATCTGACTCCTTCCTGGTCCCTGTGTCCCTTTCACTCCTGAGAGCCTTCTGGTGGCCCTGGAGAGCCCTGCAGCCCAGGCTGCCTCAGCAGGTTTGTGTCTGGGCACCCCCTGACTTCCCCTCACTGTGTGTTTCGCACAGTGATACACAGCTGTGTCTGCAGGGGTCACTGAGCTCAGCTGCAGGGAGAACTGGTTCTTGTTCTCATCTGTGGTGATGGAGATGCGGCTCTTGAGGGACGGGCTGTAGTAGGTGTTTCCATGCCAACATATACGCCCCAACCAGAGCAGGCCCTTCCCTGGGGGCTGGCGGATCCAGCCCCAGCAGTAACCACTAGTTGTGATGGAGAATCCGGAGACAGTGCAGGTGAGCGAGAGTGTCTGGGAGGGGGCAACTAGTCCTAGGCCCGACTCTTGCAACTGCATCTGGGACAGGACACATGGGAAAAAGGAGAATCAGTAACTGTCACTCCCTGCAGCCACTCTCTCCCCTAGACCCTGTCACATCTGGGACACTCACCCAGGGGGGCTGTCACCAGGCAGAGGAGAAGACCCCGCAGAATCATCTTCTTCTCTACCACAGCTCTGCCTTCCCCAGAGACTCAGCCCTGAGTGAGGAGACAGCTGTGAACTCCACAGCACAGAGGGCATTTCACACCGGAGCCTGAGAGGGATTTGCATGAGGTGACCCAGTCTGTTATAAGGGGCAACTTTCAAACCTTGGACCTTCTTGTCCCATTGGAGCGCTGAACTCACACACCCTGTCTGGAGGATTGAGCACTTGCCAATGAAGTACATTGAAACAGGTCATAGAAGGCAACTCACTTGTTTTAATAATCTGTCTTCACTTAATCACTTAACTTCCCATTAGTCGTCGATTTGCTCGAGCGGGCGCCAGTAACGTCTCCATTTGTCCCTGTCGCGTGCTAGTGTAGCCCAATGGCATCTCTTTGCTCTGGGAACATGGAGGGCCTCAAACCGATCGTTCATGATCTTGACAAAGAAGTCTGACCATCTGGTAGGTGGGCGGCCACGCGGTCTCTTGACATCCCGTGGAATCCAATCAGTAACAGCTCTAGTCCAACGGTCGTCTTTAAATCTCATTACGTGACCAGCCCATCTGATTTTCGACACCTTGGCAAATGAGACAGCGTCCCTGATTCTTGATCGTCGATGGATGTCAGAACTCCGGATTCGTTCTCTCATTTGAGTGAAACGTGATATTCCAAGCATAGCTCTTTCTATTCTTCTCTGGGAGACCTGAATGGCGTTCTCATCTTGTTTGCGTAGGGCCCAGGTCTCTGAGGCATATGTTAATGCAGGAAGAACAGTGGAATCAAAGAGATGTGCCCGGAGCCGGAGGTTCTTCATCCTCTTAGCTATTTCTTCGACGTTCTTGAAGGCGTTCCAAGCCGCTCTCTTCCTCCTGCGCAGCTCGGGTGCCAGGTCATTTGTCATGTTGACCTCTCGACCTAGGTACACATAGCTGTTGCATTCAGAGATGGTCGTTCCATTGAGAGCGAATGGGGCGTCAGGAACAAGGCTGTTTCTCATAAACATTGTCTTCGTAAGATTCAGCTGTAGTCCTACCTTTCCACACTCACGGTCAAAGTCGGCCAGCATTTGTGCTGCTTGGCTGATGTTTGGTGTTATTAAAACAATGTCATCAGCAAAGCGGAGGTGGTGTAGTTGCCGACCATCTATCTTCACTCCCATTTCTTCCCATTCCAGTCGTCGCATGATGTTCTCGAGGGTGCCACTGAAGAGTTTCGGTGAAATGGTATCACCCTGCCGCACCCCTCTCTTGACATCAACGATGACTTCTTTGTAGAATGGTGAGATCCTGGTAGTGAATCCGCAATACAGCTCACGGAGGATCCTGATGTATTGGGCTTGAATGCCCTGATTGGCTAGGGCTTCAATGACCGCTTCTGTCTCAACAGAATCAAAGGCCTTCTTTAAATCAATGAACGTTAAGCAGAGCGGCATCTTGAACTCCCGAGAAACCTCAATGAGCTTGGTTATCATGTGGATATGGTCGATGGTGCTGAATCCTTTGCGGAACCCTGCTTGCTCACATGGTTGTCCTTCATCTAGTGTTCTGCCAATCCTATTTAGGATGACTTGAGTGAACAACTTGTAGATGACAGACAATAGGCAGATCGGGCGATAGTTGCCAATGTCATGGATGTCTCCCTTCTTGAACAGTAGTACAGTCCTGCTGGTTTTCCATTGGGACGGAACCTTGCATTCAGACGGGTAGCGAGTGAAGAGCCGAGCCAGTGTATTGATGAGTACTGACGGCAGGTTCTTCAGGTGTTCAGGTCTGACCTTGTCTGGGCCGGGTGCTGTTTGCTTCTTTACCGACGAAATGGCGTGTCGGATTTCGGAAGGGAGAACATTAGGAACGACATACCCATCCTGTGGAATTTGGTATGTCGGCAAGTGGACATGGCTATCGAAGAGATTTGAGTAGAAGTCATGGATAATCTTCTCCATTGCCGTTCTGGAGGATGTGATGGATCCATCAGGACGTCGGAGGGCAGTCATCTTGGTCTTGTAGTTGGCGAAGGACAGGCGGGCGTTATGAATACTTTTCCCGGCTTCTGCCGCATCTACCAGTACTTCTGCTCTTCTCTCTTTGAGGTCTTCCTTGATCGCATCTCTGCACTGCTTTGCGAGCTCGGACGTTAGCTTGTGGTTGCCTGAGGCATGCGCCAAACCACGCTGGCGAATTAGCTCAAGAGTTTTCGAAGATAGGCGACTTTTTGTGGATATCTCTCTCTTGGCGTTCCTCGCACATTCATGGAGGTGCTAAACCAGTTGATCGTATTCCTCGTCAATGTTGTCAACAATGGCATCTTCCTATGTTGCCGCAATAGTACCAAAGAGTTCCCGGTTGGTGGTCATTCTGAGAGTTCTCTTTTTGAACTTTGCAGCCCTTTCTCCCCGCTCTGTGAAGTAGAATTTTGCACGAAGGAGACGGTGGTCCGATCCCGTTCGAAATTTTGGGACAACAGCGACATCAGTCAGGCAAAACCGTCTATTGAATAGGATGTGGTCTAATTCGTTGTGGAATCGTCCACCGGGAGACTCCCATGTCCATCGTTTAGATTCTGCCTTCTGGAACTGTGAGTTCCCATAAATGGTCTTGGTCGACATGATGAAGTCAGACAGTCTCTCACACTGTTCGTTCCATTCTAGGCCATGGGTCCCAATGTGAAGTTCTTCAGCTTATCTTCTCGGTCCTATGTGGTCTTCTTTATAGAACTTCTCTAGCTCCATGTAGAAATTCTCGATTTCTCTTTCATCATAATGAGATGTTGGTGCGTAGACAACGAAGATAGAAACTGCAGGCAGTGAGCCACATCTATTCAAATGTAAGCGTCCGATTCGGGTTGTTAGGCATTCGAATGAATCAATGCTCTTGGCCAAGTTTGTGTTGACAAGGACACCGACGCCCCCAACACCTCTTTTATCGCATGTTCCGAGGAACAATTCTTCTCCAGTGTCGAAAACGGCATGGTGAGATTCGTGCCTTCTTGTCTCGGTCAGACCAATGATGTCGTACTTGATCATTCGTGCTTGTACCATCAGGTCCTCGATGGATGCATCTGATGCTAGCGTACGTGCATTGAAAGTACAGACGATCATTTTTGTCTTCCTTCGTTGTGGCAGCCTAGGTCGGCCTTGAGATTTTGTCGGCCTCTCCTTTCTCATCCTTCTCAGTGCTGCCATGTCGGTGAAGCCTTCTGGGTCAGGTGAATGAGACCAGTTGTAGTTACTGGTTTTGGCATATCGAATCTGTCTTAGTCAATTTAAATAATAGCACAGCGGTAGGGTGTTCGCCTTACAAGCGGCCAACATGGCCGACCCAAGTTCGATTCCTCCGCCCCTCTCGGAGAGCCCGGCAAGCTACGGAGAGTATTCGATATGCCAGACACAGTAACAACAAAGTCTCCAATGGAGACGTTACTGGGCCCGCTCGAGCAAAATTATTATAATCATTTCAATTTCAAGTTTCTAATGAACATAGTTTGCATTGCTTATGTTTAGAAAACCTTTTTAAGATATCCACCATTTAGATGCTCATAATTATAATCATACTTAAACTAGTTTCACATCCCTCCCTCTATAAAATAATATCTAAACAAAAACTGCCCTTCCCAGTATTCATTCCTTTCAATAAAGAAAGTATGACATAGTTGTATATGATAACTGTTTGAAAATCACTTAACTTCCCATTAGTCATCGATTTGCTCGAGTGGGTGCCAGTAATGTCTCCATTTGTCCCTGTCGCGTGCTAGTGTAGCCCAATGGCATCTGTTCGCTCTGGGAACATGAAGAGCCTCAAATCGATCGTTCATGATCTTCATGAAGAAGTCTGACCATCTGGTAGGTGGGCGGCCACGCGGTCTTTTGACATCCCATGGAATCCAGTCGGTAACAGCTCTAGTCCAGTGGTCGTCTTTAAATCTCATTACGTGACCAGCCCATCTGATTTTTGACACCTTGGCAAACGAGACAGCGTCCCTGATTCTTGATCGTCAATGGATGTCAGAACTCCGGATTCTTTCTCTCATTTGAGTGAAACGTGATATTCCAAGCATAGGTCTTTCAATTCTTCTTTGGGAGACCTGAATTGCGTTCTCATCCTGTTTGAGTAGGGGCCAGGCCTCTGTGGCATATGTTAATGCAGGAAGAACAGTGGAATCAAAGAGATGTGCCCAGAGACGGAGGTTCTTCATCCTCTGAGCTATTTCTTCGACGTTCTTGAAGGCGTTCCAAGCTGCTCTCTTCCTCCTGCGCAGCTTGGGTGCCAGGTCATTTGTCATGTTGACTTCTCGACCTAGGTACACATAGCTGTTGCATTCGGAGATGGTCGTTCCGTTGAGAGCGAATGGGGCATCAGGAACGAGGCTGTTTCTCATAAACATTGTCTTTGTAAGATTCAGCTGTAGTCCTACCTTTCCACACTCACAGTCAAAGTCGGCCAGCATTTTTGTCGCTTGGCTGATATTTGGTGTTATTAAAACAATGTCATCAGCAAAGCGGAGGTGGTGTAGTTTCCGACCATCTATCTTCACTCCCATTCCCTCCCATTCCAGTCATCGCATGATGTTCTCGAGAGTGGCACTGAAGAGTTTTGGTGAAATGGTATCACCCTGCTGAACCCCTCTCTTGACATCAATGATTACTTCTTTGTAGAATGGTGAGATCCTGGTAGTGAATCCGCAATACAGCTCACGGAGGATCTTGATGTATTGGGCTTGAATGCCCTGATTGGCTATGGCTTCAATGACCGCTTCTGTCTCAACAGAATCAAAGGCCTTCTTTAAATCAATGAATGTTAAACAGAGCAGCATCTTGAACTCCCAAGAAACCTCAATGAGCTTGGTTATCGTGTGGATATGGTCGATGGTGCTGAATCCTTTGCGGAACCCAGCTTACTCGCATGGTTGTCCTTCATCTAGTGTTCTGCCAATCCTATTTAGGATGACTCGGGTGAACAACTTGTAGATGAAAGACAATAGGCAGATCCGGCGATAGTTGCCAATGTCATGGATGTCTCCCTTCTTGAACAGAACAGAGATAGCCACAAAAAAAACGCCTGTCAGTACTGTTTACAAAGTACATAGTTAATCAAAAATTTCTGTGTGAGTTTTATTATTTATTTTTTTTTTTGGAGAGGGCACACTCAGTGATGCTTGGTGTTAACCCCTAGCTTTGCACTCAAGAATTACTCCTGGCAATGGCTGTTTCATTCTGGGCAACCCGGAGGGGGGCTGGGTGAGGTCCCTTTAGCCCCAACCGAGGCAGCCCAAGCAGACAAAAACCTCCAGAACTCAACCGCCGCCATTCTCAAGGGCGCTCTCCACATGCTTGGAAGGGCCTCACTCAAGAGCCAAACTATCCCTGGACTTGTCACACTTTACCCCACCAGTATACCAAGAATAGCACACCTCATTTAATGGGCTTTTTAGTAGAAGGCAACTGATCTTAGTGATATATATATATATATATATATATATATATATATACATACAGACAAAACTCAACCTTTAACAACATGTTACAAATCTCTTTTAAAAGGGCTTAATGGCTTCTTGGTGAAATATAGCAATCTTCACACCCTTTCCTCTAAGGAATATTTCTGTCTCATTTTTAGTGGATTATTATGAACAAGCAATACAAAATAAATTATTTTGGTTCAGCTTTGAGGGCAGAGTTTGGGATTCGGGATGGAAATATAGTAGTGGGAAGGTATAATGCTGGTGGAATTGGTGTTTGAATATAATCAAATGTAATCAAATATTGTGAAATATTTTATAAAAATAAAATTAAATTTTTAAAAAAGAATTACTCCTGCTAGGGCTTGGGAGGACCATATGGGATGGTGGGGATATCTCCCATTGGCAAGAGCAAGAAAAGAAAATTGTTCACGTCTTTGGTGATGGAGATGCGGCTCTCTGGCTCTCTAAATTTTGCATTTTGAAGTTCGGGTTCTACTGTGCATTCTCACGGGGCAGACATTTGTTATAGGCTACATTTAAACTATTCCATGTGCTTCTTTTAAATTTTTCATGGACTTCATAGAAAGTTAGAAAAAAAACTTTCAAAAATTCATCCACAACTGCCCCGTCTCAAGGTTTCCACTGAGGTCACTCTGCTTCTGTCCATATCTGCGCATCTTTCATCTCTATCAGAGCTTGGGTGTCCCTGCTCAGGGGTCCTGCTGTTCCCACCTTTGTCACCCTCCACCAGTGCCACGATCAGTTCTGTTGCTCCATCAGGTGCCTCCGCCAGTGGGTAACATTCAATGACACTTAAGTGGAATAAGTGTCCCGGGAGGAGTGGATTTCTGGAGATGACTGAAAGGCGTCTGACAGACCCTTTCTCCAAATCCCCTTGTCACTGCAGACCCCGGCACGAGCTCAGTCTGAACTGACTGTTCATACTCAGTCACCGATGGAAATTCTGTCCTCTTTTTCTGTCTGTCTGTCTGACTGTCTCCTTTCTTACTTTAAACACTGTGATGTAGACAGTTCTTCACAATACAGTTGTTTCAGGTATTCAGCATGCCAACACCAGTTCCACCATCATTGTGCTCTTCCCTCCACCAATGTCCCCAGTTCCCCACCCCCCAAGCTAGCTCCCTGAGCAACACTAATTAATTGACTTTACACTGTTTGTTACAGCATCTGTCTCCTAATGGTGCTGCTAAAATCCCGGCCTGAGGATTTCCTGAACTCTTAGGTGTGCTTGGGCCTTCTGTGGTAGAGTTTCACTCGTGAGCCCAGTGGGTTTCCAATCAATGTTCCCATCTAATTTCTGTATTTCTTCTGACTGGAAGCCCCGTTTCACATTTGCAGAGGTGGCATCAGGCTTCAGGCTTTGAGATGGGACGCTCAAGTGCAGGTGATTCTCTGGCCTCTCTGAGATCAATCCTGTAGACGAGCAATTCAATGGCTGTGGTGACAGCCAGATGTGCGTGTGTTGAGTGTTGGGCCTTGGGCAGAGCAGGGACTCGGTCTGTTTCCATCCCACCCGGGGTCAAGAGATCTTGGCCCGCGGGCAGTTGGGCTTCCTAGGATACGTCACTTGCCAATGTCTCTCAAAAACTCTCACCTCAAGCAGAAGGGGGTGTGAGACTCTGGTGTTGGGAAGGGAAGACTGGCTTGTGGCATGTGCTTGACAGGGCTGACCCTCCTCCTGTTCCCCTGTCCCCAGTGGTCCACAGAGTTGGCATGATATCCTCGGGGCATTGTAAGGTGAGATGAAAGGCAGAGAAGCCCCCCAGGGTGACACTAACCTGGTTCCTCTCCACTCTGACCCCAGAGCTGCAGAGTCTGAGCTCAGGAGCAAGTTTCAGGGAATAGTGTTGGCATGAGCCATGTCAGAACCCCAAGAGGAGCCACTTCTGTTCTGGGCTGAGGGGGTCTGGGGGTTGGGAGGGAGGGGAGTCAGAGATCAGTGGTGATATTCTTCAAGGAGAAATGGAACCGATGGGCACCCTCGAGGAGGAAGCAGGTAAGTAGCACTTTTCCTACAGAGCTGAAGCTACATGTAGGAAACTCGTTTTAGAAGGACGAGCCTGGAGGACTTGGGAGAGAGAAATCAGTGAATCATGTGTCTTGCTTGACTTGTAGTGTGTGTAGTTGGAAATCCACGATGCTTGTCCCGTGCTGACCACACAAACAAAACCAGTCACCTCCCATGCTGGGTGCAAACACATTCCAGATTGTCGGTGAATTCTCAGATATGGAATTGTGAAGAACGGGAATCATGGTTTGTTTGGAGTTGGGATACTCGCCTTCCGTGTCTTCACAGTGCATGTTGCTCTCCCCTCATTGTCTCTGTGCAAACAACACAGGCGGGGGTGTGATTCGAACTTCCACAGCACAAAAGCAAGCCAGAACTGACACTGGACTCATAAACCCCTACTAATTTCTCAGGCGATTCATGATGTCCAAGACCTTCAGACTTACCTTCCACACAAACATGAACCTTGGGTACTTGTACATAAAACATTAATCTGAGAGATGTCTGTGTGGTTGTGCTCAATACAGCACGAGGCACAGCAACAAGATGCACACACAGTGCTCGAACTCCAGCCCTCGATTCCAATTTTGTCTTCTTCCATTCCACATTCTTAAGTGCCTTTATATTGAAATGACGTTTTTCTTTTTTGTTCATTTTTGTTTTGTGGCCACACCCAGTTTTGGGCTTAATCTTGGCTCTGTACTCAGTGCCGGGTTTCTGTTGGGGGTGGGGACCGCATGGGATGCCAGAATCAAACCATGGTCGGCCACGTGCAAGGCAAGCACCCTGTCCATTGCACCATCCCTCTGGCCCTGAAATGATATTTTCATTAACTCATTCATTCCTTCAGTGAGATTTTTGAGTCTTCCTGTCAGTGTTTTCTGAGGCTCAGTGACCACCGAGAGAAGTGTTACTCTCAGGTCTCCACAGAGAGCATCGAATGTTTTGATGAACCTGAGTGTTTACCTGATTCAGTTCCCACCCATTGAAATTATAATATTTCTCTGTTTTTCATTATTCCTTGTGCTCCTTGGGATTGGGGGTAGGTGCTGGGTGATCTGGACATGGATTTGTGCTCTGCTCAAATATCTCACCAGTGCTGAGACTCTAGAACTTCAGGCAGCCACAGGTGCCTGTGACATAATCTTAGTGGGACTGACAGGGCTGGAGCTAGGTTGGAATGAGCAGGATGGGTTCTGGTGCTGGCCAGGGACTCACTGACTCTTGTGTAAACTACGTGCTTGTTATAAGAATATACATAAATGATCACACAATGGAATGAAACCTGCAACCCAGAGATAATTCCTTAAATCGACCACAGTAATTTTTGGCAAGGGGTTGCTTGAACTTAAAGCAGAACAAGGAAAGTGCACGAATAAAGAACACAAAGCAAGTGAATCCACGTCTCACATCGTCTACAGAATTTTATTTAAGGTACATTAAAGGCCCGGATACTGGGCCAAAGTCCTTAAGAACATTGAGGAAAATGTAGGCAGAGCTCTCAATACTGATCTGAGAGGTATAATCAATAATTTGACTCTGATTGAAAATCACATTGAAAATGTACTTTTACATGAAAAGTAAAATCAAATAAACAAACCAAAATATAATAATTTAAAAAGATTTTACAGGGCAAGGAAAAGTACATTAAGATAAAAAATAACATTTCAAAATTGTTATCATAATACCACACTCATCATAATTGTGGCCCTACTATCTAAGATACTGATAGTGCTCACAAAACTCACACCAGGAAATCCCTGACAGTAAATCCCCCGTCATAAATGGTGGGGGGACATGCACAGAGACTTCCCTGGAGGTGACAACCCTGTGGGCTGTAGGTATAGAAGTGTTTTTCAGCACTGACTGCCATGGAAATGTCAATAAGAAGGACAGTGGTGGATCCTCTCAGCCCAGTGAGAATGGCCGATATCAAGACTGGAAACAACCAGTGTGGCTGGGATGTCCTCAAAGAGAAACGCGGTTTCAAGGTAGGTTTTGAATGTCAATGCTTGGTTCTATTTCTATAAAAAATACTAAGGAGATTTCTCAAAAGAAGTGGAAATATTTCAACAATCATGAATAGATTTGTAATTTTGTGATTAATGATGTTTAAATAAAAGGTTTTATAAAACTATTTTTAATAAAACTATCAAAAATAGTTCCTATATGACCAAGTGATTCCGACCAGATAACTACAGCCAAATGGGAAAAATTAATTTGAGAAGATATACATGAACATATGCTTTTTATAGTATTTACATAGGGGCAAGGACATGGAAAGTCTCCTAATTCTTAATGACAATTTCATGGACAAAATGTTGTGTTGAAAATACACAATGGGACACTATGCAGCTATAAGAAAAGGTGAAAAATTATTAGGTTTCTGAAACATGGATGAAACTGAGAAATATTAGATTCAATTAACGAAGTCCAGGGAGAAGGGTAATGTGGATAATCTCATTCACCTGTGATACATAGAAAGCAAAGTGTCAGGATGGACAGGATCCAACGATAACGGCTCCTGCAACCTAACCACACTCTGGGGTTGCTGAGAGGAGCCGGGTGGGGGCTCAGATGACTGGGAAGAAGAGATCGAGCACATCTCTTCATTCTGCTGGGGCCACAGCAGAGTGTGGGTATTTGGTGCTGGGAAAAGCGCAGGGAGTTTGTCACCCACAAACATCAACACTCAGACTACTGCCATTGTGTTCCCTCAGCGACAATAAAGAAGATAACGGGGAAATCTCTCCTTTATGCAAAAAGGAATGATCTTTATTGTAGAAAAATCGACCTCACCTGACCTAGCAGGACGTAACGGTCTCTAGAGGACTCTGAGACAAGAAGAAAAAAACACTAATTTGTACTAGAAGAGGAAGTAATAACTAAAATGTATATACTTGGTTTACTAAATTTGGTTTAAATGTTATAATAAAGAAGAAAATGATCCCCCCAAAGTGGACAAATATGTAAAAACAAATGAAAAAGTAAGAAAAGAATGTGACCTCTTATAGTCCTCTCTCCCTGACCCTGGGCACAACCCTGGGATCCCTGGAGGAGAGCGCCCCCTGGTGGTCACATGCACCCCTGCAGCTCTCCCCTGTCTCCCTCAGCAGGTTTGTGGGTACACAGAGACTTGTACTCACTGTGTCTCTTGCACAATAATACACAGCTGTGTCCTCCATTACTGAATTGCTCAGTTTTAGGTAAACTTTGTTCTTGGAGGTGTCCCTGGTGATGCTGACTCTGGACTGAAGACTTGGGTTATAGTCTGTGCCCCCATTACCCCATATAGCGCCAATCCAGTCCAGCCCCTTTCCAAGGGCCTGGCGGACCCAGTGTACACTATAGCTGGTTATAGAGAATTGAGAGACCCAGCAAGTGAGGGACAGTGTCTGCGAGTGCGTCACCAGGCTTGGTCCCGACTTCTGCAGCTGTATCTGGGACAGGACAACTTGGAGCCTCTGACCAGGGGATACTCACATCCGGGAGCTGCCACCAGAAAGAGGAGGAACCATCGCTAATGCACGTTCCTGCCCACGAGGTCCATAATCTCAGACACCGTGTCAGGGAGAGAGGGAGGCCGATTTGGGATGAGTCTTAATGTGGTTTTAACCCTGGGTCCCGAGTGCAGATTTGCATGGGGGAGCCTCTATAGAGAATGGAGTGGACCCGTGGAGGCTGGTGTGTGGGGCCTCTGGGAGGAGGTGCTGAGTGTGACTCTGAGTGCTCAGGCCTATCCCTGGGGCCCTGTCAGAGCCCGGGCCTCTTACTCCAGCACAGGAAATCTACTGAGGAGCTCTCAGGAAACAAGAATTGCTGAGGAGAAACGGCAGGTGTGGAGGAGAGTTCCCGTGTCTCAGGTCTCTGACTACCAAACCCAGCTCCCCAGGGACTTTACCCTATAGACAGACCCCTGCCCCTCGGTGTCCCTGCGTGTTTTCTTCTATTCTCCCTCTATATGCTCACAACATCGGGCAAAGTGTCATTGTGATGTGGTCAGGAAATTCAGACACCTAGGTCCGATCCATAGTCAATAAATTTACACAGTAGTTTATTTGTACACTTAGCTTGGATGAAAATCCTTTCGCTTATGGCTGCTTCAATCCAAAATACACAGGAACCTATGGGGTGGATTTGTTCATTCTCACTGGTGATGGATTTGTGTTCGGCCAAGGTAGAGCTTTCTCCAAGGTGACCTTCTTTGTGTGCTTGTCCTGTCCAGGAGCACCTAATCCTGCTGAACTACATATAGCTCTGCATTCAGAGGGTCACCATGAACGTCAGGACCGTGTTTGGGGGGCGCATCACTGAGGAATCTTAACCCTGTCAAGTGCTTTGAAATACTCATGGTGCGACCGGTCCTCAGCACATAAAAACTTTGGAGCAGGATTCTGCTTCTGGTTCTCAGACTCACACATTTGACAACGGTGCACGTGACTTGAGAAGAGCAGGGGTGACCCTACCCACTCTAACAAATGAATGGAATTTAGGAACAGACAGAGTCAAATAAGGTACCCTAATTCCATGGAGAACTAGAGATTTGAGATAATTATTGGGTACCAGAAAGTCACTCTAAAATTTCATGTTTGGGGATTTATTTTTAGTTTTTTTTTATTAGATTACTGTGAACTGCAACACTGATTATAATTAAATTTCTTGCATATATGTTCCAAGGACAATATCTTCACTAGTATCCACTTCCACACACCAATGTCTTCAGATAGCCTGAACCCCTCCTCTATTTTAGGAAATTATTTTCTTTTCTAGGTATTTGGTTTAAATACTGAAACTGATATGGCATTATACATGACTCCCTTTCTTTTAATTGATTCCCAATGGGAAACGCAATTTTAACATTGTTCCTGATTGAATTTTAGTCATATAATCCAACAACAGTACCTTCACCAGTGTACATTTTCCACCACCAAGTCCCCAGTTTCCCTCCTGCCTCCACTTCCTGCCTGCTTCCATGGCAGGCACTTTTTCTTCTCTCTCTCTCTCTCTCTCTCTCTTTCTCTCTCTCTCTCTCTCTTTCTCTCTCTCTCTTTCTGTCTCTTTCTTTCTCTCCCTCTCTCTCTTTCTTTCTGGGTTCCAATACAGATACTGAAAGGTTATTATTTATATCCCTTTACTAACTTTCAACACTCAGATTTGCCAGAATGATCATTTCTAAGTATTATTTTCATACAGGTTCCTTCTCTACCCTAACTGCCCTTTGCCCCACACTCCTGTGGCTAGTTTCCAACCATTGATTAATCCTTCTGTCCCCTCCCACAAATGAATGCAGTCATTCTATGTCTGCTCTTCCATAGCTGATACATTTCTTTCAGTCACTGTCTTCCAGTTTTACTTCGATTTTCTTGAGCAGGCCCAGTAATGTCTTCATTGTGAGACTTGTTGTTACTGTTTTGGGCATATCGAATACATCACAGGGAGCTTGCCAGGCTTTGCCGTGAGGGCTAGTTACTCTCGGTAGCTTGCCATGCTGTCCGAGAGGGGCAGAGGAATCGAAGCTGGGTCAGCTGCGTGTGGTATCATAAAGATAAATAAATATATGGGACTGAATATAGAGTTCAAAATAGAACCACACACGTATAGACAATATTTGATAAAGGTGAACAAAGACAATACAGTGGAAAGAAGATAAGCATTTAAACAAATTTTGCTGAAGCAGCTGACTACAAAATCCCCCAAACTGCAAACAACCTTAATAAATAAATGCAATGTTGTTTATGGAAGTCTTGAGTTGGAAAAACCCTAATGCCCGCCCGATAGAGGGAATCCTTAAATATAGTGGTTTCCCTACAGGTAGCTATCACCAAAATGCTGGGTCATTAAAAGCCATGGAGAGCTGCGGAGTTAGTCCCAAGAGTTAGAGTGCATGCCTGGTGTGCATATAGCCCTAGGCTCATCCCCACACTACAAGCTCTTTCTAGCACCACTGGGTGTAGTCCTGGTTGCCCTCAGCACTTCTGGGAGCCTCCAAACAAACAAACAAACAAAAAATAAAGAATCATTGTACAGTACATGAAAAGATATCCATGATAAAATAAGTGGGGGGGGAGGGAGGGCGAAAGGCAATTTTAAATGACTATGTGTAAATAAATTTTAAAAGTACTTTGTAACAAAATCTGGGAAGTATATCCATTAGTGTTAACAATATTTTTTCTGAGAAGTGAAATTATAGGTATAATTTCTAGTCTGAATTTTTCTATTGCTTGATTTTTTTTTATTGCTTGATTTCTACTATAAAAAGTATTACCTAAAGTAGTATTATTAAAGTTAAAGTAAGTATAACTTTATTAAATATTTCTTTCAATATGATACTCTTCATGGATCCATTTATAAGCAAATTTTATGACTTCATTTTCCTAACAGTTGCACAGTATTTCTTTGTGTAGATGCACCATATTTTCTTTATATAGTTGTGTGTTATCAGGAACTCAGGTTGTTTCAGATTTGGTCATTGTGAATAGTGCTGCAGTGAATATGGGAGTGCAGATGGTATTTCTATTGTGTGTTGTTGGGCTCCCAGAGTATATTCCCAGAAGTGGTAGTTCTGGGTCAATTGAGAGTTCTATCTTTAGAGAAATGTCCACATTGTTTTTCCAAAAGGCTGACCAGTCAGCGTTTCCACAAACAATGAAGAAAATTCCCTTTCTCCAGCATCCACGCTAGCAATGGTTCTTCCTGTTCTTTGAGACGTGTGCCAGTCTCTGTGGTGTGAGATGATATCCCATGGTTGTTTTGATTTGCGTCTCCCCCATGATTAGTGAGGTTAAGTAATTTTCGTGTGCTTTAGCAATCTGAATTTCTTCTTTTAGGAAGTTTCTGTTCATTTATTCTTCACAGTTTTGATAGGATTGGAAATCTGCTGAAACAGTTGATTGTATTCCTTGTCAGTGTTGTCAATGATGGCATCTTCCCATGTTGCCACAATAGTGCCAAAGAGTTCCCAGTTGGTGGTCATTCTGGGAGTTCTCTTAAACTTTTCAGCCCTTTCCCCCAGCTCTGCGAAGTAGAATTTTGCATGAAGGAGAGGGTGATCCCATCCCCTTTGGAAATTTGGGACAACAGGGACATTATTCAGGCAAAACCGTAGATTGAATATGATGTGGTCAGTCAGAAATACTGTGCAACTGTTAGGAAAATTAAGTCATAAAATTTGTGGAACCATCCACCAGGAGACTCCCATGTCCAACGTTTAGATTCGGCCTTCTGCATTTGTGAGTTACCATGGATGGTCTTGGTTGACATGATGAACTCAGACAATTTCTCAACCTGTGAGTTCCATTCTAGGGCATGGGTTCCAATGTGGAGTTCTTCGGCTGATCCTCTCAGTCCTATCTTGATATTAAAATCACGGACAATGATCTTGTAGAAGGTGTGTTGTTCCTTATAGAACTTCTCCAGCTCCATGTAGAACTTCTCAATTTCTTCTTCATCATAGCTGGATGTTGGTGCATAGACAACGAAGATAGAAAATGCTAGCAGTGAGTCACTTCTATTCAAGTGTAAACGTCTGATTTGGGTTTTTAGGCATTCGAATGAATCAATGCTCACTGCCATGAGATGAGATGATAAAGAGTCCTAAAGTCTCCAACTACTATTTTGTTGCAACCAATGTCTTCCTTTAAGTGTATTTTGAGATTTTTTATGTATTTTCCTCTATAGTCATTGGGTGCATACATGTTTCGAGTGTGATTTTTCCCTTATGTACAAATCCCTTTTTTATTAACGCATGAATTTCAATGTTTCTGGTAACCTTGTTCTACCTGAAATATATGCCATTGGATACTAGTATGAACACCCAGGATGTGTTAAAAATATTCATCTCTAAAAGAATTGTTTTCTAGCATTTGACTTTGAGTCTGTGTTTGCTCCAACTAGTTATAGGCGGAAGAATGGTGGCGTCAATGTTTTAAGCCATTTTGTCATCCTGTGTTTCTAATAGGTGCATTTAGACCATTAACATTGAGAATAATCAGTGTCTTGCGGTTTGTGCCATCTTTCTTTAGAGGATTATTGTATTTGTCTTGCCTATAGGAGCTCCTTGAGCTTTTCTTGCAATATTAATTTGGGTCCTTGCAGTTTCTTTTTATTTTTGACTTTTTTGGGTCACACCTGGCAATGCACAGGGGTTACTCCTGGCTCAGCACTCAGGAATTACCCCTGGTGGTGCTCAGGGGACCATATGGGATGCTGGGAATCGAATCCGTGTTGGCCGCATGCAAGGCAAACACCCTACTGGCTGTGCTTTTGCTCCAGCTCCCCCGAGTCCTTGCAGTTTCTGAGCTATTGTTTATCCAAGAATTAGGGTGCCTTTCTTTTGAATATGAATGAGAGCTTACTGGGTAAAGTAGTCTTGGTGAAGTTCCAGTTTGCTAATTTTTTAAAACTCTATCTATGTATAGTCTTAGGACCCAGAAGATTCATTTGATAGCTCTGCTGTAAATCTGAGGACACTCCTTTGTATGTACTTTCCTTCGTTGATCTTGCTGTTCTTGGTATTGATCTCGATTTATGGACTGGTACTTCTGATTAGGATATGAATCCTAATTCGGACTATTTAATTAGGATATGTCTCAGAGTCTTTTGATTAGCGTCTCTTTTAGCTGGTACATGCTGGCTTCTTAGATCTGCATGCCTGTGGTCTCCAGTTCGAAGTTTTCAGCAGTAATGTCCTTAAATGTTACTACTTCATTGCAGTTACCTCCTTATCTCTCTGTGATTCCGAGGATCCTTATGTTGCTCCTCTTAAAAATAATCCTTTCTCTGTTTTGTCTTTGAGTTATTTTGAGATCTTTTACCAAGTTTTGTTGTTGCCCCGAGGTTTTCTGCATCTCATCCTTAAGGTCACTGAGACTATTCCCGCTGTTGTTACTCTATGTTGAGGGCACCAATTGAGTTTTAACTTCATCTACTGAACTTTTTATTAATTCCATTTCTGCTTGTCATGTCAACCTGATTGCCCAGAAGGTAGATGAATTTGTTTATTCAATCTGTGCACATTTTTTATGTAAGTAGGTTATCTGTAAAGTAAAGGCCCTCCCCTCATCATCGATTTGCTCGAGCGGGCCCAGTAACGTCTCCATTGGAGACTTTGTTGTCACTGTGTCTGGCATATCGAATACTCTCCGTAGCTTGCCGGGCTCTCCGAGAGGGGCAGAGGAATCGAACTTGGGTCGGCCATGTTGGCTGCGTGCAAGGCAGACGCCCTACCCGCTGTGCTATCGCTCATCAATTGACATGACTACACAATGTACGTCTATCTTAAGTATTCGTGTTCCACAAATATTTCTTATTTCAGAAGCAGACATGACAGGTAGAGTTCTGGACATTGTTAAAACCTCATGACAGAGAATGCAGGAAGGAAGCTGAGGGGCCAGCTGGAAAGCGGCTTGTGCACCCTGACCCAGACCCTATCTGTCTCATGCTACCCAAGGTCTCAGCTCCCTGCTAGGGCCCAGACTCCCCTGATAATTGACCAGACCTGGGATAACCCTTGTTCAGACTCATGTGTCAACTCAGAAGCAGCAGCCAAGCCTCCTGTCCCCTGGCAGGGCAGACACAGCCATGGAGATGACCCACTCAAGCTGTCAATATGGGCCCTACCTCTGAGTCACAATTGGACCTCAGCGCCAGCCAGTCTGGTGGAGGACAGAGCCTGCGCTCACAGGGACAGACAGAAGAGGCATGAGGAGATCCTGTGTCTGCACCTCACTCAGCGACCCCCCCTCCCCAACAGGGAAATGATTGGGGAGCAGCAGGATAAGTCTTCACACAATGCCCAGGGCACTCTGTTGCCACACAAAGCTGAGGGGTTTGAATGCTGTGACACATCCCTGCACCTCACACCTCTCTTCCTGACTGAATTTGGAATGCCCATTACTTGGTCCATCCAGTTGGGGAGAGGGCAGTGCAACAAGGACGACAGAAAGTGGCGCAGGGAGACATTTGCAAAGATCCATAGATACTTTATACTTATTCTGCAAACAAGGAGCTTGACCCATGAGGGCGATCAGTAGGGAGAGATGCTGGTCAAGGTACCGCTCTGGAGATTCCAGAAAGCCAGAGGAAAGCAGAATTCTTCATGCAGGCAGAAGGGCGCAGAGAAAACAGGGAGGTTGGGGACTCCCATGGGGCAGAGGAAAGGAGGAAAGCACAGGGGTGTGGGAAGCCAAGAGCCCTCTCATAGACCCTGGCCATGGTTCCCATGTTAGGAACTGCTTGGGACAGACATTGGTGACAGTCTCCCAGGACTTCCTGATCTCAGCAGATACCTGATCTATAGCCACACATCAGGCTGACAGCTTATCTGGCCTTATCTATAGTAACCTCCAGGATGCATCTACTCCCTAAGACCCTTTGATATACAAATGTAAAGCTCAGGATGCACCTACTGCCACAAGACCCTTTGATGTTAGGTAAAGCTCTTGTTGCTGACCTTACCATATATGGTTATATTGCCTCTGCTCCTGACTGAGCTGCCCGAACCCTATATAAACAGCCTGTATCCCTCAATAAAGCCTGTCCCTTTTTCTCTCTGTTTCTAAACTGTACTCTGTCTCTTGTGTCTCGTGTTCATTCGGTTGGTCCCTCCTTGCACCATCGGATCAATCCTTGGGCCACCTCCGCGGGCCGGAGAGTGGTTACCAGGGCCCCCTGCACAGGGGGAGAAGGCGCCCCAGCTGAGCCCCAGTGCCCAGCACCCACATCTCGGTCCCTCAGAGAAGCTCCAGTGGCCAAGGGAGAGGAGGGAGGGAAGGACACAAGAACGAGGGGGGAGAGAGAGTGAAAGAGAGAGAGGGAGAGAGAAGGAGGGAGAGAGAAAGGGAGAGAGAGGGATAGAGAGGGAGAGAGAAAGAGAGAGGAAGGGAGAGGGAGAGAATGAAAGAGAGAGAGAGAGGGAGAGAGAGATGTAGGGGAGGGAGGGTAGAAGGGGGGAGCAGCCAGTACCTAGCGCAGGATACCTGGAAGGTTCTGGAACCACTGGTCCCCACTGTGGGCCCTCAGGAACTGTTTCCTGGAAAGGGCGAAAACGTCAGGCAGCCCCGCCCCCGCCCCTCCCGCTCCTTCTGACCAACCCTTGGGCCCTGCGCCCCTGGACAGCCCGAGTTGGGTGCGACCACGGGGCCTTGTGGGCAGCGCTGTCTGTGGCCTCCTCCTGTCCCTTCCTCCCCCACAGCAGCGTGTCCAGGGCAGCTGGACCCTCGGAGCTCAGGAGTCATCCATGCGGACGGGGAGATGCACAAGGATGGGGCGTATTCTAAAGCTACTTTCCAAAGCTAACAGCGACCTTCCTTAAACCTGTAGAAACTTGTTTCAAACCACCAACTTTAACTTAGATTTCATAAACCTTTAGGGACTTATTTTTAACATACTAAATAAGATAAATTTCTTACTTTTTTCAATGCTACTTCACTAATTTTGTGTGTGTTTTCCTCTTAAGGATGTAGAGTAAATAAAACATTCTGGAATATATTTAGTAGAAGCAAGGCAAGAAATGAATTAGAAATAAATGAAAGCCTAGATTATTCATTTTGTGTTTTCTGATCACTAACACTCCTGGAATGACAAAAGCACTTTCTAGTTTGTTCTTAATAGCAATTTGGGCAAGTTCAATGAAATGCTTTGCACGTGAGTGTCCTAAGCTCTTTTTCCAGGCCCACTCATTGATACCTGAGCACTACTGGTGGGACCAGGACACAGACAGGAATTAAAGGTGAAGCAATTCCAGGTGTGTTCTCCAAATCAAACAATAACACATACCTCCATATTTGGATGACATCATGTTAACATAGGGATTAGATCCTAATTTTATCTATTTTATTCTTTTGGTATCTTGTCTGATAGTGTGACTTCCAATAAGAAACACACCTTCAATCCTTGTCTTTTATTGGCATCGGTTTTTAAAACTCATTCACTACTGTAACTGTACTGTAACAGTCTCCTGCCCCTGTGCCTGGCTATTCCTCGCCGGGGCCCTTGGAGGGGAGCGGGTTGAGCTTTCCTCCCCGCCCTGGCCAGGGCCCCGGCAGCCGAAGACCTCCAGGACCAGCCACCACCATGCTGAGACCACTCTCCGCACACCTGAAGGTACCGGCAGAGGGACAAAGCCACGTGGGTTCCGGGGCCGAGATCTCCAAGCCTACTCGGATTGGAGTCGAGCATCCTCCACCCAGATCCTCCAAATTCCAGTAGGCGGGGGTCACACCCACCAACTGGCCCCCTGGCACCGTGTAATCCCATCAGCGGCCAAGACTCTGAGACTATAAAAACCAGCTCCCGGAACCGCGCGGCCACATTCGCGGCCGCGTGACATCTTATTATGACATCTCATTCCTACTTTGACAAACTGGCAGGCTACCGAATGTAGCCTGCCCACATGGCAGAGTCTGGCAAACTCCATGTGGTGTACCCAATATGCCAAATACCAGTAACAATGATGGGTCTCATTCTCCTAAAGAGCCTTGAATATAATCTCAGGGCTAGGATGAAGGAGATGTTTCTGGGGCCTGCTCGAGGCAATCAATGAATAACAGGATGATCTGTGATCTGTGACTGTAACTGAAGACCTAATAGTGCATTTGTGATGTTAAAGAGGTGTCTTTGGAAGGACACCAGAACTGAGTGCTGACTCAGTGGGGTCACCATGTGACTGGTGGGAAGGGATTTTAATTCTAATCCTTAAATCTCTTATTCTTGGTTAATTTTACAAGAGAATAAGGTTAGCTGACAGTGACAAACTCATCATTAAGATGTGACATTTGCAGTGGTCTTGGGAACTCAGTGTAAAGAGCTAAGTAGTTTCAGGGTTGATGCATCTCAGGAAATCAGGGAGGACATGTGCTCAGAGAGAGACTGACTCTGGATCCTTCCTCACACTTGCTATGTGCACCATTCCTTCTGCTCACCTTCAGTTCAACATTTGGGAAATAAATAAATATTATTTATATAGCAAAAAAGATTTCCTAAGACCTAAGAACAAGTCGATCCCAGTAATCTGATGAGGATGAAGCCATGTGTCTCAGCCCATAGGGTGTTGTTCAGAGCACAGAAGCCTGTGGGATTTTCCCAGAGCCGAATACATGCCAATGATTCACGTTGATGAAGTTAAACTTGCCAAGGGGATGATGAACATCCTTAGAGGATAATTTTAATTTGTGCAAGAATATAATGTGCCACTCATGCTCCAGTGAAGTCATGGTACCATCACTGAAATGGTCCATCAGGAGGCAGAGAGTGTGACCAACTCTTTCCTGTCCCAAGTGGGAATGGGGACACAGAGAAAAAAACCCACAGAACAGATGAACCCATGGTGTCATCTGAGAGCTGAGGGGCAGGTCAGGCCTGATCTCCACAGAAAGATGATTCACCTGTTATGAGCAAAGTCTCCTCAGGGAAGAGTCTTTAAAGCCTCCTGGGGGCCTGCGCCACTGAAGCTCACCCTGCTTCCTCCTGCAGGTGGTTTGTGTCTGGGCCCACAGGGCCTTCCCCTCACTGTGTCTGTTGCAGAATAGTACAGGGCCATGTCCTCCTCCCTCAGACGGCTCATTTGCAGAGAGAGCGTGTTCTTGCTGTTGTCTCTGGAGATGGTGAATCGGCCCTTCACAGAGTTTGCATACCTTATAGTAACACCACTAACACTAATGTCTGAAATCCACTCCAGGCCCTTCCCTGGAGCCTGGCGGACCCAGCTCATCCAGTAGTCACTAAAGGTGAATCCAGAGGCTGCACGAGAGAGTCAGAGTCCCTCCAGGCTGCACCAAGTTTCCCCCAGACTCCACCAGCTGCACTTCACACTGGACTCCTGCAAACACAAAGGCATCCTGGTCAGGAAACTCTCCTCACACAGAGGATCTGTCCCTCCCATCTCTCCCATGCTCCGTGTCCCTGTCGCCCATGAGTTACCTCCTAACACAGCCACCAGGAGAAGCCAGCTCAGACCACACGCCATGTTGGTTATGTGTGAGTCAGGATGGAGCCCCTGGGAACCCCTGAACTGACTCTTCTCCTGGAGCTGAGGCTGTGCTGGCCTGTTTTCATCATAGCAAGGAGAAGCTTATTTGCATATCCTCCGCCAGCACAAAACGTTCTGCTTGAACCTAAAGAGTAAGTGAAGGACTCCTGAGCAAATGTTTGCTTCTTGGGGTGACTTGTGACCCGGAAAAGTTTCTGTCATGCAATTGTTTTATGACAACAAATTTAATTTATGATATTTTGTCCTTATTTTTGATGACTATCATGTAATATCTATAGTCATTCTTCTGTTTCATACTTTTGTTTCATGCATTATTTGTCACAAAAAAGCTTAAGTATTTTATATAATATTCTCACAACACATTGTAAGAGTTTGTCCCATTATTGAGACAAAAGTAATACACTGAATGACACTGAGTTATGAATGAGTTGGAAACCGAGAATTAAAACAGAATCAGGAGAAAGGCAGAATGACCAGATAGCACAGCCATGATATCTGGGAAACCTGAGTCAGGATCCTGTGTCTGCTCTGTCTCTGCTGTTTCTCCCAGAGGAAACATCCCCGAGGTTAAACATGTTTGTCCTTATATCAAAGGCCCTCGAATGTGTAAAAGATCAGCTCATATAGACTAAGTCAGGTAGCTGTCCTAAGAATGCCATTCTTCTGATGATTCCTGGTTCTAAGTGAAAACTCTCACTGTGTTGGGAATTAGAAGCTCTCGATCCATGAGCCTGTTTGTCCCCTGATCCCCCACCCCTTCTCTCTTAAGTCTATCTTTAAAATACTCCCAGCATTCCATGGTTTGTCCCTGTCCACCAGGTTTCTTCCCCAGTAACAAGAGATGAAGAGACAGTAGAGGGATAAGCTTCCCTTGCATGTGACCGATCAAGGTTCATTCCCTGCACTTCATATGGCTTCCCATGCCCCCACCAAGAGTGATCCTTGAGTACAGAGCCAGCAGTATACCAAGAGTGACACAATAACAAACCCCAAACAACTGGGGCTGAAGGATAGCACAGTGGCAGGGCACTTGCCTTGCACATGGCTGACCCAGTTTTGAACTCTAGTATTCCATATGCTTCCCCCAGCAATTTCAAAAGTAACTTCTGAGTGCAGAGTCAGTAGTAATCCCTAAGCATAGCCAGGCATAGCCCCCAAACCAGAAAAAAAACTCACAAATAATACTAAACAAAATATGGACTAGCAGCTCTCAAGAACTTCTTTCCTGTAATGAGAACAAATTGTATTTATTCTGAATTTTGCTTTTACCTGGAGATGTTGGAGACTAGTGTGCATGGAGGTGGAGGGGGTGTGCCTCTTCACATCAGCCCGACCCCACGTCTCCTTCTTACCATATCAATATTTGATTAGCAGTAAAAAACACAGGAGGCCAAGCCCTACACAGAATACTGATTATAGATCATTAATGTTTCATGAGCACTGTTATATATGGACACCTGTGCAGTGATCATGACACCCAAAACAGTGAATAAATCCCTCACCCCAGTGTTTCCCTGTAAAATCTTATCACGCCAAAGGTTGTATGTTCACGGGCTCACTGGATGGCACTGTTTCACCGCCTGCATTCGGTGCTCTTGAGCCACTGTGTGTGGCCTGGATCGGAACAGCCGTTGGCCAAGGGCAGATGGAAGAAAAAACGGGGGCCAGGCCGGTCTATATCAATAGTAGTTTATTCCAATCCTCTTCACTCCTGTCTTTCTCTGCATCCTTCTCTCCTGGGCCCCAGTCTTGGAAGCTCTCTCCTTCTGGCTCTGACTCTGGATCTCTGGAGCCAGAGCTCTCTCACTTCTCTCTCCTTTTCCGAGCTTACGTCTTAGTTTATATAGCAGTCACATAAGGCGGTGACATAAAGGTGGGTTGAATACTGACGAATCAACAAAGAGAGGTAAGACCACTCCTCCAGGAGATTAACTCAAGGATAAAATTTCATCTACAGAGATTACTTCAGATTACTAGGAGATCCACCCAAGGGTGGGATCCCAACAAGGGTGTGTTCTTCCTTCAGTTAGTAATCTACTTAAATAGTTGTAATAAATCTACTTCTAATATTTCTAGCAATGTCATTCTGTATGAGCACTGTAAGAGATATAAATTTAGTTTGGTTCTTCCTGAGAACATCTCACTATACACTTCGCAGTCCTCAGGCCAGGTTAATCTTCCTAGCTCCAGCAGGGTCCTAGTCTTGTCGTTACTTACTTTTGGATCATGACAACATTTGTCCATGATCATGCCCTCAACTTATAGTTGAGTATCGTGGCTCTTTGGCCTGGCCCATTTCGATGCCAGGGTAGCTCACTGCTTGCCCTGGGTCCATTCAGTCCCTCGTCGGGACCCTGCTTTTGGGGTGCTAAGAACTAAGGGCAACTGAGTCAAGAAATCAGATGCCCAGGAGTAAATATTATTCGGAGTCAATCAACTCCCAAGTTATAAAGCATAATATTAACTGTCTTCCTGTGTCCACACAGAAAGGACATTGCTTACAATACAAGTTCAGTGTTATTAGATGCGTATGACCTGACAAACCTAAGCTACCTGAGGAAGGACAAAAGAGTGTTATCCTACATTTCCCCTTGACCCATGTTATTCCTCCCCCCACGCTTCACCCCTTCCTCATGCTGTCTGCAGTGCTTCCTCTTTGTGTAAGTGTATGTAGGGTGTGATGACGGAGATTCACTCTCAATAGCCTTCCACTCTTGGTATATATTTTGGGTTTTGACCAAAAGTGTCTTGGATTGCTCTCAGTATAGGACCTTTAAAATAGTTCATACGAGCTTTCTAGAATGAGAGAGAAAAATGAGGAAAAGCTGTTTGTTCTACATCTTACATGAATATTAAAGAGAAAGCTATGCAAAGAATAACAAACAGGAAAGTACCGATTAATACTCACCCTTCCAGGCGTTGAAGTCCTGGGGGACTGGTGGTATGAGTGTGGGGGACAGGGAGGACAGATCTCAGGGAGGGGTTTGGGAGTGTGAGGGTGTCACAGAGAGTGGAGCTGCTCTGGGAGCAACGGGGAAGGGTCCTAGGAAAGACGCTGGAAATGCGCATGTATGGGAGTGCGTGGGGTGATGGGGGCTGAGTGTCTCTGTGTTGTGACAGAATATTGGTCCATGTGAGCTTCTAGCATATGGTTATCCCCAGGGGCTGAGGCCTTTCCCAGGTTGCTCCCGAGTGCCCTCTGGTGGTGCGCAGCGCCCCTGCAGCTGCTCCTGTGTCCCCAGCAGGAGTTGGTGTCTGGGCTCCCCTGACTGACCCAGAGTCCCCCGCGCAGTCATACCCCCAGATTCACCTGATCTCAGGATGCTCCCCTGCAGGCAGATCACAGGGTTCCTGGGTCTCTGGAGACGGTGAATCAGCCCTTCCCAGAGACTCACGGGTTGATTGTCCAGCCAACAGTCCTGCCCTTTCCCAGGGCCTGGTGACCAGGTCATCCAGGAGCTGCCTACCAGAGTTCTCACTGGAGAGACTCATCTCTGTCTCTGTCTCTCTCTCCTTTCTCTCTCTCTGTCTCTGTCTCTCTGTCTCTGTCTGTCTGTCTCTCTCTCTCTGTCTCTCTCTCTCTTTCTCCAGGTTAAGCCCTCAGTGATTATGTCTTGTTAATTGAGAGGAGAGCCTTCCACATTACATCCCACCCAATGTCCAATTTGCTGTGCTACTTCTGTTTGATCGAGTTGTAGTGTTTTTGATATGTCGCTCCAGGAAATCCAGAGTTTTTAACGGGGTAATATAGATGAAGTTAAAGCTTTAACTGGTGGCGACTTTGGGGCATGTGCGTGACTGCCTGTGCTTCCAGAAGTACAGAAAGATGACAGGAATGTAAAGGAAATATAGATCCGAGGGACAGTGAGAGATATCACGGAGAAAGACCTCTTTCAGAAAAAGACTCAAAAGAACAAGATTTGGGATGTTGTCAAAAGCAAATTTGTTTCCTCATTAGCTTGAAATATTGTCTGATTTAATGTCTATGAAAAACAGTAGAAGATTTCTCTAAAAAGTGAAAATAATGTTTTCATTTAACAAACTGATTAAAGCTAGATACCTTCATCTATAGGTCAAAATATCAAATTAAGAACTTATAAGAAAAACATGCGATCATCGATTTGCTCCAGCGGGCCCAGTAACGTCTCCATTGGAGACTTTGTTGTTACTGTTTCTGGCATATCGAATACTCTCGGTAGCTTGCCGGGCTCTCTGAGAGGGGCGGAGGAATCGAACTCGGGTCGGCCATGTTGGCCGCTTGTAAGGCTTGTAAGGCGAACACCCTACCTGCTGTGCTATCGCTCCAGCTCCACTGCTGGGCTGGAGCGATAGCACAGCAGGTAGGGAGTTTGCCTTACAAGCGGCCAACATGGCCGAACCGAGTTCGATTCCTCCGCCCCTCTCAGAGAGCCTGGCAAGCTACCGAGAGTATTCGATATGCCAAACACAGTAACAACAAAGTCTCCAATGGAGACGTTACTGGGCCCGCTCGAGCAAATCGACGATCAATGGGAGGGCCTTTTTTAAGAAAAACATACATTGAAGTATTTGATATACTGGGTAGGACACGGAAATGATCCTAATGCTTTGTACCTGTGAGGCGAGTGCATCAGCAGCCTGATGGCACTGTCAGACTTTCAGATACCCCCAAATTCCTGCTGGACTCGACCCCAAAAACTTGGGGAAAAGTTTACCAAGAAAATAAACCGCCAAAAGTTAGTTATGTGGGAGACACAGCCACAAACCACCTCCGCCTTAGCTATATAATTGGAGGCATGGCCTCTCTGGTTCCTGATCAAACTGCTTAATGGTCTTAATGATCCCAGAAACTCCGAAGGGAATCTCGGAACCCAAAAGCTTTTGGCAGAAATGCATCCTGTTCCTGCAGTAGGTTATTGGCGCTGGGCCACTCCAGGTGGGAATAGATTTCATGCTTTGGCCTATTGCCCTTGGTGGTCCAGTGACCACCATCCTCCAGAGGCCACTGGACAGTCAGGTTTGGGCCTGCAGTGACGAGACATGCGGGGCCTCACCAGGTGGGAGTGGAACCAGCCCTTTTCTCCCCATCCCAGAGAGACCCCGATTCGCCACCTACAAACGGCCTCTCTGGCTCCTGATTAAGCTAATTAACGGCCATGATTCCAGAGACTTAGAAACAAATCTCAAAATCCAGTGGCTTTTGACAGAAATGCATCTGGACTGCATACAAGGTGGCCACTGCCTCAGAGCTTCTTGAAAAGCCAGATATAAGCTGGCAGTGATGGGGAAACTGCAGTCTCATGGGAAGGGGGGCGGTACCGGCTTGTCCTTCACGCCCTACCTAGGTCACGAGTTGTCCCCCAAGCAGTTCTCCAGCACAGCCATGGCTCCAGAGGCAAAAGGACTTAATCCAGAGCCCAGCAGCTTGCAGCAGAAAAGTGAATGGACTATGTGTTAAACTGGGCGCCATGCCTCCCCTTGTGTTGCTCCCTTCCGCTCCCCCACCCCCGGCAGCAAGGTGGCCACCGCCTCACAGCTTATTGGAAAGCTAGGTATGAGCCACTGTTGCCGGGGCAGCTGCAGTCTCATGGGAAGGGGGGCGGTACTGGCTCATCCCGCCCTACCGAGGTCACGAGTTGCCCGCCACGAGCAGCTCTTCGGCACAGCCATAACACCAAACGCACAGAAACCAGTCTCGTAATTATCTGGCTCTTTGTAGAAATCCAAAATTGTGAGGTCACTATTGCGGCCACACGAGATTATATGGTTTTCATAAGCAGCTATAGAATACAAAGTGTTTCACAATGCCTTTTCAGCAATTCTGATTGTTGGGGGGAAATTCTACCAACATTATTAAACAATAATGGTGCATCTTTTGTCGAACTAATGAATGTAATCAATGTAGAGAAGAGTTAAGTGGAAATCATCTCCCTTACAGGCATTGGGAGGGGTGGGAGGGGGTATATTGGGGTTCTTGGTGGTGAAAAATGAGTACTGGTGAAGGGAAAGGTGTTGGATCATTGTATGAACGAGACTTAAAACTGAAAGCTTTGTAACTTTTCCCACAGTGATTCAATAAATAAATATAAGAAGAAAAAAATAAAATTATGAAAAAAAAGTAAGGTGGAGTTTATGCCCAATTCAATCAGCTAATCAGTGGCTGAATAAATAGCAGTACTCCTACATAAAAAAAAAAGAAGAAAAATATGTAAAAACAAATGAAAAAGAAAAAAAAAAGTATGTGACTTCTTCCTGGCCCTTCTCCCTTTGCCCCAGGCACAGCCCTGTATCTCCTGGAGCAGAGCGCCCACTGGTGGTCAAACGCACCGCTGCAGCTCCCCCTTCTCCCTTAGCAGGTTTGTGTCTGTGCTCACAGGTACTTGCCCTCACTGTGTGTTTCTTTTGCACAATAATACACGGCTGTGTCCTCCGCTACTGAGTTGCTCAGTTTTAGGTAAACTTTGTTCTTGGAGGTGTTCCTGGAGATGCTGAGTTGGGACTGAAGACTTGGCTTATAATATGTTCTTCCATCATACCCTTTAGCACCAACCCAATCCAGACCATTTCCAGAGGTCTGGAGCATCAAGTCCACATCATGGTCGGTTAGAGAGAATCCAGAGACTGAGCACGTGAGGGAAGCATCTGTGAGAGCGTCACCAGGCCTGGGCCCGACTCCTGCAACTGCACCTGGGACAGGACACCTAAGACAGAGACCTGCAATGAGTCACAGGCTCAGGGGCCCCATGCCCACTTTGGAGCCTCTGTCCAGGGAATACTCACAATCAGGAGCTGCCACCAGAAAGAGGAGGAACCAGTGGTGATGCACTTACCTGCCCACAAGGTCCATGATCTCAGACACTGTGTCAGGGGGCGAGGGAACCCGAGTTGGGGTGAGTCTGAACGTGGTTTTAATCCAGCATCCCGAGTGCAGATTTGCACGGGGGAGCCACTTTAGAGAAAGGAGGGGACCCGGGGGAGGCTGGTGTGTGGGCTCCCTGGGAGGAGGTGCTGACTGTGGCTCAGAGCCCTCAGGCCTTTCCCTGGGGCTCTGTGAGACCTGGGCCTCTTCCTCCAGCATAGAAAACATGCTGAGGAGCTCTCAGGAAACAGGAATTGCTGAGGGGGAACTGGCAGCTGGGAAGGAAAGTCCTTGTGTCTCAGATCCCTGATGACCAAACCCAGCCCCCTCCCCCCCCAGTTCCTCTACCCTGTAGAAAGTGCACTGTCCCTCCATGTCTCTCTGTGGTGGCTCTTGTTCTCTCACTGCAGATGGAAAACCTGGGGGACCAAACAGGCAGTGTAACTATCACAGGAAATTCTGACTTGGTTCTGTCCAATCCACGGTTAATCAATTTTCACTGCATTTACTCTCTTATCTTCCATGAACATTCCTTCCCCTGAAGCAGCGTCACTCCCTAATTTCAAGGTTGTTATTAAAGTGGATTTTTTTCACTATTAATGGTTTTGTATTGGGAAATGAAGATGTTTCTGCCTAGGTGACCTTCCTGGTGTGTTGACCTTGTCAACAGCATCTAAACCTGGCGAGTCCTGTGTACAGCTCAGTGTCCAAAAGATGATTGTGATGCCTTGCCACAGAGACAGCGTGGCATTGGGGGTGGGAGGGATACTGGGATCGGTGCTGGTGGAGAATGAGCATTGGTGGAGGGATGGGTACTCAATCACTGTATAACTGAAACCCAAGCACAAAAATTTGTATGTCTACAACTATACCTCATGGTGTTTCACTAATATAAATAAATAAATAAATAAATAAACCAAAAGATGATTATGAACCTCAGGACTCTATTCTTGGGGTTCATCACTGAAGAATCCAAACCCATGTTTGATGCTTAGAAAGACCCAGTAAAGGGTCCTCAGCACACAATCTATTGGGCCAGAGGTTTCGTCTTTGCGTTAAGACTCACACATGCTACAAATGTACAGTGTGCAAGCCCTGAGTGCGATCTTATTCTGCCCTCAAATGAATGGAACCTAGACACAGTCTGTGTCACATAAGTGTACCCCTAATTCCATGGAGCACCAGAGGGTTGAATTAAATCTAACGAACCAGAAACTGTGCTTTATAATGTGATGTTTTAAAAAGTCAGCATTTGGGTTTGGAGCAATAGCACAGCAGGTAGGGCATTTGCCTTGCACTCAGCTGAACTGGGTTCAATTCCCAGTATCCCATATGGTTTCCCAAGCAGCGCCAGAGTAATTCCTGAGTGCATGAGCCAGGAGTAACCCTGGTACCTCTGGAATTGCTGAGGGGGTACTGCAGCTGGGGAGGACAATCCCCGTGTCTCAGGTCCCTGAAGACCAAACACAGCTGCTCCAGAGCCTCTACCCCATAGACAGGCCCCTATCCCTCCATGTTCCTGTGTGGTGGCTTCTGTTCTCGAACTGTCTGTGGAAATTTTAGGTTTGAACAGACAGGTTTATTGTTGCAGTGAATTCTGACAAAGCTGGGTTGAACCCAAAGTTAATAAAATTTTAGTTGTGTTTTCTCACATTTATCTTGGATAAAAATTCCCTCTTCTGAAGCAGATTTACCCTTAACTATTCAAAGTAGTTTTAAGAATGGTCATAGTAACTTATGATGGGCTTAACTGGAACAAGGAAGAGCCTCTGCCCCGTGACCTGCCTGGTGTGGTTGGCCTGTTAACAGCACCTGATCCTGCTCTGTCCTGTCTATAACTCAGTGTTCATAGACCAGCATGAATCTCAGGACCCTGTACTGGGGTCATCACTGAGGAATCCTGACTCTGTCTGGAGCATAGAAAGATCTCATGGAGGACATTCAGCACACAATCTATTTGACAGGGAACTGGTCTTAGTGTTCAGACTCACACATTTGACAAGGGTACAAGCCCTGAACACTGCCAGGGGTGGCCCAACCACAGCCCCCAAATGTATAGAGCCTAGACACAGGGTGTGTCACTTATTGTACCTCCTATTTCCATGAAGCACCAGAGGATTGGGATAAATCCAAGGGGCTAGAAAATATGTTCTAAAATTTTTTTTTAAAAATTCAGCATTGGGGCTGGAGCGATAGTACAGTGGGTAGGGTATTTGCCTTGCACGCAGCCAATCCGGGTTTGATTCTCAGCATACCATATGGTCTCCCCAGAACCTCCAGCAGTAAATTATGAGTGCAGAGCCAGGAGTAACCCCTGTGCATCACTGGGTGTGACCCCCCAAAAAAGAAAAAAATCAGCATTAAGGGTCAAAAATCATCAACGTACCTAAATATTCAAAAAAAAATTTGCAGTCTTTTCAAAAAAAAACAACTAAAATAAATACAGATTTCCTTAAAAGTCAGGCAGTGTATTTGAAGTGGGTGAGTCTCCCCTTCACAGCCACGGTAGCTCTAATGTGGCACCCGAGTTATCCTGAGTTCAGTGAGAGCTCTTGGAGGCAAAGAGGAGATGGAAAAGAAGTGTTACTTATCTTTCCATCACTGCACTTTGGGTCAGGGTCTCTAACCTCCACCAAAGACCCCAACACTCCTGTCAGATTCATACCTTAAAACTACATTCCAGTGTGTAACTCGGAGCAGACAAGATGAACTTTTGTTTGTACTGAAAAAACAATGCCTCACATCCTAACAAGACGTGAGGGAACAAGGTGTGTTTTAGTCATATGAGCAAATGGGAGGAACCAATTTCCTTTACTTGGCTCAGGGTCAGCTCACGTTTTCTTGTATCCTGTGAGGAGCCAGTCCAGGTGTTTCTGAAGAAGTAAAGGGGTGAGTTTTGACGATTCTCAAAAAATTAGATATTGAGCTCCCATTTGACCCAGCAATATCACTCCTGGGAATATATCCCGGAGAGGCAAAAAAGGTATAGTCGAAATGACATCTGCACTTCCATGTTCATTGCTGCACTGTTCACAATAGCCAAAATCTTGGAAAAAAAACCTGAGTGCCTGAAAACACATGACTGGCTAAAGAATCTTTGGTACATCTACACAACGGAATACTATGCAGCTGTTAGAAATGATGAAGTTATGAAATTTGCAAACAAGTGGTTGTACATGGAAAGTATCATGCTAAGTGATATGATTCAGAAAGAGAGAGACAGACATAGAAAGACTGCATTTATCTGGGGAATATAAATAAACAGAATGGGAGAGGAACATCCAACAATAGTTGAGATAAATACCAGGAGGTCTGCTACATGGCTTGGAAGCCGGAAGCACATGGTTGGGGAAAAGGCAGCTCAGATAGAGAAGGAAACACTAAGAAAAGGGTGTTTGGAGGATTCGCTCTGGATGCAAGATGCATGCTGAAAGTAGACTATAGACTGAACACCATGGCCACTCAAAACCTCTATTGCAAACCACAACACCCTAAAGGAAAGAGAGAGCAAAAGGGAATGCCCTGCCACAGAGGTGGGACGAGGTGAGGAGTTGGGGGGATGGGAGGGCTACTAGATTCATTGGTGGTGGAGAATGGTAACTGGTGGAGGGATGGGTACTTGATCACTGTATAACTGAAACCCAAGCACAAAATTTTGTAAGTCTACAGCTATACCTCATGGTCTTTCACTAATAATAATTAAAAAAGGATTTGATAGATTTCACTACCAATGTCTTCCTTTAAGTGTATTATCAGTTCCTTTAAGTGTATTATCAGTTCCTTTAAGTGTATTATCAGGCTGAAGAATGTTGCAGTCAATGTTTCAATTGATTTTGCCATCCTGTGTCTAAATTGGTGTATTTAGACCACTACCATTGAGAATGATTCGTGTCATGGAATTTTGTGCTATCTTTCTTTAGAGGATTATTGTGTTTGTCTTGCCTTATAGTCATTCCTTGAGGTTTTCTTTCAATAATATTTTGAGTCCTTGAAGTTTCTGAGCTGTTGTTTGTCCATGAGTTATGTATCTTTTCTTTTGAATATGAATGAGAATCTACTGGGTAAAGTATTTTTGATGAAGCTCCAATTTGCTAATTTTTTAAAAACTATATCTATCAATAGTCTTAGGACCCAGAGGATTCATTTGATAGCTCTGCTGTCAATATGAGGACACTCCTTTGTATGTACTTTCCTTCTTTGATCTTGCTGCTCTCAGCATTGATCTCGATTTATGGTGCTGGTCCTTCTTATTAGGATATGTCTCAGAGTCTTTTGATTAGAATCTCTTTTAGCTGGTACACGCTTGACTTCTTGGATCTGAGTTCCTGTGATCTCCAGCTAGGAGAAGTTTTCAGCAATAATGTCCTTAACTGTTACTACTTTATTGCAGTTACCTCCTTATATTTCTGTGATTCTGAGGATTTTTATGTTGTTACTCTTAAAAATAATTCTTTCTCTAGTTTGTCTTTGAGTTATTTTGAGGTCTTTTACCAAGTTTTGTTGTTGCCCAGAGGTTTTCTGCATCCCATCCTTAAGGTCACTGAGACTGTTTTCCCCTGTTGTTACTCTATCATTGAGGGCAACAATTGAGTTTTTAACTTCATCTACAGAACTTTTTATTAATTCCATTTCTGCTTGTCATGTCAGCCTGGTTTTCCAGAAGGTAGATGAATTTGTTTATTCTACTCTGTCCACCTTGTGGATGTAAGTAGGTCATCTGAGAGCATCGAGTGACGTGACCACACAATGCATGTCTTTCTTAACTTTTGGTGTTCCACAAATATTTCTTATTTCAGAAGCAGACATCACAGGTAGAGGAAGAGGGAGAGTTCTGGCCATTGCTGGGACCTCATGGCAGAAAACGAAGGATGGAAGCTGAGAGACCGGCTGGAAAGGGCTTCATGCACCCTGACCCAGACCCTACTTGCCTCATGTTTCCCAAGGGCTCAGATCCCAGCTAGAGCCCAGACTCTCCTGATAATTGACCAGACTTGGGATACCCCTTGTTCACACTCATATGTCAACTCAAAAGCAGCAGTCAAGCCTCCTGTCCCATGACAGACTGGACACAGCCATGGAGATGATCCACTCAAGCTGTTAATATGGGCCCTACCTCTATGCCCAATGGGACCTCAGAGTCAGTCAGCCTGGTGGAGGACAGAGCCTGTGCCCACGGAGACAGACAGAAGAGGCGTGAAGAGATCCTGTGTCTGCACCTCACTCTCCCCTCCCCAACAGGGAGCTGGTTTGGGAGCAGCGGGATGAATCTCCACACAATTCCCAGGGCACTCTGTGTCCACACAGAAGCTGAGTGGTTTAAATGCTGTGACACATTCCTGCACCTCACACCCCTCTTCCTGTCTGAGGTGGAAGTGCCCATTACTCGGTGCATGGAGTTGTGGAGAGGGCAGAGCAACAAGGGTGACCAAAAGTGGAGCAGGGAGTCATTTGCAGGGACACATTCTCTTGTTCTGAGAACAAGGGGTCTGGCCTGGGCGGGCAGCCAGTGACTGAGAGATGCCGGCCCAGGCCCTGCTCTGGTGCCTTCCAGAAACCCAGAGCAAAGCAGAACTCCCCGTGCAGGCAGAGGGACACAGAGAGAACATAGGGTGGCCTGGGTCTCCCACAGGGCTGAATAAAGGAGGAAAGCACAGGGGGAAAGGGCACCTCCCCCTCCGCTGAGCCCCAGTGCCCAGCACCCACACCTCGGTCCCTCAGAAAAGCTCCAGGGGTCAAGGGAGAGGAGGGAGGAAGGACACAAGGACGAGGGAGGGAGGGGGAGAAAGAGAGAGAGAGAGAGAGAGAAGGACACAAGGGCCAGAGGGTGAAAGAGAGAGGGAGAGGGAAAGAGAGAGGGAGAGAGAGAGGGAAAGAGGGAGAGGGAAGGACACAAGGACAAGGGGAGAGAGAGAGGGAGAGAGAGATGTAGGGAGGTAGAAAGGGGAGCAGTGTACATGATGCAGGAGCCCTGGAAGGTTCTGAAACCGCCACTCCCCACTGCTGGCCCTCAGGAGCTGTTTCCAAAGGGGACAAAGGTCAGCAGCTCAGCCCCTGCCCCTTCTGCTTCTCCATCCAACTCTCTCTGGGCCTGGCGCCCCCGGACAGCCCGAGTCGGCCCCCAGATGTCCAGGAAGACTGTGGGCAAACAGCATGTGGCGGCCCGTACCATGTCCTCTTTCAGGTCTGCATGGAGTCTCCATGGACACTAATGGGAAATGTGCTTATCTCTCTAAGTACCAATTCTCTAGTTTTAATTTCTGGGTTTTGTCAAACTTGTTTCTCTAGATTCTTAAAACTAGGCTCATTTTTAATGGTAAGTGTCCATGCATTTCTCCCTGGGTGTCTGTCTTCTCTGAGTGAAGCATCTCCTCAGCATGGACAAGATGCCTCCAAGGTCAGGGGTCACAGAGACAGAGGGAGAGGCACACAAGGTTCACGCTACTGCATCATGGTCACAGAAGAAAGTCACAGCCAGGTTGGAACAGGACACGGACACACTATCATTACACAAAGCCCTGTGGTCCTGGACTTCTGACCGTGGCCACTATCTTAGTGTCCCCTTCTCCATTGCCTGTGTCTAGTGAGGGGATTCCAGCTCAGGGATACAGAGATGCAAATATGCACACGGGGCTGCACCCACAGCCTCTCAGAAGGGGTCTCCCAACACCTGGATTCCAACACCTGGATTTCCTGCTGGCCCATAGCAGGTGAAAATGTGCATATTTAGATGCGCCAATTATTTCTATTTTACATATTAGTTCCAGGAATGTCCCTGTCTTTTCAGGACAAACCACAGAAAGGAGGTCAGGAATTGAGGCACAGATGCTGATGAACCTGGGTAACTCCTCCCCACAACTGGTGTCCTGTGTCCCATATCCTGCTAAGTGCCATGTGTATGATGCTGAGAAGAGGAAATGAAGTTCAGCACTGAATTCTGCCTATTTAAATTTTCCAAAGAACAACTTTCTTTTGCCCTAAAATGTAGAATAATCAAAGATTTTCCTGGAGCTGGAGCCATGGTCCCAAATCTGCAATGGTCCCAGCACACACTGGTATGTGATAGCTCCTGTGGTAACTGTGAAACACAAGAAGCTCAGCCACACAGGAAACAGGAGTGAATGACTGTGCTGGAGAAAACAGTCCAAGAATCTGCGAAGCCCTCAGCACATACTTAAAAGTGATTCTTTGACTAGCATCTGGGAAGCACCACCACAATCCAACAAGAATATATGAGTGACTCCAGGTGTTCTAGAGATTCATCTGCCTCTCGGCTGTTGCTGAATGAGAGAAATCCCAAGCCTTTCCCTCAGATGAAGCCTGGCCCTGTGAGCCCCATTCTGTCTCAGACCCTGACTCTGAGGAGAAGTCAGGAGGATCAAGTCCCTGTCATCTCCTCACCTGGCACAGCTGCCTCCCCCTCAGTTTTCTGACACATTCAGGATGTGGTTGTCACACTGTGTTTCTCGCACAGTAATACACGGCCGTATCCTCAGTGCTCAGCCTGCTCAGTTCCATGTAGGCTGTGTCCTTGGACTTGTCTACAGTGAAGGTGAGCCTGTCCTGGAACTTCGGTGCATAGCCTGTACCACCACTGTTAGTGTTTATCCATCCCATCCACTCAAACCCTTGTCCCAGGTCCTGCCGCACCCAGTACATCCCATAGCTGGTGAAGGTGTATCCAGACGCCTGGCAGGAGATCTTGACTGATGTCCCAGGTTTTCCCACCTCAGGCCCCGACTGTACCAGCTGCACCTGGGAATTCACACCTGTGGACAGCAGACAGGAGTGGGTGGACTCCACTTGACTGGCCCCGTTCCCTCAGCCCAAGTCATGGGGACGCTTACCTGCAGCCACTACCAACAGGAATAGAATTCTCCAGGTCCAATCCATGATGAGGATTGTGCACTCAGAAGCTTTTGAAGCTGTGTGTGTGTGTGTGTGTGCTGTGTGATGTTGTCAGGACACAGACACATCTGTATTTAACTCAGTGCTCCTCGTGTCATTTGCATATTCATGTGGATGTAGAATTCATAACTGAAGGCCTGGTCCAACCTGAGAAGGGGCTGGTGGAAGCCACTGGTTCCATCCTCAAGGGGAGTGAAAAGGTCCACGTTGTGATCCTTGTTTGAGAAGATAAGACCCTGCCCTGTCCCAGGATTCTGTGCACACAGAGATCCTCCTCAGGGGGGCAAGCCCTGTCAGGACCTTACCTCAGAGCCCCCACATTTTTATGACCTCGAGATATCTGGACACACCTGTACTTTGAGGTTGTTTCTGGCATCCTGTAACTCCCTCAAGGGATACTACAATGAGACTACAAAGCCAGAATAATGCTCCAGTGGTTTCCATTGGAGATATTAGAAGTCACCTGCATACAGGTTTTACTGCCTTATCAATATGTTAAGTGTTTCTCCCAAAGTGATAAGTACACACAAATTAACCTTCTGTGTCCTTCTCCACCCAGACCCCCCCATCTTCCAGTAGGTAGGCATCACACCCACCAGCTATCACCAGCACCAGGTTGGTCCCAACAACGGTCAAGATGCAGAGACTATAAAACCCAGCTCCTGGAGAACAGCGCAGAGTCTCCTGCCCCCGCGCCTGGCTGTCCTCACCAGGGCCCCTTGGAGGTGGGAGGTTTGAGTTTCTCTCTCCCCCGCCCCGAGCAGAGCCCCAGTAGCTGAGGACCTCTGGAGCCAGCCACGGCCATGCTGGGAGCACTCTCCACACATCCAGATGAGCCTCATACATGAAAAAACTGGCAGAGGAACTGGCATGCGGGTCCGGGGCTGAGGTCTCCAAGCCTACTCGGATTGGGACTGGGCCTTCTCCACTAAGACCCCCCCATCTTCCAGTAGGTAGGCATCACACCCACCAGCTGCGGCCAGCGCCAGGTTGGTCCCATCAACGGCCAAGACCCAGAGACTATAAAACCCAGCTCCTGGAAGCCTGTGGCCACATTCACGGCCATGCGGCATCTTATTTTTTCCTTTGGAGAACCTGGCAGGCTACCAAAAGTATCCTGCCCGCACGGCAGAGTCTGGCAAACTTTCCATGTCGTAATCAATATGCCAAATACCAGTAACAACGATGGGTCTCATTCTCCTAATCCTGAAAGAGCATTGAAATGGCTCTTTTAAAATCTCAGGGCTAGGAAGAAGGAGACGTTACTGGTGCCTGCTCGAGGAAATCGATGAACAATAGGATGATCGTGATCATGTCCTATATATATTTTAATTTTGGTTTTCTAATGAAAGCAGCATTTATTTTTCTGATTTTTAAATTTTTTATTACTATTATATGTTTTTTATTAAATCACAGGGAGATAGACCCTGACAAAGCTGTTCATGATTAGATTTCTCTCATATTGTATTCCTGATTCTGAAGAGAAACCACTCTCACCTCTGCACTCCTTCTAGCCTGTAACTCAGTGCTCCTGGGACTTGGCGCCCCCTGCAGCCTGGTCTCCACCCTGCAGGGAGAGCCTCTGGGTTCTCAGAGTTTAACCTCTTGGTGTCTCTAATACAGGATAGAATCCTGGACCTTTACTTCAGAAGCCTTGTTCACTAGTCATATTCTTTTATGGACCTTTGTTCTGGTTTTCAGTCACATCTGGCACTACTGAGGGCCTAATCCTGGCTCTGTGTTTAGGGATAGCTCAGGTAGATACATCCTAGGAAAATATTGACAAATCAAATTAATATATATATATATAAATGAAAAGGTGATACTGAGTGTTCTTTTGTGAGATTCTCTAAATCGATACAAGTCATTCACTCAAATAAAAATAATTTAAATGATCAAAATAAAAGATAATTTATTTAAGTAATGATTTTAAACAAAAATTCTATATTAAATTTGCTAAGTTAATGAAGACTTCATAAATCAGGCATGAGTTAAGCACAGCTGCCAACAAATTTATTATATAGCAGTATTAGTGAAAAATATATACGTCAACAACGAAATAACTAAAACAGAATACATAAAGTCTTATGTGAATATTCTTTCTGTCGGGGGTGCAAAAATAGAACCTCGAGAAGAATTCTAAACATGGCTGGAGAGCTGCTAGCTCACTCTGCCAGGGCAGCTGCGAAGAAGCGTCCCACGGTCTCTTTTATTTACTATCCTATGTACACACAGGACTGGAAGTATAGCACAGTGGGTAGGGCGTTTGCCTTGCATGAGGCCAACTGGGTCAACCCGAGTTCGATTCCTCTGCCCCTCTCAGAGAGCCCGGCAAGCTACCAAGAATATCTCACCCATACAGCAAAGCCTGGCAAGCTACCCATGACATATTTGATATACCAAACACAGTAACAACAAGTCTCACAATGTTACTGGGCCCACTCGAGCGAATTGATGAACACCAGGAGGACAGTGACAGTGATGTACACACACCTAATGCACTCAGTACAAAGAAAGCATTAACGTGGAAAAGGGGTTACAGGAGGGACATCAGGACATCAAGGCTACTTTGTTCTGTCACGTCTGAAAGCCCAAGGGTCACAGCCTCCAGAGAGGAATGCAAGGTCAAGCAGCCTGGCACCATGAGCTACAGCCTCTTGCACCTGGAGAGATTAGGAATGTGAGAGAATGTCTGTATTCCAAAGCTGAGCTTGGTTAGCGATCTGTGAGAAAGGGATGATTGCTTCTTTGTGATACTAAGAGCTAAAAGTCGCAAAGGAAGAGATGTTAATCCTGTCCTGACCAGTTCGGACACAGGAGTCATGGCTCACCCATTTTCATAGGCCCTGTGTTCCTCCCCGCTTGCGGGTGAGTCTCCATGAGCTCAACCTAACAGTTCTAGTTAAGCACCAACATCTGCAGAGACAGAACACAACAGTTTAACAACATCTTAACTAGTCTTTTTAGTCCCATGTTGAAAATCTCAATTTCCGATTGTCTAAGAGCACTGTAATAGAAGTCTAGACACTAGAACAATTCTGCAGATATAATTTAAAGGGTTTTTATAACAATACAGTTTTTGATCACAATTTCTTTCTTAAAATACCACCTCAGACTTATGCATTTCTTTATAGTCGTTCTGTTCTGTACTTCCAAAACTGTCTCAGTAAATGGCATTTATTTTCTAGGAATTTTATGGCAGGTGAATTAAGGTGACACACCCTTTAAACTGGAAGTGCTGAGTTCTGGCATTGCCAACAGGATCCCCTGAACCTTGCTCAGGAACTGCTGCTGCTGTCGCTTGGGGATCAGCCCTTCCGAACACATCCCCCTGGTGGCCCTGCACTCTCCGAGTGAAGCATCTCCTCAGCATGGCCATGACGCCTCTAAGGTCAGGGATCACAGGGGCAGAGGGAGAGGCATGCATGGTTCACTCTACTGCATAATGGTCACAGAGAAAAGTCACAGCGAGGTTGGGACAGAACACGGACACGCTCTCATTACCCAACACCACGTGATCCTGGGCTTCTGACTGTGACCACGACCATGATTTCACCTTCTCCACTCCCCGTGTGTCTAGTGGCGGGATTCTAGCTCAGGGATACAGAGATGCAAATACGCACATGGAGCAGGGCCCACAGCCTCTCAGAAGGGGTCTCCCAAGACCTGGATTCCATCTCAGAGAGAAGTATTTCCTGCTGGCCCACAACTGGTGAATATGTGAATATTTAGATGCTGAAGTGTTTTCTAGTTTTACACATTAGTTCCAGGAATGTCCATATCTTCATGGCACTTGCCTTGCACACGGACGACTCAGGTTCTATCCCTAATATTCCACGAGGACTCCTTGCACCTTAGGTAATTACTCTTAAGTAATTCTCGAATAAAGAACCAGGATGAACCTCTGAGGATCACTGGGTCTGGCCCTAAAACTAAAACCAAATGAAAAATAAACCCGAACTAGCAACACAATAAAATATGGGCTTGATAACTGTCAAGAACTTTTTTCCTGTAATAAGAACAGGATGTCTTTATTGTGTGCTTACCTGGAGTATGTTAGAGACTAGGGTGCATGAAGGTGGATGGAGTGTGACTTCACATCAATTTTGGCTCTGTCTCTCCTTCTTACCATGTAAGCATTTGATTAGTAATAAAATTCACAACAGGCCATGACCTAAACAGAATAAGAATTATAGATCAGTAATGTTTAATGAGCACTAAGATATATGTACACCCATGCAGTGATCATCACACCCAAAACAGTGCATAAGCCCGTCACCACAGTGTTTCCTCTGGGCCACAGTATTCCTCCCCCCACGCCTCATCCCTTCCTCATGCTCTCTGCAGTGCTTCCTATTTGTGTAAGTGTGTGTAGGGTGTGATGACGGAGACTCACTCTCAATAGCCTCCCACTATAGGGATATATAATGGCTTTTTCTCGTGACTAAAGGCGTCTTGGATTACTCTCAGTCCTGGATCTTTAAAATAGGTCACACGAACTTTCTAGAAGGAGGGAGAAAATGAAGAAAAGCTGTTCTCATCTTACATGAATATCAAAGAAGAAACTATACAAATAATAACAAACAGGAAAGTACCGATTAATATTCACCCTGCCAGTCCAGTATGGAGTCCTAGAAGCCTGGTGGGGTGAGTGTGGGGGGCAGGGAGGACATATCACAGGTAGGGGGTTGGGAGTGTGAGGATATCACTGAGAGGGGAGCTGCTCTGGGAGCGACGGGGAAAGGTCCTAGGAAAGACGCTGGAAGTGGGCATGAGTGGGAGGGGGGGGGTTGATGGGGGCTGAGTGTCTTAGTGCTGTGACAGAATATTGGCCTGTGTGGGCTTCTAGCACATGGTGACCCTCTTTGCCCCTGGTGGGGCTGAGACCTTTTCCCAGGTGGCTCTCAAGTGCCCTCTGGTGGTCGGCAGCGCCCTTGCAGTCCCTTCCCCAAGGAGAAGGGAATCCTTCCTGCGTCCACGTGGGGGTCACTCTGCCTGAACCACATTACAGCTCACAGAGACCTTAGAGTAAGTCTGTGTTACAGAGAAAGGCCTGGATAGGGGGAGTCCTGCAAAGGGTCACGGTATAGAGGTGGAAATGTTAAGAAATAAATAACCTGTGAAAATCAATGTCACTGTCAGTAGTTTACATGGATGTTTGATTCATTGACCAGTAGAATTTCCAAGTCTCATTAAGGGGATTTGGAATATAAGCTGGGAATTTGACATCTTGTGAAAATTTGAATAACAAATATCTGTGATCGGAAATACTTCTTGTAGTGTCTTTGAATTCAGTGTTTTGAATATTATCTGAAAATTTTTCTCAAAAAAATTGATTTTCTCTATAAAGTGTGACACCAACCAGGCCATTTAGGTTCCAATCGTCTAAAATCAGATGCAGGAGGAATAAGTGTTATTCCTGCCTCGTTCTGGGCATCTCAACTTATCTGCCCTCGTCTGGGGAAAACACTGAGGGGTCTGGATCTCAGGGTGTAGAATGAGAAGGAATTGATCGCTTGATTTCCAGGTTTCCCACGTGCACAGGGCAAAAGACGTGAATAATTAATCATAATTGATGTCTCTTATTCAGACATACATCTCATGGCAATCAATGTGCTTTCTAGCTACAGGATCAGTGTTTTACTTTTATCCAGTGCAGTTGTGATGCCCACAGCATTTTCCTGACCGTAGTCACTAGTGAGTGACAGAGAACCTTCCTGAAGGCCCTGCAGGCGAGTGCCCAGGAGTGAGCTGAGGGGTGTAGGCTGGAGCTTCACAACGAGTCTTCCTGCAGCCCCTCCCTTAGCCCTGCACAGAGAGACACAGCAGAGTGAGGAAGAAGAGGAGGCTCAGGGGTCACAGGTGGTTCTTCAGGTAAGCAGGCACCCTGTCATGCGACTCAGCTGAGCCCATCTCTGGGGGTCCCTGAGCACGGGAGTGAGACTCTCTGGGGAGCAGATAGGAGGGGAATGTGCGGGTTCACTGCAGGGAGAGTCAGAGACCATAAACTCCAAATGGCTGGGCGGAAACAGGGGTTGCAGGAAGTGTGAGATCCTGGAGGAAGTTGGTACAGAGATCCTTGCAGGAGATTTGAGAATGGACCTCTCCTGAGAGTGAGTGAAGGCAGGACAGGGGCTCCTGTGTGACCCTGCGGTCACTCTGAGTACAGTGTGGGTTAATTACTGTGCTGTTAGGATTCCCTTTTTGGCCTGAACACTCCTAGTCCTTGTGCCCCTCTCAGTCCTGAGCGCCCTCTGGTGGGCCTGGAGAGTCCTGTAGCCCAGCCTGTCTCAGCAGGTTTGTGTCTGGGCTACCCCTGACTTCCCCTCACTGTGTCTCTTGCACAATAATACATGGCTGTGTCCTCGGGGGTCACTGAGCTCAGTTGCAGGGAGAACTGGTTCTTGTCTGTGTCTCTGGCGATGGAGATGCGGCTCTTGAGGGACGGGCTGTAGTAGGTGTTTCCATCATAACATATTTCCCCCAACCAGAGCAGGCCCTTCCCTAGGGGCTGGCGGATCCATTCCCAGCAGTAACCACTGGTTGTGATGGAGAATCCAGAGACAGCGCAGGTGAGGGAGAGGGTCTGGGAGGGGGCCACCAGTGCTGGGCCTGACTCCTGCAAGGTCAGAGCAGACACAGCACCTGGGGACAAGGAGAATCAGTCACTGTCAGTCCCTGCAGTCACTCCCTCCCCTACACCCTGTCACATATGGGACACTCACCCAGGGGGGCTGTCCCCAGGCAGAGGAGAAGACCCCACAGAATCATCGTCTTGACCACAGCTCTGCCTTCCCCAGAGACTCAGTCCTGAGTGAGGAGACAGCTGTGAGCTCTACAACCCAGAGGGCATTTGACCCTGGAGCCTGAGAGGGATTTGCATGAGGTTACTCAGTCTGTTATAAGGGGAAACTTACTTACCTTGGATCTCCTTGTCCCATTGGGTACTGAACTCATACACCCTGTCTGGTGGATTGAGCACTGGGGCACATTAAAACAGTCATTGGGGCATATTATAACAGTCATAGGGGGATCATGACTTACTCATCTTCATAATCAGAGAAGATCACAGATCACAGATCATCCTGTTATTCGTCGATTGCCTGGAGCAGGCCCCAGTAATGTTTCCTTCATCCTAGCACTGAGATTATATTCAAGGCTCTTTAGGAGAATGAGACCCATCATTGTTACTGGTATTTGGCATATTGGGTATGACACAGGGAGTTTGCCAGACTCTGGTGTGTGGGCAGGTTACATTCGGTAGCCTGCCAGTTTGTCAAAGTAGGAATGAGATGTCATAATAAGATGCCGCGCGGCCGCGAATGCCGGTACCTTCAGGTGTGCGGAGAGTGGTCTCAGCATGGTGGTGTCTGGTCCTGGAGGTCTTCGGCTGCCGGAGCCCTGGTCGCGGCGGGGAGGAAAGCTCAACCCGCTCCCTCCAAGGGGCCCCGGCGAGGAATAGCCAGGCGCAGGGGCAGGAGACTGCACTGTTCTCCCTCCGGGATCTGGTTTTTATAGTCTCTGAGTCTTGGCCGCTGATGGGATTACACGGCGCCAGGGGGCCAGTTGGTGAGTGTGACCCCCGCCTACTGGAATTTGGAGGATCTGGGTGGAGGATGCTCGACTCCAATTCGAGTAGGCTTGGAGATCTCGGCCCCGGAACCCACGTGGCTTTGTCCCTCTGCCGGTACCTTCAGGTGTGCAGAGAGTAGTCTCAGCATGGTGGTGTCTGGTCCTGGAGGTCTTTGGCTGCCAGAGCCCTGGTCGGAGAAGATGAAAGGATCAAAATTCCTTAATTAGTTCACCTTTTCTCTTTTCTATCTCTCAGAAACTCTAAAATTAAACTTTGTTTTCCTTATTTAAACACCAAGGTTTTCAAGTTGTTCCTAACGCAGATGTAATAAGTTTTTAATATTCCACCACCAATCCCACATTCTAGTGACCTTCTTTCCTCAGTGTCCCCATTTCCCCAACCAACACAACAAGCTTGACCTTTCAGCAGGCACATAATCATTTATTCTATGTTACTTATTACAATCAAAAGACTAAGGGAATTATGAAATTACTTCAGTGAAAGAATATTTGTGCAACTGTTCTATCTCACCTCAGGGTTGTGGGACCTTTGTCTGAGAATTTACTAAGCTGTTGGTCACTGGTTGAGCCTTCTATATTATTGTTTTATTGTTAAGTTTAGTTGGCTTCTATGTTACTTTCTCATCTAGTTTAGTGGCTGCAACTGGAACTTCAGTTCTCAAGAATCAGGAGGTGTCACTGAGTCCAGAAAGTTTAGGATGTGTAGGACTGGAATGAGTCTGAGAAGACTCTCAGTGAAGCCCTGGAGTTAGACCTTGGGCAGTAGGTGTGGTGGGTCAGTGGGGGTGGGTGCGGCTAATGGGCCCTCAGCAGGGTGGGGACAGGGCCCGTGCCCTGTAGAGCGCCCTCTAGTGCTCAGTCGGGGTCGGTGTGTCCGGGAATTCCAGCTGCTGGGCTGTCCTTCCTGGGAGAGGTCTGGTGGGTGAGCGGGCATGAAGCAGCTGTGGGCGTGGGTGTGGCTGCCTAATATTCATATCTAAGATTTGATTAAAACTCTCTCCTGTCTGAGATTCCAAGACAAACCCAAAGGACAGACGTGTTCCTCTCAGACCCCACTGCTTTCTAGGACAGAACTACGGCAGTTACTGACGAGCCACGAGACAGAGTGTATGGAGGGTTCGAACCCTGACTCTAGGATTGATGGTTTAGAGTTGGGGCCTGCTGGGCTATACCCTGGAGCAGACAACTCTTATAGATTATATTTCACCAAATTCCAACACATATTTTAAAATTGTTCTTCAGACTCTAGTTTTCTTTAATCTTCTTAATCACACAAAAAATGTCAGACTTCACAACTTTGACTGGAAATCGGTATGTTTCTGTTCATTCTGTCTGTCGTGTTACCCTGAATTATCCGTGCCTGAGTTTCTTGCTGTGGTTACCTTGTCACCCTCCATAATGCCACAGTCTATTGCTGTTCCTCCATCAACTGCCTCTGACAAATTGTCAAATTCTTTGTGGCATCTGAGGGGTATTGAAGAAGTATCAAGTAGGAATTCTATGGCCTGTAATGGCCCCTGTCCCTACCCACACCCAGAGTCAGAGCAAACCCTCCCCTGAGTGTGTCCATTTTCCTTAGGACAGTACTGCATTCCTCTTAATGGCTGATCCTCAGGCAGGACACAGGAACCGTGAGCTAGAAATTAGGGTGGGGGACTCAGCGTGCCCCCCTCCTCCTGTGGGGACCCGAGTGGGAAGGGGACAGTTCCCACAGGCCTGAGCTTTCCCCTGAGGGTGAGAGGGGTCAGTCACTCTCAGGAAGCCCTAACCTTTGGATTCTTGTAGGATAATGTTGGTTTTTCATTTCTCCCTGGCCACAGAGAGCTTAGGGTTGTTGGGTTACAGCATTCACAGTGCTCCCAAGGCACTCTCATTTGTGTATGTTTATCTTTAACCTCTTTTTTGTGCTTTCTTCCCCCAACCAATTAATCACCATTTTCTCCTAAGCAGTACCTGTGACTCGTGAAGTCAAATTCCTGAGAAATCTCTGATTTCTGATTTACAAGTGAAATATTCAGTTCTCCTTCTCTTATGTCCTTTTGCATAGTTTGCATCAGAGCAATGTCCTTTTTGTATAGGCACAAGAAGTCAGTTAATGTTATGCTTTTGTAAGTTGGTAGTTAATTGACATCGAATGATATTCACTCCTGGGCATCTGTTCTCTCGACTTAAGCCTCAGTTCCCCTACTTTCTAGCACCCCAAAAGCAGGGTCCAACAAGGAACTGGATGGACCCAGGGCAAGCTGTGAGCTACCTTGGCATTGAAACGAGCCAGGCCAAGCGCCATACTTAAATGCTAATTAAGAGCTGGTCATGGACAAATTCTACCATGATCCAAAGAGTAACAACGGATAAGCACCCTGCTTAGTGTTTAAAAATACTAATCTGGCCTGAGCCTCCGACCAGGGCTCCGGCAGTCGAAAACCTCCAGGACCAGCCACCACCATGCTGAGACCACTCTATGCACACATGAAGGTACTGGCAGAGTGACAAAGCCACGCGCGATCCAGGGCTGAGATTTCCAAGCCTATTCGGATCGGGTCCGAGCATCCTCCACCCAGATCCTCCAAATTCCAGTAGGCGGGGGTCACACCCACCAACTGGCCCCCTGGTGCCATGTAATCCCATCAGCGGCCAAGACTCAGAGACTATAAAAACCAGCTCCAGGAACCTCGCGGCCGCAAATGCAGCCGCGCGACATCTTATTATGACATCTCATTATCTCGTTCCTACTTTGGACAAATTGGCAGGCTACTGAATGTAGCCTGTCCACACGGCAGAGTCTGGCAAACTCCCCGTGGTGTACCCAATATGCCAAATACCAGTCACAATGATTGGTCTCATTCTCCTAAAGAGCCTTGAATAAAATCTCAGCGCTAGGATGAAGGAGACGTTACTGGGGCCTGCTCGAGGCAATCGATGAATAACAGGATGATTTGTGATTTGTGATTGTGAATCTGACCTGAGCACTGGAGTCTGAGATCTATAGCTTAATGTATCTCTTACTGTGTCCATAAAAATGACTAATATTAAGAAATAGAATTAAGATAAATGTTTCAATGGTTATTGGACTAAGGAAAGGAGAAACACACCTCTCGGTGGTATTCGGCCATTGAGCAGATATCCTGGCTGCAGGAGATCAGGAAGGGCTTTCATATGTTGATTGTGCTACCTAGACCTAGGTATGGTTGCTACCCCCAATGCTCTGTGGTTGGATGCTAGATCTGAGCTGCAAGACAGGAATGAGGGGCAGCGTGAGACTGGAATGTGGAACTTGGTGAGACTGGAACAGGTGTGTGGGGAAGAGAGAATAAACGGAAACTGATCACCAACGGGCTTGGCCCTCTTTCCTCCTTTGTCTGCCCATTGCCATTGGCCGTCCCAGGAAAGGTAAGTGGGTAAGTGGGCGAGACCACCAAATGCAGGTGAGAGAGAGCCGCGGGCTTAGTTTTTTTTTTTTGATTGCACAACTTCTGACCAGGTCAAGAGCCCCTAAATATTCTGCCTTTGAAACCCAAATAGGACGCACCCCCATATTCCAGGGGACCAAGGAGAATAGTCAGAGAATCTTGGATCTAAATAGTCCCTGAGGAACTCTAGACAAGGAGCCCTTTTACCTCCTTCTGAACCTGTTGCTGTGCTGACCCAGAGTGCAAAGAGAGGTAAGTCCCAGGAACCTGCAGATCAGCCCTCTGTCCCCCTGAGGAAGGCATGTGTCTGGGATCCCACCTACTTCCCACCCTGGGTCCCACACACACAGCTCTGTTGTCCTTGTGACTGCTGGGCTCAGGGCACAGAGGACGGTGCCCTTGGCTGTGTCCCTGGGATGGGTCACCGTGGGGGTTGTGTGTAGTCTGAGCTTGAGAAGGACCAAAGGTACCGTCCACTCCAGCCCTTCCCTGGAGGTTGGTGATCTGGCCATGCCACAAGCAGAGGGTTTGCTGGGAACCCAGAGACAGGACAGTGAGGCTGTGTCTGCGTGGGCTTTTCTCCTCCTGATCCATCTCTTCCATAGCCGGGGTCAGATTCTGAAGATTCCCGTGGTCAAGGGGAACAGTGGACACCCCTGTCAGACTGTCCCCCATGTGAAAACTTCCCAAAGATGCTCACAGGTGTAGCTGTCATCAAGAGAAGTTACAGAGAAATTCAGCGTCTGTGGGGCTGAGTTTTGACTCTCAGAGACTGTCCCTGAGGGGCTCCTGCCCTGAGAGCAGAGGGGCTGTGTTTCCCAGGAGTCCAAGGGTGAGCAGCAGTGGACAAACTGTGCAGGGAGGGGCAGGAGTGCACGGCTGCTCGCTCCCCTCTGGGATCTGCTGAGAGGAGGCGCTGGGTGGGTCCTGGTGGACGTGAGATCTGAGTTTCCTCCCCAAGCGTCTTCCTTCTAGAGCAGGAGTGGCCGTGACAGGGCGTTCGAGGACACGGGGCTATGGCCGTCAGCACAGAAAGAATCGTGCTCTCCAGGGCGCTCTGTGAGCACTCTGCAGACACGGAGGCGAGCTCACTCTGCAGCGGGGCAGCCTCTCCCTCTCCCCTCCCGTCCCGAGTCTCAGCCCCTCCTGGGCCCCTGCTCAGCTTCTCTCTCTCCCGTTAGCCCTGGACACTCTGGGCTGAGCCCGGATCTGCTGTTTCTCTTTGTCCCAGTATCAGAGTCCACCTCAGCAGGACTGACCAGAGGGCAGGGAGCCCAGTCCACCTGCAGGAGCTCTCCCACCCTCAGTCACAACTGTGCTCAGGATTCGAGCTCCCTGCATGGGGAATTGCCTTCTGCTGTAGATGGTTTCACTGTTCAGGTATCAGTTGTAAAATTCCAACAGAATTTGCGATGAATGTGTTCCTCAGCCTTTCAGTTCTTTCCAATGAACTTCCTCCTATCGCGTAATGGCATGAATGTGTGGATGAGGTTTCCCTTACAATTATTTAACCTCCATTAATTTTTATGAACTACATTTAGTCTAGTATCAAGTACCATGCTGCTCGCAAGAACTCTAAGTTTCTATATTTCTTTTATCCCACATTGAATAACCAAAAGGAAACTTCTATCCACAATATAAGGCACAGGTTGAATTAAAAATATTCAGTTTTACAAAAATTACACTTTCTGTTTACTAGGAAGAAGAAGCCGACTACAAATGACACAGCATGTGTGGACGCTCCTTGGCAATGAGTTGCTCGTAGAAAGTGCAGTAACTCTGTAAACCACAGATGGACAGTAAGACAAATGCATCTATATGTACACCAATTACAAAAGACTGAGAATGGAAAAACAAGACTTATTCCTCTGAAGGGCTGGAGCGATAGCACAGTGGGTAATGTGTTTGCCTTGCATGCGGTTGACATGGGTTTGATTCCTCTGCCCGTATTGGAGAGCCCGGCTAGCTACTGAGAGTATCTCGCCCACCCAGCAAAGCCTGGAAAGCTCCCCATGACATATACATTATGCCAAAACCAGTAACATCGGGTCTCACAATTTCTTGACACGTTTCTGGTGCCCACTCGAGCAAATCGATATACAATGGGAGAACAGTGCTATTCCTCTGAAAAGAATTTCTGTTCAGGAACACAGCGTACAACAGAGAGTATTTAGTAGTCTTCCAAAAAATGGCATTAAAAATTTATACTAGAGGGTAAAAGAACATATTGATGTATGCCTACTTAAGTTGATTAAATATCCTTTATATATTTAAACTTTAAAATAAAAATGGAGTTCTTTACAACCTACCCACAGAGCCCAGCCTTTGTAGATCACGAATAGACCGCCCCCTGGTGGTCATAAGCACCCCTGCAACTCCCCTGTCTCCCTCAGCAGGTTTGTGCATGGGCTCACAGGGACTTGCCCTCACTGTGTGTCTTTTGCACAATAATACACGGCTGTGTACACAGTTACTGAGTTGCTCAATTTTAGGTAAACTTAGTTCTTGGAGGTGTCCTGGGAGATGTTGACTCAGGACTTAAGACTTGGGTTATAATCAGTGCTTTCATCACTCCGAATAACACCAACCCAATCCAGCCCCTTTCGAGGGGCCTGGCGGACCCAGGTTACACCATAGCTAGTTACAGAGAATCCAGAGACAGAGCAGGTGAGGGACAGCGTCTGCGAGCGCGTCACCAGGCTTGGTCCTGACTCTGCAGCTGTACCTGGGACAAGAGACCTGGGGACAGAGACCCACAGTGAGTCACGGGCTCAGAAGCCCCATGCCCACCTTTGAGCCTCTGTCCAGGGACACTAACATCCAGGAGCTGCCACCAGAAAGAGGAGGAACCAGCGTTGATGCATGTTCTTGCCCACAATGTCCATAATCTCAGTCACCGTGTCAAGGGGAGAGGGAGCCAGGGTTGGGGTGAGTGTAGACATGGTTTTAACCCTGGGTCCCGAGTGAAGATTTGCATGAGGGGGGGGGGCCTCTGTAGAGAAAGAGGGGACCTGGGGAGGCTGGTGTCTGGGCTCCCTGGGAAGAGGTGCTTACTGTGGCTCAGAGCACTCAGACTTGTCCTTGGGCCCTGTCAGAGCCGGGCCTCTTCCTGCAGCACAGGAAACGTGCTGAGGAGCTCTCAGGAAACAGGAATTGCTGAGGGGAAACAGCAGGTGGGGAGCAGAGTCCCGGAGTCTCAGGTCCCTGATGACCAAACCCAGCTGTCCTGTAAACAGGCCCCTTCCCCTTCTTGTCCCTCAGTGGTGGCTCTTCTTCTTTCTCTGTGAAATATTTGTGGTAGAAATATGGTTGTAGCCAGGTTTATTCTTACAAGTTCTGAAAGAACTTGGTTCAATTCAATGTCAGTGAAATATTATAGTCATTTCTTCTCACAATTACCTTGGATGAAAATTCCTTTTCCTGGAGCAGATTTACCCAGAATTATTTATTCAGTGCCGTTGTTAGAACACATATGCTCCCTGATGATGGGTGACTTGCCTGGTGTGGTTGGCCTGGTAATAGCACCTGATCCTGCTCTGTCTATCTATACCTCATAGACCAGCATGAACCTCAGGAGCCTGTATTGGGTCATCACTGAGGAATCCTGACCCTGTCAGAAGCATAGAAAGATCTTGTGGAGGACCATCAGCACACAATCTATTGGGCCTGGAACCTGGTATTAGTGTTGAGACTCACACATTCTACAAGGGCACAAGTGTGCTGGCCTTGAGAAGCACCAGGCATGACCCTCCACCCCCTCCCAAATGCACAGAACCTAGACATAGGCTGTGTCACATACGTGGGCCCCCTAATTCCATGAAGGACCAGAAGGTTGAGTTCATTCTAAGGGGCCAGAAAATATGCTCTAAAATTTGAAGTTTAAAAAAGTCAGCATTAAGTATCAGAAGCAATCTACACACTCATTAGGGTCTACAAAATTCTGCCTAAGACACAAAGACACACAGACATCAACTCAGGCAACGTGAGGATTGAGATGGATGACTTCAAACCTCATGTACCAGTGGCTATAGGATTCATATCCACACTCGTGTATAAGCACGTGAGTCAGTGTGTCTGTCCCTAGGTGTCTGTCCCAGAGCTCCTGCAAGGGCAAGACAGCGAATCCTCACAGACCTGACCCACCTGCGCTGTCTCTGTATCTCCACAGTCAGCAGTTTCCAGGGGTGCTGGGCCCCCAGACCTCAGAAAGGGAGCTGGACTGCCTGGGGGAATGTTGGGGATATTTCCTAAAGCTGCTGCACCAAAACCAATAGGACACTTTCTTAAAAACTGCTTAAAAAATTGTTAGAACTGCCATAAAGTCTGCACATTGATCTTGTTTACAGTACTGGCTCTATGCAACCCTTGCCACAGAACAATGTACTGATCACTCACCCCAGGTGCTTTCTGTTGTCTCAGTAATTCCTCTTTCCCACCCTACCCAGCCTCTCACATGCTGCCAGACCATGCAAACAGGTTAGACGGGTCATATAGAGACTGCTTCATTGCTGAGGAGTTATCCACTGTATCAACATATTGAGCTTGTTTCTACACACATGAATGTGCACCTGGAATTTGCTCAGTGCCTGGCAGTTATAAAGACACTCAGTCTCACTCTGTAGATTGGGAGAGGTGAAGAAGTGTTGATAGCATTATGGAAAAAACATAACAGATGAAAATTAGGGAGCAGCTAAGGAACAGCTATCTCTCAATTATCAGAGAACTGAAGTAATGTTGCCAAATTCAAAGTAGAAATGGGACAACTCAGATGCTGTTTTAATTTACTACTATAAAGCCAAAGACTTTGGTGACTTTGTTCTCTGTCCCTCATGGTTAGTCTTAAAAGGTTAGACAGTCCTGTTTGCAAGCTATCCTCAACATCCTTGACCAAGTAAATAGCCTGGAAAGTTTCTTCATTGATGTTTTCAAAAACATGAAGGGGGAGGAGGTGGACCACACTTGGTAGTAATCAGGGTTTCTTCCTGACTCTGTGCTCAGAGAATCACTGTTGTGTGGTTAGGGGTTTGTGTGTCTGGCAGGGAGAGTGAGGGGTGGCAAATGATATCCCTATTTATCAGGCCAAATGCAAGGCAAGGCCCTGCCCACTGTACCATCTCTCTGTCCCCAGTTAGGCCATTTATTGAACACAAAATCTGCTACATTACCCCGGCACCTTGGCTCCAGACACTTGGGCCATTGTTTCCTTTAACAAATGGAAGAGATTGATAGCTTAAGAGCAGGACTGGGATATTCACACCGCTGTGGCCTTAGGGTGATTACACATCCAGCGATTATATTTAAAGCATGACAATGTGATGATAATTTCCTACTCTATTCTTTCCTGGAGCACAGACCTGAGAGTTTTCTAATCTTGCCTGCTTTAGATTCCCTTTAAATAGTCCCAGAATACTCAGGGGACTATGCCAACAATAGGATTGTTATTAATGGGAAAGTGTCCCACCAGTTTCCTGGAGGTTAGAAGTTCTCCCTGGCATAGCCCCTTGGCCACTAGAGGAATCTACCTGTAGAGAGTTCCCCAGGCCCCAACTTCTCTGACATTTCTAAGTATAATGTGGATAATTTGGCCTTGATTTGTTGGTGCCCAGTGACTCAAGACTTGGGAAAGAGGAGCTCTGTTGTCAGCAATACTTCAACCTTGCCTCTGCCTTACAGCATCAAGACCAGCGCTCCAGCTTCTCCAGTCATAAGAATCCGCTGCTTCTCTCTGCCACCTGCTCTTTAGTACACACACACAGGCATTCTCCCTCAGCCCCTATGGACCATTTATCTCCTAATAAACTGTCATATGACTAAGGGTCTAGGGCCCAGGTGGGCGGGCGGCTATGTCTTGGCCATGCTGCACTCATAAATCTTTGAGCATCTACTGCCCAAGACAGATGGACCATATCCTCGTTCCCAGAGTCCCTGTAGTAAGGTAACTGCATTCAGCGAGATGGGGTTCACGTATTTGATCTATGTCCTTTGCAAGGGGGACGTTTCCCCATCCCACGGAGATGCTTCTCACTTCATGTTAAGACCTCATCAGGGAAGACAGGTCATGGACGAATTATCTGGGATTTTTGAACTCAACACCTTTGAGAGGAGAGGATTTTCCTGAGACTCTAGAGAGGGCAGACGAGATCGGGCACGTTCAGGGTGGTATGGCCGTAGATGAAGACGTATGGCTATACTTAAGTAGGGCCCACTTAAGTATAGCACAGTGGTAGGGCGTTTGCCTTACAAGCAGCCAACATGACCGATCCGAGTTCGATTCCTCCGCCCCTCTCGGAGAACCCGGCAAGCTACCGAGAGTATCTCGCCCACAGGGCAGGGCCTGGCAAGCTTCCCGTGACGTACTTGATATGCCAAACACAGTAACAACAAGTCTCATGATGGAGACATTAACGGGCCCGCTCGAGCAAATCAAAGAACAACGGGAGGACCGTGACCCCGTGGCCGTAGAGAGGGCAGAAAACATGCCCCCAGTGTCAGCCAAAACATTTCCTTTCTTCCTCTCATTTAGAATGTGAGCTGAGGGTCCCTGGAGGAGCTGTTGAAGATAAGAACCTGTGTGCTTTGGGCCTCCCCAGAACAGGAAACTGAAAGTCTCCTCCAGAGACTGAGTTAGGGAAATTGAGGTTCTTGTCTGTCCCAAGACACAGGAGGATTGTTAGACCTGGGTGAGGCTAGGATACTCTCCCACACCTCTGCTCACCAGGGAGCTATTTGTGACTCAGTGCCCTGTGTGTGTGCAGCTGGGACAATCATTCTGAGCCCCTGGCACTTGGTGCTACAGTGCTATTATGAAACAGATCATTCTGTATCTCTCCCATTCCTGCTGATTGATTCATTCAGCATGATATCTTCTAATTTTTTCTATATTGCAGAAAGTTAAGTGATTTTCAACCCAGTAAGCATGATTAGGTCCCTAGAGTGTAGACAGGATCAGAACTCTTTCCAGGTGTTCCTCATGGATGTGAAATTTATGAGTAAAATGTCTTCAGGACAATGCCTCAGACTTTCTTCATTCAGTTGGAAGTGTGTACACTAGAGAGTGGTTGGTCATTTGAGAACGTAGCATTCCCAGTGTCACTTGGACTTGTCCCTACACACAGAGGACAGTGGGGAGACTGAGAACAGTTTGACACTCCAGAACTGTAGATAGCAGTTCAGTCACCAAGGAGACCCATCCAGATGCCTGCTCTGTGCAGAGGCAGGAAGGGTGCGTTGAGAACAATCCTCGAGGTCTGATTTCTGGACTGCCCTGTCCCAGGAATATGTCTGTGCCTTTCTGCTCTACCACATTGACAATCCAGGCTGGCCTTCAGGTCGGGCCACTGCTTCTGTGCTCTGCACTGACCTCGGTCAGAACTTTCGCCCATATTGTGCTCATCGTGCCTTCAGGAATTGAAGGGTTGTCCTGATTCATGTATATTCAAAGTTCTCGTAGGGGAAAGAATGAAAATACTCTCACATCAGATATGAGCATTCTCTCTGTCATTGGGAAGGAATTGTTTTGCTCACTATTTGTAAATTGACATCTTATCAGAACTTTTTTTTTTATGATATCTTATTGTCTCATTACTACTTTGGACAAACTTGCAGGCTATCGAATGTAACCTGCCCACAGGGCAGAGTCTGGCAAACTCCCCGTGGCGTACCAAATATGCCAAATACCAGTAACTATGATGGGTCTCATTCTCCTAAATAGCCTTGAATATAATCTCAGGGCTAGGATGAAAGAGACGGTACTGGGGCCTGCTCGAGGCAATCGACAAATAACCGGATGATGAAATGAAATGAAAAAAATGAATGTAAATTGACCATTTTGATAAATTTGGGAACATTTTTCAAAGTGCAGGTATGAATCTTTGTTTCAACCTAAGAAGCAAACCTCATAGTCCAACTACAGAAACACGAATATTCCCAGTAGTACTCTGGTCTGCATGACGGATAGCCCATCATGTAGTCATGCTGTCTGAGATTTCCCAGTAGACATTAATAAGAGACATAAATATGTGTGTGTATATATACATATATTCACATATATACATATATTTCTGTTTTCCACTCACCTAGTCTTTACATATGTGCATGGATATACATCCATGTATATATTTCCTCGATATCAATTGAGAAAAAGTGATAAATTGTAATTATTTTTTCCCAGATTGCAAACCATGCATGAAATTAATGTTCACTCAATACCATCTATTTCCCAGGAATATTGGTCAATTCGTGAGGTCATACCCCAGGTATACTCAGCTGGGATGCATGACCCTGGGGTGGAGGGAGCAGCCCTGAGACCTCGTTCTACATCCTGACTGCTGGTCCATGCTATTCCAGCCCTCCTGGGCACGCCCCAGACCTTGTGTCTCTCCTTTGGTAATGAACTTCCCCAGAGCTTTACTGAGATGCCCCCAACATAAGGACTTCACAGACCCTGACCCTGACCATTTCCTTACCACCACGTGCTATTATGAAACAGATCATTCTGTATCTCTCCTATTCCTGCTGATTGATTCATTCAGCATGATATCCTCTAATTTTTTTCTATAGGAGAAATGTGACCTTGGTCACATGAAAATGTGATAGGAGAAATGTGACTTTGGTCACATGAAAATATGGGGTTATCTTCTCCACTGCCTCTTGTGCAATGGCAAGATTCCACCTCAGGAATAAAGAGATATAAAGATGTACAAAGGGGCAGGGCTGCACAAAAATTCCAGAAGGGGCTCTGACCAACACCAGGACTTTATCTCAGAGAAAAGGATTTCTTGCAAATCACTTGATCACTTGATCACTTGACATTCTGTTACTCATCAATTTGCTCGAGCAGGCATAAGTATCATCTCTGTTCGTCCCTGTCACGTGCTAGTGTAGCCCGATGGCATCTGCCTGTTCTGGGAACATGAAGAGCTAAAAAGCGATCATTCAGCGTCTTAACGAAGAAGTCTGACCATCTCCTAGGTGGGCGGCCAAGTGGTCTTTTGATGTTCCAGAGAAACCAGGCGGTAATGACTCTGGTTAAGCGGTCGTCTCCAAATCTCATTATATGCCCAGCCCATCTGATTTTTGATGCTTTCGCAAAGGAGACAGCATCCTTGATTCTTGCCCATCTATGGAGATCCGAACTCCAGATTCTTTATCTTATTTGAGTGAAACGTGATACTCCAAGCATAGCTCTTTTGATTCCTCTTTGGGAGGCCCGAATCGCATTCTCATCCTTTTTTGTTGGGCCCAGGTCTCTGAGGCATACGTTAATGCAGGAAGAACAGTGGAATCAAAGAGATATGCCCGGAGCCAGAGGTTATTTGTCCTCTTAGCTATTTCTTTGACCCTCTTGAAGGCGTTCCAAGCTGCTCTCTTCCTCCTGCACAACTCAGGTGCCAGGTCATTCGTCATGTTGATTTCTCGACCTAGGTACAAATAACTATTGCCTCCATTCGAAGAGGTCATTTCATTGATAGCGAATGGAACGTCAGGAACGAGACTGTTTCTCATAACATTGTCTTCATGAGATTCAGCTGTAATCTGACCTTCCCACACTCATGGTCGAAGTTGGCTAGCATTTGTACTGCTTGGCTAATGTTTGGTGTTATTAGAACGATATCATCAGCAAAGTGGAGGTGGTGTACTTGTCAACTGTATATCTTCACTCCCATTCCTTCACAATTCAGTCATCGTATGATGTTCTCAAGGGTGGTACTGAAGAGTTTTGGTGAAATGGTATCACCCTGCCAAACCCCTCTCATAACATCAGTGATCACTTCTTTGTAGAATGGTGAGATCCTGGTAGTGATTCCGTAATACAGCTCACAGAGGATCCTGATGAGTTTGAACACCCTGTTTGGCTAGGGCTTCGATGACCGCTTCTGTCTCAATAGAATCAAAGGCCTTCTTTAAATCAATGAATATTAGAGAAAGTGGCATATTGAACTCCCGAGAACCATCAATGAGCTTGGTTATGATGTGGATATCGTCGATCGTGCTGAATCCTTTGTGAAACCCGGTTTTGTTGCATGGTTGTCCTACATCTAGTGTTCTGCCAATCCTATTCAGGATGACTCGAGTGAACAGCTTGTAGATGACAATGGGCAGATTGGGCGATAGTTGCCAATGTCGTAGATGTCTCCCTTCTTGAAGAGTAGTACACTCCTGCTGGTTTTCCACGGGGACAAAACCTTTCATTCAGACAGGTAGCATGTGAAGTGTCAAGCCAGTGTACTGATGAGTACTGACTGAAAGTTCTTCAGATGTTCAGGTATGACCTTTTCTGGGCCAGGTGCTGTTCATTTCTTTACTGACGAAATAGCATGTCGGATTTTGGAAGGGAGTACCTTAGGAAGGACATATTTATCCTGTGAAATTTGGTATGTGGGCAGGTGGACGTGGCTATCCAAGAGATCTGAGTAGAAATCATGGATAATCTCCATTGCTCTTCTGGAAGATGTAAAAGATCCATTAGGACGTCGGAGGGGTGTCATCTTGGTCTTGTAGTTGTCGAAGGACAGGCGGGCATTGCGAATGCTTTACCCAGCATCTGCCGAATCTACCAGCACTGCTGTTATTCTCTCTTTGAGGTCTTCCTTTATCACTTCTCTCCACTGCTTTGCGAGCCCAGACATTCGCTTGCGGTTGCCTAAGGCATACGCCAAACCACATTGTAGAATAAGCTCAAGAGTTTTCGAAGACAGGCTTTTTTTAGTGGCTATCTCACTCTTGGCGTTCTTTGCACAATCATGGAGGTGCTGAACCAGTTGATCATATTACTCGTCAATGTTGTCAACGACGGCATCTTCCCATGTTGCAGGAATAGTGCCAAAGAGCTCCCAGTTGGTGGTCGTTCTGGGAGTTCTCTTCTCAAACTTTGCAGCCCTTTCTCCCCGCTCTGTGAAGTAGAATTTTTCACGAAGAAGACTGTAGTCTGATCCCGTTTGGAATTTTGGGACAACAGTGACATTGGTCAGGCAAAACTGTCCATTGAATATGATGTGGTCGATTTCCTTGTGGAACAGTCCACCGGGAGACTCTCATGTCCAATGTTTAGATTCGTCCTTTCTAAACTGTGTGTAACTACTTATGGTCTTGGTTGACATGATGAATTCAGACAGTCTCTCACCCTGTTTGTTCCATTGTAGACCATGGGTGCTGATGTGGAATTCTTGGGCTCATCTTCTCAGTCCTGTCTTGGCATTAAAATCACCCACAATGATCTTGTAGAAGGTGTGGTCTTTTTTATAGAACTTCTTCAGCTCCATGTAGAACTTCTCAATTTCTCCTTCATCATAACTGAATGTTGGTGCGTAGACAACGAAGATAGAAACTGCCGGCAGTGAGCCACATCTATTCAAGTGTAATAGTCCGATTCGGGTTGTTAGGCATTTGAATAAAGCAATGCTCATGGCCAAGTTCGTGTTCACAAGGACAGAGATACCAACGATGCCTCATTTATCTCATGTTCTGAGGAAAAATTCTTTTGCATTGTTGAAAAAGGCATGATGTGATTGATGCCTTCTCATCGCGATCAGACCAATGATCTCGTACTTGATCATTCACGCTTGTACCATCAGGTTCTCGATGGATGCATCTGATGGCACCACACCTGCATTAAAGGTACAGACAGTCATTTTAGTCTTTCTTTGTTTTGGCATCCTAGTTCGGCCTTGAAATTTTATCAGCCTCTCCTTTCACATCCTTCTCAATGCTGCCATATTGGTGGCTCCTTCAGGGTCAGGGGAATGAGACACATTGTATTTACTGACTTTGGCATAGAGAATACTCCACGGATAGCTTGCCAGGCTCTACCGTGCAGGTGGGATACTATTGGCAGCTTGCCAGGCTCTGCGAGAGGGATAGAGGCTTTTGGGGCAGCCTCAATTCGCCCTTGTAGGTGTTCCCATGGTTCCAACCATATTTGAACCCCGTAATACTACTTCCACTACCCAGCCGTCGCCACACTCCAGGACACTTTCCGGACCGACGTGGCAGCTCCGGCCGAGACCCACGCACGACTGAAGACCCACAGAACAAGATAAGCGGAACTCTCTGAGACCTTGGACTCCAGGCTCGGCGGACCCAGGGACAGAGCTTCTCTGCTTGCTCCCACCACCACAGGTGACAAAGGGATTCTAATCAGGAGCCCCACCCTACCCTCCCCTGTCTGCTTCCATCAAACACCCAGGGATCGAATTGTGCACAGGAGACCCACCCTACCCAGATAAATACCCCACTGGCAGACTTCCACTCTCGACACTACTTCCACTACCCAGCCATCGCCACACTCCAGGACGCTTTCCAGACCCGCGCGGCCTCAAGCGGCCGCGCGACCATCATAACACACTAAATACCCATCTTCTGGAATTGTCGTACCATATTTGATAGGGTTCAAATATGGTAACACCTACAAGGGTGATTAGAGGTCACCCCAAAAGCCTCTATCCCTCTCAGAAAGACTGGCAAGCTACCGAGAGTATTCCGCCCGCACGGAAGAGCCTGGCAAGCTATCCGCTGTGTATTCGATATGCCAAAACCAGTAACTACAAATGGTCTCATTCACCTAACCCTGAAGGCTTCACCGACATGGCAGCACTGAGAAGGATGAGAAAGGAGAGGCCGACAAAATCTCAAGGTCGACCTAGGCTGCCACAACGAAGGAAGACAAAAATGATCGTCTGTACTTTCAATGCACGTACACTAGCATCAGATGCATCCATCGAGGACCTGATGGTACAAGCGCGAATGATCAAGTACGACATCATTGGTCTGACCGAGACAAGAAGGCATGAATCTCACCATGCCGTTTTCGACACTGGAGAAGAATTGTTCCTCGGAACATGTGATAAAAGAGGTGTTGGAGGCGTCAGTGTCGTTGTCAACACAAACTTGGCCAAGAGCATTGATTCATTCGAATGCCTAACAACCCGAATCGGACGTTTACATTTGAATAGATGTGGCTCACTGCCTGCAGTTTCTATCTTCGTTGTCTACTCACCAACATCTCATTATGATGAAAGAGAAATCGAGAAGTTCTACATGGAGCTAGAGAAGTTCTATAAAGAAGACCACACCTTCTACAAGATCATTGTGGGTGATTTTAATGCCAAGATAGGCCCGAGAAGATCAGCTGAAGAACTTCACATCGGGACCCATGGCCTAGAATGGAACGAACAGAGTGAGAGACTGTCTGAGTTCATCATGTCAACCAAGACCATTCATGGTAACTCACAGTTCCAGAAGGCAGAATCTAAACGATGTACATGGGAGTCTCCCGGTGGACGATTCCACAACGAAATAGACCACATCCTATTCAATCGACGGTTTTGCCTGACTGATGTCGCTGTTGTCCCAAAATTTCGAACGGGATCGGACCACCGTCTCCTTCGTGCAAAATTCTACTTCACAGAGAGGGGAGAAAGGGCTGCAAAGTTCAAAAAGAGAACTCCCAGAATGACCACCAACTGGGAACTCTTTGGTACTATTGCGGCAACATGGGAAGATGCCATTGTTGACAACATTGATGAGGAATACGATCGACTGGTTCAGCACCTCCATGAATGTGCGAGGAATGCCAAGAGAGAGATAGCCACAAAAAATCGCCTATCTTCGAAAACTCTTGAGCTAATTCACCAGCGTGGTTTGGCACATGCCTCAGGCAACCATAAGCTAACGTCTGAGCTCGCAAAGCAGTGCAGAGATGCGATCAAGGAAGACCTCAAAGAGAGAAGAGCAGAAGTACTGGTAGATGCGGCATAAGCCGGGAAAAGTATTCGTAACGCCCGCCTGTCCTTCGCCAACTATAAGACCAAGATGACTGCCCTCTGACGTCCTGATGGATCCATCACATCCTCCAGAACGGCAGTGGAGAAGATTATCCATGACTTCTACTCAAATCTCTTTTATAGCCATGTCCACTTGCCGACATACCAAATTCCACTGGATGGATATGTCGTTCCCAACGTTTTCCCTTCTGAAATCCGACACGCCATTTCGTTGGTAAAGAAACAAACAGCACTCGGCCCAGACAATGTGAGATCCGAACACCTGAAGAACCTGCCGTCAGTACTCATCAATACACTGGCTCGGCTCTTCACTTGCTACCTGTCTGAATGCAAGGTTCCGTCCCAATGGAAAACCAGCAGGACCGTACTACTGTTCAAGAAGGGAGACATCCATGACATTGGCAACTATCGCCCGATCTGCCTACTGTCTGTCATCTACAAGTTGTTCACTCGAGTCATCCTAAATAGGATTGGCAGAACACTAGATGAAGGACAACCATGCGAGCAAGCAGGGTTCCACAAAGGATTCAGCACCATCGACCATATCCACACGATAACCAATCTCATTGAGGTTTCTCGGGAGTTCAAGATGCCGCTCTGCTTAACGTTCATTGATTTAAAGAAAGCCTTTGATTCTGTTGAGACGGAAGCGGTCATTGAAGCCCTAGACAATCAGGGCATTCAAGCCCAATACATCAGGATCCTCCGTGAGCTGTATTGCGGATTCACTACCAGGATCTCACCATTCTACAAAGAAGTGATCGTTGATGTCAAGAGAGGGGTTCGGCAGGGTGATACCAATTCACCGAAACTCTTCAATGCCACCCTCGAGAACATCATGCGACGACTGGAATGGGAAGGAATGGGAGTGAAGATAGATGGTCGGCAACTACACCACCTCCGCTTTGCTGATGACATTGTTTTAATAACACCAAACATTAGCCAAGCGGCACAAATGCTGGCCAACTTTGACCATGAGTGTGGAAAGGTAGGATTACAGCTGAATCTTACGAAGACAATGTTTATGAGAAACAGCCTCGTTCCTGATGCCCCATTCGCTCTCAATAGAACGACCATCTCCGAATGCAAGAGCTATGTGTACCTAGGTCGAGAGGTCAATATGACAAATGACCTGGCACCCCATATGCGCAGGAGGAAGAGAGCGGCTCGGAACGCCTTCAAGAACGTCGAAGAAATAGCTAAGAGGACGAAGAACCTCCACCTCCGGGCACATCCCTTTGATTCCACTGTTCTTCCTGCATTAACATATGCCTCAGAGACCTGGGCCCTTCGCAAACAACATGAGAACGCTATTCAGGTCTCCCAAAGAAGAATTGAAAGAGCTATGCTTGGAATATCACGTTTCACTCAAATGAGAGAACGAATCCGGAGTTCTGACATCCGTCGATGATCAAGGATCAGGGAAGCTTTCTCATTTGCCAAGGTGTCGAAAATCAGATGGGCTGGTCACGTAATGAGATTTAAAGATGACCGTTGGACTAGAGCTGTTACTCATTGGATTCCACGGGATGTCTAAAGACCGCGTGGCCGCTCTCCTACCAGATGGTCAGACTTCTTCATCAAGATCATGAACGATCGGTTTGAGGACCTTCATGTTCCCGGAGCGAACAGATGCCATTGGGCTACACTAGCACGTGACAGGGACAAATGGAGACGTTACTGGTGCCTGCTCGAGCAAATCGACGACTAACTGGAAGTTACGTGATTAAGTGATTAAGTGATATGGTGTGGCAATACTGGAAGATGCATATTAAGTGTCTTATGATGTGTCGCGTGGCCACTTTGTGGCCTGGAGCGTAGAGGTGGCTGGGTAGTGGAGGTTGTGGAGGTCCTTGCAGATATAGAATTTAAAACAAAATGTGAAACATTGGGAGTCTGCCATGTATAGACCTATAGTTCATGAACCTGCAATAACCCCCGCTCAAACTTCCATGTGGTTCTTCCTGTACCATCTGGGGCGCTCCACACAAAATTCTAGATGAAAATATGAGTGACGCCATGTGTTCTCAAGAGAAGCCATCTTCCTCTTGGCTGTTGCTGAAGGACAGAGACAGATCCTGAGCCTTTCCCTCAGATGACGCCTGGCCCTTTGAGCTCCATTCTGTGCCTCAGACCCTGATTCTCTGAGGAGGAAATCAGGAGGATCAGCATCCTTCTCATCACCACACCCGGTAGAGCTGCCTCCCCATCAGGTTTCTGACACATTCAGGATATGGTTGTCACACTGTGTCACTCACACAGTAATATATGGCCATGTCCTCAGTGCTCACCCTGCTCAGTTCGATGTAGGCTATGTCCTTGAACATTTCTGCAGTGAGTGTGAGTCTGCCCTGGAACTTCGGTTCGTAGGTTGTTCCACCATCATAAGGGAGTATGTATCCCATCCACTCAAGACCTTCTCCTTGAGCCTGCCGAACCCAGTGCATATAGTCTTGGATGAAGGTGTATCCGGGCGCCTTGCAGAAGATCTTCACTACTGTCCCATGTTTTACCACCTTAGCCCCTGGCTGCACCAGCTGTACCTGGGAGTTCACACCTGTGGACACAGACAGGAGTGGGTGGGCTCCACTTGGCTGGCTCCGTTCCCTCAGCCTAAAGCATGAGGACACTTACCTGTATCCATTGCCACCACGAAGAGAATTTTCCAGGTCCAGTCCATGGTTGGGACTGTGCACTAAGGGGCTTCTGAAGGTGTGGGTGTTTCGGCTGTGTGAGGTTGTTAGGACACAGACACATCTCTGTTTAACTCAGTGTCCTTCATCTAATTTGCATGTTCATGAGGAGGTAGAATTCATAGCTGACGACCTGGTCCAACCTGAGAAGGGGCTGGTAGAGGTCACCGGGTCCATCCTCAAGGAGAGTGAAGAGGTCCAAGTTCCGATCCTTGATTGAGGAGATGAGACTCTGTCCTGTCCCAGGACTCTGTGCAATCAGAGCTCCCACTCAGTAGGGCCAAACCCTGTCAGTACCTTCTCCTCAGGGTCCCCCACATTTTTATGGCCTGGACACATCTGGTCAAACCTGGGCTCGGAGGTTATTTCTGGAAACCTGTAACTCCCCAAGGTATACTACAATGAGACTGCAAAACCACCGTAATCCCCAGTGGTTTCCATTGGAGATATTAAGAAGTCCAGACACACCACTTGCATACAGGTTTTACTGCCTTATCAATATGATAAATGTTCCTCCCAAAATGGTTAAGTATGCACAATTTAACCTTCTGTGTCCTATACTTATTTTTATTTTGGCTTTCTCAACAAAGCAAAATTTAGTTTTCTGGGTTTTTGAATAATTATTTTTTTCTATTAAATCACTGTGAGCTAGACCCTTACAAAGCTATTTGTGATTTGATTTCATGTTTCTGAAGAGAAACCTTTTCCATCTCTGTACCCACTTCAGGCCTGCAACTGTGTGCTCTTGGGACTTGGAACCCCTGCAGCCTGGTCCGCATCATGCAGGGAGAGTCTCTGGGCTCTCAGGGGCATTAACCTCTTGGCATTTCTAACACAGGATTGAATCCTGGGACTTCATTTCAGAAGTCTTCAGGGTCAGGTGAATGAGACACATTGAAATTACTGATTTTGGCATATCGAATACACAACAGATAGCTTGCCGGGCTCTGCTCTGCGGGCGGAATACTCTCGGTAGCTTGCCAGTCTTTCCGAGACGGATAAAGGTTTTTGGGCAACCTCTAATCACCCTCGTAGATGTTACCATATTTGAACCCTATCAAATATGGTACGGCAATTCCGGAAGATGGGTATTTAGTGACTTATGATGCCTCGCGTGGCGGTGAAGCGGCTGCGCGGGTCCGGAAAGCATCTTGGAGTGTGGCGGCGGCTCGGTAGTGGAGGTAGTGTTGGTAGTGGAGGTCTGCCAGTGGGATATTTATCTGGTGCCGGTAGGGGTAGGGTGGGTCTTCTGTGCGCAATCCGATCCCTGGGTCTCTGGTGGTTGGTGGAAGCAGACAGGGAAGGGTAGGGTGGGGCTCCTGATTATAATCCCTTTGTCACCTGTGGTTGGTGGGAACAAGCAGAGAATCTCTGTCCCTGGGTCCATTGAGCCAGGAGTCCAAGGTCTCAGAGAGTTCTGCTTATCTTGTTCTGTGGGTCTTCAATCGTGCTTGAGTAATTACAATGGGTCTCATTGTAATTACAATGTGTCTCATTCACCTGACCCTGAAGGCTTCACTGACTTGGCAGCACTAAGAAGGATAAGAAAGAAGAGGCCGATAAAATCTCAAGGCCGAACTAGTCTGCCACAATGAAGGAAGACAAAAATGATCATCTGTACTTTCAATGCACGTATAATAGCATCAGATGCATCCATCGAGGACCTGATAGTACAAGCGCGAAAAATCAAGTACAACATCATTGGTCTGACCGAGACAAGAAGGTACCAATCTCACCATGCCGTTTTCGACACTGGAGAACAATTGTTCCTCGGAACATGTGGTAAAAGAGGTGTCGGAGGCATCGGTGTCCATGTCAACACAAACCTGGCCATGAACATTGATTCATTTGAATGCCTAACAACCCGAATTGGAAGTTTAAATTTGAATAGATGGGGCTCACTCTCAGCAGTTTCTATCTTCGTTGTCTACGCACCAACATCTAATTATGATAAAGGAGAAATTGAGAAGTTCTACATGGAGCTGGAGAAGTTCTATAAAGAAGACCACACCTTCTATAAGATCATTGTAGGTGATTTTAATGCCAAGATAGGACCGAGAAGATCAGCTGAAGAAATTCACATCGGGACCCATGGCCTAGAATGGAACGAACAGGCTGAGAAACTGTCTAAGTTCATCATGTCGACCAAGACCATCCATGGTAACTCACAGTTCCAGAAGGCTGAATCGAAACGGACATGGGAGTCTCTCAGTGGACGATTCCACAACAAAATAGATCACATATTCAATCGACGGTTTTGCCTGACTGATGTCGCTGTTGTCCCAAAATTCCGAACGGGATCGGACCACTGTCTCCTTCGTGCAAAATTCTACTTCACAGAGCAGGGAGAAAGGGCTGCAAAGTTTAAAAAGAGAACTCCCAGAACAACCACCAACTGGGAGCGCTTTGGCACTATTGCGGCAACATGGGAAGATGCCATTGTTGACAACATTAATGAGGAATACCATCGACTGGTTCAGCACCTCCATGATTGTGCGAAGAACACCAAGAGTGAGATAGCCACCAGAAAACATCCTGTCTTCGAAAACTCTTGAGCTTAATCACCAACGTGGTTTGGTGCATGCCTCAGGCAACCGCAAGCGAACGTCCGAGCTCGCAAAGCAGTGCAGAGATGAGATCAATGAAGACCTCAAGGAGATTAAAGCAGAAGTGCTGGTAGATGTGGCTGAAGCCAGGAAAAGTATTCGTAACGAACAACTGTCCTTTGCCAACTACAAAACCAAGATGACTGCCCTCCGACATCTTGATGGATATATCATATCCTCCAGAATGGCAATGGAGAAGATTATCCATAAATTCTACTCAAATCTCTTAGACAGCCATGTCAACTTGCCAACATACTAAATTCCACAGGCTGGATACGTCGTTCCCAACGTTCTCCCTTCCAAAATCCGACACGCCATTTCGTCAGTAAAGAATCAAACAGCACCCAGCTCAGACAAGGTCAGACCTGAACACCTGAAGAACCTACCATCAGTACTCATCAATACGCTGGCTCGGCTCTTCACACGCTACCTGTGTGAATGCAAGTTTCCATCCCAATGGAAAACCAGCAGGACTGTACTACTGTACAAGAAGGGAGACATCCATGACATTGGCAACTATCGCCCGATCTGCCTATTGTCTGTCATCTGCAAGTTGTTCACTTGAGCCATCCTAAATAGGATTGGCAGAACACTAGATGAAGGACAACCATGCGAGCAAGCCGGGTTTCACAAAGGATTCAGCACCATCGACTATATCCGCACGATAACCAAGCTCATTGAGATTTCTCAGGAGTTCAAGATGCCGCTCTGTCTAACGTTCATTGATTTAAAGAACACCTTTGATTCTGTTGAGACGGAAGCAGTCATTGAAGCCCTAGCCAATCAGGGCATTCAAACTCAATACATCAAGATCCTCCGTGACCTATATTTCAGATTCACTACCATGATCTCACCATTCTACAAAGAAGAAATCATTGATGTCAACAGAGGGATTCGGCAGTGTGATACCATGTCACCGAAACTCTTCAGTGCCTCCCTCGAGAACATCATGCGATGACTGGAATGGGAAGGAATGGGAGTAAAAATATATGGTCGGCAACTACACCACCTCCACTTTGCTGATGACATTGTTTTCATAACACCAAACATTAGCTAAGCGGCACAAATGCTGGCCGGCTTCGACTGTGAGTGTGGAAAGGTCGGACTACAGCTGAATCTTACAAATACAATGTTTATGAGAAACAGCCTCGTTCCTGATGCCCCATTCGCTCTCAATGGAACGACCATCTCCAAATGCAACAGCTTTATGTACCTAGGTCGAAAATTCAACATGACAAATGACCTGGCACCAGAGCTGTGGAGGAAGAGAGCGGCTTGGAACACCTTCAAGAGCATCGAAGAAATAGCTAAGAGGAGGAAGAACCTCCGGCTCAGGGCACATCTCTTTGATTCCACTGTTCTTCCTGCATTACCATACACCTCAGAGACCTGCGCCCTACGCAAACAGGATGAGAATGCTATTTGGGTCTCTCAAAGAGGAATTGAAAGAGCTATGCTTGGAGTATCACGTTTCACTCAAAAGAGAGAAAGAATTCGGGGTTCCGATCTCCATCAACGATCAAAAATCAGGGACACTGTCTCGTTTGCCAAGGTGTCAAAAATCAGATGGGCTGGTCACCTAATAAGATTTAGAGACGACCGCTGGAGTAGAGCTGTTACCGACTGGATTCCACTGGATGTCAAAAGACCGAGTGGCCGCCCACCCATGAGATGGTCAGACTTCTTCATCAAGATTATGAACAATCAGTTTGAGGCTCTTCGTGTTCCTAGAGCGAACATACACCATTGGGCTACACTAGCAGGCAACAGGGACAATTGGAGATGTCACTGTGCTCCGCTTGAGCAAAACAACAACGGGAAGTCAAGTGATCAAGTGGTCAAGTGAATAATAATAGTAATAATAATAATTCAATGGCTGGAGTGTATCCTTTGCAGCTTGGAGGCCCAGGTTCATTTCCTGATACCCCATAGTACCCTGAACCCTGCAAGAGCAAACCCCTAGGAACGGATCACTAAGATGCTCACTGGCACCGCTGGGTAAGGCCCAAACCCATCGCCCCACAACACAAAGAGTTCTTAAAGCCCAGCTACAAGCAATCCAATTTTTAAAATGGATTAAAGATCTGAACTCACACCTGTGAAGATAAGCAGATAGCATTACGCTCATGAAAATGATGCTCAATGTTATTCACTGTTGGAAAACTGCAATTAAAACAATAACACACTTGGGAGCCAGAGAGGTAGTATAGTGGGCAGGGCACTTGAGTCACACAAAGCAGGCTTGGGTTAAATCCCAGTACCAGATAGAGTCCCACTGAGCTCTACCAGGAGTGAGGCCAGAGCTCTGCTAGGTGTGACTCCTTCCTCAACAACAACAACAACAACAACAACAACAACAACAAAGAAAGTTTCAACCTTGGGGCTGGAGTGATAGTACAGTGGGTAGGGCGTTTGCCTTGCACACTGCAGACCCACGTTCAATTTCCAGCATCCTATCTGGTCCCCTGAACACCACCAGGAGTAATACCTAAGTGCAGAGCCAGCAGTAACCCCTGAGGGGTGTGACCCAAAAAGAAAAACAAAAAGAGCTACAACCTTTCACTTAATCACTTAACTTCCCGTTAGTCGTCGATTTGCTCGAGCGGGCACCAGTAACGTCTCCATTTGTCCCTGTCACGTGCTAGTGTAGCCCAATGGCATCTCTTCGCTCCGGGAACATGAAGGGCCTCAAACCGATCGTTCATGATCTTGATGAAGAAGCCTGACCATCTGGTAGGTGGGCGGCCACGCGGTCTTTTGACATCCCGTGGAATCCAGTCGGTAACAGCTCTAGTCCAGCGGTCGTCTTTAAATCTCATTACGTGACCAGCCCATCTGATTTTCGACACCTTGGCAAATGAGACAGCTTCCCTGATTTTTGATCGTCGACGGATGTCAGAACTCCGGATTCTTTCTCTCATTTGAGTGAAACGTGATATTCCAAGCATAGCTCTTTCTATTCTTCTTTGGGAGACCTGAATAGCGTTCTCATCTTGTTTGCGTAGGGCCCAGGTCTCTGAAGCATATGTTAATGCAGGAAGAACAGTGGAATCAAAGAGATGTGCCCGGAGCCAGAGGTTCTTTGTCCTCTTAGCTATTTCTTCGACATTCTTGAAGGAGTTCCAAGCCACTCTCTTCCTCCTGCACAGGTCGGGTGCCAGGTCATTTGTCATGTTGACCTCTCGACCTAGGTACACATAGCTGTTGCATTCGCAGATGGTTGTTCCATTGAGAGTGAATGAGGCGTCAGAAACGAGGCTGTTTCTCATAAACATTATCTTTGTAAGATTCAGCTGTAGTCCTACCTTTCCACACTCACGGTCAAAGTCGGCCAGCATTTGTGCCGCTTGGCGGATGTTTAGTGTTATTAAAACAATGTCATCAGCAGAGCAGAGGTGGTGTAGTTGCCGACCATCTATCTTCACTCCCATTCCTTCCCATTCCAGTCGTCGCATGATGTTCTCGAAGGTGGCACTGAAGAGTTTCGGTGAAATGGTATCACCCTGCCGAGCCCCTCTCTTGACATCACTAATGAAATGGCGTGTCGGATTTCGGAAGGGAGAACATTGGGAACGACATATCCATCCTGTGGAATTTGGTATGTCGGCAAGTGGACATGGCTATCAAAGAGATTTGAATAGAAGTCATGGATAATCTTCTCCATTGCCGTTCTGGAGGATTTGATGGATCCATCAGGATGTCGGAGGGCAGTCATCTTGGTCTTGTAGTTGGCGAAGGACAGGCGGGAGTTAGGAATACTTTTCCCGGCTTCTGCCGCATCTACTAGTACTTCTGCTCTTCTCTCTTTGAGGTCTTCCTTGATTGCATCTCTGCACTGCTTGGCGAGCTCGGACATTAGCTTGCGATTGCCTGAGGCATGCGACAAACCACGCTGGCGAACTAGCTCAAGAGTTTTCGAAGATAGACGATTTTTTGTGGCTATCTCTCTCTTGGCGTTCCTCGCACATTCATGGAGGTGCTGAACCAGTCGATCGTATTCCTCGTCAATGTTGGCAACAATGGCATCTTCCCATGTTGCCGCAATAGTACCAAAGAGTTCCCAGTTGGTGGTCATTCTGGGAGTTCTCTTTTTGAACTTTGCAGCCCTTTATCCCTACTCTGTGAAGTAGAATTTTTCACGAAGGAGACGGTGGTCCGATCCAGTTCGAAATTTTGGGACAACAGCGACATCGGTCAGGCAAAACCGTTGACTGAATATGATGTGGTCTATTTCATTGTGGAATCATCCACTGGGAGACTCCCATGTCCATCGTTTCGATTCAGCCTTCTGGAATTGTGAGTTACCATGAATGGTCTTGGTCGACATGATGAACTCAGACAGTCTCTCACCCTGTTCATTCCATTCTAGGCCATGGGTCCCGATGTGAAGTTCTTCAGCTGATCTTCTCGGTCCTATCTTGGCATTAAAATCACCCACAATGATCTTGTAGAAGGTGTGGTCTTCTTTATAGAACTTCTCTAGCTCCATGTAGAACTTCTCGATTTCTCTTTCATCATAATGAGATGTTGGTGCGTAGACAATGAAGATAGAAACTGCAGGCAGTGAGCCACATCTAACGTCCGATTCGGGTTGTTAGGCATTCGAATGAATCAATGCTCTTGGCCAAGTTTGTGTTGACTAGGACACCGACGCCTCCAACACCTCTTTTATCTCATGTTCCAAGGAACAATTCTTCTCCAGTGTCGAAAACGGCATGGTGAGATTCGTGCCTTCTTGTCTCAGTCAGACCAATGATGTCGTACTTGATCATTCACGCTTGTACCATCAGGTCCTTGTTGGATGCATCTGATGCTAGCGTACGTGCATTGAAAGTACAGACGATCATTTTTGTCTTCCTTCGTTGTGGCAGCCTAGGTCGGCCTTGAGATTTTGTCGGCCTCTCATTTCTCATCCTTCTCAATGCTGCCATGTCGGTGAAGCCTTCAGGTTCAGGTGAATGAGACCAATTGTAGTTACTGGTTTTGGCATATCGAATACACAACGGATAGCTTGACATGGTCTTCCGTGCGGGCGGAATACTCTCGGTAGCTTGCCAGTCTTTCCGAGAGGTATAGAGGCTTTTGGGGTGACCTCTAATCACCCTTGTAGGTGTTACCATATTTGAACCCTATCAAATACGGTACGACAATTCCAGAAGATGGGTATTTAGTGTCTTATGATGGAGCGATAGCACAGCAGGCAGGGCGTTTGCCTTACACGCTGCCAACATGGCTGACCCGAGTTCAATTCCTCCGCCCCTCTCGGAGAGCCCGGCAAGCTACCGAGAGTATTTGATATGCCAGACACAGTAACAACAGAGTCTCTAATGGAGACATTACTGGGCCCGCTCGGGCAAATCGACGATCAACGGGAGGGCCTTTACCTTTACCTTTACTTATGATGTGTCGTGAGGCCGCTTTGCGTCCGCGTGGGTCCGGAAAGCGTCCTGAAGTTTTCCTGAAGTAGTCGACACTACTTCCACTACCCAGTCGTCGTCACACTTCAGGACCGTTTCCGGACCCACGTGGCAGCTCTGGCCGAGACTCACGCACGACTGAAGAGCCACAGAACAAGATAAGCGGAACTCTCTGTGGCCTTGGACTCCAGGCTCGGCAGACCCAGGGACAGAGCTTCTCTGCTTGCTTCCAGCAACCACAGGTGACAAAGGGATTCTAATCAGGAGCCCCACCCTACCCTGCCCTGTCTGCTTCCATCAACCACCCAGGGATCGAATTACGCACAGGAGACCCACCCTACCCAGATAAATACCCCACTGGCACACTTCCACTATCGACACTACTTCCACTACCCAGCCGTCGCCACACTTCAGGACAACCTTTCAGAAGGGTTAAAATTCAGAATACCAGCACCACCAAATGCTGGTAAAGATACATAATAACAGAAGATCTCATTCATTGCTGGTGGGAACACAAAATTGTGCAGTCGTCGCCTTTATTCCCACCAGAAGCATGAGAGTCCCCATGGAGAGGAAGTAATAACTAAAGTGTATATACTTGTTTTTTTTTAAGTTGGTATAAATATTATAATATAGAGGAAAATGGTCCCCCCACCCAGAAGAAGAAAAATATGTAAAAACAAATGAAAAAGAACAAAAGAAAGTGACTTACTGTCCCTTCTCCCCCTGCCTCTGGCACCGCCTAGGATCACTTGGAGCAGAGCGCCCCCTGGTGGCCGTATTCACCTCTACAGCTGCCCTGTGTCCCTCAGCAGGTTTGTGACTGGGCTCACAGTGACTTGCCCTCACTGTGTGTCTTTTGCACAATAATACACGACTGAGTCCTCAGTTACCGAGTTGCTCAGTTTTAGGTAAACTTGGTTCTTGGAGGTGTCCCTGGTGATGCTGAGTCGGGACTTAAGACTTGGGTTATAGTCTGTGCTTCCACCATTACATATAGTACCAATCCAATCCAGACCCTTTCCAGGGGCCTGGCGGACCCAGTACACACTATAGCTGGTTAGAGAGAATCCAGAGACAGAGCAGATGAGGGACAGCGTCTCCGAGGGCATCACCAGGCTTGGTCCCGACTCCTGCAGCTATATCTGCGACAGGACACCTAGGGACAGAGACCCACAGAGAGTCACGGGCTCAGAGGAGCCATGCCCACCTAGGAGCCTCTGTCCAGGGGATACTCACATCTGGGAGCTGCCACCAGAAAGAGGAAGAACCAGTGCTGATGCATGTTCCTGGCCACGAGGTCCATGATCTCAGAGACCATGTCAGTGGGAAGGGAGCCCGAGTTGGGGTGAGTGTGAACATGGTTTTAACCCTGGGTCTGAAGAGCAGATTTGCATGGGGGAGCCTCTGTAGAGGAAGGAGGGGACTCGGGGGAAGCTGGTGTGTGGCCTCCCTGGGAGGCGGTGCTGAATTTGGCTCAGAGCACTTGGGCCTGTCCCTGGGCCGGGAAAGCTGGGCCTCTTCCTCCAGCACAGGAAACGTGCTGAGGAGCTCTCAGGAAACAGGAATTGCTGAGGCAGAAACGGCAGCAGTGGAGGAGAGTCCCCGTGTCTCAGGTCCCTGATGACCAAACCCAGCCCCACCCCAGGGCCTCTACCCTATAGACAGGCCCCTGACCCTCAGTGGTGGCTACTGTTCTCCTACTTCATAAGAAAATACTGGCACGTAATACACAGTATAATTGTCACAGTAAATTATGACTTATTCTGGTCCAATCCATGGTTAATCAATTTTCAGTCTATTTACTCTTGTCCTCATTTTTTTCTAATTCTAAAACTACATGTTAAATAAATTACCTTTTTAGTTTTTGAAGTTTAAGTCAGTGTGGGTTTGCATGTCGTTGTGAAAAAGGATGAAGAATTCTTTTTTATTTCCTGTTTTCTCCTGGGTTGGTAGCATAACAGGTAGGGCATTTGACTTGCACGTGGCCTACCAGGATTCGATTCCTCCACCCCTCTCGGAGAGCCTGGAGAGCTACCTAGAGTATTCCGCCTGCATGGCAAAGCTTGGCAAGCTACCCATGATGTATTCGATATGCCAAAAACAGTAACAACAAGTCTCACAATGGAGACGTTTCTGGTGTCCACTCGAGAAAATCCATGAACAATGGGAGGACAGTGACAGTGACAGTTACTCTCTCATCTTGTATGAACATTTCTTCACGTGGGGGCAGCTTCAATCCTTATTGTCCAAGATGGTTGTCAGGGTGGATTTGTTTATTCTCTTTTATATTGGGACAAGGAAGATGCTTCTGCCCAGGTGACCTTCCTGGTGTGGTTGTCCTGGCCAGTGGCACCTAAAATTGCTCTGTCCTATGTACAACTCAGTGTCCAAAAGATGATCATGAACATCAGGACCTTTTCCTTGGGGTTCATCACCGAAGAATTCCAACCCTGTACGATGCTTAGAAAGACACAGTAAAGAGTCCTCAGCACACAACATATTGGATCAGAGTTTTGGTCTTTCTGCAGATTCACACATTATATACAAGTACAGTGTGCAAGCTCTGAGCAGTGACTCGTGAGGCCCTATCCTGCTCCCAAATGCCTAGAACTGAGACACAGACTATGTCACATACTATACCCCTAATCCATGGTACACCAGAGGGTTCAGTTAAATCTAATGTGCCAGAGAGTTTGCTTTATCATTTGACGTTTAAAAAAGTCAGCATTAAGTATCAAAAGTAATCAAAGCACTCAACAAGTTCAACAAAATCCTACTAAAAATAAACACATAGGTAGAGAAAGAGCAACTTCAGCTACATGATTATTGAGATGGATGAATGTTACACCTCATATACAAGGTGTTTCTAATAGAATTAATACACGTTCTCTTACATAAAGCACATGACTCGCTGTGGCTCTGTCCCGGAGCACCTGCAAGCCCAGGACGGTGAATCCTCACAGATCTGACTCCAGCTTCACTGTCTTGTGAGTTCCATCACTGGCAACAGTTTCCGGGGGGAGATGGATCCCCAGACCTCAGATATAATCTGGATGGACTGGGAGATGCACAATAATGGGACCGTTTCCTAAAGCTACTTCACCATATCAACAGGAACTTTCTTAAATCTATGAAAACTTGTTTTCAACCAACGACTATAACTGTAGATTTTAAAAATATTTTAAAAATTATTTTCAGTATAATAAATAAGATGAATTTATTTTTTCAATGCTTCTTGACCCATTTTCTGTGTGTTTCAGTCTTAGAGATGAATACTAAAAATATCCTTTTTCATTATTAGTAATTTATTAGAAAGAAGGTAAGAAATCAATTAGAAATGAATTAAAGGCTAGATCATTCATTTTTTATTTTCTCTTTTTTAGACACTGCTGGCACAAAAAATTAGCTTTAAATTTTGTTCATAATAGCAATTTGTGTGAGTTCAATGAAATGCTTTCCACATGAGTATCCCGAGATCATTTTCCAGGACCACAAATTGATACCTGAGCACTGTAGGTGGAACCATGACACAGATAGAAAATAAACACAGAGTACTTCAGGTGTATTCACCAAGTTAAAGAAAAACACGGATTGTCAATGTTTGAATATTATTTTATATAATGTTTAGATATTCATAATTTAAAATATAAATTTATTAAGTTTTTAATTCATCCACAGAGAGATACACAGTTATAGAGTTGTTCCTAATTGGGTTTCAATCATATAATGTTCGAACATCCATCCCTTCAGGGTACACTTACCACCACCAATGTGCCAGTTTTGCTCTTGCCCTCCACCCCCCCTCCAGGTGCCTGTATGGCAGGAAATATTCTCTCTCTCTTTCTCTCTCTGTCTCTCTATCTCCTTTTGGAATTACGGTTTGCAATAAAGATACTGAAAGTAATCAGGTATATCCCTTTACCTACTTTCAATACTTAGTTCCTGTCCAAAGTGATCAATTCCAACAATTATTGTCATTCTGATCCCTTCTCTATCCTAACTGCCCTTGTGCCCCACACTTGTGTCTGGCTTCAAACTGTGAACCAGTTCTTCTGTCCCCTATTCTTTCTTTCCCGAACTTAGATATTAGCTCATACTATTTTATTTTTATATTGCACAGATGAATGCAGTCATTCTATGTCTGTCTCTGTCCTTCTGAATCATTTCACATAGCATAACACTTTCGATGTCCATCCACTTATAAGAAAATTTCATGACAACAGTTTTCCTAGTGGATACTTCGTATTCCATTGTTTGGATGTACCATAGTTTCCTCATCCAATCATCTGTTCTTGGGCAACTCGGGTTGTTTCCAGGTTCTGGCTATTGTGAGCAGTGCTACAGTGAACATATAAATGCAGATGGCATTTCTGCTGTGTGTTTTGGCTCCCAGAGTATTTACCCAGAGTGACTTTGCTGGTCAAATGGGAGCTCAATTTATACATTATCGAGGAATGTCCATATAGTTTTCCTCAAAGGATGGACTCGTCGGCATTCCCAGAGTTAAAGAGAACACTTTTCTCCCCTCTCCCCACATCTGCACCAGCATTGGTTGCTTTTGTTCTTTTGCATGTGTGCTAGAGTCTGTAGTGTGAGATTATATCTCATTGTTGCTTGATTTGCATTTCCCTGATGATTAGTGATGTAGAGCATTTTTCACGGGCCATTTGGCCATTTGAGTTTCTTCTTTGAGAAAGTTTCTGTTCATTTTCTCTACCCATTTTTGATGGGGTTGGTTGTCTTTTCTTATAAAGCTCGACAATGCATTATATATAGGGTATTAAATACTTATCAGATGGGTAATGCATAAATAATTTTCCATTCCATGGGCTGTCTTTGTATTTTGGGCACCATTTCTTTTGAAGTGCAGAAGCTTATTAGTTTAAATTAGTTCCATTTGTTTATCTTCGCTTCAACTTGCTTGGTCTGTGGTGTTTTATGTTTGAAGGTGCCTTTAGCTTCAAGGTCATGGAGGATTTTGCCTGTGTTTTCTACCATGTGCCTTATGTTCTCGAGTCTGATTTTAATTATTTAAGTCATTTTAATATGACTTCTGTGCATAGTGTTGATAAAATTCTGAGTTCAATTTTATTGCACGTAGCTGCCCAGTTTACCCAGCAACTCCTCTTCTTCTATCAAAGTTGGGTTGGATTATATGAAGTTCCTGATATTTTTTATCCTTGAATTAATTTGTGAATCATTCCTTCAAATATGAAAAAAGTCTAGCTGGGTAAAGTATTCTTGGTGAAGCCTCCATTTCATTGTTTTTAACTGTATCTCACCATTGACCTCAGGCCAGAGGGTTTTATTCCATCTGTCTCCTGTAAATCTAAGGGCGGTTCCTCTATTTGTAATTTTCTTCTTTTAGATTGCTGCATTCATTATTTTGTATCTGTCAACAGTATTCATCATTCTGATAGAAATATGTCTTGAAGTCTTTTTGTTAGGGTCCCTTTTAGCTGGTACCCTTTGGACTTCTTGGATATGGATGCCTGTGTTCTCCAACTCTGAGAACTATTCAGAAATGATGTCTGTAACTGTTATTACCTCATTGGGGTTACCTCCCTAACTCTCTGGGACTTTGAGGATTCTTATGTTACTGCTCTTTAATTCATCCTATAATTCTCTGTTCTGCCCTTGAGTTATTTTGAGGGTTTTAGTTGTTTCCCGTAGGTTTTCTGCATCTAACCCTCAAGCTTACCTGTTCTGGTTTCCCCTATTTTATCACTGATATTGAGGTCACCCACTGAGTTTTTCATTTCGCCTTCTGAATTTTTTATCAATGCCAAGAGTCCAAGGTCATCCTCATTGTACAGAGTGTAGATAAGTTGGTTTGTTCTCATCTTTCCTTATTGGATATATGGGCAGATCATCTGAAATATCAGATGAAACACAATGCATGTCTTTCTTAAGTATTGGTGTTACACAAATGGTTCTTATTTCAGGCTCAGAGGTGACACATAGGAGGAAGAAGAGGAGAGTTTTCAACATTTCTGGGACAGATACAGCAGGAGGGAAGCCAAAGGTCAAGCAGGAAGGTGTTTCAGCCACACCCTCCGCCCTGCATTTTCTGCCCCTCATGCCGCCCAAGGGTTCAGCTCCCTGCTAGGGCCCAGCTCTCCTGATAACTGACCGGGCCTGGGGTGGCCCAGAATGTTGACCTGATTCACACCCGTGTTTCATCTCAAACACTATAGTGGAGCCTCCTGGCCTCCACCAGCACAACCAGGAAAATATTTTTTATTATTTAAAATTTTTGTTTATATTTATTGTTTAAATTTATTTTATTTTTATGAATTTGTTCACAATAGTTTATTAAATTTAGTATTCCAACGCCAATCCTACTACTATTACACCTTCTCACTACCATATTTTAAGTGTTTCTACCCTGATTCCCAAACTCTGTCCCGAAAGCAGGTCCTAAATAATTTATTTTGTTTGGCTTGTTATCGGATAGGTCACAAATGCATAACAACTTTGTGACCTTGGAATCTAGACTCAATGGGACCAGGAACGGAGATCCTCTGCCTGCTTCCCCCAGTCTGCGGTGGCTCAGAGATCACACCCATAAGTCGCACTCTGCCCGTGCCAGATGGTCTCCTCATCGGTCACCCTTTAGAACTCACGGATGCTCTTCCCAGATCGGACTATAAAAGAAGGCTACCAGAGCCATGCTGCCGGACTCTGCGTCAGGCTGTGGGGCTGGTGAGAGCCCTCCCCACCCCAAGGGACCCAGCAGCCGACCTCCACTGCCCAACCACAGCCACGTTCCAAGTCGCTTTCTGAACCACATGGCCGCTTTGCAGCCGCGCAACACATTATAAAACACTTCCTACCCATTTATGCTTCTCAGAGGGTCTGGCAAGCTACCAAGAGTATTCTGCCTGCACGGGTAGAACCTGGCAAGTTCCCCATGGTGTAATCCATATGCCAAATACAGTAACGACAATAGGTCTCATTCTCCTCACCCTGAAAGAGCTTCCAATCGTTGGGAAAAGACAAATAAGAAGAGGCTGTTAAAATCTCAGGACTGGCCTTCTGGAAAACAGTATGGACGATTCTCAAAAAATTAGAAATTAAGCTCCCATTTGACCCAGCAATACCACTCCTGGGAATATATCCCAGAGAGGCAAAAAAGTATAGTCAAAGTGACATCTGCCCTTGTTTGTTCATTGCAGCACTCTTTACAGTAGCCAGAATCTGGAAAAAACCTGAGTGCCCGACAACAGATGACTGGTTAAAGAAACTTTGGTACATCTGCACAATGGAGTACTATGTAGCTGTTAGAAAAGATGAAGTCATGAAATTTAAATACAAGTGGTACTATATGGAAAGTATCATGCTAAGCAAAATGAGTCAGAACGACAGGGATAGACATAGAAAGATTGCATTTAACTGGGGAACATAAAGTAACAAAATAGGAGATTAACACCCAAGAGTAGCCGAGATCAGTACCAGATTTGCTCCATGACTTGGAGGCCAGCTACACATGCTAGGGGAAAAGGGAACTCAGATAGAGAAGGAAGCACCAAATAAATCCTCCTGGGAGGATACTCTCAGGATGGGAGAAGCATGCTGAAAGTAGACTATAGACCAAACATGATTGCCACTCAATGCCTCTTTTGAAAACCACAACAGCCAAAAGGAGAGAGAGAACAAAAGGGAATTCTCTGCCACAGAGGCAGAGTGAGATGGGAGGGATGGAGGTGGGAGGGATACTGGGATCCGTGGTGGTGGAAAAAATGGGCACTGGTGGAGGGATGGGTATTTGATCATTGTATAATTGAAACCCAAGCACAAAAGTTTATAAGTTTGCAACTGTACCTCATGGTGTTTCACTAATAAAAATTAATAAATAAATAAAAAAGTAAACTTAAAAAAAATTAAAATAGAATCTCAGGACTGGGAGGAATAGAGATGTTACTGACACCCGCACAAGTAATTTGACGATTAACGGGATGACAGTGATACAGTAACAGTGATTGCTTGTTATAATAGTCCACTGAAAATGATCCAAAAAAGCTTCCTTAGAGAAAGTGTGTAAATATTGTTGTATTCTCCCCTGTGCCATAAGGTCATGCATAAGAGATTACTAACATGATTGTTAAAGGGTGAGACTTGTGCGCACACACACACATATATATATATATATATATATATATATACTTATATATATGTACTTTTATCTTCCTGAGATAGGTTACCTTCTACTTTACACCTCATCCAATGTGGTGTGCTACTCTTGGTACATCAGTGCTCTAGAAGATTAGGTGTTGCACGACCACTAATATGTCCTGTATATCTATCTGTATAAACCCTCTATGTCTGTGTGTTCCCCATCAGCATAACCAGGAATATCATTATTTCACTAATCCTTCCCCCTGTGTAACTTAGATAACTGACCTGTTTACCAATATTAATTACCGTTGCTGCACTGACAATAGCTCTTAGTATAGAGAATTTCCAAAATTTTCTTATATCTCTAAAATTTATTTTAATATTTAGGATTGAGTGGTTATTGACTGATTTTGTTTTAAGTAGAGAAATTTGAGATGTACCTGAATCGACTGAGAGATGTGAGCGACAGCAATTCTGAAGAACTCCAAAGACATGCTGTTGATGTTAATGACAGACGGGTTTGGAGGACGCAGAGAAGAGACCATGGAGGGACTGAAGGAGAGACGGAGGGAGAGAGGCAGAGTCACGCTGAGGGATTGGCTAACTACAGGTGAGGGGTGAGAGTGAGACAGACGGGGTGATCTCAGCTGTATGTCAGTAGGTAACACATGAAGAGAGAGTGTGCGTTAGAACTGGGACTGTGGAACAACAGGGAATTAGTAGATCTAGAATGGACTGGGGAGTCATAGGAATGGAGGAAAGTTGAGGAATTGTGGCTCATGGGAATCCTGCTTCTCTGTTCACTGTTCACTATGGGAAAGATTCTCTATTACTATGTGAGGTATTCATTCACATCAAATAATGGATATTTTAGCTTACTCCCTAGTACTGCTATTTTATGTTTAATGTTGGTCTTTTTTAGGCCAGCTAAGTTAATGAAAGAATGCACTTTAATGGTGACCCTTCCCTTCCCTGCATGCATATATGTTCACACAAAGGCATGTAGGAATTGAGATGCTGCTATTCCTAGCAGGTATCTGGGGTCCGTGAGCACCACAGTATGAAGATGAGATGCTCCATAAACATTGGCAAGGGCAATGCCTGTTCCCTTCTCAGGAACAGAGAGTCCATGTCCTGCTCCCCAGGAAGTCTGGGGATACTTTTTTGATGTAAAGCCTCAAGCCCAGAACTGAGGAGGGAGTTGAGGAGCTTCAGGGGTCCCTTATCAAGGATAAACCGTGTTCATCTGAGATGACTCTTACCCGTAGCCAGTTGTTGTGACCTAAATGGACTTGATACTCTTCCTCAGGTCACTCTGAGAGACTGCTCCCTGTGCAATGCTTGTGCCTCGGAGTTGCTTGTGTGAAGAATAAAGTATCAATGGGAAAAGTCACCAGCATTAAAGATTGATCAATGGGCCCACACTCTAAGGAAATGTCTCTCTGAAACCCAAGGATACACGGGATGCTGTTGTCATGCATACTCCATGACTGGGTATCACTCACCTGGCCCATCTGTGGGATGGACGACCATGTGCTCATCTTCTGCTGTGAAGGGGACTCTAACCATAAAAGTGACCTCCTTTGTGATTTATCACAGAAAATATGGCAGAAGAAAGGAGGCTTCAGAAAAACACTATGGTGGATATAGTGATGAAGTGATGAAGAGAAGGAGGTGGATGAAGATGAGCCAATGCTCTGACCATCATAAACCTCATTTTTTAGCATGAAGAATAAGTGCCCTCAGCAACCTGGGAACGTCACGTCTTAATCCATCTGTAGTCCTGAGGATTCCAGGAGACTGTCTTTTGGCTCATTGGAGGGATAGACTTCTATGTACTCGTGATGCAGAGAGAACCTGTTCTGTAAAACAAAAACAAAGAAATAAAAATCAGTTAATAGCAGGCATGTTTCTCTTGTGATTCCTAAGGTACTGAATTTCTTTGATATAGTCCTGTGAAGTAAACGTGCCGTATCAAATTCGGAGACAACAGTGGAAGACGCAGAGTCAGAATGCTAGAAATGTTCCCTGAATAGACCTTAGATGAGCAGCAGAAAATCAGACAGCCATCAGCTCCTGCTCTTCTGTGATGTTTCCTCTAGGTAGGGGCCATAGCACCACCTGCTGGCCGTGGTCTCCTGCAGTCCACACTCTCCCAGCAGGGAGGTTTGTGTCTGGGCTTGCCCTGACTTCCCCTCACTGTGTCTCTCGCACAGTAATACATGGCTGTGTCTTCGGGGGTCACTGAGCTCAGCTGCAGGGAGAACTGGTTCTTGGAGGTGTCAGCCGTGATGGAGATGCGCCCCTGGAATGCTGGGTTGTAGTTGGTACTACCATACCAGCCCCCCATCCATTCCAACCCTTTCCCAGGGCGCTGGCGGATCCAACTCCACCAGTAACTGCTGGTGACAGAGCCCCCAGAGATAGAGCAGGTGAGGGAGAGGGTCTGGGAGGGGGCCACCAGTCCTGGGTCCGACTCCTGCAGGGTCAGAGCAGACACAGCACCTGGGAACAAGGGAAATCAGTTACTTTCAGTCCCTGCAGTCACTCCCACCCCCTAAACCCTGTCACATCTGGGATACTCACCCAGGGGGGCTGTCACCAGGCAGAGTAGAAGACCCCACAGAATCATCTTCTTCTCAACCACAGCTCTGTCTTCCCCAGAGACTCAACCCTGAGTGAGGAGACAGCTGTGAGCTCCACAGCCCAGAGAGCATTTGACCCCAGAGCCTGAGAAAGATTTGCATGAGGGGACCTAGCCTGTTATAAGGGGAAACTTTCTTACCTTGAACCTCCTTGTCCCAGTGGGACACTGATCTCACACACGCTGTCTGGTGGATTGAGCACTTGGCAATAAAGCACATTAAAACAGGTCATAGGAGGCTCCTCACTTATTTCAATAATCTGTCTTAGCAAGTTAAAATAATTACAATTATTTCAATTTCAAGTTGCTAATGAAAATAGTTTGCATTGTTTATGGTTAAAAAACTTTTTAATATAACCACCATTTAGAATGCTTATAATAATAATCATACTCAAACCTGTGTCTCTGGGCTGGAGCGATAGCACAGCGGTAGGGCGTTTGCCTTGCACGCAGCCAACATGGCCGACCCGAGTTCGATTCCTCCACCCCTCTTGGAGAGCCTGGCAAGCTACGGAGTGTATTTCGCCCACACGGCAGAGCCTGGCAAGCCACCCGTGATGTATTTGATATGCCAAACACAGTGACAACAAAATCTCCAATGGAGACATTACTGGGCCCGCTCTAGCAAATCGATGAACAACAGGAGGGCCTTTACTTTACTCGAGCATCTGTGTCTCTACAAATAATACCCAAATGAAAATCATCCTTCCCAGTACTTATTTCTTTCCATAAAAATTATGACATAGTTATATCTGATAACTCTTTAAAAAGTACATAATTAATAGAAAATTTCTCTTTCTGTTTTATTTTTGTTTTTTTGTTTTGTGTCACACTCAGTGATGCTTTGCACTCAAGAATTACTCCTGGCAATGGTTGTTTCATTTGGGGCGACCCAGGGGGTTCGGGTGAGGCCCGTCCTACCCCAACCAAGCCAGCCGTAATAGCCAAAAACCTCCAGAACTCAACTGCCGCTCTGCTCACAGCCACTCTCTACACACTTGGAAGGATCTCAGTTAGGAGTGAGTCTATTCTTGGACATCACACACTTTACAGCACAATGTACCAAGAGTAGCACACCACATTTGATGGGATATAAGTAGAAGGCAACCATCTCAGTGGGTAATATATTTACAGAGATGTATATATAATCATACAATGCTCTATCTTTAACAAATTGTTACTAATCTATTATAGAAGGGTTTAATGGCTGGGTGAAATACAACAATCTTCACACACTTTCTTCTAAAAAATCTTTATCTTTCATTTTTAGTGGACTATTCATAACAAGTAATACAAAATAGATTATTTTGGTTTTGCTTTTAGGGCAGGGTTTGGGATTTGGGATGGAAAATATGGTAGTGGGAAGGTAAAATGCTGGTGGGATTGGTGTTCGAATATTGAATGTAATCAAATATTGTGAACCGCTTTATAAAAATAAAGCGATAGCACAGCAGGTAGGGCGTTTGCCTTGCACGCAGCCAACATGGCCGACCCGAGTTCGATTCCTCTGCCCCTCTCGGAGAGCCCGGCAAGCTACCGAGAGTATTCGATATGCCAGACACAGTAACAACAAAGTCTCCAATGGAGACGTTACTGGGCCCGCTCGAGAAAATTGATGATCAACGGGAGGGCCTTTACTTATTTACTTACTTAAGAAAACTAAATTAATCCTGGTAGTGGTCAGAGGAACTATATGGGACATTGAGGATGACCCTTGGTGAAGGCAAGAAAAGTACCCTACGAATTGTATTATCACTCTAGTTCTCTGATTTTTGCATTTTGGAGTTGGAATCTACTGTGCATTCTCTTGAGGTAGAAATTTATTTTAGATTATATTTAAACAGTTCCATATGCTTCTTTTACATTTTTCATGGAATCTGCAGTTTTTCTAACTTTCAAAAATTTATCCACAACTGCCCTGTCTCAGTGTTTCCACTGAAGTCACTCTGCTTCTGTCCGTATCTGCGCATCTTTCATCTCTATCAGAGCTTGGGTGTCCCTGCTCAAGGGTCCTGCTGTTCCCACCCTTGTCACCCTCCACTAGGGCCACGGTCGGTTCTTTTGCTCCATCAGGTACCTCTGCCATCTAACATTTAATGACACTGAAGTGGAACAAGTGTCCTGGGAGGAGTGGATTTCTGGAGATGACTGAAGGGCGTCTTAACAGACCCTTTCCCCAAAAATCTTGTCACTGCAGACCCGGCACGAGCTTAGTTTGAACTGACCTGTTCATACTCGGTCACTGATGGAAACGCTGTCCTTTCTGTCTGTCTGTCTATCTGCCTGTCTCCTTTCTTACTTTAAACACTGTGATTTAGAAAGTTCTTCACAATACAGTTGTTTCAGGTATTCAACATGCCAACACCTGTCCCACCGTCCTTGTGCTCTTCCCTCCAACAACATCTCATTTCCCCGCCCCCAACCCGGATCCCTGAGCAGGCAATAATTAATTGACTTTATACTGTTTGACTTTATCTCTGAGCACTACTGGGCTTACCTCCCCACAAAATAAAAGAAAGAAACAGAAAATGTGACCTGAGTATTCTCCTCACTCATTCCTGAGGCATCAACTTGTGGGCCTCATTCCTGGGTCTGGGGCTGTGGAAAAGGGTTAATTCAGTCTCCTGCATACAGTTTTCTGCAAGAGCACCCCCTTAAAGGGGGCTTTGGACAAGTCCCAAATAAGGTTTCCTGGACTTGCTTGTTTTCCCACTGAACATTCCCGGGGCTAGATTGCCTTGGGCCATGTGCAGGGAAGGGACCAGGAATGGGGGGAAGCTCAGTTTCAACAACCACTACTATTAAGGTTTCTGTGTTCGGGAGACTGATGTTCTCTTCAGGACTCCATTTAGAGTGGATGACCCTGTAGGCTTAGCCCAGCTAGCGGTAGTCCAGGGGGTTGCATGGGTTCCAGCCCCAGAACTGCTTTTCACTTCGTTTTTACAAGATGTGCCCAGGAGCCTCTGTGTGTGGAGTCCTTTCCTGTGTCCTCATCCCCGCAGACCAGCCAGCCTGAGGTAGGACCCTACCAGAGCCTGCTGGTAGGACCCTCGTGGTAACTGAGGCCCTGATAGATGACGGTTGGGTGTGTTGGAGCCTGGGGCTGCCGAGGGCAGGGGAAGGTCTGGGCTGCAAACAGGGAATGTTTTTAAAAATGTGAGCAAATATTGGCTCAGAATGGAGAGGGAAAGAAGCAACTTCCTGTTTCTGGTGCTGACCATTTGAGAGGAGGAGCTTCTCCAGCCCCCAGGCTGGTGTGGCCAGTGGGCCACCTGAGACCTGATGGAGCTGTGGCTGCACCTCACCTATGAGGTCTCCCCAGCAGAGTGACAGCCTCCCCTCTTTTCTTTCCCAGGTAATCCATCAACAGACAGGTGGTTTCCAAAATAAATGTCTGCACCCGAAGATCTTCCAAAATGCCAAGCATTTGCCAAGGGGCTGACATTTACTCAGCTTGTCAGCGTCCCCATGACGGACCCCCCTGGTGAGGAGTTTGTGTGGCACCCACACCTCACGACAATGGTGAACAAGGCACTTTACATTTTTTATTTTTGGTTGGGTCCACTGGTTGGATGTTCGAGGTCCCAGGGTTGTGTGGTGCTAGAGCTGGGGATATGCAACCAGGGGTAGAACTCAGGGCCTTGGACATGCTAGACCTGTGCTCTGCCACTTGTGCTATCTCCCCAGCCTGGAAGGTTCCCTTGTTATCCCCATTTTATTTTTACTCATTTATTTACTTGAGCTGGAGCGATAGCACAGTGGGTAGGGCATTTCCCTTGCATGAGGCCGACCCGGGTTTGATTCCTCCGCCCCTCTTGGAGAGCCCGGAAAGCTACCGAGAGTATCTCACCCATATGACAAAGCATGACAAGCTCCTTATGGTGTATTCAATATGCCAGAAACAGTAACAACAAGTCTCACCATTTGTTGTGACACATTACTGGTGCCTTCTCAAGCAAATCAATGAACAACTGGAGCACAGTGCTACAGTGCTACACTGTTTGTTACAGCATATTTCTCCTAATGGTGTTGCTACAATCCCAGCCTGTGTATTTCCTGAGCTGTTAGTTGAGCTTGGGCCTTCTGTGGTAATGTTTCACTCATGAACCCAGTGGGCTTCCATTCAATGTTCCCATCTATTTCCCACATTTCTCCTGGGCTGGCAGCCCTGTGAAGTTTGGGGCTGTTGCAAAGTTGCATAGGTGGTGGCAGGCCTCAGGGTTTGAGCTGGGACGCTCAAGTGCAGTTGATTCTCTGGCCTCTCTCAGATCAATCCTGAAGATGAGCCATTTTCTGGCAGTGGCAAGAGCTAGATGTCGGTCGGGGAACACTGGGCCTTGTGCAGACAGGGACTCGGTCTTCCCCCTCTCGCCCAGGGTCAAGAGATCTTGGCCCAGTGGCATTTGGGCCTTCCTGAGATAAGTCAGTTGCCAATGTCTCTCCAAATCGTTTTCACTTCAAACCAATGGGAGTATGAGAAAATGGTGTTGGCATGTCGATTCTGGCTTGGGGGCATGTGCTTGATAGGGCTGACCTTCCTCATGTCCCCTTGTTGCCAGTTGTTCCCAGAGTTGGTGTGATTTCCCCTGGGCATTGTAAGGTGAGATGGAAGGAAGAGAAGCCCCCAGGGTAACACTGACCCTGTTTCTCTCCACTCTGACCCCAGAGCTGCAGATCCTGAGCTCCGGAGCCAGTGCTCCTGGGAAGAGTGTTGGCACCAACGACGTCAGAACTCCAAGAGGAGCCACCTCTGTCCTGGGCTGAGGGGCCGTGGGGGTTCATGAGGGAGGGGAGTCAGAAATCAGTGGTGACGTTCATCGAAGGAGAAATGGAAATGACGTGCGCCCTTGAGTGGAAAGCAGGTGACTAGTAGTACTTTCCCTACAGACCCGAAGCTTCTGTCTACATGTAAGAAACGTGTGTCAGGAGGAGCAGAATGCAGGCCCAGGGGGAGAGAAATCAGTGAATCATGTGTCTTGTTGCACTTGGAGTGTGTGTTGTTGGAAATCCACAATGCCTGTCCCATGCTGACCACACGCACAAAACCAGTCATCCTCTGGACTGGGTGCAAACACATTCTAGGTTGTCAGTGAATTCTCAGATATTGTATTGTGAAGAATGTGAATCATGGTGAGTTTGGAGTTGGGATACTCCCCTTCTGTGCCTTCACAGTGTGTGTTGCTCTCCCCTCAGCCTCCCTGTGCAAACCTCTCTGGGGTGTGGTTTCAACTTCCATAGCACAAAATCAAAACAGAGCTGACACTGGACTCATAACCCCCACTAATTTCTCAGGTTATTCACGGGGTCCGAGAACTTCAGACTTACCTTTCACACTAAGATGCGCCTTGGGTACTTGTAAGAAAAGCATTAATCTGAGAGATGTTTGCATGGTTGTGCTCACTATAGCATGAGGCACAGCAACAAGATGCACACACAGTGCTCGAACCCCAGCTCTCGATTCTACTTTTGCTTTTACTATTCCCCTTGAAGTCCATTCTTAAGTGCCTTTATTTTAGCTAGAATGAAGTTTTCTCTTTGGTTATTTTTGTTTTGGCTCCACACGCAGTTCAGAGCTTAATCCTGGCTCTGTACTCAGGGGCAGGCTCCTGTCGGGTGTGGGGACCACTAGGATGCCAGGATCAACCCTTCCTGACATGTGCAAGGCCAGCACCCTGCCCACTCTACAATCCCTCTGTCTCTGAAATGATATTTTCATTAACACCTTCATTCTTTCCTGAGATATTTCAGTTTTCCTGTCAGTATTTTCTTAAGCTCAGTGACCACTGAGAGAAGTGTTACTCTCAGGTCTTCCACAGAGAGCATTGAATGTTCAAATGTACCTGAGTGTTTACCTAATTTAGTCCCCTCCCATTGAAATCATAGTATTCCTTTGTTTTAATTATTCCTGTTGCTTCGTGGAATGTAGGGTTTTAGGTGCTGGGTGATCTGGACATGGATTTGTGCTCTGCACACAATATCTGTCCAGTGCGGAGACTCTAGAACTTCAGGTAGCCACAGGTACATAATCTCCATGGGACTGGTAGGGCCTGAGCTAGGTTGGAATGAGCAGAGTGGGTTCTGGTGCTGACCAGGGCCTCACTGAGTTTTGTGTAAACTATGTTTGTTACGTGAATATGACACTGAATAGTTTTAAAGATTTTAAATGGTAAGGCCAGAGGCATCCTCTAGAAATCTGGGACGCCCCAGCATTCCTGAACCTCTTCCTGTTCGACCCCAATGCTGTGCCGGTCTTCTTCCCCTCCCAGCTGGTACACCCCACGCAAAAAACACCAGGTACCCGTGGGGGCGTGACCTCTTCAGAAGTGGGCGTGGTTTCTGTAGAAGTGGGCATGGCCTAAAACCTGGCGGTGGATGCTCATGCGGCCACAGATACTTTAGTTATACCAAGAAATCTATTGTAACATCTCAGTCCCCATACCTCCACAACAACATGAAGAAACAACACAAATCCCCACCATGTGGGAAGGATGATGAAAAGACTCAAGAAGCCTCAGTAGGTGCTACTCTTCTAAAGGACCTCTCTGAGAAAGAATTCAGATACTTCACTACTTCATAGTAATAAAGATGTTCAATGAACTCGATGAAATAGTGAGACAGATATCCAGTAACATGAGAGAAACAATTGAGACATTACGGGAAGAGATGAGAGCAGAAATTGGAAAGCTACGCACAGAAATGTTACAAATAAAAGATTCAGTAGATGAAATAAAAAACACAGTCTGTGCCCTCAACAGTAGAATGACCACAGCTGAAAACAGAATCAGTGAGCTGGAAGATCAGCTGCACCAAGCCAACAGGCAACAACAAACAATGGCAAGAAACCTCAAAATAGCTCCAGAGCGAATCAGAGTCCAGAAGATGATTCCAAGAGGAACAACATTAGAATCATTGGACTACCAGAAGGTCAGGGAAACAATCCCAATGAAAAATCCTTGGTTAAACAAATTGTTGCTGAAAAATTCCCAGAGCTGGACAAAGCACTCATTTAGATTCAAGGAGCCCAAAGGGTGCCAGCTAAAAGAGACCCTAACAAAAACACTCCAAGACATATTATAGTTAGAATCATGAATGCTGCGGATAGAGACACAATACTTCAAGCAGCAAGGTCAAAGAAGGAAATCAAATACGAAGGAGAACCCCTTAGATTCACAGCAGACCTATCAGAGGAAACCCTCCAAGCCCGAAGGCAATGGTGGGATATATTGAAAAAAAAAAACTCACTGAAATGAATACTTTGCCAAGAATTCTCTATCCGCCTAAACTCTCACTCAAACTCGAAGGAACGGTACACTATTTTCTGGATAAACAGCAGGTCAGGAACTTCATAGACTCAAAACCAAACCTAGAAGAAGGGCTAAAGGGGCTACTATAAGACAAGACAAACCCTACAAGCACAACAGACCCTTACAGAAAGACGACACAAAACCCCATAACAATAATCTCTCTCAATGTCTATGGTCAAAATTCACCAATTAAGTGACAAAAAAGTGGCAAAATGAATTCAGAGACAGAATCCAACATTCTTTGCCTACAACATACTAATCTGAACAGTCAGAGCAAGCACAGACTCAAAGTTAAAGGACAGAAAACAGTCCTGCAAGCAAACAGCTCCCTCAACAAACCTGGGGTGGCCATACTACTATCCGACAACATCAATTTCAGGTTGAAAAATGTAGGATGACATTGCTTTGTCCTTTCTCCCTTTCTCCATGAGGAACTCAAGTTTATTACAGTGCTCTTGAGGCACCTCCATTCCATTGTGTTTATCTGTAAATTCTTCCCTATGCTCTCTTCTGCAACAAGTTAATCAGCTCCCCCCCCCCCCCAATCAGACTCTGTTAACTTGTAAGGTTAGTTTCCTCAGAAATCTATGATTTTATTATGAGTGAAATATTGCTTTTCAACTCTCCTTATGTCTTTTGAACAATTTATTTATTTATTTTTATTATTTTTTTATTTATTGAATCACTGTGGGAAAAGTTACAAAGCTTTCAGGTTTAAGTCTCAGTCATGCAATTATCAAACACATTTCCCTTCACCAATACTTATTTTTCATAACCAAGAACAGCAATAAACTCTCCCTCCCAACTCTCCCAATGCCTGTGAGGTAGATGAATTCTAGTTAACACTCTACTTTGATTAGATTCATTGTTTCGACAAAAGATGCACTATTATTATTTAGAGTTTACACCCCCAAATCAGACATGCTGAAAAGGCATTGTGGAATAATTTGTTTTCTACAGCTGGTTACAAGAATCAAATGATGTTCAAATCCAAAATGATTTTGGATTTCTGGTATTTTACTTATTAGGCCTGAAGTATTTCTGCTGAGAGTCAGATACTTATGAGATTGGTTTCTGTGGCTCTGGAGCCATGGCCGTGCCGGAGAGCCGCTCGTGGAGGGCAACTCGTGACCTTGGTAGGGCATGAAGGAAGAGCCGGGAACGCCCCCCTTTCCATGAGGATTCAGTCGCCCCGTCATGACTGACTCATACCTGACTTTCCATAAAGCTCCGAAGCAGCTGCCATCTTTCTTTCCAGAGGGAAAAAGGCAGAAGGGAGGAACAACCTTTCCCCTCCGGGCAGGCATGGTGGTGTGGATTAATGCATAGTCCATTCCCTTTTCTGTCACAAGCTGCTGAGCTCTGCATTAAGTCCTTGTGCTTCTGGAGCAATGGCCGTGCCGGAAAGCCGCTTGTGGGGGGCAACTCCTGACCTCGGTAGGGCGTGAAGGACGAGCCGGGAACACCCCCCTTCTCATGAGGATTCAGTCTCCCCGTCACGACCAGCTCATACCTGGCTTTCCATCTTGAACAGTTTACTTTAAAACAATGCCCTTTTTGTATAGATACAGGAAGACCATTGATATTATGCTTTGTAACTTAGGATTTAATTTGCTCTGAATATTATTCACTCCCGGGCATCTGCTTTCTCGACTTAAGCCTCAGTTGCCCTTAGTTCCTAGCACCCCAAAAGCAGGATCCTGACGAGGGACTGAATGGACCCAGAGCAAGCAGTGAGCTACCTTGGTATCAAAATGGGCCAGGTCAAAGTGCCAGGATTCTAAACTATAAGTTCAGAGCTTGATCATAGACAAATGCTGTCATGATCCAAAAGTAACGATGAGCCTAGGATCCTGCTAGGGGTAGGAAAGACTGTCTGGCCTGAGCACTGTAGTCTGAGACTGAGATGGCCCTGGGAGGGCAATTCTATAAGTTTGAGGTATTTCTTACTGTATCCACACAAAATGATTTATATTACATATGCTTATAGGCTTGTTGGACAAAGAGAGAAGAAACACACCCAGGGGATTTCACTCTAGGGTGGATTGATCTGATAATGAGAATCTGTCCTAGGAGCGAATTTCCCTGAGGGAAATAATTCTACCCCTATTGATAGTGATCGCATCTATGTGTAATTGTTACCCCAACCCCTCATGCTTTGGGATTTAACTAGATTGTAAGAGTGTGCTGAGGGATCAGGATCAGAATCAGACTCCAGAGAAGGAGGATGAAGGGGGATCAAGAAGGAGAATGAAGTAGCATGGGGGAGGAAGAAGCAAGAGGAGAATCAGAGGAGAATGGAGATGGGAATGGAATAAACGGCAACTAAGACCAACCAGCCTGGCCCTCGTTTCTTCCCTTGCCTACCCATCGCCATTAACCTCCCCAGGGTGGGAGAAGTGGCGTGAGACTACCGAAGGTGGGCGGCAGGAGAGACAGAGCCACCGCCGCTGCCGCTGCTGTCCTTTATTGAGTTTACACAGAAAAATATTAGAAGGGACAGAGAAGGCCATTATCTTATTTTCCTTTTTTTATTGCTGTGACAATAAATTTTGGTGGTTATTTTCCCCTCTTTTGGATTTTTCTGTAAACTCCTAAGCCACCCCATAAGAAGAAAACATCCAACCCCATCAAAAAATGGGGCAACACAATGAACAGAAACTTTCTCAAAGAAGAAATCCAAATGGCTAAAAGGCTCTAAATCATTAATCATCAGGGAGATACAGATCAAAATAACAATGAGATGTCATCTCACACCACAGAGACTGGCCCACATCCAAAAGAAAGATATCAACCGGTGTTGGTGCATATGTGGCGAAAAAGGGACCCTCCTTCACTGCTGGTGGAAATGCCGACTGGTTTAGCCCTTTTGGAAAACAGTATGGATGTTTCTTAAAGAAATAGAAATTCAGCTTCCATTTGACCCAGCAATACCACTCCTGGGAATATATCCCAGAGAGACAAAAAAGTATAATCGAAGTGACATCTGCACATGTTTGTTCATTGCAGCACTGTTTTCAATAGCCAGAATCTAAAAAAAACCCGAGTGCCCGAGAACAGATGACTGGTTAAAGAAACGTTGGTACATCTACGCAATGGAGTACTATGTGACTGTTAGAAAAGATGAAGTCATGAAATTTACATACAAGTGGTACTACATGGAACATATCATGCTAAGCGAAATGAGTCAGAAAAAGAGGGAAAGACATAGGAAGATTGCATTCATTTGAGAAAAATGGAGTCAACAAAATAGGAGACTAACACCCAAGAATAGCCGAGATAAGTACCAGGATGTTTACTTCATAGCTTGGAGGCCAGCAGCACATGCTAGGGGAAAGGGCAGCTCAGATAGAGAAGGGAGCACCAAATAAAGGGTGTTGGGAGGATCCTCCCAGGATTGGAGATGCATGCTGAAAGTAGACTATAGACTGAACATGAATGACATTCAGTGCTTATTTGCAAAGCACAGCACCCAAAAGGAGAGAGAACAAAAGGGAATGCCCTGCCACAGAGGCAGGGTGGGATGGAGGGGATAGGGGGTGGGAGGGATACTGGGATCAGTGGTGGTGGAGAATGGGCTTTGGTGGAGGGATGGGTACTCGATCATTGTATAACTGAAACCCAAGCACAAAAATTTGTAAATCTACAACTGTACCTCATGGTGTTTCACTAATAAAAAGTTTTTAAAAATAAAATAAATGGCAATAAAATAAAATAACAGATAAAATGATAATAAAATAAAATGATAACAGATGAAAAGGGAGGACATTTTTACACATCACACATTATAATTCCGGCCTTAATATCTAAGATACTGATAGCACTCACAAAGCTCCACACCAGGAAATTCTGACTGTAAATCCCCTATCATAAAATGGTGTGAGGACACGAAGAGAGAATTCCCTAGAGGTGACATCCCTGTGTACTGTAGGCATATAAAGTCTTTATCAGCAATGACGGTCAGGGAAATGTCAATCAGAAAGACAGTGGTGGATCTTCTCAGCCCAGCAGAATAGCCGATATCGAGACTGGAAACAAACAGTGTGGGCTGGGATGTTCCCAGAGAGGAATGTGGTTTCAAGGTTGGTTTGGAATGTCAATGTTTGATGAAAAATAGTAAGGATATTTATAAAAAAATAGTTAAAACAAAGTTTACACAGTATGTATAGTTTTCTGACTTTGTGATTATTGGAGATTAAATAAAGATTTTAATAAAAAATAGTTTCTATATGACCAAGTGTTTTTGCTTGGATAACTACACCCAGACCTGAATGCTTAATTTGAGAAGATATATGTGAACATGTGCTTGTTGTAGTGTTTAATGGCAGGACATGGAAACTATCCTAATTCTTCATGACAGTTAGGCTACCTGCATATGTTTCTAACTTGTTGGAATGTTGTCTCATTTATTTTCTATGCAAAATACTAGGAAATTTCTATAAAAAGTGAAAATAGACTTTCCATTGTAAGGGAGAAACTGACGCCATGACAGGCAGCAGAAATGAGAAAAATCAGGTTGGCCTCAGGTTCAGTTGCTGGAACTGAAACAGATTCAGTTTTCCAGCACTAAAACAATGAGTAACTAGTGAACTTGAACCCACCTGGGAAAGTTCCTGGGCTCAGCAAGTGGTCTCAGTTAATGAGTTCTCACAATGCTCCAGAAGTTGCTTTTTGTTAACCCTAAAAGAAGGAGAAGTCTCTGTAATCATAAAATTGGTACTGATACTGGAAATTATTGTTTAATTGCTGCCTAACTACTGTTACCCTAGACACTTGCCAAAACACCTTTGTCTTGTAACTAAGGTTCTATTTGAAACAATAAGGCATGTACTGCTTATGTCATTAAACCTTTATAAACTTCTTGCTGCCTGAAGTCGTGGTCATTATCAAGAGACCACCCTGTGGGTGAGATAGTTGAGCCCAGTATACTGGACTAAAACTCCGACTGCTTTTGCATTATTGTGTTCATGTCTCTGTCCGTCCTTCCGCTTTGTAACCCAGAATCCTGAGCTTAACACCATGTAACCCAGTGATTCCACTTTTAGCAACATTGCCCGAATGTAAAAACATCAATTTGAGAGTATATAAAGAAACATAATTTCAGTGCAACTTTTGATATACTGGCCAGGATATGGAAATAATACTAGTGCTTAATGACAGTTTCATGGATAAGAAGTTGTGGTGTTTTCACAGTGGGTACTAGGGAGCTACAGAAAAAAGAATTACCACAGCTTGTTGCAACATGGATGGAAGTTGGAAATACCAGATTAAATGAAGTAAGTCTGGGAGAAGGAAAAATGCGGATGACCTCATTCATCTGTGGTACATAGAGAACAGAGCGTCAGGATGGACAGGATCCAATGATAATGGCCCCTGCATCCTAACCACACTCTGGGGTTCCCGAGAGGAGTCAGGTGGTGGCTCAGATCACTGGGAAGAGAAGGCCAGCACAGGGGCAACAGCAGAGTGTGGGGGTCTGTGGGGATTTGTTGCTGGGAGAAGTGCAGGGAGTTTGGGACCCACCAGCATCAACACTCAGACTATTGTCATTGTGTTCCCTCAGTGACAAAAAAGAAAGTAATGAGAGAAATCTCTTTTTGTGAAAAGGAATGAATTTTTTGAAGAAAACTTAACCACACTTGATGTAATGGGATATAACAATCTCTAAGGTAATTTGAACACGAGATAGAATAATAAACAATTTTGTACTAGAAATAAAAGTAATAAGTAAAATTAACATGCTTGGCTTTTTGAAATTGTTTAACATATTTCAATAAAAAGAAAAGAAAATGATCTCCCAAAAAGGGGAAAAAAAGAGTTGTTAAAGAATGAAGATTCAGAATCTTTACTGCAAACCACAATGCTGAGAGAGAGAGACAGAGATAGAGGCAGAGACAAAGACAGACAGAGACAAAGAGACAGAGAGAGAGAGACAGAGACAGAGACAGAGACAGAGAGAGAGAAGAAAAGTGCCTGCCATAGGGGCCGGAGCTACAGTACAGCGGGTAGGGCGTTTTCCTTACACGTGACTGACCCAGATTTGATTCCTGGCATCCCATAGGGTCCCCTAAGCACCGCCAGAAGTAATTCCTGAGCATCGCTGGGTGTGGTGCAAAAAGCATTTTTTTTTAAAAGCCTGCCATAGGGTAGGCAGCAGGGTGGAGGGGCTGAGGTATGTGCAGTGATGGGCGGGAAACTGGAAATGTCCATGGTGGAGGGAAGGGTGTTAGAACACTGTATGACTAAAACCTAAGTATGAACATCTTTGCGAAGTGATACATCTCACAGTGATCATCTCACAGTGATCATCTCACAGTGATACAAAAATAACTATCATAAAGATAAAATTTAAAAAAGAAAGAAGAAATAAAAGAATGTAACCACTTTATTGACATAAGGTAAGGTAAGGTAAAGGCCCTCCCGTTGATCGTCGATTTGCTCGAGCGGGCCCAGTAACGTCTCCATTGGAGACTTTGTTGTTACTGTGTCTGGCATATCGAATACTCTCGGTAGCTTGCCGGGCTCTCCGAGAGGGGCAGAGGAATCGAACTCGGGTCGGCCATGTTGGCCGCGTGTAAGGCGAACGCCCTACCGCTGTGCTATCACTCCAGCCCTTTATTGACATATTTCAATAAAAAGAAAAGAAAATCATCTCCCAAAAAGAGGAAAAAAGTTGTAAAAGAATGAAGAGTCAGTACCTTTACTGCAAACCACAATGCCAAGAGAGAGAGACAGAGACAGAGAGAGACAGAGATACAGAGACAGAGACAAAGACAGAGAAAGAGAGTGATACAGTAGTAACTGTATCATGAAAAAAAATTTATAAAAGAAAGAAGTGTCCCACCTGCTCATGAACACAGCCCAGGGGCAGAGTGCCCCCTGGTGGTCGCATGCACCCCTGCAGCTCCCCTGTCTCCCTCAGCAGGTTTGTGTCTGGGCTCACAGGGACTTGCCCTCATTGTGTCTCTTGTACAATAATACATGGCTGTGTCCTCAGTTACTGAGTTGCTCAGTTTTAGGTAAACCTGGTTCTTGGACGTGTCCCTGGTCATACTGAGTCGGGACTGAAGACTTGGCTTATAGTATGTGTTTCCATCATACCGTATACGACCAATCCAATCCAGGCCCTTTCCAGGGGCTTGGCGGACCCAGTTTATACTATAGTCTGTTAGCGAAAACCCAGCGACCGAGCAGGTGAGGGACAGCGTCTGCGAGGGCGTCACCAGGCTTGGTCCCGACTCCTGCAGCTGTACCTGGGACAGGACACCTGGTGACAGAAATCCACAATGATTTACGGGCTCAAAGGCCCCATGCCCAGCTTGGAGCCTCTGTCCAGGGGATACTCACATCCAGGAGCTGCCACCAGAAAGAAGAGGAACCAGCGCTGATGCACGTTCCTGGCCACGAGGTCCATGATCTCAGACACTGTGTCAGGAGGAGAGGGAGCCCGATATGAGGTCAGTGTGAACGTGGTTTTAATCCTGGGTCCCGAGTACAGATTTGCATGGGGTAGCCTCTGTAGAGGAAGGAGGGAACCCAGAGCAAGCTGTTATGTTGGCTCTCTGGGAGGAGGTGCTGACTGTGGCTCAGAGCACTCAGGCCTGTCCCTGGGGCCCTGTGAGAGCCAGGCCTTTTCCTCCCGCACAAGAAACGTGCTGTCAAGCCTCAGGAAACAGGAATTGCTGAGGGGGTAATGGCATCTGGGGAGGAGAGTCCCCGTGTCTCAGGTCCCTGATGACCAAACCCATCTCTCCAGTGCCTCTACCCTGTAGACAGGCCGCTGCCCCTCCATGTTTCTCGGTGGTGGCTAATGTTCTTCCACTGCAGATGGAAAACCTGGGACCAAACAGGCAGTGTAACTGTCAAAGGAAATTCTGACTTGACTCCATCAAAACCATGGTTAACCAATTTTCACTCTATTTACTCTCTCATCTTCCATGAACATTCCTTCCCCTGAAGCAGCATCACTTTCTAATTTCAAGGTAGTTATTAGGATGGATATTTTTTTCACTGTTAATGGTTTTGTAATGGGACAAGGAATATGCTTCTGCCTAGGTGACCTTCCTGGTATGGTTGGCCTGGACAATAACACCTAAACCTGGCCAGTCCTGTGTACATCTCAGTGCCCAAAAGATGATTTTGAACTTCAGGACCCTATTCTTGGGATGCATCACTGAAGAATCCAAACCCATGTTTGAGGCTTAGAAAGACCCACTAAAGGGTCCTCAGAACACAATCTATTGGGCCAGAGTTTTGGTCTTTGTTTAGAGACTCACAAATGCTACAAATGTACAGTGTGCAAGCCCTGAGTACTGACACGTGAGGTCCTACTCTGCCCCCAAATGGATGAAACCTAGCCACAGTCTGTGTCACATAAGTGTACCCCTAATTCCATGGAGCACCAGAGGGTTGATTTAAATCTAAGGAACCAGAAACTGTGCTTTATAATTGGACGTTTTAAAAAGTCAGCATTTGGGGCTGGAGCGATAGCACAGAGGGTAGGGCATTTGCCTTGCACTCAGCTGTCCTGGTTTTGATTCCCAGCATCCCATATGGTCTCCCAAGATCGGCAGGAGTAATTCCTGAGTGCATGAGCCAGGAGTAACCCCAGTGCATCGCCAGATGCCACCCAAAAATAAAATAAAGTCAGCGTTAAACATCAAAAGTTATCAAAACACCCAGCAAGTTCAACAAGATTCTACCAAAAATAAACACGGAGATAGTCAAACAGAAACTCAGGCAACATGTATATTGAGACAGATGAGTATTCCACCTCATGTACATGATGGCTCTAACAGGATTAATAAACATTCTCTATTTAAAGCCCATGGCTCGCCATGGCTCTGTCCCAGAGCTCCTGCAAGCCCAGGAAGGTGAATCCTCACAGATCTTACTCCACCTGCACTGTTTCGCCACCACTGGCAGCAGTTTGCAGGGGAGCTGGACCCCCAGACCTCAGATATATTCTGGAGAGGATGAGGAGATGCACAGCGATGGGACTGATTCCTAAAGATACAACACTAGACAACAGGGAACATTTTTTTCCCCTTTATTTTATTTTTTTTTAGAGTTGTAGATTTACAATTTTTTGTGCTTTGGTTTCAATTATACAATGATCAGATACCCATCCCTCCACCAGTGCCCATTTTCCACCACCATGGATAATATCCCTCCCACCCCCATCGCCCCATCCCCCCTGTCTCTGTGGCAGGGCAATCCCCTGTGTTCTCTCTCTCCTTTTGGGTGTTGTGGTCTGCAAAAGAGGCATTGAGTGGCAAACATGTTCAGTCCATAGTCTACTTTCGACATGCATCTCCCCTCCTGGGAGGATCCTCCAAACATCCTTTATTTGGTGCTCCCTTCTCTATCTGAACTGCCCTTTCCTCTAGGATACCCGGCTGGCCTCTAAGTTATGGAGTAATCCTCCTGGTGCTGATCTCAGCTATTCTTGGGTATTAATCTCATACTTTGTTACTTTATATCCCCCAGATGAATGAAATCTTTCTATGTCTATCCCTCTCTTTCTGACTCATTTCGCTTAGCATGATACTTTCCATATTTTACCACTTGTATGTAAATTTCATGACTTCATCTTTTCTAACAGCTACATAGTACTCCATTGTGTAGATGTACCAAAGTTTCTTTAACCAGTCATCTGTTCTTGGGCATTCAGGTTTCTTCCAGTTTCTGGCTATTGTAAAGAGTGCTGCAATGAACAAACAAGTGCAGATGTCACTTCGACTATACATTTTTGCCTCTCTGGGATATATTCCCAGGAGTGGTATTGCTGCGTCAAATGGGAGCTCAATTTCTAATTTTTTGAGAATCGTCCATTCTGTTTTCCAGAAGGGCTGAACCAGTGGACATTCCCACCAACAGTGAAGGAGTGTCCCTTTCTCGCCACATCCACACCAGCATCGGTTGCTTTTGTTCTTTTGAATGTGGGCCAGTCTCTGAGGTGTGAGATGGTATCTCATTGTGGTTTTGATCTGCATCTCCCTGATGATTAATGATGTAGAGCATTTTCTCATGTGCTTTTTTGCCATTCGGATTTCTTCTTTGAGAAAGTTTCTGTTCATTTCATTGCCCCATTTTTGGATGGGGTTGGATGTTTTCTTCTTGTGGAGTTTAACCAGTATTTTGTATATCCTGGATATCAACCCCTTGTCAGATGTGTATTCGGTGAATATCCTTAGGGAACATTTTTGAATCTATAAAAACTTGTTTCCAACCACCAACTTTTACTGTAGATTTTATAAATTTTTAAAAAATTTATTCTCAGTATATTAAATAAGGTTCACTCATATTTTAAATGCTTCTTGACAAATTTTGTAGGTGTTTCACTCTTGAAGATGTGTACCATCCTTATTTATCATTTGCAATTGATCAGAAAGATGGTAAGAAGTTAATTAGAAACAAATGATAGCCCAGATCATCATTGTTTGTTTTTTCATTGTTAGACAATCGTGGATGAAAGAGGTAGCTTTTAATTTTGTTCATAATAGCAATGTGGACAGGTTCAATGAAATGCTCTCCAAGTAAGTGTTCCAAGATCATTTTCCAGGACGACTCATTGATACCTGAGCACTACAGGTGGAACCAGGACACAGATAGGAAGTAAACATATAGTACTTCAGGTGTGTTCCCCAAGTCAAAGAAAAATATAGATTTTCCATATTTGTATGATATCATTTTTACTTAATTATTAGATATCCTTCATTTTAAGAAAATTAAACTTATTTATTTTGAATTGAACCACAGTGAGATACACAATTACAAAGTTGTTCATGATTGGGTTTCAAACATATAATGTTCCAAAACCCATCCCTTCACCAGGGTACATTTACCACCACCAATGTGCCCAGTTTCTCTCTTGCCCTTCCTCATGCCAGCTGCCTCTATGGCAGGCACTATTCTACTCCCCTTCCTCTCTCTTTCTCTCTCTCTCTCTCTGTATGTCTCTCTGTGTCTGGGTATGTCTCGTTGTGGAATTATGGTTTGCAAGAAAGATACTGAAAGGTTATAGGTATATCCCTTTACCTTTTTTCAATACTCAGTTCGTGCCCAAAGCGATCCATTCCATCTACTATTGTCCTACTGGTCTCTTCTCTATGCTAACTGCCCTTTGCCCCACACACACGTTTGGTTGGCTTCAAACCATGAGGAAGTTCTTCTGGTTCCTGTTTTCTCTGGTTTAGATATTAGCTCATACCATTTTTTTTAATATCACACAAATGAATGCAGTCATTCTATGTCTGTCCCTTGACTTCTGACTCTTTAACACAGCAAGATACGATCCATGTCCATCCATTTGCAACAAATTTCCTCACGTCAGTTTTCCTAGTGGCTGCATAGTATTGGTACATTGTGTAAATGTACCATGGTGCATGGTACATGGTGCATGGTACATTGTGTAAATGTACCATGGTTTCCTTAACCAGTCATTTGTTCTCGGGCACTTGGGTTGTTTCCAGATTCTGGCTATTGTGAATAGTGCTGCAATGAACATAGAAATGCAGATGGTATTTCTGCTATGTGTTTTGGACCCCCAGCGTGTTATTGTGGATCAAATCTAGTTTTTTGAGGAAAGTCCATATTGTTTTCCAAAATGGCTCAACAAGTCGGCATTCCCACGATGAATGAGAACCCTTTTCTTCCCTCTCCCCACATCCATGCCAGAACTGGTTGTTCTTGTTCTTTTAGATGTGTGCAATTATGTGTTGTGAGACTGTATCTCTTGTTCCTTGATTTGTATCTACCTCATGATTAGTGATGTAGACTGCTTTTTCATGTGCCATTTGGCCATTTGAGTTTTTTCTTTGAGAAAGTTTTCTACTTATTTTTTCTCTCCCCATTTTTGATCAGGTTGGATGGCTTTTCTTGTAATGCTCTACAGTGCATTCTATGCACTGTAGCACTGTCGTCCCGTTGTTCATCTATTTCCTCGAGCAGGCACCAGTAATGTCTACATTGTGAGACTTGTTACTGTTTGGGGCATATGGAATACGCCACAGGTAGCTTTCCAGGCTCTACTGTGTGGGTGGGATACTCTCAGTAGCTTGCTGGTTTCTCCAAGGACGAAGGAATCGAACCCGGGTCAGTCATGTGCAAGGCAAAAAACCTACTTGCTGTAGTATTGCTCCAGCCCAGTGCATTATATATATTTGCTATTAACCAGTTTTCAGATGGGCAATGCCTAAATATTTTTCTAATTCTGTGGTATGTCTCTGTATCTTGGGGCACAGTTTCTTTTTATGTGCAGAAAATTCTAGTTTAACGAAGTCCCATTTATTTATCTCGGCTTCCACTTGCTTGGTCTGTGGTGTTTTATGTTTGAAGGTGCCTTTAGCTTCATGGTCATTGAGGCTTTCGCCTATGTTTTCCTCCATGTGGCTTATGAATTCAAGTCTGAGGTTGAGGTTTTTAATCCACTTTGATCTGACTTTTGTGCATGGTATTAGAGAAAGGTCTGAGTTCTTATTTTTCTTTTTACATGCAGATGTGTAGTTAACCCAGCAACACTTCTTGAAGCGACTTTCCTTGCTCCAGTTCATATTTCTTACTCCTTACTCAGAGGTTAAATGATCATACATGTCAGGGTCTCTGTCCGGGTTTTCATCTCTATATCATGGATCTGGGGTTTGCCTTTTTTCAATATCATGCTCCTTTAATTCCTTCCATTTTGTGCTACAGTTTGAAATTGGGAGTGATGCTTCACATATTTTCCCAAATAATTGCTGTAATTAGTCGTAGGGTATATTGTTCCATATGAATTTCAGAAGTGTTGGACCTATTTCTTTGTTATGGGTTCAGCTCCCTGCTAGGTCTCAACTGTCCTTATAATTGATTGGAACAGGGGTAGCCCAGAATATTAACCTGGTTAATACACGTGTTTTAACTCAGAAACAATGGCAGAGACTCCTTACCCCAACCACACAACCAGAAATTTTTTTAAATTAATTTTTAAATTATTTTTGTATTTATTTTTTAATTTAATTTAATTTTTATAACTTTTTTCATAATAATTTATTAAATTTAATGTTCCAACCATATTTCCACCACCATTACACCCTCCCACCACCATATTTGTAATGTTTCCATGCTGACCCCCAAAACCTGCCCCTAGAGCAGGACTTAAATCATTTATTTTGTATTGCTCGTTATGAATAATCCACTAAAAGTGATCCAAAAAAGGTTTCATAGAGAACATGTGTAAAGATTGTTGTACTTTCCCCTGACTCATTACGCCCTTATATGAGATGTAAGAGATTCCTAACATGTTGTTTAAGGATGAGACTTATGTACATATATGTTTGTGTATGTGTGTGTGTTTGTGTGTGTATTTTTCTCTAAGAGAAAGGTTACCTTCTCTTTGTACTCCATCTAGTGTGGTGTGCTACTCTTGGTACATCAGTGCTGTCGAGTATGAGGTGTCACAGAGCCACAAATGTGGCCTGTATATCCCATGTGTCCCCCACCAGCACAATCAGAAAAATCATTATTTCATTAATACTCATCCTTTCCCCTGTATAACTTATATAACTGCCCTGTTTACCAATATTAATCACCATTGCTACACTTACAATACCTCTCAGTTTATCACTTGATCACTTGATATGCCATTACTCATCGATTTGCTCAAGCGGGCGTAGTAATGTCTCCATTCGTCCCTTTTCTCCAGGTGTTCAGGTTTGACCTTGAGTGGGCCAGGTGCTCTTTGTCTCTTTACCGACAAGATAACGTGTTGGATTTCGGGAGCGAGAACATTGGGTACAACATATCCATCCCTTGGAATTTGGTATGTGGGCAGGTGGACGTGGCTATTAAAGAGATCTGTGTGGAAGTCATGAATAATCTTCTTCGTTGCCCTTATGGAAGATGTGATAGATCCATCAGGACGTCGGAGGGCAGTCATCTTGGTCTTGTACTTCGTGAAGGACAGGCGAGCATTACTAATGCTTTTCCCGACTTAGGCCGCATCTATCAGCACTGCTGCTCTTCTCTCATTGAGGTCTTCCTTGATCGCTTCTCTGCACTGCTTTGTGAATTTGGACGTTAGCTTACGGTTGCTTGAGGCATGCACCAAGCCATGTTGGCGAATAAGATCAAGAGTTTTCAAAGACAGGCTTTTTTTTTTTTGTGGTTATCTCTCTCTTGGCATTCTTCGCACAATCATGGAGGTGCTGAACCAACCGATCGTATTCCTTGTCAATGTTGTCAATGACAGCATCTTCCCATGTTGCCACAACAGACCAAAGAGCTCCCAGTTGGGAGTTCTGGCAGTTCTCTTCTTGAACTTTGCATTCCTTTCTCCCAACTCTGTGAAGTAGAATTTTGCATGAAGGAGATGTTGGTCTGGTCCTGTTTGGAATTTTGGGATAACCGCGACATCAGTCAGGCAAAACGGTCGATTGAATGTGATATGGTTCATTTCATTGTGGAACCATCCACCGGGAGACTCCCATGTCCAATGTTTAGATTTGGCCCTCTGGAACAGTGAGTTATGTGGTAATGGATGGTCTTGGTCAACATGATGAACTCTGTGTAGAAGTCATGAATAATCATGTCACCCTGTTGTTCCATTCTAGGCCATGGGTCCCGATGTGGAGTTCTTCAGCTGATCTTCTCGGTCCTATCTTGGCATTAAAATCACTGACACTGATCTCAGTTTATAGAATTTCAAATTTTTATTATATCCCTAGAAGTGATTTTAATATCTAGATGGGTGTTTGTTAAATGATCTGTTTGAAGTAGAGAAATTTGAGATGGAACTGAATGGATTGAGAGACCTGAGTGACGGCAATTCTGAAGAACGCCAAAGACTTGCTGGTGATGTTATTGACAGACGGGTTTGGAAGCCGCAGAACAGAGACCATGGAGGAGTTGTAGGAGAGAGAGAGAGAGGGAGAAAGGCAGAGTCATACTGAGGGACTGGCTGATGATAGGTAAGGGATGAGAGCGAGACACACGGGGTGACCTCTGATGTGTGTCAATAGGTAAAACATGAAGGCAGAGAGTATGTTCGTTAAAACTGAGACTGGAACACCAGGGGATTAGTAGATCTCAGAATGAGTCAGAGGAATGGAGGAAAATGAGGTGAGAAATTGTGGTTCATGGGAACCTTGCTGCAATGTTCAGTGTTCACTGTGGGAATGACTCTCTATTACCATGTGAGCTATTCACTGTTTCACTGACATCCCGTTGTTCATCGTTTTACTTGAATGGGTGCCAGTAACATCTCTATAACTTCTCTATTCATCCAGCCCTGAAATTTTAGCAGCCTCTCTTTAATCATCCTTCTCAATGATTGGAGGCTCTTTCAGGGTCAGGGGAATGAGACCTGTTGTTACAGTTACTGGTTTTGGCATATCGAATATCCCACGGGGAGCTTGCCAGGCTCTGCCCGGGCGGGCATGATACTCTCGGTAGCTTGCTAGGCTCTCCGAGAGGTATTTATATATATATATATATATGATATATATGATGATATATAATAGATGATATATATTTCTCTATATTAGTTGCCTACTGTCTGAACCCCATCAAACATGGTGTGGTAATTATGGAAAATGGTTAGGATGTGTATTATGAAAGTGGCCAGAAAGCAGCCTGAAGAGTGGCGGTGGTTGGGTAGTGGAGGTCGACTGCCAGGGCTGGGTCCCCTGGGGCGGGGAGGGCCCTCATTTGGCCCTCTCTGGGTGCATGGAGTGAAAACAGGCTGGCATGGAGTCCCCTGAGCTACTTATTCACATCAAATGGTGGATATTTTAGCTTGCTACCTAGTACTGTTATTTTCTGTTTAATGCTGGTCTTTCTTCAGGCCAGCAAAGTTAATGAAGGTATTCACTTTTATAGTGACCCTTCCCTTACCTGCATGCACACATGTTCACACACAAACATGCAGGAATTGAGATGCTGCTATTCCCAGCATGTGTCTGGGATCTGCTATCATCACAGTAGGAAGCTGAGACGCTCCATCAACATTGGCGCGGGCAATGTCTGGTCCCCGCCCAGGAACAGTGAGTCCAGGTCCTGCTCCCCGGGGAGTCTGGGGACCCTTTTCTGATGTGAAATCTCAGGCCCAGAACTGAGGAGGGAGCTGAGGAGCTCCAGGGGCCCCTTATCAAGGATAAACCATGTTCATCTGAAATTCAGAACAAGGACTGTTATCTGTGACCAGTCGTGACCTAACTGGGTTTGATACTCTTCCTCGGGTCACTCGGGGAAAGACTTATCCCTGTGCAAGAATGCCCCTGTGGGTCGCTTTTGTGCAGAAGAGAGTGTCATTGGGAAAACCCATCATCATTGAAGATTGATAACTGTGCCCACACTCTAATGGAACGTCTCTCTCTCTTAACCTGTGCATGCATGGGATAATATTGCCATGCATATACCATGACTGGGCATCACCCACCTGACCTATCTGTGGGATGAACCATGGGCTCATCGTCTGCTGTGATGTGAACTCTAACCAAAGAAGTGACCTCCTTTGTGATTTTTGGTGGAAAATATTGCAGACAAAAGGAGGCTGCAGAGAAACCTATGGTGGATACAGAGTGCTGAAGTGATAAAGAGAAGGAGGTAGATGAAGATGACCCGATGCTCTGACCATCATAAACCTCATTTCTGAGCATGAAGAAAAAGTACCCTCAGCACCCTGGGGACATCATGTCTTAATCCATCTGTTTTCTTGTGGATCCCAGGAGACTGACTTGTGGCTCATTGAAGGGATAAACGTGTAAGCACATGTGATATAGAGAAAAACCGTCCAGGAAAGAAAAAAAAACAAGGAATAAAAAATAATCCTTAACAGGCATGCTTATCTTGCGATTCCTAAGTTACAGTCTTTCTTTGGTATAGTCCAGTCAAGTAAACGTGCCTTATCAATTTTGGAGACATCAGTGGAAAGAGCAGAGTCAGGAACCTAGAAAACTTAGATGAGAGGCAGGAAACCAGTTCCCTGGAGAGACCTCAGATGAGAGGCAGGAAACCAGTCACCCATCAGCTCCTGCTCCTCTGAGATGTTTTCTCTAGGCGGGGACTGTAGCGCCCCCTGCTGGCCGTGGTCTCAGGCAGTCCACATTCTCCCAGCAGGGAGGTTTGTGTCTGGGCTTACCCTGACTTCTCCTCACTGTGCCTCTCGCACAGTAATACACGGCTGTGTCCTCGGGGGTCACTGAGCTCAGCTTCAGGGAGAACTGGTTTTTGGAGGTATCAGCAGTGATGGAGATGCGCCCCTGGAATGCTGGGTTATAGTTGGTACTACCTATCCAGTACCCCATCCATTCCAACCCTTTCCCAGGGCGCTGACGAATCCAATTCCAGTAGTAACTGCTGGTGACAGAGCCCCCAGAGACAGAGCAAGTGAGGGAGAGGGTTTGGGAGGGCTTCACCAGTCCTGGGCCCGACTCCTGCAGAGTCAGAGCAGACACAGCACCTGGGGACAAGGAGATTCAGTCACTGTCAGTCCCTGCAGTCACTCCCTCCTCTAGACCGTGTCACATCTGGGACACTCACCCAGGGGGGCTGTCACCAGGCAGAGGAGAAGACCCCACAGAATCATCTTCTTGACCACAGCTCTGCCTTCCCCAGAGACTCAGCCCTGAGTGAGGAGACAGCTGGGAGCTCCACAGCCCTGAGAGCATTTGACCCCAGAGCCTGAGAGGGATTTGCATGTGGTGGCCCAGTTTGTTATAAGGGGAAACTTTTTACCTTGGACCTCCTTGTCCCATTGGTGCACTGCTCTCACACATTCTGTTTGGCGGATTGAGCACTTGGCAATGAAGCACATTATAACAAGCCATAGGAGGCTCCTCACTTATTTTAATAATCTGCATTAGACAAGTTAAAATTATCACAATCATTTCAATTCAAGTTACTAATGAAAATAGTTTGTATTGTTTATGTTTCAAAAATATTTTTAATATGACTACCATTTAGAATATTTATAATCATAATTGTAGTTAACTTTGTTTCATATTGTTTACCTCAAGCATAAAATAATATCCAAACAAAAACTGCCCTTCCCAGTACTCATTTCTTTCCATAAAGAAATTATCACATAGTGGGTTATGGTGCTACCAGCAGTCAATCTATATCTGTGAGGCAAGTACATCAGCAGCCTGATGGCGCCTCAGATGTCCAGATACCCCAAAATTGCCGCTGTGCCTTTGGCCAGACCAACAACCTGGGGCCAAGTTTACCAAGAAAGTAAACAGCCAAAAGTTAGGTATGTGGGAGACACACCCACAAACCACCTCAGCTATATTGGAAGCAAGACCTCTCTAGTTCCTGATGGAACTGCTAAACAGCCATGATACCAGAGACTCAGAGATAAATCTCAGAAACCAGCAGCTTTTGGCAGAGATGTGTCCTGTCCCCACAGTAGGTTACCAATGCCAGGTCACTCCAGGTGGAAAAGGGTGCTGTCCCTCTGCCTGCTCTCCCTTGTCGCTCGGTGGCTGCCATCATCCAGAGGCCATTGTACAGTCAGGTTTGGGCCAGCATGGACAAGACATGGGGCCTCACGGTATAGAGTTGGAACTGGCCCTTTCTTCCTGCCCCAGTGAGACCACAGGTTGCTGCCCATGAGTGGCTTCTCTGTCTTCTGATCAAGCTGCTTAACGGCCATGATCCCAGAGACTCAGGAACAAATCTCAGAATCCAGTAGGTTTGGGCAGAAATCCCTCCAGATTTAATTGTTAAAATTTCGGAATTCCAAAATTGCACGGCCACTACAGTGTCTGTGTGACATCATGTGTTATTCATAATCAGCAATAGAAAACGGATTGTCTAATGTTGGCTATTTCGGCAGATCTGAGTGTTGGGGTAAAATCCCAAATAATAATGGTGGGTCTGGTGTCGAAATATTGAATGTGAACAAAGTAGAGAGAGTAACGTGGAAAACATCTGCCCCACAGGTAGGGGGAGCGTGTGGGATGGGGTGTAAACTGGGGATTTTGGTGGTGGAAAATGGACACTGGTGAAGGGACGGGTGCTTCATCACTGTATGACCGAGACTTAAACCTGAAAGCTTTGTAACTGCTTTCACGGTGATTCAATAAATTTATAATAAAGGGGGGTAAAAGTAAGGTGAAGTTTATGCACAATTCAATTAGCCTAATCAATGGCTGAATAAATAGCAATAATCCTACATTTTAAAAAAGAAATTATGATATGGTAGCATCTGATAATTGTTTGTAAAATACATAGTTAATTGAAAATTCCTGTTTAGGTTTTATTTTTGTATTTTTGTTTTGGGCCCATCGTCAGTGATGCTTGGTGGTAACTCCGAGTTTTGCACTCAGGAATTAGTTCTGTAAATGACTGTTTCATTTAGGGCAACCCAGAGTGGGGAGGGTGAGGTCCCAACAGAGCCAGCTCGGCAGCCGAAAATCTCTAGAATTCAATAGCTCCCATGCTCAAGGCCACTTCCCACACGCTTGGATGGGCCTCATTCAGGAGTGAATCTATTCCCGGACATTGCACAATTTACACCACCAATATATCAAGAGTATCACTAAATTTGATAAGGTTTAAAGTAAAAGGCAACCATCTCAGTGGGAAATATATTTCTACAAATATCTATATAAGTATACAAGGTTCAACCGTCAACAACATGTTACTAATGTATTATAGAAGGATTTAATGGCTCCTGGGTGAAATACAATGAACTTCAAACACTTTCCTCTAAGAAATTTATTTGTCCCATATTTAGTGGATTACTCATAACAAGCAATACAAAATAAATTATTCTGGTTCTGCTTTGGGGGCAGGGTTTGGGATTCAGGATGGAAATATGGTAGTGGAAATGTGTAATGATGGTGAGATTTATGTTTGAATGTTAAATGTAATCAAATATTGTGAACAACCTTATAAAAATAAAATTTTAAAAAACAGTCACTTCTTTCGGTGATCAGGGGAACCATACAGGACGCTGGGGATGACCCCAATTGGCGAGGGCAAGGCCAGCACCCTGTGAATTATACTATTACTCTGGCTCTCTGATTTTTGCATTTTGGAGTTGGGGGTCTACCATACGTTCTCATGAGGCAGACATTTGTCATAGTCTATATTTAAACTATTCCATATGCTTCCTTTAAATTTTTTATGGAATCTGTAGTTTTTCTAACTTTCAAAAATAAATCTACAACTACCACATCTCAATGTTTCCACTGAAGTCACTCTGCTTCTGTCTTATCTGCACATCTTTCATATCTATCAGAGCCTGGGTATTCCTGCTCAGGGGTCCTGCTGTTCCCACCTTTGTCACCCCTCCATCAAGTGCCATGGTCGGTTCTATTGCTCTGTAAGCCACTAATTAATTGACCGTACACTGTTTGTTAAAGCATCTCTCTTCTAACGGTGTTGCTAAAATCCAAGCCTGAGGATTTCCTGAGCTATTAGGTGAACTTGGGCCTTCTGTGGTAGTGTTTCACTCAGGAGCCCAGTGGGCTGATGTTGGAGTACAAGGAGCTTAGGTTTGTCGGGTTACACCCATCACAGTGCTCCTGAGTCATTCCCATTACTTTGTCTGTAATTACTTCTTTGTGCTCTCTTCCCCAACCAATTTGTAAGGTCTCATCCTTCTAAGACACTGAAGTTGTACTGTAAGTTAATATTGCCTTTCTCCTCTTCTTATGTCTTTTGAATGGTCTACTTTAATAAAATGTCCTTTTTGTATAGATGGGCTGGAGAGATAGCACAGCGGGTAGGGCGTTTGTCTTGCACGCAGCCAACATGGCCGACCCTAGTTCCATTCCTCTGCTCCTCTCGGAGAGCTCGGCAAGCTACCGAGAGTATCTCGCCCGCATGCAGAGCATGGGAAGCTACCCGTGATGTATTCGATATGCCAAACGTAGTAACAAGTCTCACAATGGAGACGTTACTGAGCCCGCTTGAGACAATCGATGAACAACGGGAAGACCGTGACCATGACCATTTGTATAGATACAGGAAGACAATATTATGCTTTGTAACTTAGGATTTAATTGGCTTTGAATATTAATCACTCCCAGGGAATCTGCTTTCTAAACTTAAGCCTCAGTTGCCCTCACTTCCTAGCACCCCCAAAAGCAGGGTCCTGACGTGGGACTGGAAGGAACCAGGGCAAGCTGGTAAGTTATGTGCTACCTTGACATCGAGACGGGCCAGGGCAAGGTGATACGATTCTTAACTATAGGTTAAGAGTTTGATCATAGGCAAATGCTGTCATGATCCAAAAGTAACGACGAGACTAGGACCCTGCTAAGAATAGGAAAGATATCTGGCCTGAATACTGCAGTCTGAGATCAAGATGGCCCTAGGAGAGCAATTATATAAGCTTAAAGTATTTCTTACTGTGTCCATACAAAATTATTTATATTATGTATGCTTATATGTTGGTCCGACAAGGAGAGGAGAAACACATCCAGGGAAATCTGTTCTAGGGTGGGTTGATCTGATAAATGAGAATCTGTCCTAGAAGCAGCTTTCCCGTGTGTCCTGACTAGCTTGGATGAGACTGAACATTTCTCTCCTTCATCTGCCTTCAGTAAATAATTTCATTATATTGTAAGAGGCAGCTTCCCTTTTCTCACAGAAACCTAGCTGGTCTTAGATATGCAGATCTCAAGTGCTAGCCAGGCCAGTGGGTTGGGAGGGAGTGGAGTCAGAGATCAGTGGTGACGTTCATCAAGGAGAAATGGAACCGAAGGGCGCCCTCAAGTGAGAAGCAGATATGTAGTAGTACTTTAACTACAGAACCGAAGCTTCTGTCTACATGCAGAAAACACGTGTCAGGAGGACCAGCATGCAAGCCCGGGGAGAGAGAAATCAGTGACTCATGTGTCTTGCTCGACTTGGAGTGTGTATAGTTGGAAATCCACGATGATTGTCCCGTGCTGACCACATGCACATAACCAAAGTCACCTTCTGTGCTGGGTGTAAACACATTCTAGATTGTCGGTTAATTCTCAGATATGGAATTGTGAAGAACGCGAATCATTATAAGCACCAATTCCAGGGCTGAGTTTATTCCCACACCCCCATTTAAAGCTCAGACATAGGCCTGGTCTATTGAATTCAATTTATGTATTTTAATGGCAAAAGAAAATGATCCTCAAAAAGCTGGGGGAAAAGAAGTGTGTATTTTTTTCTGTTTGTTTGTTTTTTTTAAGTGAAGAAGAGAGAAAAGGAAGCGAACCCCTTACAGTGCCTCTCCCCCTGCCCCTGGTCACAGCCATGAAGTCCCCGAGAAGAGCGCCCCCTGGTGTTCACACCTCCCTCTGCAGCTCCCTGTCTCCCTCAGCAGGTTTGTGTCTGGGCTCACAGGGACTTGCCCTCAGGATGTTTACTGCACATGGGCTGGAGCGATAGCACAGCGGGTAGGGCGTTTGCCTTGCACGCAGCCAACATGGCCGACCTGAGTTCGATTCCTCCGCCCCTCTTGGAGAGCCTGGCAAGCTACTGAGAGTATTTGATATGCCAGACACAGTAACAACAAAGTCTCCAATGGAGACGTTACTGGGCCTGCTCGAGCAAATCGACGATCAACGGGAGGGCCTTTTACCTTTTACACAGCTCTGTCCTCAGTTACTGAGTTCCTCAGTGTTAGGTAAACGTGGTTCTTGGAGGTGTCCCTAGTGATGCTGAGTCAGGACTTAAGCTTTGGCTTATAGTTAGTACTTCCATCACCCCATACAAAACCAATCCAATCCAGCCACTTTTCAGGGGCCTGGTAGATACAGCTCACACTATAGCTGGTTATAGATAATCCAGAGACTTATAAGATGAGGGACAGCATCTGCGACGGTGTCACCTGGGGGAAAAGATCCACATTGAATCAAGGACTCAGAGGCCCCATGCCCATCTTGGAGCCTCTGTACAGGGATACTCACATCTGGGAGCTTCCACAAGAAAGAGTAGCAATCAGCGCTGATGCTCGTTTCTTTCCACGAGGTCCTTGATCTCAGACACTGTGTCAGGGGGAGAGGGAATCCAAGTTGGGGTGTGAACATGGTTTTAATCCTGGGTCCCGAGTGTAGATTTTCACAGGAGAGCCTCTGTAGAGAAAGGAGAGGACCAGGGGGAGGCTGGTGTGTGGACTCCCTGGGAGAAGGTGCTGACTGTGGCACAGAGCTCTCAGGCCTGTCCCCAGGGCCCTGCAGCACAGGAAACATGCTAAGGAGCTCTCAGGAAACAGGAATTGCTGGGGGGGGGAGCAGAAATGGCAGGTGGGGAGGATAGTCCCTGTGTCTCAGGTCCCTGATGACCAAACCCCCCCCCCCACAGGACCTTTTCCATGAAGACGGGTCCCTGCCCCTCCATGTCTCTATGTAGTGGCTCCTGTTCTCCCACTGAGATGGAAAATCTGGGGAGTAACAGGCAGTGTAACTGTCACAAGAAATTCTAACTTGGATCTGTCCAATCCATGGTTAATCAATTTTCACTCTATTACTCTCTCATCTTTCATGAACATTTCTTCCCCTGAAGCAGCATCACTCCCTAACTTCAATATAGTTCTTAGGGTGTTTTTTTTTAAATTTTCACTCTTAAAGGTTATGTATTGGGACAAGGAAGATGATTCTACTTAGGTGACCTTCCTGGTGTGGTTGGTCTGGCTAACAGAACCTAAACCTGGCCAGTCAAAACCTAGGGTGCCAAAACAAAAATGACAAAAATGACTGTCTGTACTTTCAATGCACATATGCTGGCATCGGATGCATCCATCGAGGACCTGATGGTACAAGGACAAAAGATCAAGTACGACATCATTGGTCTGACTGAGATGAGAAGGCATCAATCACATTATGACGTTTTCAACACTGGAGAGGATCTGATCCTTGGAACATACGACGAAAAAAGGCATCGGTGGTGTCGGTGTCCTTGTCAACACAAACTTGGCCATAAGCATTGATTCGTTCAAATTCCTAACCCGAATCGGTTGATTGCACTTGAATATATGTGGCCCACTGCGAGCAGTTTCTACCTTCGTTGTCTACGTACCAACATCCAATTATAAAGGTAAAGGTAAAAGGTAAAGGCCCTCCCGTTGATCGTCGATTTGCTCGAGAGGGCCCAGTAACGTCTCCATTGGAGACTTTGTTGTTACTGTGTCTGGCATATCGACTACTCTCGGTAGCTTGACAGGCTCTCCGACAGGGGCGGAGGAATCGAACTCGGGTCGGCCATGTTGGCCGCTTGTAAGGCAAACGCCCTACCTGCTGTGCTATCGCTCCAAGTTCTACATGGAGATGTAGAAGTTCTGTATAGAAACCACACCTTCTACAAGATCATTGTCAGTGATTTGAATGCCAAGATAGGACAGAAAAGATCAGCTAAAGAACTCCACATTGGGACCCATGGCCTAGAATGGAACAAACAGGGTGAGAGACTGTCTGAGTTCATCATGTTGACCAAGACCGTCCATGGTAATTCACAATTCCAGAAGGCCAAATCTAAACGTTGCAGATGGGAGTCTACCGGTGGATGGTTACACAACGAAATTGACCACATCATATTCAATCGACGGCTTGGCCTGACTGATGTTGCTGTTGTCACAAAATTCCAAATGGGATCGTACCACGGTCTCCTTCGTGCAAAATTCTACTTCAGGGAGATGGGAGAAAGGGCTGTAAAGTTTAAGAAGAGAACTCCCAGAATAACCAGCAACTGGGAGCTCTTTGGCACTATTGAGGCAACATGGGAGGATACTGTCGTTGACAACATTGGCGAGGAATACGATCGACTGGTTCAGCACCTCCAAGACTGTGCGAGGAACACTGAGAGAGTCACAAAAAGATGCCTGTCTTCGAAAACTCTCAAGCTCATTCGCCAACGTGCCTTGGCGCAGGTCTCAGGCAACTGCAAGCGAACGTCCACGCTCGCAAATCAGTGCAGAGAAGTGATCAAGGAAGACCTCAAAGAGAAAACAGCAATGCTGGCAGATGTGGCAGAAGCTGGGAAAAGTATTTGCAATGCCCTCCTTTTCTTCATCAACTACAAGACCAAGAAGACTTTCCTCTGACGTCCTAATGGATCTATCATATCTTCCTGAAGACCAATGGAGAAGATTATCCATGGCCGCTACTCGGATCTCTTTGATAGCCACGGCCACCTGCCCACATACCAAATTCCACAGGATGGATATGTCATTCCCAATGTTCTCCCTTCCAAAATACAACATGCCAGTTCCTCAGTAAAGAAGTTAACAACTCCTGGCACAAATAAGGTCAGACCCGAATAGCTGAAGAACCTGCCATCAGAACTAATCAGTACACTAGATCGGCTCTTCTCATGCTACCTGTTTGAGGGCAAAGTTCCAACCCAATGGAAAAACAGCAGGACTGTACTACTGTACAAAAAGGAAGACATCCACGACATTGGCAACTATCGCCCAATCTGCCTGTTGTCTGTCTTCTATAAGCTGTTCACTTGAGTCATCCTGAATAAGAGTGGCAGAACATTAGATGAAGGACAACCATGCGGGCAAGCTGGGTTTCAAAAAGGATTCAGAACCTTCGACCATATCCACACGATAACCAAGCTCATTGAGGTTTCTCAGGAGATCAAGATGCCACTCTGTCTAACGTTCATTGATTTAAAGAAGGCTTTTGATTCTGTTGAGACGGAAGCGGTCATCAAAGCCCTAGCCAATCAGGGCATTCATACTCAATACATCAGGATCCTCCGTGAGCTGTATTATGGATTCACTACCAGGATCTTACCATTCTACAAAGAAGTGATCAAAAATGTCAAGGGAGGGGTTCGGCAGGGTGATACCATTTTACTTAAACTCTTCATTGCCACCCTCGAGAACGTAATGCAATGACTGGAATGAGAAGGAATGGGAGTGAAGATATACGGTCGGCAACTACACCACCTCTGCTTTGCTGATGACATCGTTCTAATAACACCAAACAGTAGCGAAGCGGCACAAATGCTGGGCGACTTCGACCATGAGTGTGGAAAGGTCGGACTCCAGATGAATCTCATGAAGACAATGTTTATGAGAAACAGTCTCGTTCCTGACATTCCATTCTCTCTCAATGGAACGACCATCTCCAAATGCAGCAGTTATGTGTACCTACGTCGAGAAGTCAACATGACAAATGACCTGGCACCCGAGTTACACAGGAGGAAGATAGTTGCTCGGACCGCCTTGAAGATCTTCGAAGAAATAGCTAAGAGGGTAAAGAACCTCCAGCTCCTGGCACATCTCTTCGATTCCACTGTTCTTCCCGCATTAACATACTCTGCAGAGACCTGGGCACTACGAAAACAGGAGAAGAATGCTACTTGTGCCTCCCAAAGAGGAATCAAAAAAGCTCTGCTTGGAATATCATGGTTCACTCAAATGAGAGAAAGAATCCAGAGTTCCGACCTCCGTCAACAGTCAAGAATCAGGGATGCTGTCTCATTTTCCAAGACATTGAAAATCAGATGGGCTATACACATAATGTGTTTTGGAGACAACTGCTGGACTAAAGCTGTTACTGATTGCATTCCATGGGACATCAGAAATCCACGTGGCCGCCCACCCATGAGATGGTCAAATGTCTTCATTAAGACCCTGAACGATGTTTTGAGGCTTTTCGTGTTTCTAGAACAAGCAGATGCCATTGTGCTACACTAGCAAACAACAGGGATAAATGGAGATGTTACTGGCACCCGCTGGAGCAAATCAATGAGTAATAGGATGTCAAGTGATCAAGTGATCAAGTGATCACCTGAGCAGGTGCTACAGGACCTATAACAAGGACAAGGGATCAAAGACCTTAGGTGCGATATGAAATTCCCACATTGTCGGTGATTCCCTGTGACCCTGAGGGGACCATGAAGTCCCCTCTGAGAACGATCTACAGAGTACTGAGAAGTCTGAGGTCTGAGCTCACGGCCTTGTGTGACTGCGGGAGACAAAGTGTGAGGAGCCCAGTCCTGAGAGAGTCAAACTCCCTGAGGAGAGGTGGCTACTCCCATGGCTCAGGGCTCTCTGTGGGCACTGGAAGCCCGTGTCAGGATTTATTCAGGTCTGCTGTGGTGACCCCAAAGACTCCCTGAGTTTGGGTTGAGGGTTTCCATGGGATCTTCCTCTTGTCTCACTGAGGAAGGGTCAGAACAGCACGTGTCACAGGACCTTGTTTATCCACAACAATGGCCGAGGGAAAGGGAAACCTTGAATGTTCATCTGGGGAGTGGATTAGGGTACAAAGTCAAGCAGGACTCCCAGGTATAAAATAAGTAGGTATGCGCTGAATGCAGGTCAGAGGGTTTCTCAGAGGTCTGTGGGCACAGAGAGAGTGTGTGTGTGTGTGTGTGAGAGAGAGAGAGAGAGAGAGAGAGAGAGAGCAGAAAGAAGTAGCCAGCTCAGAATTGAGTGGACATGAGGATTTCTCTTTCTGACAAAGCGACTCCTACCAGAAAACCATGATAATCTCCACAGGAGCATTTTAATTTGTACAAGAGAATAATGTGCCCCTCAGGTCCCAGCAAAGTCATGGTCCCATTATTGGAAACTTCCATCAGGAGGCAGAGATTGTGATATACTCTGTCCTTCCCAGAGTGGGGATGGGGGAATCAGAGCCACAACGCACAGGTCAAGGAGCCTCTGGGGCCATCTGAGAGCTGAGGGGCAGGTCAGTCCTGATCTCCACAGAAATATGATTCATCTGGTCATGAGCAATGTTTCCTTAGGGGAGAGTCCTCCAAGCCTCCTGGGGGTCTGCGTCCCTGAAGTTCACCCTGCTTCCTCCTGCAGGTGGTTTATGTCTGGGCCCACACGGCCTTCCCCTCACTGTGTGTCTCACACAGTAGTACAGGGCCATGTCCTCTTCCCTCAGGCAGCTCATTTGCAGAGAAAGCGTGTTCTTCCTGGTGTCCCTGGAGATGGTGAATCGGCCCTTCACAGAGTCGGCATAATATGTAGTATCACTGTTTTGATTAATGTCGGAGACTCACTATAGACCCTTCCCTGGAACCTAGGGGAACCAACTATCCAGTAATCACTGAGAGTGAATCCAGCAGCTGCACAGGAGAGTGTCAGGGACGCCCCGGGCTGTACCAAGTCTCCCCAGACTCCACCAGCTGCACCTCACAAAGGACCCCTGCAAACACAAAGACATCCTGGTCATGAAACTCTCCTCACACAGAGGATCTGCCACTCACATATCTCCCATGCTCCGTGTGTCTGTCGCCCATGAGTTACCTCCTAACACAGCTACAAGGAGAAGCCAACTGAGCCCACACGCCATTTTGGTTTCGTCTAAGTCAGGATGCAGCCCCTGGGGACCCCTGCACTGACTCCTCTCCCGGAGCTGAGGCTGAGCTGGGCTGTTTTCATCATAGCAGGGAGAGGCTAATTTGCATATCCTCCTCCTACATAAAAAGTTATGTTTGAACCTAAAGAGTAAGTGTAGAATTCCAGAGCAAGTGTCAAGTTCTGGGAGTAACTTGTGACCCAGAAAAGATTCTGTCATGCAATTATTATTTGACAACCAATTTAATTTGTGATATTTTGTCCTTATTTTTGATGACTATCATGTAATATCTACAGTCAGACTTCTGTTTCATGCATCATTTGTCAGAGAAAATCTTAAATACTTCATACCATATTCTCATAACACATTATAAGAGTTGGTCCCATTATTGAATCAAAAGTAATCCACTTAATGACACCCAGTTATGAATGAGTTGGGAGCCCATAATTAAAACAGAATCAGGAGTAAGGCAGAATGACCAGATAGCATAGCCCTGATATCTGGGAAATCTGAGTCAGGATCCTGTGTCTGCTCTGTCTCTGCTGTTTCTCCCAGAGGAAACATCTCTGAGGTTAAAGAAGTTTGTTCTGATGTCAAAGGCTCTTGGATGTGTAAAAGCTTAGTTCAAATAGACTAAGTCAGGCAGATGACCTAAGAATGTCATTCTTCTGATAATTCCTGGCTCTAAGTGAAAACTCTCACTATGTTGGGCATTAGGACCTCTCGGTCCATGAGCCTGTTCTTCCCCTGACCACCCACCCCTTCTCTCTTAGATCATTCCCTACACATTAAAATACTAACAGCTTCCCATGAATTGCCCCTGTTCACCAGGTTTGGTCCCCAGTAACAAGAGATGTAGAGACAGCAGAGATGTAAGCATCTTCCTTTGCAATGGGTGATCAAGGTTCATTCCTTGCACTTCGCACTTCGTGTGTTTTCCCATACTCCACCAGGAGTGATCCCTGAGTACAAGCCAGCAGTATACCCAGAGTGGCCCAACAATGAATCCAAACCAACAGAGACTGAAGGATAGCACAGTCGTGGGGCGATTGCCTTGCACACGGCTGACCCTGTTTGAACTCTAGTTTACTATATGCTTCCCCCAGCAATTTAAAGAGTAATTGCTGAGTGCAGAGTCAGGAGTAATCCCTGATAATCCCTGAGAAATGCCATGTATATCTCCCGAACCAAACAAAATCTCTTAAATAAAGCCAAACAAAATATGTGCTGGCAGCTGTCAAGAACTTTTTCCCTTTAATGAGAACAGAATGTATTTATTCTAAATTTTGCCGTTAGCTGGAGGATGGTGGAGACTAGTGTGCATGGAGGTGCATGGAGTGTGACTCTTCACATTGGCCCGAACCCACCTCTCCTTCTTACCATGTGAATATTTGATTAGAAGTAAAAACGACACGAGGCCATGCCCTACACAGAATACTGACTTATAGGTGATTTATATTTCATGAGCACTGGCAATGGAGGCTTCACCGACATGGCAGCACTGAGAAGAATGAGAAAGGAGAGGCCGACAAAATATCAAGGCCGACCTAGGCTGCCACAACGAAGGAAGACAAAAATGATCGTCTGTACTTTCAATGCACGTACGCTAGCATCAGATGCATCCATCGAGGACCTGATGGTACAAGTGCGAATGATCAAGTACGACATCATTGGTCTGACCGAGACAAGAAGGCACGAATCTCACCATGCCGTTTTTGACACTGGAGAAGAATTGTTCCTTGGAACATGCGATAAAAGAGGTGTTGGAGGCGTCGGTGTCCTTGTCAACACAAACTTGGCCAAGAGCACTGATTCATTCGAATGCCTAACAACCCAAATCGGACGTTTACATTTGAATAGATGTGGCTCACTGCCTGCAGTTTCTATCTTTGTTGTCTACGCACCAACATCTCATTATGATGAAAGAGAAATCGAGAAGTTGTCCATGGAGCTGGAGAAGTTCTATAAAGAAGACCACACCTTCTACAAGATCATTGTGGGTGATTTTAATGCCAAGATAGGACCAAGAAGATCAGCTGAAGAACTTCACATCGGGAACCATGGCCTAGAATGGAACGAACAGGGTGAGAGACTGTCTGAGTTCATCATGTCGACCAAAACCATTCATGGTAACTCACAGTTCCAGAAGGCAGAATCTAAACGATGGACATGGGAGTCTCCCGGTGGACGATTCCACAACGAAATAGACCACATCATATTCAATCCACGGTATTGCCTGACTGATGTCGCTGTTGTCCCAAAATTTTGAACGGGATCGGACCACCGTCTCCTTCGTGCAAAATTCTACTTCACAGAGCGGGGAGAAAGGGCTGCAAAGTTCAAAAAGAGAACTCCCAGAATGACCACCAACTGGGAACTTTTTGGTACTATTGCGACAACATGGGAAGATGCCATTGTTGACAACATTGATGAGGAATACGATCAACTGGTTCAGCACCTCCATGAATGTGCGAGGAATGCCAAGAGAGAGATAGCCACAAAAAATCGCCTATCTTCGAAAACTCTTGAGCTAATTCGCCAGCGTGGTTTGGCGCATGCCTCAGGCAACCGCAAGCTAACGTCCGAGCTCGCAAAGCAGTGCAGAGATGCGATCAAGGAAGACCTCAAAGAGAAAAGAGCAGAAGTACTGGTAGATGCGGCAGAAGCCGGGAAAAGTATTCGTAACGAACGACTGTCCTTCGCCAACTACATGACCAAGATGACTGCCCTCCGACGTCCTGATGGATCCATCACATCCTCCAGAATGGCAATGGAGAAGATTATCCATGATTTCTACTCAAATCTCTTCGATAGCCATGTCCACTTGCCAACATACCAAATTCCACAGGATGGATATGTCGTTCCCAACGTTCTCCTATCCGAAATAAGACACGCCATTTCGTCTGTAAAGAAACAAACAGCACCCGGCCCAGACAAGGTCAGACCTGAACACCTGAAGAATCTGCCGTCAGTACTCATCAATACACTGGCTCGGCTCTTCACTCGTTACCTGTCTGAATGCAAGGTTCCGTCCCAATGGAAAACCAGCAGGACCGTACTACTGTTCAAGAAGGGAGACATCCATGACATTGGCAACTATCGCCCGATCTGCCTATTGTCTGTCATCTACAAGTTGTTCACTCGAGTCATTCTAAATAGGATTGGCAGAACACTAGATGAAGGACAACCATGCGAGCAAGCCGGGTTCCGCAAAGGATTCAGCACCATCGACCATATCCACACAATAACCAAGCTCATTGAGGTTTCTCGAGTTCAAGATGCCGCTCTGTTTAACGTTCATTGATTTAAAGAAGGCCTTTGATTCTGTTGAGACGGAAGCGGAGTTGATGGTATGGAATGGGAGTGAAGATAGATGGTCGGCAACTACACCAACTCTGCTTTGCTGATGATATTGTTTTAATAACACCAAACATCAGCCAAGTGGCACAAATGCTGGCCGACTTTGACCGTGAGTGGAAATGTAGGACTACAGCTGAATCTTACGAAGACAATGTTTATGAGAAACAGCCTCGTTCCTGACGCCCCATTCGCTCTAAACGGAACGACCATCTCCGAATGCAACAGCTATGTGTACCTAGGTCGAGAGGTCAACATGACAAATGACCTGGCACCCGAGCTGCGCAGGAGGAAGAGAGCGGCTTGGAACGCCTTCAAGAACGTCGAAGAAATAGCTAAGTGGACGAAGAACCTCCGGCTCCGGGCACATCTCTTTGATTCCACTGTTCTTCCTGCATTAACATATGCCTCAGAGACCTGGGCCCTACGCAAACAAGATGAGAACACTATTCAGGTCTCTCAAAGAAAAATAGAAAGAGCTATGCTTGGAATATCACGTTTCACTCAAACGAGAGAAAGAATCCGGAGTTCTGACATCCGTCGATGATCAAGAATCAGGGACGCTGTCTCATTTGCCAAGGTGTCGAAAATCAGATGGGCTGGTCACGTAATGAGATTTAAAGACAACCGCTGGACTAGAGCTGTTACCGACTGGATTCTACGGGATGTCAAAAGACCGCGTGGCCGCCCACCTACCAGATGGTCAGACTTCTTCGTCAAGTTCATGAACGATCGGTTTGAGGCCCTTCATGTTCCCGGAGCGAACAGATGCCATTGGGCTACACTAGCACGCGACAGGGACAAACTGAGACGTTACTGGCGCCCGCTCGAGCAAATCGACGACTAACGGGAAGTTAAGTGATTAATTGATAAAGTGAGCACTGGCACATATTGGTCCCTGTGCTGTGATCATCGCACCCAAAACACTGGATGAACCCCTCATCCCAGTGTTTCCTCTCGGCCTATGGTATTCCTTCCCCCCATGCCTCGCCTCTCCCTCATGCTCTCTGCAGTGCTTCCTGTTTGTGTAAGTGTATGTAGGGTGTGATGACGGAGACTCACTCTCAAAAGCTTTCCACTCTAGGGATATATTATGAGTTTTTACTCATGAATAAAGGCGTCTTGGATTCCTCTCAGTCCTGGACCTTTAAGATAGATCACACTAGTTTTCTACAAGGAAGAGGTATAATGAGGAAAAGCTGTTCTACATCTTACATGAATATCAAAGAGAAAGCTATAAAAATAATAAACCAGGAAAGTACCGATTTATACTCATCCTGCCAGGCGTTGGAGTCCTGGGGGTCTGGTGGGGTGAGTGTGGAGAACAGGGAGGACAGATCACAGGGAAGGATTTGGAGTGTGAGGGTGTCACTGAGAGTAGACCTGCTCTGGGAGCGACGGGGAAGGGTCCTATGAAAGACGCTGGAACTGGGCATGGATGGGAATTGGAGGGGGTGATGGGGCTGAGTGTCTCTCTGTTGTGACAGAATATTTGCCCCTGTGGGCTTCTAGCACATGGTGGCCCTCTTTGCCCCTGGTGGGGCTGAGGCCTTTCCCAGGTGTCTCCCGAGTGCCCTCTGGTGGTCAATAGCATCTCTGCAGCCCTTCCTGTGGTCCTGGGAGTCCTTCAGAGTCCTCCAATTTCCAGTATGAATAGAGGAAGTGCATCCTGATCACCCAGAGGGACTGGAAGTGTGAGCAATGGGAAATGAGTCCTGCCTGATACACAGCAGTTTCCCCAGGGAGGTGTGTTCAGAGACAGTCCATGGAGAAGGGAATCCTTCCTGCCCCCACGTTGGGGTCACTGATACCTGAGACATTAGAGCTCATAGAGACATTAGAGTAAGTCTGGGTTACAGAAAGGGAAACTGTTTAAAGGGAGAACAAAAGGCCATATTACAAAGAGATTAAAAAATTAAGAAGAAAAAAATTAACTGATAAAAATTAATGTCACTGTCACTAAATTCCAATAGACATTTGATTCATAGACGAGTAGAATTTCCAAATCTATATCCTGGAATATAGGCTGGGTATTTGACATCTCGTGAAAATTTGAATGATAAATCTTGTGAACAGAAATACAGCTTCCTAAAAAAAAAAAGAAAGAAAAAAAAGAAATACAGCTTCCTCACAAAAATTTGTAAATCTACAACTGTACCTCATGGGGTTTCACTAATAAACATAAAAAAAATAGAAATACAGCTTCCTGCAGTGTCTTTGAATTCAGAGACTTTGAATATTATCTGAACATTTTTTCTCAAGGAAATAGATTATTTTTTTAAAGTGTGTCGTATTCATGCCAATCAGGTTTCAAGTGGACTAAAATCAGATGCAGGAGGAATGAACGTTATTCCTGCCTCCTCTTGTGCACCTCAGCTCACCTACCCTCTGTCTGGGGGACACACCCTGGGGGACCTGGGTCTCAGGGTGTAGAATGAGAAGGAATTGCAGCCCCTGATTTCCTAGTTCCCAGCATGCACAGAGCACAGAAAGAGAGCAGTTACTCATCATTGAAGCATGTTTTTCAGATGAAATTTTGTTGGCAATCAATGAGCATTCTAGCTACAGGATCAGTGTTTTAATTGGATCTAGTTCAGTTTTAAAGGGCTGGAGCGTTAACACAGCAGTAGGGTGTTTGCCTTGCGCACAGCCAACCCGGCAGAGCCGGGTTTGATTCCTCCACCCCTCTGGGAGAGTCTGGCAAGCTACCGAGAGTATCTCGCCCACATGGCAAAGCCTGGCAAGCTACCCATGATGTATTCAATATGCTAAACACAGTAACAACAAGTCTCAAAATGGAGACGTTACTGGGATCTCTCGAGCAAATGGATGAACAATGGGAGGACAATGATACAGTGATACAGATGTGAAACCCACAGCATCTTCCAGTCCTTAGACACTAGTGAGTGACAGGAACCCTTCCTGAAGGCCCTGCAGGCAAGTGTCCAGGAGTGAGTTGAGGGGTGTGGGCTGGAACTTCCCCCCCCCACCAGTCCTCCTGAAGCCCCTCCCTTAGCCCTGCACAGAGGGACACAGCAGAGTGAGGAAGAAGAGGAGGCTCAGGGGTCACAGGTGGTTCTTCAGGTGACCAGGAACCCTGACAGAAGACTCGACTGAGTCATCTTTGAGCGTCCCTGAGCACGGAAGTGAGACTCTCCAGAGAGCAGACAGGAGGGGAGTGTGCTGAGTCACTGCGGGGAGGGTCAGAGACCTTCATTCCCATATGCCTGGGCGGGAATAGGGGGTGAATTAAGTGTTATATCCTGGTACAGAGATGCTTGCAGGAGATTTGAGAATGGACCCGTCCTAAGGGTGAGTGATGGCAGGACAGGGGCCCCTGTGGGACCCCGTGGTCACTCTGAGTATAGTGTGGGTAAGTTACTGTGCTGTTAGGATTCCCTTTGTGGCTGACCCCTTCCTGGTTCCTGTGCCCCTTTCACTCCTGAGCGCCCTCTGGTGGCCCTGGAGAGCCCTTCAGCCCAGCTTGTCTCGGCAGGTTTGTGTCTGGGCTCCCCCTGACTACCCCTCACTGTGTGTGTCGCACAGTGATACACAGGTGTGTCCTCGGGGGTCACTGAGCTCAGCTGCAGGGAGAACTGGTTCTTGTTCGCGTCTGTGGTGATGGAGATGCGGCTCTTGAGTGACGGGCTGTAGTAGGTGTTTCCATCCCAACATATACGCCCCAACCACAGCAGGCTCTTCCCTGGGGTCTGGCGGATCAAGCCCCAGCAGTAACCATTGGTTGTGATGGAGAATCCAGAGACAGAGCAGGTGAGGGAGAGAGTCTGGGAGGGGTTCACCAGTCCTAGGCCTGACTCCTGCAGCTGCACCGTGACAGGACACCTGGGGACAAGGAGAATCAGTCACTGTCACTCCCTGCAGCCACTCCCTCCCCTAGACCCTGTCACATCTGGGACACTCACCCAGGGGGGCTGTCACCAGGCAGAGGAGAAGACCCCGCAGAATCATCTTCTTCTCGACCACAGCTCTGCCTTCCCTAGAGACTCAGCCTTGAGTGAGGAGACAGCTGTGGCTCCACAGTCCAGAGGGCATTTGACCCCGGAGCCTGAGAGGGATTTGCATGAGGTGACCCAGTCTGTTATAAGGGGAAACTTTCAGACCTTGGAGCTCCTTGTCCCATTAGGGCTCTGAGCTCACACACCCTGTCTGGTGAATTGAGATCTTGCCAATGAAACAGGTTATAGAAGACTCCTCACTTATTTTAATAATCTCTATTAGTCAAGTTAAAATGATCATAATCATTTCAATTTCAAGTTGCTAATGAACATAGTTTGCATTGTTTATGTTTAAAAAACCTTTTTAAGATATCCACCATTTAGATGCTCATAATTATAATCATACTAAAATTAGTTTCACATCTGTCTCTCTCTAAAATAATATCCAAAAAAAACTGCCCTTCCCAGAATTCATTTCTTTCCGTAAAGAAAGTATGACATAGTTGTATCTGATAACTGTTTACAAAGTACACAGTTAATGAAAAATTTCTGTTTGAGTTTTATTTTTTGGGGGGAGCACACTCAGTGTTGCTTGGTGGTAACTCCTAACTTTGCACTCAAGAATTACTCCTGGCAATGGCTATTTCATTCTGGGCAACCCAGAGGGGGGCCGGGTGAGGCCCCTTCAGCCCCAACTGAGACAGTCCCAGCAGCTGAAAACCTCCAGAACTCAACACCTCCCTGCTCAAGGGCGCTCTCCATATGCTTGTACAGGTCTCGCTCAAGAGCCAATCTATCCCTTGACATGTCACAGGTTACTCAACCAGTATACCAAGAATAGCACACCTCATTTAATGGGGTTTAAAGTAGAAGGCAACTGATCTAAGTGCTAAATATAGTTACACACACACATATATGCAGACAAAGCTCAACCTTTAACAACATGTTACAAATCTCGTATAAAAGGGTTTAATGAATGGCTCCTTGGAGAAATACAGCAATCTTCAGACACTTTCCTCTAAGGAATATTTTTTGTCTCATTTTTAGTAGATTATTAAGAATAAGCAACACAAAATAAATTATTTTAGTTCAGTTTTGAGGGCAGGGTTTGGGATTTGGGATGGAAATATGATAGTGGGAAGGTGTAATGGTGGTGGGATTGGTGTTTGAATGTTAAATGTAATTAAATATTGTGAACTATTTTATAAAAATAAAATTAACTTTTTTTAAAAAGAATTACTCTTGCTATTACTCGGGAAGACCATATGGGATAGTGGGGATATCTCCCATTGGCAAGGGCAAGAAAAGAAAATTTAATTGTATTACCACTCTGGCTCTCTGCTTTTTGCATTTTGGAGTTCGGGTACTACTGTGTATTCTCAAAGGGCAGGCAATTGTTATAGGCTACATTTAAACTATTTCATGTGTTTCTTTTAAATTTTTAATGGATTCCGTAGAAAGATAGAAAAAAACTTTCAAAAATTCATCCACAACTGCCCCATCTCAATGTTTACACTGAGATCACTCTATTTCTGTCCATATCTGTGCATCTTTCATCTCTATCAGAGCTTGGGTGTCCCTGCTCAGGGGTCCTGCTGTTCCCATCCTTGTCACCCTACACCAGTGTCACAGTTGGTTCTGTTGCTCCATCAGGTGCCTCCACCAGTGAGTAACATTCAATGACACTTAAGTGGAATAAGTGCCCTGGGAGGAGTGGATTTCTGGAGATGACTGAAGAGCATCTGACAGACCCTTTTCCCAATCCCCTTGTCACTGCAGATCTGCCAGAAGCTCAGTCTGAACTGACTGTTCATACTCAGTCACTGATGGAAACGCTGTCCTCTTTGTCTGACTGTCTGTCTGACTGTCTCCTATCTTAATTTAAACACTGTGATGTAGACAGTTCTTCACAATACAGTTGTTTCAGGTATTCAGCATGCCAACACCAGTTCCACCATCAATGTGCTTTTCCCTCCACCAATGTCCCCAGTTCCCCACCCCCCCAAGCTAGCTCCCTGAGCAACACTAATTAATTGACTTTACACTGTTTGTTACAGCATCTGTCTCCTAATGGTGTTGCTAAAATCCCGGCCTGAGGATTTCCTGAACTGTAAGGTTCGCTTGGGCCTTCGGTAGTAGAGTTTCTACTCGTGAGCCCAGCGGGTTTCCAAACAATGTTCCCATCTAATTTCTGTATTTCTTCTGGCTGGCAGCCCCGTTTCACATTTGCATAGGTGGCATCAGGCTTCAGGCTTTGAGATGGGATACTCAAGTGCAGGTGATTCTCTGGCCTCTCTGAGATCAATCCTGTAGACGAGCAATTCAGTGGTTGTGGCGAGAGCCAGAAGTGCGTGTGTTGCGCCTGGGCCTTGGGCAGAGCAGGGACTCGGTCTGTTTCCATCCCACCCAGGGTCAAGACATCTTGGCCCCGGGGCAGTTGGGTCTTCCTAGGATTTGTCACTTGCCTATGTCTCTCCAAAACTCTCACCTCAAGCAGAAGGGGGTGTGAGACTCTGGTGTTGGGAAGGGAAAACTGACTTGTGGCATGTGCTTGACAGGACTGACACTCCTCCTGTTCCCCTGTCCCCATTGGTCCCCAGAGTTGGCGTGATATCCCTGGGGAATTTTAAGGTGAGATGGAAGGCAGAGAAGCCCCCCAGGGTGACACTGACCTGGTTCCTCTCCACTCTGACCCCAGAGCTGCAGAGCCTGAGCACAGGAGCAAGTTTCAGGGAATAGTGTTGGCACCAGCCATGTCAGAACCCCAAGAGGAGCCACCTCTCTTCTGAGGGCATCTGAGGGGTTTGGAGGGAGGGTAGTCAGAGATCAGTGGCGATGTTCTTCAAGGAGAAATGGAACCGACGGGCTCCCTGAGGGGAAAGCAGGTAAGTTGTAGCACTTTCCCTACAGAGCCAAATCTTCTGTCTACATGTAGGAAACTTATGTCAGGAAGACGAGCATGGAGGCCTGGGGAGAGAGAGATCAGAGAATCATGTGTCTTGCTGTACTTGGAATGTGTGTTGTTGGAAATCGACAATGCTTGTCCCATGCTGACCACATTATAAGACACTAAATACCCATCTTCCAGAATTGCCGTACAATATTTGATAAGATTCAAATATGGTTTGAACCATGGGAACACCTACAAGGGCGATTAGAGGCTGCCCCAAAAGCCTCTATCCCTCTCGGAGAGCCTGGCAAGCTACCGAGTGTATTCTGCCCGCACGGCAGAGCCTCGCAAGCCATCCATTGTGTATTCGATATGCCAAAACCAGTAATTACAATGGGTCTCATTCCCCTGATCCTGAAGGCATCACCAATATGGCAGCATTGAAAAGGATGAGAAAGGAGAGGCTGATAAAATCTCATTCCAAACTAGGCTGCAACAACGAAGGAAGACAAAAATCATCTCTGAGCTTTCAATGCACGTACGCATTGATGGTACAACGCAAAAGATCAAGTATGACATCATTGGTCTTACCGAGACAAGAAGGCACCAATATCATCATGCCATTTTCGACACTGGAGAAGAATTTTTCCTCGGAACATGCGATAAAAGAGGTGTTGGAGGCGTCAGTGTCCTTGTCAACACGAACTTGTCCATAGCATTGATTCATTTGAATGCCTAACAACCCGAATCAGACATTTACATTTCAATAGATGTGACTCACTGCCGGCAATTTCTATCTTTGTTGTCTATGCACCAACATCCAATTATGATTAAGGAGAAATTGAGAAGTTCTACAGCCTTCACGAGTGTCGAAGATATAGCTAAGAGGACGAAGAACCTCGGGCTCCGGGCACATTTCTTTGATTCCACTATTCTTCCTGATTAACATACGGCTTAGAGACCTGGGCCCTACGCTAACAGGATGAGAGTGCTATTTTGGTCTCCCAAAAAGGAATTGAAATAGCTATGCTTGGAGTAAGCTTGCAGTTGCCTGAGGCATGTGCCAAACCACGCTGGCGAATTAGCTCAAGAGTTTTCGAAGACAGGTGATTTTTTGTGGCTATCTCTCTCTTGGCGTTCCTCGCACATTCATGGAGGTGCTGAATCAGTCGATCGTATTCCTCATCAATGTTGTCAACAATGGCATCTTCCCATGTTGCCACAATAGTACCAAAGAGTTCCCAGTTGGTGGTCATTCTGGGAGTTCTCTTTTTGAACTTTGCAGCCCTTTCTCCCCGCTCTGTGAAGTAGAATTTTGCACGAAGGGGACGGTGGTCCGATCCCGTTCGAAATCTTGGGACAACAGCGACATTGGTCAGGCAAAACCGTCGACTGAATATGATGTGGTCTATTTCGTTGTGGAATCGTCCACCGGGAGACTCCCATGTCCATCGTTTAGATTCAGCCTTCTGGAACTGTGAGTTACCATGAATGGTCTTGGTCGACAGGATGAACTCAGACAGTCTCTCACCCTGTTCGTTCCATTCTAGGCCATGGTTCCCGATGTGAAGTTCTTCAACTGATCTTCTCGGTCCTATCTTGGCATTAAAATTACCCACAATGATCTTGTAGAAGGTGTGGTCTTCTTTATAGAACTTCTCTAGCTCCATGTAGAACTTCTCAATTTCTCTTTCATCATAATGAGATGTTGGTGCATAGACAACGAAGATAGAAATTGCAGCCAGTGAGCCACATCTATTCAAATGTAAACGTCCGATTCGGGTTGTTAGGCATTCGAATGAATCAATGCTCTTGGCCAAGTTTGTGTTGACAACGACACTGACGCCTCCAACACCTCTTTTATCGCATGTTCCGAGGAACGATTCTTCTCCAGTGTCGAAAACGGCATGGTGAGATTCGTGCCTTCTTGTCTCGGTCATACCGATGATGTCGTACTTGATCATTCGCACTTGTACCATCAGGTCCTCGATGGATGCATCTGATGCTAGCGTACGTGCATTGAAAGTACAGACGATCATTTTTGTCTTCCTTCGTTGTGGCAGCCTAGGTCGACCTTGAGATTTTGTCGGCCTCTCCTTTCTCATCCTTCTCAGTGCTGCCATGTCAGTGAAGCCTTCAGGGTCAGGTGAATGAGACCAGTTGTAGTTACTGGTTTTGGCATATTGAATACACAACGGATAGCTTGCCATGGTCTTCCGTGCGGGCGGAATACTCTCAGTAGCTTGCCAGTCTTTCCGAGAGGGGTAGAGGCTTTTGGGGCGACCTCTAATCACCCTTGTAGGTGTTACCATATGTGAACCCTATCAAATATGGTACGACAATTCCGGAAGATGGGTATTTAGTGTCTTACGATGTGTCGCGCGGCCCCAAAGTGGCCGCGCGGGTCCAGAAAGCGTCCTGAAGTGTGGCGACGGCTGGGTAGTGGAAGTAGTGTTTTCTACTCAAATATCTTCGATAGCCATGTCCACTTGCCGACATACCAAATTCCACAGGATGGAAATGTCGTTCCCAACATTCTCCCTTCCGAAATCCGACATGCCATTTCGTCAGTGAGGAAACAAACAGCACCCGGCCTAGACAAGGTTAGACCTGAACACCTGAAGAACCTGCCACAGTACTCATCAATACCCTGCTTGGCTCTTCACTCGCTACCTGTCTGGATGCAAGGTTCTATCCCAATGGAAAACCAGCAGGACCGTACTACTGTTCAAGAAGGGAGACATCCATGACATTGGCAACTATCGCCCGATCTGCCTATTGTCTGTCATCTACAAGTTGTTCACTCGAATCATCCTAAATAGGATTGGCAGAACACTAGATGAAGGACAACCATGCGAGCAAGCCGGGTTCCGCAAAGGATTCAGCACCATCGACCATATCCACACGATAACCAAGCTCATTCCGGTTTCTCAGGAGTTCAAGATGCCGCTCTGTTTAACGTTCATTGATTTAAAGAAGGCCTTTGATTCTGTTGAGATGGAAGCGGTCATTGAAGCCCTAGCCAATCAGGGCATTCAAGCCCAATACATCAGGATCCTCCGTGAGCTGTATTGCGGATTCGCTACCAGGATCTCACCATTCTACAAAGAAGTGATCGTTGACGTCAAGAGAGGGGTGCGGCAGGGTGATAGCATTTCACCGAAACTCTTCAGTGCCACCCTCGAGATCATCATGCGACGACTGGAATGGGAAGGAATGGGAGTGAAGATAGATGGTCGGCAAGTACACCATCTCCGCTTTGCTGATGACATTGTTTTAATAACACCAAACATCAGCCAAGTGGCACAAATGCTGGCCGACTTTGACCGTGAGTGTGGAAAGGTAGGACTACATCTGAATCTTACGAAGACAATGTTTATGAGAAACAGCCTCGTTCCTGACGCCCCATTCGTTCTCAACGGAACGACCATCTCTGAATGCAACAGCTATGTGTACCTAGGTCGAGAAGTCAACATGACAAATGACCTGGCACCCGAGCTGCGCAGGAGGAAGAGAGCGGCTTGGAACGCCTTCAAGAACGTCGAAGAAATAGCTAAGAGAACGAAGAACCTTCGGCTCTGGGCACATCTCTTTGATTCCACTGTTCTTCCTGCATTAACATATGCCTCAGAGACCTGGGCCCTACGCAAACAACATGAGAACGCTATTCAGGTCTCCCAAAGAATAGAAAGAGCTATACTTCGAATATCACGTTTCACTCAAATGAGAGAAAGAATCCGGAGTTCTGACATCCGTCGATGATCAAGAATCAGGGATGCTGTCTCATTTGCCAAGGTGTTGAAAATCAGATGGGCTGGTCACGTAATGAGATTTAAAGACGACCGCTGGACTAGAGCTGTTACAGACTGGATTCCACGGGATGTCAAAAGACTGCGTGGCCGCCCACCTACCAGATGATCAGACTTCTTCGTCAAGATCATGAACAATCGGTTTGAGGCCCTTCATGTTCCCGGAGCGAACAGATGCCATTGGCCTACACTAGCACGCGACAATGACCAATGGAGACGTTACTGGCGTCCGCTCGAGCAAATCGACAACTAACGGGAAGTTAAGTGATAAGTGATAATTGTTGCTTGAAGTATCACGTTTCACTCAAATGAGAGAAAGAATCCGGAGTTCCGACCTCCGTCAACGATCAAGAATCAGGGATGCTGTCTCATTTGCCAAGGTGTCGAAAATCAGATGGGCTGGTCACGTAACAAGATTTAGAGATGACTGCTGGACTAGAGCCGTTACCAACTGGATTCCACGGAATGTCAAAAGACTGCGTGGCTGCCCACATACCAGATGGTCAGACTTATTCATCAAGATCATGAACGATTAGTGTGAGGCTCTTCGTGTTCCCAGAACGAACAGACGCCATTGGCATACACTAGCACACGACAGGGACAAATGGATACGTAACTGGCACCCGCTCAAGTAAATCAACAATTAACGGAAGTCAAGTGATTAAGTGATTGTTTTGGGGCATTTGAGGTCAATGTCAAGAAGAAATTTCTGGGTCAAATGGGAAGCTCAATTCTTAGTAGATTGGGCAGTATCCAAGTTTTTTCCAACAAGGTCAATTTCATTGTTATTCCCATCAGTAGAGTATGATGATTGCATCTTCCACATATCTATGCTAACACAGAATGTTTTAATTATTTGAGATTTGTGCCTTCTCCCTTGGTATGAGGTGATATCTCATAATTACTTTAATTTACATTTCTCTGAATAGTGTCAGGGAGAATTTATTTATTCAGTTCTCTGCATCAAAGTCTACATTAAGATGTATTTGTTTAAAATCCCCATTTTATATGGGGTTTATTTTTGGTGTAAGATCTACAAGTGCTTGATATTTGTTTTATTTATCCTACATCAGATGAGGTAAGCAGATAATTTCCTCAGTTTTTTGTTGTTGTTGTTGGCTTTTGATTCTGGCCATAATTTTACTTACAATGATTGAGCCATTAAAAACAGATAAACTAAAAAGTAAAAGCAAGAAATGGGTGAAAAATTTGGCTTCACATTTATCTGAAAATAATTAGATTACAGTAGGGAAATTGAATCAAGAAGACATAGACCATGGGTTTGAACTCAGTTGAGAGTAACCGCGTGTTTTTGACATGAAACATGTGTCACAGGCTGACCATAATCACAAACAAATAGTCTCCTTCAATGTTGGGTGCAAAAAAAGTCGAGAGAGTCGGTGAGTCCTCAGGTGGAATTGTGATCAATGTGGCTGAAGCACTGCAGGTTCAGAGTCAGGACACACCACATGTGTCTTCGCAGCGCAGACCTTCACTCAGCCTCTGTACACACAGCAAGGTCCTAGGACGTGGTTCCTCCTTCCATAAGCACAAGGTGAAACAAAATGGACTCTGTACTGACTCCCCACTGCCTTCTCAGAGAGCCACCAGGGCTCAGCACTTCCTCCTCAGACTAAGATGAGCCTCGGGTATTTTCTGTATATCCTGGAAACCCAAAAGCATCAAGTATTGGAGATTATCATAGCGGTGTTCATGACAGCATCTAGTACAGTAGCCAAGATGCACACACAACACACAATCGCAGCGTTCTTTTCTGTCTGTTTCCTCATTCAGCCATGGAGTCCGTTCTTTCTCTCCTTCATCTCTGTTTGAAGGACAGTGACCATTGTTTCCTTACTTCTCTCCCTGATTCTCCTGAGTCTCCCTGACAGTGTTTTCTTCAAGTCAGAGAGCACTGAGAGGATTGTTGCTCTCTGAATAATCATAGAGCATTGGATGTTGTGATGTTCTTACCTGGATTCACTCCACAACCATTAAACAATAGTATCATATTTTCATTGTTCCTGGTGCTCTGTGGGAGCTAAGGGTGTAATTGCCTGGTGGTCTGGGCATGAATTTGGTGAAGTTCCTCACTCTACTCAGCTAGGGCTGTGACTCTAGTAATTTCTGGCAGCCACAAAGTTTGTGTTGTTTTCTCAGTGGGACTGGGAGCGCCAGAGGCTGGTTGGCAGTAATAACTGTGGGTTCTGGTACTGATGGGGCTTCACTGACACCTGTGGCATTCCTTTGGGAACAGGTTTTCAATAATATAATGAAGCAAGAGAAATTAACCCGTGAGTTTCAGGAGTAGAAACTCTCAGTCCAATAATATCGAATTGAGAGCCTAGAATAAATCCATAGATTTTTACAGTGAATCTTTGGGAAATGATTTCATCCAATGGAGTGATGCAAGGAAAATATCTTCAACAAATGGTGTTAGGAAAACATCACCACATACAAAAAAATAGAAGATAGACTTGAATCCATATCTCAAATCAGATACAGAATTTAATGAAGTGTAGGCTTATGGTCCAGCTTTGACAGCAGAATCCTTAAAACACACAAAGAAAAAGCTTGGCTGGTCTCTCCATGACACTAATCTTAGAGAGCTCATATATAGTTGCACTCCATTGGAAAAGAGATGGCAAACAAAAATCAATAGATTGGACTAAATCAATTAAAAGATTTTACTGGCAATGTAATTTTACATTAAAATAACATTTCCCGCCACCTTTTCCCCCCTGGACAGCAAGATGGTGGCCGTCTCAGAGCTTTTTGGAAAGCCAGGTATGAGCAGGTGGTGACGGGGCAACTGAAACGTCATGGGAAGGGGGCTGTTCCTGGCACGTCCTTCACACCCTACCGAGGCCACGAGTTGACCCCACCAGTGTCTCTCCAGCACGGCCATGGTCCAGAGCCACAGAAACTAATCTCATAATTATCTGGCTCTCGGAAGAAACACTGCATCTCCCCTCTTGAGATGTGTACTTTCATGCTTTCATGTCTAATTCTAGGATGTGTGTAGTGGCTCTCTCCGCCCTTGGAGAAGCCCGTGTTCTCTTGAGCACGTTTCTCTCTCTCTCTCTCTCTCTCTCTCTCTCTCTCTCTCTCTCTCTATCTATCTATCTCAATCCCTCTCTTTCTCTCTCATTCTCCCTCACTCTCTTCCCCTCCAGACCTTCAAAAAACCTCCAAATATAATCGGTTATTTTGCACTGCTTGTCTACTCCTGAAATTCCTTCTGCAAGCGAGACAAGAACCCAGTAACCCTCGGTTCGGGGGTTAGAAGGTGATTGGGAGAAAGTGACTGTTTTTCTGCTCCGCACTCACATGAGCCACGCGTGGGGTCCACCAACATAAGTTTTAATCTTAGATCCCGAGTGCAGATTTGCATGGGGGAGCCTCTGCCGAGAAAGGAGGGGGCCTGGGGAGGCTGGTGTGTGGGTTCCCTGGGAGGAGGTACTGACTGTGGCTCAGAGCACTCAGACCTGTCCCTGAGGCCCTGTGAGAGCTGGGCCTCTTCCTCCAGCAGGGGAAATGCGCTGAGGAGCTCTCAGGAAACAGGAATTGCTGAGGGGGAAATGGCAGCTGTGGAGGAGAGTCCCCGTGTCTCAGGTACCTGATGACCAAACCCAGCCCCCACCCCCAGGGCCTCTACACTGTAGATAGGCCCCTGCCCCGCCATGTCCCTGTGTATTCACATCTATTGTCCCTCTGCAGGCTCTAACTTTGTGGCAAACAGTCACCTAATCACTTAATCACTTAACTTCCCGTTAGTCGTAGATTTGCTCGAGCAGGCGCCAGTAAAGTCTCCATTTGTCCCTGTCGTGTGCTAGTGTGGCCCAATGGTATCTGTTCACTCCGGGAACATGAAGGGCCTCAAACTGATCGTTCATGATCTTCACGAAGAAGTCTGACCATCTGTTAGGTGGGCGGCCCCGCGGTCTTTTGACATCCCATAGAATCCAGTCGGTAATAGCTCTAGTCCAGCGGTCATCTTTAAATCTCATTACGTGACCAGCCCACCTGATTTTCGACACCTTGGCAAATGAGACAGCGTCCCTGATTCTTGATCATCGACGAATGTCAGAACTCCGGATTCTTTCTCTCAGCCAATTCGTTGGTAAAGAAACAAACAGCACCCCGCCCAAACAAGGTCAGACCTGAACACCTGAAGAACCTGCCGTCAGTACTCATCAATACACTGGCTCGGCTCTTCACTCGCTACCTGTCTGAATGCAAGGTTCCGTCCCAATGGAAAACCAGCAGGACCGTACTACTGTTCAAGAAGGGAGACATCCATGACATTGGCAACTATCGCCCGATCTGCCTATTGTCTGTCATCTTCAAGTTGTTCACTCGAGTCATCCTAAATAGGATTGGCAGAACACTAGATGAAGGACAACCATGCGAGCAAGCCGGGTTCCACAAAGAATTCAGCACCATCGACCATATCCACATGATAACCAAGCTCATTGAGGTTTCTCCGGAGTTCAAGATGCCGCTCTGTTTAACGTTCATTGATTTAAAGAAGGTCTTTGATTCTGTTGAGACGGAAGCGGTCATTGAAGCCCTAGCCAATCAGGGCATTCAAGCCCAATACATCAGGATCCTCCGTGATCTCTATTGCAGATTCACTACCAGGATCTCACCATTCTACAAAGAAGTGATCGTTGATGTCAAGAAAGGGGTGCGACAGGGTGATACCATTTCACCAAAACTCTTCAGTGCCACCCTCGAGAACATCATGCGACGACTGGAATGGGAAGGAATGGGAGTGAAGATAGATGGTCGGCAAGTACACCATCTCCGCTTTGGTGATGACATTGTTTTAATAACACCAAACACCAGCCAAGCGGCACAAATGCTGGCCGACTTTGGCCGTGAGTGTGGAAAGGTAGGACTACAGCTGAATCTTACAAAGACAATGTTTATGAGAAACAGCCTCGTTCCTGACGCCCCATTCGCTCTCAATGGAACGACCATCTCCGAATGCAACAGCTATGTGTACCTAGGTCGAGAGGTCAACATGACAAATGACCTGGCACCCGAGCTGCGCAGGAGGAAGAGAGCGGCTTGGAACGCCTTCAAGAACGTCGAAGAAATAGCTAAGAGGATGAAGAACCTCCGGCTCTGGGCACATCTCTTTGATTCCACTGTTCTTCTTGCATTAATATATTCCTCAGAGACCTGGGCCCTTCGCAAACAAGATGAGAACGCTATTCAGATCTCCCAAAGAAGAATAGAAAGAGCTATGTGGCAAACAGTCATTGTCATTTATTCAGGCAATTCAGACAGAGCTAGGTCCAATTCATGATCAATAAAATTCGCAGTAGCTTATTCACATATCAACTTTGATGAAAATTCTTTCATTGTAGCAGCTTCTCTCTGAAACATACAAGGTACCTATGGACTGCATTTGTGAATTCTCTCCTGGCAATAAGTCTGTTGGGAAAAGGAAGAGCTTGTTCCTAGATGACCTTTTTCTGCTGTTCTTGGCCTGTCGAGGACACCTAAACCTGCTTTGCCCTGTTTATAACTCCCCACCCAGAAGAGAAGCCATCTCCCTCTGGGCGGTTGCCTAAGGACGGAGAGAGATCCCGAGCCTTTCCCTCAGATGAAGCCTGGCCCTGTGAGCCCCATTCTGTCTCAGATCCTGACTCTCTGAAGAGGAAGTTGGAGGATCCGCGTCCCTGTCTTCACCTCACCCAGCACAGCTGCCTCCCCCTCAGTTTTCTGACACATTCAGGATGCGGTTGTCACACTGTGTTTCTCGCACAGTAATACACGGCCGAGTCCTCAGTGCTCAGCCTGCTCAGTTCCATATAGGCTGTGTCCTTGGACTTGTCTACAGTGAAGGTGAGTCTTCCCTGGAACTTCAGTGCATAGCCTTTACGACCTCTGTTAGTGTTTATCCATCCCATCCACTAGAGCCCTTGTCCTGGGGCCTGCCGCACCCAGTACATCTCGTAGCTGGTGAAGGTGTATTCAGACGCCTTGCAGAAGATCTTCATGATGTCCCATGATGTCCCACCTCAGTCCCTGACTGCACCAGCTGCACCTGGAGTTCACACCTGTGGACAACAGACGGGAGTGTGTGGACTCCACTTGACTGGCCTCGTTCCCTCAGCCCAAGGCATGGGGACACTTACCTGCAGCCATTGCCACCAGGAAGAGAATTCTCCAGGCCCAGTACATGGTGAACAATGTGCACTCAGGGCTTCTGAAGGTGTGGGTGTGCCTGCTGTGTGAGGTTGTCAGGACACAGACACATCTGTATTTAACTCAGTGTCCCTCGTGGAATTTGCATATTTATGAGGAGGGAGAAATCATAGCTGAAGGCCTGGTCCAACATGCAAAGGAGCTGGTGGAAGGCACCGGGTCTGTCCTCAAGGGGGTGAAGAGGTTCACGTTCTGATCCTTGTCCCAAGACTCTGTGAACACAGAATTCCCCCTCTGGAGGGACAAGCCCTTTCAGGACCTTCCTCTAAGGGTCCTTCATATCTGTATGGCCTGGACACATGTGGGCACACCTGGGCTTTGAGGTTATTTCTTGAATCCTGTAACTCCCCAAGAAATGCCACAATGAGACTACAAAACCACCGTAATGCTCCAGTGGTTTCCATTGGAGATATTGAGTAGTCCAGAAACACTCCCTGCATATAGCTTTTACTGCATTATCAACATGATAATTGTTCCTCCAAAATGATAAGTGTGCACAATTTAACCTTCTGTGTAGTATATGTATTTTAATTATGGTTTTATTGAGAAAGAAAATTTTTGTTTTAATGAAGAAGGAAATCCATGTTGAGGAGATTTCTGCCACTCTGCACCCATTTCCCTCATCTCTGTACCCTTTCTAGGCCGCAACTCCGTTCTCTTGGGACTTGGCGCCCCCTGCAGCCCGGTCCCCACCATGCAGGGAGAGCCTCTGTGCTCTCAGGGGCTTTATTTTTATTTTTTAGCTTATTAAGTTTATAAATTTTAATACCTATAAGAAAATAGAAAATACACAGTCCTCCTTTTCAAATATAAAGTGTCTGAATGCTTCATTCATCCTTTGGTTTCAGACCCATACGATTTATTCATATGACTTTGTAGACCTAGCACTGAGACAGAACACTGCACATCTGCCGGGAAGGAGAAGTGTTTTGGGAATACCAAAGCACTACATCATAGACAGTAAATGTTGAAGAGAAAATACCTCCTAAATATACACTGTAAGTATCTCGCCCGCACGGCAGAGCCTGCCAAGCTCCCCGTGACGTATTCGATATGCCAAACACAGTAACAACAAAGTCTCCAATGGAGACGTTACTGGGCCCGCTCGAGCAAATCGATGAACAACGGGAGGGCCTTTACCTACCTTTACCTATGTAAACAAACATGCAGAATATGAAGCAACACAGGTAAAAATAGTGTTTTCTAGGAAATCGTCTTCATTTTCAATCATACATATTGAAGATGCTTTTTTGTAAAGAATAAATAACGAAGCCTTTTCTTACATTTTCTCTAGTGCTTAAATATATTGGAAAAATTATTACATTCATTTGCTAGTGGTATGTCTTCTTAGTTGGCTGGCTGTGGCAAACAAGGAATCAGAACTATTTCAGTACCTTCATGTCCTTTGGCACAACAGCGAGATCGGTCAGGCAAAACCGTGGATTGAATATGATGTGGTCAATTTCGTTGTGGAACCGTCCACCAGGAGACTCCCATGTCCACCATTTAGATTCGGCCTTTTAGAACTGTGAGTTACCATGGATGGTCTTGGTCGACATGATGAACTCAGATAGTCTCTCACCATGTTCGTTCTATTCTAGGCCATGAGTCCCGATGTGAAGTGCTGGTAGATGCGGCAGAAGCCGGGAAAAGCATTGATAACGCCCGCCTGTCCTTTGCCAACTACAAGAACAAGATGACTGCCCTCCGACGTTCTGATGGATTTATCACATCTTCCAGAAGGGCAATCACTTGATCACTTGACTTCCTGTTAATCATCAATTTGCTCGAGCGGGCGCCAGTAACGTCTCCATTTGTCCCTGTTGCGGGCTAGTGTAGCCCAATGGCGTCTGTTCGCTCAAGGAACATGAAGAGCCTCAAACCGATCATTCATGATCTTGATGAAGAAGTCTGACCATCTGGTAGGTTGGCAGCCATGTGGTCTTTTGATGTACCGTGGAATTCAGTTGGTAACAGCTCTAGTCCAGCGGCCATCTTTAAACCTCATTATGTGACCAGCCCATCTGATTTTTGACACCTTGGCAAACAAGACAGCGTCCCTGATTCTTGATCATCGACAGATGTTGGAACTCCGGATTCTTTCTCTCATTTGAGTGAAACGTGATATTCCAAGCATAGCTCTTTCAATTCCTCTTTGGGAGACGAGAATAGCCTTCTCATCCTGTTTGCGTAAGACCCAGGTCTCTGAGTTATATGTTAATGCAGGAAGAACAGTGGAATCAAAGAGATGTGCCCAGAGTCAGAGGTTCTTCTTCCTCTTAGCTATTTATTCGATGCTCTTGAAGGCTTTCCAAGCCCTACTGTTCAAGAAGGGAGACATCCATGACATTGGCAACTTTCGCCTGATCTGCCTATTGTCTGTCATCTACAAGTTGTTCACTCGAGTCATCCTGAGTAGGATTGGCAGAACACTAGATGAAGTACAACCATTCGAGCAAGCTGGGTTCTGCAAAGGCTTCAGCACCATCGACCATATCCATATGATAACCAAGCTCATTGAGGTTTCTTGGGAGTTCAAGATGCCACTCTGTCTAATGTTCATTGATTTAAAGAAGGCCTTTGATTCTGTTGAGACAGAAGCGGTCATTGAAGCCCTAGCCAATCAGGGCATTCAAGCACAATACATTAAAATCCTCCGTGAGCTGTATTACGGATTCACTACCAGGATCTCACCATTCTACAAAGAGGTAATCATCGATGTCAAGAGGGGGGTTCGGCAGAGTGATACCATTTCACCGAAACTCTTCAGTGCCACCCTCGAGAACATCATGTGATGACTGGAATGGGAAAGAATGGGAGTGAAGATAGATGGTCGGCAACTACACCACCTCCGCTTTGCTCATGACATTGTTTTAATAACACCAAACATCAACCAAGTGGCACAAATGCTGACCGACTTTGACCATGAGTGTGGAAATGTCGGTCTACAGGTGAATCTTACAAAGACAATGTTTATGAGAAACAGCCTCATTCCTTATGCCCCATTTGCTCTCAACGGAACGACCATCGACGAATGCAAGAGCTATTTTTACGTAGGTCGAGAAGTCAGCATGACAAATGACCTGGCACCCGAGCTGCACAGGAGGAAGTGAGTGGCTTGGAACGTCAAAAGGGCAATGGAGAAGATTATTCATGACTTCTACTCAGATCTCTTCCATAGCCACGCCCACCTGCCGACATACCAAATTCCACAGGATGGATATGTCGTTCCCAACGTTCTCCCTTCCAAAATCCGACATACCACCTGTCCCCGACAAGGTCAGACGTGAACACCTGAAGAACCTGCCATCAGTACTAATCAATACACTGACTCGGCTCTTCACACGCTACCTGTCTGAATGCAAGGTTCCATCCTAATGGAAAGCCAGCAGCTCTGTACTACTATATAAGAAGGGAAACATCCATGATATTGGCAACGCCCGATCTGCCTATTGTCTGTCATCTACAAGCTGTTCACTCAAGTTATCCTGAATAGGATTGGTGAACACTAGATGAAGGACAACCATGTGAGCAAGCCAAGTTTCACAAACAATTCAGCACGATCGACCATATCCACATGATAACCAAGCTCACTGAGGTTTCTCGGGAGTTCAAGATGCTGCTCTGTCTAATGTTCATTGATTTAAAGAAGGTCTTTGATTCTGTTGAGACGGAAGCGGTCATTAAAGCCCTAGCCAATCAGGGCATTCATACTCAATACATCAGTATCCTCCATGAGCTGAATTATGGATTCACTACCAGAATCTCACAATTCTACAAAGAAGTGATCATCGATGTCAAGAGAGGGGTTCGGCAGTCTGATACCATTTCACTGATACTCTTCAGTGCCACCCTCGAGAATGTCATGTGACAGCTGGAATGGGAAGGAATGGGAGTGGAGATAGATGGTCGGCAACTACACCATCTCCGTTTTGCTGATGGCATCATTCTAATAGCACCAAACATTAGCCAAGCGGCACAAATGCTGGTCGACTTGAACCGTGAGTGTGGAAAGGTCGGACTCCAGGTGAATCTCGTGAAGACAATGTTTATGACAAACAGTCTCGTTCCTGACGTTCCATTCGCTCTCAACGGAACGACCATCTCCGAATGCCACAGTTATGTGTACCTAGGTCGAGAAGTCAACATGACAAATGACCTGGCACCTGAGTTGCACAGGACGAAGAGAGCAGCTTCGAAAGCCTTCAAGAGCCTCAAAGAAATAGCTAAGAGGAAGAACAACCTCCGGCTCCAGGCACATCTCTTAGATTCCACTGTTCTTCCTGTATTAACATATGCCTCAGAGACCTGGGCCTTACGCAAACAGGATGAGAACACTATTAGTGTCTTTCAGAGAGGAATTGAAAGAGCTATTCTTGGAGTATCACGTTTCCCTCAAATTAGAGAAAAAATTCGGAGTTCCAACCTCCGTCAATGGTTAAGAACCAGGGATGCTGTCTCGTTTGCCAAGTCATCGAAAGTCAGAAGGGCTGGACATCTAATAAGATTTAGAGACGACCACTGGACTAGAGCCATTACTGACTGGATTCCACGGGATGTCAAAAGACCGCATGGCCACCCACCTACAAGATGGTCAGACTTCTTCAAGACCCTGAACAATCGGTTTGAGACTCTTTGTGTTCCTAGAACAAGCAGAAGCAATTGCACTGCACTAGCATGCAATAGGGACAAATGGAGACGTTACTGGCGCCCGCTCAAGCAAATCAATGATTAACGGGAAGTCAAGTGATCAAGTGATCAAGGTTTTCATTTATTACTAAGTCATATGTAATTATTCACGTTTATCAGTCTATATTAGTAAGTAGATTAAGAAAAGCAGTAAATTTCAAATTTGTACAGGGGAAACTGGTTGATAATTTGTTTCAATAAGGCCAGTAGTATAGTGATTACCACAAGATAAGCTCAAGCTAGTTGTAAACCCCTTTATTTAGACAACTGAATCCAAGTTTGAAATCAGGCCATTTCCACTTCTGAATTACTGTGCAAATCTAGATTTTCCTCAATAAGAGAATGTTCTGGCAGTATTGAAGCCCTGTAATGGAATGAAATACTGGTCAGGATTTGAGATGGACAGAGACTATGCAAAGAAATTCGAGAGTCTAAAGGATGGCGTTCTAGCATTGCCTTGATGAATTAGGAACTAAAGGCAACAACTCATTAGTCAATCACATTCGGAGTCAAACATGGACATTCGAAGAAATGATCAAAACACAAAGCAAAGATGCACTTTCCATTGTGACCAATACAAATCTGGCCCCAGCGGAAATCTCAAGTCTTTGGCCAGTATTCTGGACCAGCTGCCGTGCGCTCCACACTGCAGAGCTAGGTCGTGACTGTCCATTGCTTTGTGACGCTCCCAGCCTGGGAGAAGTGTGTTTCCAGGTACCTCGGGAGGTAGGACTCGGCGTGTGCAGCTCTGCGGGGGGCCCCGCCAGACCACTCTCCGGCCCACGGAGGTGGCCCTAGGATCCGTAGGTGCAGGGAAGGACCGACTGAATGAATACAAGAGATAAGAGATAGAATGCAGCTCAGAAACAGAGAGAAAAAGGGACAGACTTTATTGGGGGCAATCAGGGTATATATTCATTAGCAAGGTAGCTTGAAGGTCGACATGAGATAGTTACTTCTTGTTATCACTGACGGCCATGACTGATGTTCTCTCAGGATAACCATACCTCAAGATAACCATAATTAGCACTGGTCTTGCCTGTTGCAGGTCACGTAGCACAGGCTGTGCCTATTGCAAGTCAAGTAGCACAGGCTGTGCCTGTTGCAGGTCACGTAGCACAGACCAGGCCGTTAACGGCCCACTGGAAAGGGGGAAGGGTTCTCCCTGCTAGCGTGAAAGAAAGCCGAAAATTCCTACAAGTGGAGTCGCCTGCAGGGGTGCGACAGCTGGATTGACCAGGGGGAGCAGAAAGGTGAGAATAGGAGATGTAATTGGGGCGGGTGCCGAGAGCCCTGATGGCTGTGCTGGAGGACGCACAGGCCTTTGTGGCTCAGAAGTAAACTCCGTCATCCCCGCACGCAGGATCCGACGTGTGTCTAGGGCACCAGAAATGTGGCATGGACCAGCTGGAAACACACGCTGACTTGGGCACCGGGGGTGCTGTAGTTATTAGATACATGACAGTAGTCTACCTCTAAGTTAGGGAACCAAAAGAGGGTTTGGAGAGCGCATCGCTTCTGAATGAGTGAGGAAACTGCATGACGGGAAGAGTCGAATGTTTGTAGTTGTTCAAAGTACACCTCCCAGCAGATGGGTATAGGCTGGTGTGCCTCACTGCGTGACGGTCGGCACCGGACCGGGTGGAGTGTCATTAACAGCATCAGCAGGATTTCCAGGGACATCTGTGGGGAAAATAGAGGTGTTCTCAGGGCCAGGCAAGGCTCTGAAATTTGTTACATGATTTATAGGTTGGACAAGGCGGGCAGGAAGCCAGCGAGCTGCTCCTTCACGGGTATCAAAGATGCAAGCATGTCCTCTGCCCCAGATCAGGACTGGGTCCGGGCCATGCCACTGAACCGTGAGAGGATCTTTCCATTTGGCCATAGCATAGGAGTTTTTCGAGTCAGAGTGCCAGAAACGATCTGCAACACTGTGGCCATCCTTATCCAGGCTCAAAAAATTGAGTACAAACTGCACATGGGACAGCAGTCTTAGGAGAGTTAGAGGCACCATATAGGTCTCTATCCTTCACCAATTTGGAGATATACATTTTAAGGGTAGAGTGGGCTCTTTCCACGATACCCTGGCCTTGTTGATTGTAGGGAATTCCGGTGGTATGCTGTATTTGAAATTGTTTGCAAAAGTTCTGAAATTTTTTTTCCAGTATAGCCCGGGCCATTGTCCATTTTAATGTGCTGAGGCTTCCCCAGGATAGATAGGCAGTAAAGGATATGAGCGATAACATTCTTAGAGGCCTCGCCTGCCTGAGCAGATGCACAGATATACCCGCTGAAGGTATCTATTGCCACATGGACATATCTGAGCCATCCAAAAGAGGAGACGTGGGTGACATCCATTTGCCAGAGTGCGTTAGGAACCAACCCTCTGAGTTTCACTCCCAGGTGGGGTGCAGGCAAAAAGGTTACACAAGACTGGCACTGTTTTACAATTTGTCTGGCCTGCTCTCAAGAGATTTTAAACATCATTCTTAAAGTATTAGCATAAGAAAATATTTGAATTCCTGTGTGAACACAAAAAGGATGGCAGCAATCTATCTTTCCCACCGCCCACATTAGGTAGTTTCCCCCACTCCAGGGAGGTGGATGGCTATGGGCAGGAAAAGAAAGGAAATCTTATGGCCAGGCTGCTTGACCTAGTTGCTGTTTATTCCAATCCTCTCTCCATTCATTCTAGTATCTCTTCTGCTCTCCCAGCCCATTCTTACAGTCTCATTATATCCCGTAAAAGAAACTCAGGTTCTCTCTAGCATGTTTTCCCCTGTTCTCTCAGACCTCCTAGTAGAGAGCCCTGAAATCTCCTCATATAGATCATGGTACCTCTAAAGGGGCAATACAGTGATGTCATCAAAAGGAGAAAGAACATTGAGGCAGCAAAACATACATTACTTCTTTACATCTGCAGGCCAGTAATTTTGGCCTCACCTTTTACAAGCTACAAGCACTTGGATTAGCACATCAAAGACCAATCTACATCTTAAAGATCAGCCTTCCTGGAGCCTGGCACCTACATCCCAAAGATCAGGCCTGGCTAGCACCTGAGATCTGTTCTGTGAGATAAGAGAAGCTGCCTCTAACAGCAAGATCTCTGTGAGATAAGGGAAGCTGCCTCTTGCAGTATAAAAGTAAGTAAAAGGCCCTCCCTTTGATCATCGATTTGCTCGAGTGGGCCCAGTAACGTCTCCATTGGAGACTTTGGTGTTACTGTGTCTGGCATATCGAATACTCTCGGTAGCTTGCCGGGCTCTCCGAGAGGGGCGGAGGAATCGAACTCGGGTCAGCCATGTTGGCTGCGTGCAAGGCAGATGCCCTACCCACTGTGCTATTGCTCCAGCCTCTTGCAGTATACTGAAATTATTTACTTAAGGCCGTTTGAAAGGGAAAAATGTTTAGCCTCATCCAAACTAGTCAGGACTTTCTTCTAGGACAGATTCTCACTTAGCAGATCGACTCACAATTTACAATACAAGTTCAGTGTCCTAGAAGGATCTGATCTTACAAATTAACAGATTCTGACTTGGGAGAAAGCTGATTAACTGGTTGGGGAGGAGAGCATTGAGAAGTGGTTACAGGAAAACAAAGGAATGGAAGTGACTCAGGAGCACTGTGATGGGTGTAACCTGATAAACCTTAGCTCCTTGTGTCAAGGGAGAATGGACAAATCCAATTGTTATCCTATAAATTGCCACTGTTTAGGAAACTAAGGAAACTTAATGGCTTCTGTACCTACGTAGTTTGTAAAAGCGGCCTAGTTTTTCATTAAAGTTAGCTGAGGCTTGTAAGATAAGGTCTTGCTTTCTCTGAACTCTTATTTCACTTTAGTTTCAAGCTCTAGTTCCATAGCTCTTCTAGATAGTACAAGATTCTTAAGTTCAAAAGGATTTCAACTGTTAATCACATAATCATTAATGTTATTCTACCAAGAAATTTAGATTGAGAATTCTGCTTTCTCTATAGGCCCAACCTTCTGATAAGGATTAACCCTTGTCTAACAGGTTCCAAACCCAACTGCATTTCTTAAATCACTGGGTTGCATATCACTAACTTCTCTAAAATTTCTACTTTTGATTTCAGCCTGGTTCCAACACTCGAGTGTTCCACATAGACAGACAGACAGACAGACAAGACAGACAGACAGACAATGAACTGACTAAAACACCACACATACATGTGCACACATCTGCAATTGATCGATCAATCTGACCCTTCAAAAATGACAGGGAGAAACTGATGGTCTGAGAAAGGAAGGGACAGTCCCCAGGGCGGAGAAACACTGCTCCCCGTTTCCCAGCCTGACCAGCCAGTAAACAGAACTAGGAGAAAGATATTAAGACAATACGCACACTAGGGACACACACACAGATCACACTCCTACACTCGCTTGGACCGGTCCTCCACTTACACGGGTGCGCACCACACTCACCAGTCACACAGAGATTTCCGAATTTGCCCAAAGGGTGATTTTCACCTTCGGGTTTCAGTTCTTCCAAGTCTTCTCCTGGCGCCAGGTTTTCCAGATCAAGTTACTAATTAGCAGTGCATAACTCTGGAATTCTGTAGCCAAAGAGAGGTCAATTTTCTCTTGCAAATACATTTTAGGATTGTAAGGGGGAGGACAGGAAGAAAATGTAGGGAGGTGTGGGGGCCATTTGGGCTCTTGATATCGGGCAGCCTCCTGCTGGAGGTCTGCCTCATCTCTGGGGATAGGACAGAAGGGAAGTCATGGTGGGGAGCAAAGGGGTGATCTGTGGGATTGTCCTTAAGAACTGGGTATAAATGAGGAACATTAGCCTCAGAAACAGGCATGAGGATAGTAAAGGAGGGGCACTGGGACATGGGCTTCTTCACAGGAGAGGAGGCCCGAGAGGTTTCTCTCGTAAGAAGGCCTCTGAATCTTTCACAGCATCCTCTACATCCGATTCAAAACGCCCTACAATCCACAAGGCTCCTGGGAGCTCTCCTGGGCCGAGGGTCAGATAGAAATCATTCAGGCACTCCCAAGGTTTTTTTGTTTGTTTGTTTGTTTTTACAATCTCATTTAACATGACAAAGCTACTCTGTAGTGCTAGTAACTGGAATCCAGAGAGAGTTCTTAAGACCCACAACAAAGAGTTCCCTTTTGCTAAGCGAATTTCCCAAGGTCCTAAGAAAGGAGGGTGGAGGGAGAGGGAAAGAGAAAGGTGGCATTTTCAAATGTGGGGACGTGGATGTGCTTAACTGAAGAGTTCCTAAGGATGCACAGTTTTTTTCTTCTGCGGGGGACGCGATTTTATTCTGGGAATCGTGGCTGTGACCCCCTCATCCTGTCACGGGAGTCTTCTAGCGGTCAGCGCCCTAGCGGCCTTTAAGTGCTCGACCCGTGCTGGCAGAGAGGAAACGCCTGAAAAGGGAGACGGGGGTAAGGAGCGGAGAAAGTGACTGAGAGAGTGAGAGGGAGAGAGATTCCAGTAACCAGGCCACCAGAAACAAGATTGGGATGATAGAGGGGGAGGGGATAGAGGGAGGCTGAGAGCCAGGGACTGTGGAGCAGAAGGGCCATAGCCCTTTAAGAAGGTCTCTAAGTTTTATTGCCAGTAGGAAAAGGCCGGGATGGGGATTTAAGACAGTCACAGCCCCTACGTTTCTTATATACACATTTTCAAGAAGAAGAAAGAAATTGACAAGGCCCTTTTTCTTTACCTAGATTCCTTGGTGCTTAAGGGATGTCTTTAAACCACGAATAAACAATTCCTTCTTGCTTAAACTCTGACCCATTTTCAGAGGTCAGGAAAAACAGCGTTCAAAAATACAGATACACACGAATATACAGATCATGAAACAGAAAATGAGAAATATAGGAAGAAGAGAGGGAGTAAGACAGACGAGTGGAATAGAAGGCAGACAATACATAAAGATTGACGAGACAGGAGATAGGTCACTGGAAGACTGTACCTCCGCGTGAATACCTGGGAAAAACAGACGTGAGACACAGGGGAGGCCCAACAAAGGGGCCCACTCAGGTGCTTGTCTGGCTGATGGGAATCTTAGCCATAGTGGATCAGCCAAAGGTGACTTGAGGCCGACGTCTAAGTCAGCACCACAATAGACCATATGTTTCCCGTGGAACCACAGACAACCCAACCGGATTCCGTAGCCTTTTCAGGGACCTTAAGGGTGCCCAGCCGTGGAACCACAGACTCGAATCAGAGGCGAGGATGCCTCTGACCGCTCATTTACTCACACACACATTCCACAAAGGACACAACAAAGGGGCGCAGGGGGGGGCCTTATCCAACCCAGTGACCGTCTCATATACCTCATATGAGACTGAACACTCAATTCTCCCCTTATCCCACCCCATCGACCTATATAACGAGGCAGGGGCTAATATCCACTCGGCCTCAAACGAGATGGGAAACTTCCCACTCTGCCTCGAACGAGACGGAGATTTTTGACTAGGCGCGCACTTACTTTTCCGTGCAACCAGGTGGCCACTGCTTCCTGAACGGGAGTTCGGAGGTTGTCTCCCAGACACCGCCCTGCGTGGGCGCCAGTTTTGGGGGGCCCTGCCAGACCACTCTCCGGCCCACGGAGGTGGCCCTAGGATCCGTAGGTGCAGGGAAGGACCGACCGAATGAACACAAGACACAAGAGACAGAATGCAGCTCAGAAACAGAGAGAAAAAGGGACAGACTTTATTGGGGGCAATCAGGGTATATATTCATTAGCGAGGCAGCTTGAAGGTCGACATGAGATAGTTACTTCTTGTTATCACTGACAGCCATGACTGATATTTTCTCAGGATAACCATACCTCAAGATAACCATACATAGCACTGGCCTTGCCTGTTGCAGGTCACGTAGCACAGGCACTTAGGCCTTGGCCAGTTAAAGGGCCAGCTTCCCACACAGCTGGGGGTCCCAGTCTCAGGGCGGGGGGTTTGGACAGGGTCTTGTAAATGGTCAGATCGCGACCTTCCACCCGCAGCCAGGCCCTGCCCCCCAGGTCTCCACGTGGACTGAGGCCACCTGGTCGGCATGGAGCAGGGAACTGCAGAGGAAAGTGCTGTCGCCTGTGAAGACGATGTCGGTCACCGCCTAGGCCTGTATCCTCATGTCCTGCAAGTAGGTCCCTTCGGAACAGTTTGTCCCTGAGCCGTCTTCTAGCTGGACCTGCCGCCCCAGCTCCAGGGATCACAGTCAGTCTCTGTGCAGTGCGTCTACGCTCCCCCTCAGGGGCTCCAGCGCCTTGACTCCCCTAAGGCAGACCTGAGTCCTGAGATGCACTCAGAAGCCTTGCTCAGGAGTCAGGTCCTTCATGGGCCTTTTGATTTGGGTTTGAGCCACACCCAGCAGGGCTAAGGGCTTTCTCCTGGCTCTTTGCTTCAGGGATTGCTCAGGTAGATGCATCCCAGGAAAATGTTGGCAAATCAAGTAGCTAAATACTTAAAAATTAATAGGTGACAATGAGTGTTCTTTGCTGGGATCATGTAAAAGTAATACAAAAAATACTTCTTTCATTCAAATGAAAATTGTAAAAACCATCAAAATAAAGAGGATTTAAGTCTTTAGGTAAAGACTTCAATAGAAGCGAAATATATTAAATTTGTTACATTAAAACACAGCCCCAAACACGTTTATTATATAACTGTAGTAGTAGGACAAATAAATGAGAAATCAATAGGATAGAATTAATAAAGTTTCATTGAACATATGAATTGAATTATGACTTTTTCAGTGATACACAAGAGCATTATTTAAAAATAATTACTTAGAGAAATGCAAGGGGAGAGAAAGAGAGCCGTGTTCAGGAGGGCACATGGGCTTCTCCAAATGGGAAATTGAGTTCTGATTTCCGATCAGACATGTTAGAATCTGGAAAACACCTTCCCACCCAGTACATGTGAGAATCTGAACAAGTGAAACTCAGAGATTCACTTTCTGTCTCTCTGTGGGTACTAGGAAAAGAGAGATGGAGAGAGAAGTAAAATAGTATTATCTAAAGAAATTTACTTAGAGACGCAAGGAGAGAGAGGGAGAAAAAGAGATGGAGAGATTGAAATATAGATAGAGAGAGACAGTAAGAAAGAGAGATGGCACATGATTTTGTCAGAAAGAACAGTCCAAACCGAGTGCCTGGTTATCATCACATTAGTTATCCTTCTCATTTATTGATCCCTAGGATTGTATATGGGTTCTCTCTCCCTCTCACTCCCTCTCTCTCTCCCTCTCTCTGTCCCTCTCTCCTCTCTCTGTCCTCTCTGTCCCTCTCTCTCTGTCACTCTCTCTCCCTCTCTCTCTCCCTCTCTCTCGCTCTCTTTTCCTCTCTCTCCCTCTTTCTCTCCCTCTCTCTCTTCCTCTTTCCCTCTCTCCCTCTCTCTCCCTCTCTAGCTCCCTATTTCTCCCTCTGTCCCTTTCTCCTTCTCTCCATCTCTTTCTGCCTGTCCTTCTTTTTTCTCTCTCGCACGCAGGAGAGGCCAGGCCGACCCCGCGGAGGCCCCTCGGGGCCGTGTCCAACTGTGGGTAGCTTGGCCTTGGGGAGGGTCACGGGGGGGGCGGGAGAGCCTGAGGGTCTCCAGGGATGGGCCAGACCCTCGGGGTCGCGACCCTGGCTCTCCCCGGGCGTCACGCTGAGGCAGGATCACCCCCCACTTGGGCAGGAGGCCGCAGGTCAGCATATCCCTGTCCCCACGTCCATCTCTCACAGACCCAGCTGCTCCCCAGGCACTCGCGCCTAAGTGACATGACTCCCCCGAGTGTCCCTCACGGACTCTGGCCGGGCTCAGAGCTGGGTGTGACTCAGTTTCCCTCCCCGCGCTCCAGACACCGCACAGCCTGTGTGCACAGAATTCTGACTCTGCGCGTTTCTTAGTTTGGGATTACGCGGCAGGGCTCAGGTGACTACAGCCTCTGCCCTCAGGACCCTCCTGGGGCCTCAGGGACTGGACTGGGCGCTGGGTGTCAATCCGGGTGGGCTGCGTGTAAGTGAGGGCTGACACACCGTCCCCTTCTCGCACTAGGTGGCTCTGACAGGGGTATTGAGATTCCCTGATATAAAGCCTCTCACTCGCGGTGGCTCCTGTATCCAGGTCTTTTCAGGCACCTGCGAGCCCAGGACGTGAATTCTCACAGACTGACCCGCCTGCCTCTCTCTGTGTCCACCTCAGTCAGCAGTTTCCAGGGAGCTCAGACCTTAGGAAAGACAGCAAAGTGGATGGAGATGACAGGGAGGGGACCTTTACTAGAGCCACAGCAACAGAGCAATAGGCACTTCTTAACTCTGTGAAAACGGGTTTCCAACCACCAACTTTAAGTTAAGTTTTTTAACCTTCTTTGCTTTATTTTCTTTAACTTGCATACATAATTTTTCTCAGTAATTCTTGATACGTTTCATGGGTGTTGCCTGCCTTCAGATGGAAACTAAGTAAAATATATTGTTTATAATATATTTATTGTAAAGAAAATATTCTGGATCATAATTAGTAATATATTATGGATAGTGAAAGACGTAACTTTGTAATGAAAGTATAGATCGTTCATTTTGTTTTTTTCTCATTATTAAACACTCTGACAAAACAGAAAAACTTTAACATTGTTGAAAGGAATGAAGAAAGTGTGCAATTTGCTGCAACATGGATGTAAGTAGAAGACATCACGTTAAATGAAGTAAGTCAGAAGAAGAACGACGAACACAGAGTAACATTCTTATATGTGGTGTTTCTGTCAATTGAATGAGGAAATGCAGTGATTTAAAGGGTGGATTTAGAGGATTGGCCCCAGAGTTTGAAGGGGAGGGGAGAGGAGATAGACGAGGAGTAACGGGGCAGGGGCCAAGGGGACTTGGGGACACAGGTGGTATCAAGGAATGATGAGCATCCTAGCCACAGAGTCACAACACAGACTCGGACCTGGCTGTGTCGTCCCTCCACTGCTCTGCCCCTGAGCAAAGAATCTTGTTCCTGTCCTTCAGCGCACACAAAACCTTGTGGAGGGACAGTGGTGTCAGGTCCCAGGACAAAGAGAGGGTCCCGTGGAAGGTCTGGAGCAGGACAGGCAACTTCAATGAGGAACTGCGCCACATCTCAATTGTGGGACAAGAACAGGAAGCAGTCAGCAGGCCCCACAGAGGGTCAGCACACACCTGCACGGGACTGGCCCCTGGGGAACAGAGCTGAAACACAGTCACCACCAGGACTAGGAAAACAAGACAGACACGCGAGAGAGAAGCACGGGGTCGGGACTCTAAGTGCTGACTCACCCCTTCTCAATGCTCTACACCAAGGCCGTCACAAGAGCACGGACAGCAACTCTATCCATTCACCTGCTCACCTGCCCAGGGAAGCTGCTCCCTGTCCAAGGGTCTCTGCACTGCAGGACCGAGGGGCAGCGTCTCTAAAGTGGGTTTATCTCAGGGTTGTTTCCTCTGGGAGAAAGAGCATAAAGCCTTTATAGGACCCTTCCCAGATACTCCCCCCCCCCGCCCCTTAGCAGCATTCTGTATTTACCATCTTACATTCTAGAAAGTTCCCATAGGACTTAACTCTTTGTTTCCTAGTGTTGTCAGACATCTCCCTAGGGCGAATGACACACTGGGGAACTGTATCTCAAAGATTGTCGTAGATGGGAACGAGCTGTCTGGGACATGTGACTCCATGAGTTGGGGCTCTGCACACCTAGAGTGGTGTGGGAGGGCTTGTGTGAAGCCCAGTGTGGGGCGCTGAGCCCAGATCGATGGAAGCTGGTACCAAATGCCTCTTGTCAAGGTGGCCTCTGGTCAGACACGGCTTCTATAAGGCCTTAGATTGAGCACCTTGGAGTGATAAGGAGGGAAGTGTTGGGGTGCCATGTGCTGAGGTGGTCCCACTGGCTTTCCCAGGTGATGTGGCAGTGATTGGCATGGGAGCAAGGAACGGAAAGGGATCCAATGGGGGTCTGAGGTCAATTCCACCCTGGTACTGTGGGTGGGCAAGGAGTGGGGACAGATGTTGCTGTTGGACTGTGTGACACTTAAGTATTTGTGCATGGATATGTGTCCATGGATATATGTCCTCATTATCAAATAAGAGAAAGTGACAAATTGTGATTATTTATTCCGAGATTATAAGGCATGCACAAAATTTAATCTCACTCAATAACTTGTATTTCCCAGGATTATCAGTCAACTGGTGATATCAGACCCGTTGTAAACTCAGCTCAGGTGCATGAGTCCTGGGGCAAAGGGATCTGCAACTGAGACCTCGCTCTAGATCCTGTCTGCTGGTCCATGCTACTGCCAGCCCTTCTGAGCACACCCCAGACCATGTGCCTGTGCTTGGATCAGGACCTTCACTAGAGTTGTGCTGAGATGCCCCCAACACCAGGATTTCACAGACCCTCACCATTTTCTCACCACCACGTGATAGGAGAAATGTGGCCATGGTCCCTTTCATAGAGGGTCATCTCCTCCACTGTCCCTTCTTCATGGCAGGATTCCAGCTCAGGAATATGGAGATACAAACATGCTCAGAGGGTCAGGGCTCTAGAGAAACTCCAGAAGAGGCTCAGGGCCAACAGCAGGATTTCGTCTGAGAGAAAAGAATTATTTGCAGACAGAATTAAAAACAAAAAAGTGTAACATTGGGAGTCTGCCATGTGTAAACCTACAGTTCACGAACCTACAACGATACCTGCCCAAAGTTTCATGTGTTTCTTCTTGTGCCATCTGAGGCGTTCCACACAAAATCCTAGAAGAAAATATGAGGGACACCAGGTATTCTCGAGAGAAGCCATCTTCCTCTTGGCTGTTGCTTACGGACAAAGACAGATCCTCTCTCCCCCTCTCTCTCCCCCTCTCCCTCTCTCTTCCTCTCTCCCTCTCTCCCTCCCTCACTCCCTCCCTCTTTCTCTCTCTCTCACCCTCTCTCTGTTCCTCTATCCCTCCCTCTCTCTCCCGCTCTCTCTGTCTCTCTCGTCTCTCTCTCTTTCTCTCCCCTCTCCCTCTCTATCTCTCTCTCTCCCTCAGGAGAACTCGCGGAGGCCCCTCAGGGCCATGTCCGACCTGTGGGCAGCTGCTCATGGCTGCTGCTGCTGGTGTTGAGGGTCATGGAAGGTACCAGGAGGGTCTGAGGGTCTCCGGTCTCCCAAGGGTTAAGCCGGACCCTCGAGGTCTCCGCCCCGGACATCCCGGTTGTCATACTGAGACAGGACCATCCCCCAAGGGCAGGAGGCCCCTGGTCAGCAGGTCCCTGTCCCCGTATCTGCCTCTGCTGCTCCCCAGGCGCCCGCTGCCATACGACGTGTCTCTCTCCCGAGGATCCCTCAGGGACTCCGCCAGGCTCAGGTCTGGGTGTGATTCAGTTTCCCTTCCCAGCAGTTCTCCTCACAGATAATACACAGCTATGTTATGTCTTTGCCTTTAAATGTTTAATTCACGGATTCACGTATTTTTGACATTGTTTCTGGAGTAGGTGCTTTGGCCTTTCAGTGGGGCAGTAGAAGGTGAGTTACTGCCAGTACCAAGTATCATTGCAACACTGAGTCATCACTGCTCCAGGTGCTGAGCAGATCCAGCTCACGTGATAACCTCTGGAACTGGGTCCAGACGGTCCAAAGGCAGCACTTGAGTGTCTTAGATACCCCTAACATGCTGTGTGTCCCCAAGACTCCACCAGCTGTACCTCTATCTAGTTAACTGTAACCACACGGTACTGTTGTGGCAACTTATTTTATTGTATCAAGTTATTTTTCACTCCCATCCACTCACAATCCCAGTGCCTCTTTTCCTTCACACAATACCTCTTATCCAACAACCAGAAGAACCCAGAAGAACTCAGACTTCATGTGGAATGTTCTGGGCTTTGTCCTGATCACCTGGTTAGGGAGACTCGGGAAGTCTATGGAACCCGTACATCATCCATGGGGCCAGATTTTCAAAAGTGTCTTCTGGTTTTGATAGCTTTGGACGTCAATGAAGGTCATGACTGTCAGATCAAGCAGATGATGATCATATGGTCAGGACACAAGTCCAAATACTAGTCTGAAGGGCAACTAGTGTGTAGTACTGCTAGGCGATTCACAAAAAGTACAGATAGAGAGTGAGGCAGGACATCAGGCACAGAAGATTTCACTGTATCACTGTAATCCCATTATTCAGCAATTTGCTCGAGTGGGTACCAGTAACATCTGCATTCATCCTAGCCCTGAGATTTTAGCAGCCTCTCCTTACTTGTCCTTCCCAATGGTGCCTCATTGGAGGCTCTTTCAAGGTCAGGGGAATACATTGTTAGTGTATTGGGCATATTAAGTACACCACAGGAGCTTGCCAGGCTCTGCCGTACAGGCGGGATACTCTCAATAATTTGCTGGGTTCTCCAAGAAGTGGAACTAGACGATAAGGGAGCTTGGTTTTATAGTCTTTGGATCTTGACCGTTGATGGGATTATATTGTGCCGGGGGCAGTTGGTTGGTGTAAAGCCTAGCTACTAGAAGATGGGGGATCTGGGTAGAAGAGGCCCAGTCCTGATCCAAGCAGGCTTGAAGATTTCAGTTCTCGGATCTACGCACCTGGGTTCCTCTGCTAGTTCCTTCTTGCGTGAGGCTCGTCTGAGCATGTGGAGAGTGGCCTTGAGCATGGCCGTGACTGGGTACTGGAAGTCTGGAGCTTCTGGGGTTCTGCTCAGGGCGGAGAGGGAAACTCAACCCACTCCCTCCGAGGGGCCCTGATGAAGACAGCCTGGTACACGGGCAGGAGACTCTGCACTAAACAACTACTAACACTAAATAGCCACTGAAACAGCAGATTTATATCCTCATGAGTGCTGGGGACTTGCTATTTACTGCCCACTTCAGGTTACTGGAAGATAAGTCACAGATAGCACGACATGCAGTAAGTATCTGGAGTTCAGACAAAAATCACAAATGCATTGGTGAAATGACAAATATTACCTTTCAGGACCTTTCAGGACCTCAACATCGGAAAATAATTTGGAGTCTAAATAACAATGAGAGGATATAAAAGACAATCCATTAAGTTAAAATCAGTAGAAATAAAAGCTTAACAGAATAAACCACCATTTTCAAAAATAATCAGCTTAGAATTAGAACAGGGTGTTTCACATTATGACAAGAGAGGTTCTTCAAAATGCATGCATAGCTCAACAAATTACATGATCTGAACAATCAGAGGAGGTTAGCTGAACAATCAGAGGTGGTTGTCTACACAAATTTTATACAACAAAATTGAACATTTTATAAGTTTCTTATCTAATGAATTTCTTTTCTAAGTAATATTAGGCAGTTATAAGAATTGACAAAATATCACCGTTTTCTGCATCATGGATGGAACTGGAAATAACATATTTAAGTGAAGTTTGTAGAGGAAGAAGGACAAATACAGACAATCTCATTCAACTGTGTTACACAGAGAACAGAGCGTCAGCATGAACAGGATGCAATGATAACGGCCCCTGAATCCTAACCCCACTTTGGGGTTCTTGAGAGGAGTCGGGTAGGGGCTTAGATCGCTGGGAAGAAGAAGGTGAGCACAGGAGCCACAGCAGAGTGTGGAGCCTGGGGGAATTTGGTGCTGGGAGAAGAGCAGGGAGTTTGTGACCCATCAGCATCAACACTCAGACTATTGTCATCGTGTTCCCTCAGTGACAATAGAGAAGGTAAAGGGAGAAACCTCTCCTTTATGTGAAAAGGAATGATGTTGATTGAAGAAAAATCGACTTCACCTGACCTAGCAGGACATCATAATCTTTAGTGGACTCTGAGACAGGAAGAGGAATGAGCAAATATGTAATAGGAGAGAAAGTAACGACTAAAATGTATAAACATAAAATATTAATTTTTTTCATATATTTTAACAAAACAGTAAAGTTGGCGACCCCCTTAAAAGCTCATGTCCCTGCCCATATGACTCAGGGCAAAGCCCTGGAGTCCTGGAAGCAGAGAGGCCCCTGATGGTTCCACGCACCCCTGCAGATCCTCCTTCTCCTTCAGCAAGTTTGTGTCTGGACTCACAGTGACTTGAGTTCACTGTGTGTTATTTCCACAATAATACACAGCTGTGTCTGCAGTTACTGAGTTGCTCAGTTTTAGGTAAACTTGGTTCTTGGAAGTGTCCCTGGTAATGCTGATTCAAGACAGAAGACTTGGGTTATAGTATGGGCTTCCAATATTACTTATAACACCAATCCAATCCAGTCCCTTTCCAGGAGCCTGGCGGACCCAGTGTACACCATAGCTGGTTAGAGAATCCAGAGACTGAGCAGGTCAGGTAGAGCGTCTCTTAGGGCGTCATCAGGCTTGGTCCTGACTCCTACTGCTGTACCTCGGACAGAACACCTAGAGACGGAGACCCACAGTGAGTCACGCTCTCAGAGGCCCATGCCCACCTTGGAGCCTCTGTCCAGGGGATACTCTCATCCGGGAGCTGCCACCAGAAAGATGAGGAACCAGCGCTGATGCACATTCCTACCCACGAGGTCCATGATTTCAGACACCGGGTCAGGGGGAGAGGGAGCCTGAGTTGGAGTGAATGTGAACGTGGTTTTAATCCTGGGTCTCGAGTGCAGGTTTGCATGGGGGAGCCTCTGTAGAAAAACGAGGGGACCCGGAAGAGTCTGGTGTGTGGGCTCCCTGGGAGGAGGTGCTGACTGTGGCTCAGAGCATTCAGGCCTGTCCCTGGGGCCCTTGTCAGAGCCGGGCCTCTTCCTCAAGCACAGAAAACGTGCTGAGGAGCTCTCAGGAAACAGGAATTGCTGAGGGGGAAACGGCAGCTGTGGAGGAGAGTCCACGTGTCTCAAGTCCCTGATGACCAAACCCAGACCCCAGGGCCTCTACCCTGTAGACAGGCCCCTTTCCCTCCGTGTCACTTTGTGGTCGCTCCTGTTCTCCCACTGTGAGTGCAAATCCTGGGGCCTAATAGACAGTGTCATTGTCCCTGTGAATTCTGACTTGGCCTGGTCCAATCCACGTCAATCAAATTTTACAGTGTTTTTTCATTCATTTATCTTAAAGAATAAAAATCCCTTTTCCTTGAGTAGGTTCACTCTGAAATATTCAAGGCATTATAAGGATGGATTTCGGAAGGGAGAACGTTGGGAACGACATACCCATCCTGTGGAATTTGGTATGTCGGCAAGTGGACATGGCTATCGAAGAGATTTGAGTAGAAGTCATGGATAATCTTCTCCATTGCCGTTCTGGAGGATGTGATGGATCCATCAGGACGTCGGAGGGCAGTCATCTTGGTCTTATAGTTGGCGAAGGACAGGCGGGCGTTACGAATACTTTTCCCGGCTTCTGCCGCATCTACCAGTACTTCTGCTCTTCTCTCTTTGAGGTCTTCCTTGATCGCATCTCTGCACTGCTTTGCAAGCTCGGACGTTAGCTTGCGGTTGCCTGAGGCATGCGCCAAACCACGCTGGCGAATTAGCTCAAGAGTTTTCGAAGATAGGCGACTTTTTGTGGCTATCTCTCTCTTGGCGTTCCTCGCACATTCATGGATGTGCTGAACCAGTCGATCGTATTCCTCGTCAATGTTGTCAACAATGGCATCTTCCCATGTTGCCGCAATAGTACCAAAGAGTTCCCAGTTGGTGGTCATTCTGGGAGTTCTCTTTTTGAACTTTGCAGCCCTTTCTCCCCGCTCTGTGAAGTAGAATTTTGCACGAAGGAGACGGTGGTCCGATCCCGTTCGAAATTTTGGGACAACAGCGACATCAGTCAGGCAAAACCGTCGATTGAATATGATGTGGTCCATTTCGTTGTGGAATCGTCCACCGGGAGACTCCCATGTCCATCGTTTAGATTCTGCCTTCTGGAACTGTGAGTTACCATGAATGGTCTTGGTCGACATGATGAACTCAGACAGTCTCTCACCCTGTTCGTTCCATTCTAGGCCATGGGTTCCGATGTGAAGTTCTTCAGCTGATCTTCTCGGTCCTATCTTGGCATTAAAATCACCCACAATGATCTTGTAGAAGGTGTGGTCTTCTTTATAGAACTTCTCTAGCTCCATGTAGAACTTCTCGATTTCTCTTTCATCATAATGAGATGTTGGTGCGTAGACAACGAAGATAGAAACTGCAGGCAGTGAGCCACATCTATTCAAATGTAAACGTCCGATTCGGGTTGTTAGGCATTCAAATGAATCAATGCTCTTGGCCAAGTTTGTGTTGACAAGGACACCGACGCCTCCAACACCTCTTTTATCGCATGTTCCGAGGAACAATTCTTCTCCAGTGTCGAAAACGGCATGGTGAGATTCGTGTCTTCTTGTCTCGGTCAGACCAATGATGTCGTACTTGATCATTTGCGCTTGTACCATCAGGTCCTCGATGGATGCATCTGATGCTAGCGTACGTGCATTGAAAGTACAGACGATCATTTTTGTCTTCCTTCGTTGTGGCAGCCTAGGTCGGCCTTGAGATTTTGTCGGCCTCTCCTTTCTCATCCTTCTCAGTGCTGCCATGTCGGTGAAGCCTTCAGGGTCAGGTGAATGAGACCAGTTGTATTTACTGGTTTTGGCATATCGAATACACAGCGGATAGCTTGCCAGGCTCTTCCGTGCGGGCGGAATACTCTCGGTAGCTTGCCAGTCTTTCCGAGAGGTATAGAGGCTTTTGGGGTGACCTCTAATCACCCTTGTAGGTGTTACCATATTTGAACCCTATCAAATATGGTACGACAATTCCAGAAGACGGGTATTTAGTGTCTTATGATGTGTCCCGCGCGGGTCCGGAAAGCGTCCTGGAGTGTGGCGACGGCTGGGTAGTGGAAGTAGTGTCCGACACGCCATTTCGTCAGTAAAGAAGCAAAGAGCACCCGGCCCAGACAAGGTCAGACCTGAACACCTGAAGAACCTGCCGTCAGTACTCATCAATACACTGGCTCGGCTCTTCACTCGCTACCTGTCTGAATGCAAGGTTCCATCTCAATGGAAAACCAGCAGGACCGTACTACTGTTCAAGAAGGGAGACATCCATGACATTGGCAACTATCGCCCGATCTGCCTATTGTCTGTCATCTACAAGTTGTTCACTCGAGTCATCCTGAATAGGATTGGCAGAACACTAGATGAAGGACAACCATGCGAGCAAGCAGGGTTCCGCAAAGGATTCAGCACCATCGACCATATCCACACGATAACCAAACTCATTGAGGTTTCTCGGGAGTTCAAGATGCCGCTCTGCTTAACGTTCATTGATTTAAAGAAGGCCTTTGATTCTGTTGAGACGGAAGCGGTCATTGAAGCCCTAGCCAATCAGGGCATTCAAGCCCAATACATCAGGATCCTCCGTGAGCTGTATTGCGGATTCACTACCAGGATCTCACCATTCTACAAAGAAGTGATCGTTGATGTCAAGAGAGGGGTGCGGCAGGGTGATACCATTTCACCAAAACTCTTCAGTGCCACCCTCGAGAACATCATGCGACGACTGGCATGGGAAGGAATGGGAGTGAAGATAGATGGTCGGCAACTACACCACCTCCGCTTTGCTGATGACATTGTTTTAATAACACCAAACATCAGCCAAGCGGCACAAATGCTGGCCGACTTTGACCGTGAGTGTGGAAAGGTAGGACTACAGCTGAATCTTACGAAGACAATGTTTATGAGAAACAGCCTTGTTCCTGACGCCCCATTCGCTCTCAATGGAACGACCATCTCCGAATGCAACAGCTATGTGTACCTAGGTCGAGAGGTCAACATGACAAATGACCTGGCACCCGAGCTGCGCAGGAGGAAGAGAGCGGCTTGGAACGCCTTCAAGAACGTCGAAGAAATAGCTAAGAGGATGAAGAACCTCCGGCTCCGGGCACATCTCTTTGATTCCACTGTTCTTCCTGCATTAACATATGCCTCAGAGACCTGGGCCCTACGCAAACAAGATGAGAACGCCATTCAGGTCTCCCAAAGAAGAATAGAAAGAGCTATGCTTGGAATATCACGTTTCACTCAAATGAGAGAACGAATCCGGAGTTCTGACATCCGTCGACAATCAAGGATCAGGGACGCTGTCTCATATGCCAAGGTATCGAAAATCAGATGGGCTGGTCACGTAATGAGATTTAAAGACGACCGTTGGACTAGAGCTGTTACTGATTGGATTCCACGGGATGTCAAGAGACCGCGTGGCCGCCCACCTACCAGATGGTCAGACTTCTTTGTCAAGGTCATGAACGATCGGTTTGAGGCCCTCCATGTTCCCGGAGCGAAGAGATGCCATTGGGCTACACTAGCACGCGACAGGGACAAATGGAGACGTTACTGGCGCCCGCTCGAGCAAATCGACGACTAACGGGAAGTTAAGTGATTAAGTGATAAGGATGGATTTATTCTTTCTCACTGGTCTATTTAGGGGGCACGGAAGATGCCTCGCCTACTGACCTTGATGGTGTGGTTGGCCTAGTCAGGAGCACCTCAACCTGCTCTGTCCTGTATATAACTCAGCACCAGAAGATGACCGTGATCCTCAGGATCCTGTTATTGGGGATCATCACTGAGGAATTGCAGCCCCATCAGTTGCCTGAAAACAGCTCGTTTAGAGTCCTTAGCACACAGACTATTGGGCCTGGAACCTGGTCTTAGTGCTCAGACTCACACATTTTACAAGGGTACTCTTGCGCTAGCCCTGAACAATACCAGGCATGACCCTCCAACCCCTCCCAAATGCTTGGAACCTAGACACAGGCTGTGTCACATACATAAACCCCCTAATTCCATGGAGCATCAGAGGATTGAGTTTGATCTACGGCGCCAGAAAATATGCTCTGAAATTTGATGTTTAAAAAATCAGCATTAAGGATCAAAAATAATCTACATACTCAGCAGGGTCTACAAAATTCTTCTAAGGTAGACACAGAGACACACAAGTACAAACTCAGGCAACGTGAGGATTGAGATGAATGATGTCACACCTCAGGTACCAGCTGACTATAGGATTCACACACACTCTGGTATATAAGCACGTGACTCACTGTGTCTGTCCCCAGGTGTCCTGTCCCAGAGCTACTGCAGTGTCGAGACAGTGAATCCTCAAGACCTGACACCCCCCCCCCCCTTGCACTGTCTATGTATCTCCACAGTCAGCATTTTCCAGGAGAGCTGGGCCCCCAGATCTCAGGAAGAGGGCTGGGGTGCCTGGGGAATGTTGGGAATATTTTCTAAAGCTGATGCACTAAAGAACAACAGGAGACTTCCTTAAACGTAGGAAAGCTTGTTTTCACAAACCAATATGAACTGTAGATTAACAAGTTTTGTTTAATTTTCATCATATTATATTAGACACATTTCTTTTCCTTAACCTTCTTGACTCATGTTGTTTCTGTTTCACTCCTTCAGATGTAGAATAAATAAAATATTGTAGTTGTATAATTAGCAATGTATTCGAAACAGTGAAAGAAATAAATTAGAAAGGAAAGAAACCAGGAACAATCATTTTTATTTTATCATTGTTAGACAAGCCTCACATAACAGAAACTTTAAAATTTTGTTTTTCACAGAAACATGGGCAGGATAAAATGAATTGGAGCGTTTGTGCACACGTTAGTTTTCCCTCACCACTAGCATGATACCTGAGCACTACAGGGGAGACCAGGACAGAGACAGGAAGTAAAAACAGAGAACTCCCAGATATGACCCCCAAATTAAAGAAAAAACAGATTACCCATATTTGAATAGTACAGTTTTTCATAATTATTAGATATCCACTAGTTTTATTCTAAACTAGCCATTTACAATCATTACTGATAGTGTTGTTTCTAATCAGAAATATACCTTCAACATTACTCTTTATTATTGGTATCGAACCTTAAAAACTCAGTTCCCTAAGTGAAGAATTAATGGTGCACTTGAAATTTTAAAGAACTGACTTTGTAAGTTTCCCAGATCAAGAATGTTGCTTCAGGGGGTTCAGCATGTGAGGGGAGACAGGAAAGTAGATTCTAATCCACAAGTTTCTCTGTCTCGGGAGGACAGACCACAAACTGAGGTTGATTCATTTTTTTTTCATTTCATCATCCTGTTATTCGTCGATTGCCTCGAGCAGGCCCCAGTAACGTCTCTTTCATCCTAGCCCTGATATTATATTCAAGGCTATTTAGGAGAATGAGACCCATCATTGTTACTGGTATCTGGCATATTTGGTACGCCACGGGGAGTTTGCCAGACTCTGCCCTGTGGGCAGGCTACATTCGATAGGTTGATTCACAATGAGAAATTCAGTAAGAGTCACATCTGCAATGGTCTCCATGTGGGGCCTCAGCATAAGGAGGGTCCCTGAGCTCTGGGGTGTGGTATATCTGGAGAGAGTGGGGGCTCAGGGAGAGCATCAATGCTCTGGGTCCTTCCTCTTGTCTCACTGTGAAGGGGTCAGCAAAGTTCGTGTCACAGGACCTGGTCTCTCCTCTACAAGGGATGAGGTTGTGGAGAGGGAATGGAAAACCTGAATTTCCATTTGTGAGTGGATGAGGCATGGAAGGCCAGCCTATCCCAGATGGGTGACAAAGTAGAGACTACCTGGGTGCAGGTCAGAGGGCACAGAGTGTGTGTGTGAGAGCAGAAGTAAGTTGCCAGAACACAGCTGAGTGGACACCAGGATTTCATTTTCTGATAAAGTGACCCTTACCATGAGACCACGATAATCTCTGTAGGGTCAGAGGTTAATTTTGACAAGAGAATTATGTGCCCCTCAAGCCCCAGAGAAGTAATGGTTCCACTAGTGAAAACTTACATGAGAAAGAGTGAGGCAGATTCCTTCCCACCCACAGAGGGGATGGAGGACTCAGAGCCAAAACCCACAGAACAAAGTGCCCTTGGGGTCATCTGAGAGCTGAGTGGCAGATTAGGCCTGATCTCCACAGAAAGATGATTCATCTGGTCATGAGCAACGTTTCCTCAGGGGTGAGTCCTGATAGCCTCCTGGGGGCTTGCACCCCTGAAACTCACCCTGCTTCCTCCTGCAGGTGGTTTGTGTCTGGGCCCCCGTGGCCTTCCCCACACTGTGTCTCTCGCACAGTAGTACAGGGCCGTGTCCTCCCTCAGGCGGCTCATTTGCAGAGAGAGCGTGTTCTTGCTGTTGTCTCTGGAGATGGTGAATCGGCCTTCACAGAGTCTGCATAGTATGTACTACCACCAGTACTAATGTGTGAGACCCAATCTAGGCCCTTTCCTGGAGCCTGGCGGACCCAGCTCATATAAGAGTTGCCAAAATTGAATCCAGAGGCTGCACAGGAGAGTGTCAGGGATCCCCCGGGCTGCACCAAATCTCCCCCAGACTCCACCAGCTGCACCTCACATTGGACCCCTGCAAACACAAAGACATCCTGGTCAGGAAACTCTCCTCACACAGAGGATCTGCTTCTCCCATCTCTACCATGCTCTGTGTCTCTGTCACCCGTGAGTTACCTCCTATCACAGCCACCAGGAGAAGCCAGCTTAGCCCACACGCCATGGTGGTTCTGTGTGAATTAGGTTGGAGCCCCTGGGAACCCCTGAACTGACTCCTCTCCTGGAGCTGAGGCTGGCCTGGCCTGTTTACATCATAGCACGGAGAGGATCATTTGCATATCCTCCTCCTACATAAGTTCTGTTTGAATCTAAAGAGTAAGAGAAGGACTCCAGAGTAAGTATCAGGTTCAGGGGGTGACTTGTGACCTGGAAAAGATTCTATCATGCAATTATTATATGACAACAAATTTAATTTAATATATTTTGTCCTTATTTTTGATGACTATCATGTAATATCTACAGTCATATTTCTGTTTTATGCACCATTTGTAACTTAAAAACTTAAATACTTTATACCATATTCTCATAACGCATTGTAAGAGTTGGTCCCATTATTGAGACAAAAGTAATCCACTGAATGACACCAAGTTATGAATGAGTTGGGAACACAGAATTGAAACAGAATCAGGAGTAAGGCAGAATGGCCAGACAGCATAGCCCTGATATCTGGGAAACCTGAGCCATGATCCTGTGTCTGCTCTGTCTCTGATGTTTCTCCCAGAGGAAACATCTTTGTGGTTAAAGATGTTTGTCCTGATATCAAAGGACCTCAGATGTGTAAAAGCTTAGCTCAGATAGACTAAGTCAGGCAGCTAACCTAAGAATGTAGTTTTTCTGATGATTCCTGGTTCTAAGTGATAACTCTCACTGAGTTTGGGCATTCGAAGCTCTCACTCCACGAGCCTGTTAGTCCCTTGACCCCCACCCCTTCACTCTTAAATCTATCTTTAAAATACTCACAGCATCCCATGGTCTGTCCCTGTTCACCAGGATTTGTCTCCAATAACAAGAGATGTAGAGGCAGCAGAGGGGTAAGCTTCTTCCCTTGCATTGGGTGATCAAGGTTCACTCTTTGCACTTCGTATGGTTTCCCATGCCCCACCAGGAGCGACTCCTGAGTATCAAGCCATCAGTGTAACCAAAGTGGCACAACAACAAATACAAACCAACAGAGACTTAAGGATAGCACAGTGGCTGGGCACTTGCCTTGCACACGGCTGACCCAGGTTTGAAGTCTATTTTTCCACATGCTTCTCCCTGCAATTTCAAGAGTAATTTCTGAGAGTAGAGTCAGGAGTAATCCCTGAGAAACGCCAGGTATATCACCAAAACCAGAAAATAACTCACAAATGAAGCCAAACAAAATATGGGCTAGCTGCTGTCAAGAACTTCTTTCCTGTAATGAGAACCAATTGTATTTATTCTGAATTTCGCCTTTACCTGGAAGATGTTGGAAACTAGTGTGCATGGAGGTGCATGGGGTGTGACTCTTTTCATCAGCCCGATCCCACGTCTCCTTCTTACCCTGTCAATATTTGATTAGCAGTAAAAACCACAGGAGGCCATGCCCTACACAGAATACTGATTATAGATCATTAATGTTTCATGAGCGCTGGTATATATGGACACCTGTGCAGTGATCATGACACCCAAAACAGTGGATGAATCCCTCACCCAGTGTTTCCCCCTGGCCCATGTTATTCCCCCCCCACCCCACGCCTCACCCCTCCCTCATGTTCTCTGCAGTGCTTCCTGTTTGTGTAAGTTTATGTAGGGTGTGATAAGGAGATTCACTCTCAATAGTCTTCCACTCTTGGGATCTATTAAGGGATTTTACTCATGAATAAAGGCGTCGTGGATTGCTTTCAATAGTGGCCCTTTAAATAGGTCACAAGAGCTTTCAAGAAGGAGAAAAATGAGGAAAAGCTGTTCTACATCTTACATGAATATCAAAGAGAAAGCTATACAAATAATAACAAACAGGAAAGTACCGATTAATACTCACCCTGTCAGGCGTTGGAGTCCTGGGGGCTTGGTAGGGTGAGTGTGAGTTGGGAGAGTGAGGGTTTAACTGAGAGTGGAGCTGCTCTGGGAGTGATGGGGAGGAGTCCCAGGAAAGACGCTGGAACTGGGCATGGATAGGAGTGGTGGATGTTATGGAGGCTGAGTGTCTCTGTATTTTGACAGAATATTGGCCCACGTGGGTTTCTAACACATGGTGACACTCTGGCCCTGGTGGGCAGAGGCCTTTCCCAGGTGGCTCCCGAGTGCCCTCTGGTGGTGCGCAGCTCCTCTGCAGCTGCTCCCGTGTCCCCTGCAGGAGTTGGTGTCTGGGCTCCCCTGACATATCCACAGTTCCCTACAGAGTCACACCTCCAGGTTCACCTGCTCTCAGGCTGCTCCCCTGCAGGCAGATCACCAGGTTCCTGGGTCTCTGGAGACGGTGAATCAGCCCCCCGCAGAGAGTCAAGGGTTGATTGTCCTGCCACAGTCTTCTCCTTTCCCAGGGTCTGGTGATCAGGTCATCCAGGAGCTGCTGACTAGAGTCTGCACTGGAAAGACTTTGTCTCTGTCTCTGTCTCTATCTCTGTCTCTGTCTCTCTCCCTCTCTCTCCCTCTCTCTCTCTCTTTTCTCTCTCTCTCTCTCACTCTCTATCTCTCCAGGTTAGGCTTTCAGTGATTATATCTTCTTAATTGAGATTGGAGCCTTCCACATTACTTCCCACCCAATGTCCAATTTTCTGTGCTAATCCTGTTTGATTGAGTTATAAAGTTTTTGATAGTCGCTCCAGAAAATCCACAGTTTTTAACGGGGAAATATAGCTGAAGTTAAATCTTTAACTGGTGGCAGCTTTGGGGCATGTGTGTGAGTGCCTGGGCTTCCAGAAGTACAGAAAGATGGCGGGGATGTAACATAAATATAAATCAGAGGAACAATGAGAGATATCATGGTGAAAGTCCTACATCAGGAAAAGACTCAAAAGAATAAGAGTTGGGATGTTGTCAAATGCAAATCTGTTTCCTCATTAGCTTGGAATGTTGTCTGATTTGATGTCTATGAAAAACAGTAGGAAATTTCTCTATAAAGTGAAAATAGAGTTTTTATATAACAAACTGATTCAAGCTAGATACCTTCACCTAAAGGTGAAAATATCAAATTAAGATAACATAAATTGAAGCATTTGATATACTGGCTAGGACACGGAAATGATCTTAATGCTTAATGTCAGGTTCATGGGTAATTATTTGTGGGGTATATACAAAAAGGAATACTGAGCAGTAGTTAAAAAAAAAAGACAAAATAGCAGCATTTTCTGCACCATGAATGGAACTAGAGAATATCACATTGAGTAAATTTTGTCAGAGGGAGAAGGACAAATTCAACAATCTCATTCAACTGTGGTACACAGAGAACAGAGCGTCAGCATGGACATTATGCAATGTTAATGGCCCCTGAACCCTAACCACAGTCTGGGGTTTCTGAGAGGAGTCTGGTGGGAGCTTATATCACTGGGAAGAAGAGGCTGAACACAGGGGCCATAGCAGAGTGTGGGGGTCTGTGGGAATTTGGTGCTAGGAATAGTGCAGGGAGCTTGTGATTCACAAGCATCAACACCCAGACTGTTGTCATCATGTTTCCTCAGTGACAATAAAGGATAGAGTGGGAGAAGCCTCTTCTTTCTGTATACAGGAATGATATTTATTGGATGAAAAATCAATGTCACCTGACCTAGCAGGACAGACAGTCTCAGTGTCTCTCTGAGACTGACTCTGAGACAGGAAGAGGAAAACACTAATTTGTATTAGAAGAGGAAGAGCTAAAATGTATATACTTGGGTTTTTTAAGTTTGTAAAAATATAATAAAGAGGAAAATGATTCTCCCAAAAGAAGAAATATATGTAAAAACAAATGAAAAAGAAAAAATAGAAAGTGACTTCTTACTGGCCCTTTCCCCCCTTCCCTTGGCACAGCTCTGGATCACCTGGAGCAGAGCGCCCCCTGGTGGCCACATTCACCCCTGCAGCTCCCCCATCTCCCTCAACAGGTTGTGTCTGGGCTCACAGGGACTTGCCCTCTCTGTGTGTTTTCTGGCACAATAATACACGGCTGTGTCCTCAGTTACTGACTTGCTCAGTATTAGGTAAACCTGGTTCTTGGAGGTGTTCCTAGAGCTGCAGAGTCAGGACTGATGACTTGGCTTATAGCATGTTCTTCCATGATACCCTAGCACCAACCCAATCCAGAACCTTTCCAGGGGTCTGGCGACTCATAGTCGCTTAGAGAGAATCCAGAGACAGACCTAGCAGGTGAGGGACAGCGTCTGCGAGGGCGTCACCAGGCTTGGTCCCGACTCCTGCAGCTGTACCTGGAACAGGACACCTGGGGACAGAGACCCACAGTGAGTCACGGACTCAGAGGCCAAATGCCTACCTTGAAGTCTATGTCCAGGGGATACTCACATCCGGGAGCTGCCACCAGAAAGAGGAGGAAACAGCGCTGACGCATGTTCCTGCCCATGAGGTCCATGATCTCAAAAACTGTGTCAGGGGCGAGGGAGTCCAAGTTGGGATGAGTGTGAACGTGGTTTTAATCCTGGGTCACGAGTGCAGAATGGCATGGGGCAGCCTCTGTACAGAAAGGAGAGGGCCCGGGGGAGGCTGGTGTGTGAGCTCCCTGGAGGAGGTGCTGACTGTGGCTCAGAGCGCTCAGGCCTGTCCCTGGGGTCCTGTCAGAGCCAGGCCTCTTCCTACAGCACAGGAAACGTGCTGAGGAGCTCTCAGGAAACAGGAATTTCTCAGGGGGAGATGGCAGCTTGGTAGGAGAGTCCCCGTTTCTCAGGTCCCTGATGACTAAACCCAGACCCCCAGGGTCTCTACTCTGTAGAGAGTGTCCCTCGGTGGTGCATCATGTTCTCCTACTGCAAATGGAAAACCTGGAACCAAACAGGCAGTGTAGCTGGCACAGGAAATTCTGACTTAGCTCCGTCCAATCCATGGTAGTCAATTTTAACTCTATTTACTCTCTTATCTTCCATGAACATTCCTTACCCTGAAGCAGCATCATTTCCTAATTTCAAGTTTGTTATTAGGATGGATTTTTTTTTAATTTTCACTGTTAAAGGTTTTGCATTGGGACAAGGAAGATGCTTCTGCCTACGTGACCTTTCTGGTGTGGTTGGACTGGATAACAGCACCTAAACCTGGCCAGCCCTGTGTACAACTCGGTGTCCAAAAGATAATCATGAACTCCAGGACCCTATTCTCGGGGTTCATCACTGAAGAATCTCAACTAACGTTTGATGCTTAGAAAGACCCAGTAAAGGGTCCTCAGCACACAATCTATTGGGCCAGAGGTTTGGTCTTTGTGTAAAGACTCACACATGTTACAAATGTACAGTGTGCAAGCCCTGAGCAGTAACACATGAGGCCCTACCCAAATGGATGTAACCTAGACACACTCTGTGTCACATAAGTGTACTCCTAATTCCATGGATCACCAGAGCGTCGAATTAAATCTATGGAACCAGAAACTGTGTTTTATAATTTGATGTTTTAAAAAGTCAGCATGTGGGGCTGGAGCAATAGCACAGCAGGTAGGGCATTTGCCTTGCACTCAGCTGACCTGGGTTCAATTCCCAGCAGCCCATATGGTTTCCCAAGCAGCACGAGGATTAATTCCTGAGTGCATGAGCAAGGAGTAACCCCTGTGTATTGCCAGGTGTGACACTAAAAGCAAAAAAAAAAAAATTAGCATTAAATATCAAAAGTTATCAAAACACCCATCAAGTTAAACAAGATTCTACCAAAAATAAACACAGAGATAGACAAACAGCAACTCAGGGAACATGATTATTGAGAAGGGTGAGTATTAAACCTCATGTACCTGATGACTCTAACAGAATTAATAAACATTCTCTTATATAAAGCACATGACTCGCCGTGACTCTGTCCCAGAGCACCTGCAAGCCCAGGACGGTGAACCCTCACAGATCCGACACCACCTGCACTGTTTCTGTGAGTTCCACCACTGGCAGCAGTTCCAAGGGAGCTGGACCCCCGACCTCACATATAGTCTGGAGACGATGAGGAGATGAACAAAGATGGGACTGTTTCCTAAAGATGCAACATAGACAACAGGGAACATTCTTTTTTTTTTAGAATCTTTATTTATTTTTTAAATTTTATTGAATCCGTGAGCTACTTACAAATTTTCATGTTTGGGTTACAATCACACAATGATCAAACACCCTTTCCTCCACCAGTACACATTCCTCACCACCCCCAGTATACTCCCCCTTCCCTGCCCTCCCCTTGCCTCCATGGCAGACGATATTTCCCATACTTTCTCTCTCTAGTTTTGAACATTATGATTTTAAATACAGGTACTGAGAGGTCATCATGTTTGGTCCATTATCTACTTTCAGCACACATCTCCCATCCCGACTGATTCCTCAAGCCACCATTTTCTTAGTGATCTCTTCTCATTTCCATCTGCCTTCTCCACTCCACTCATGAGGTGGGTTTCCAGCTATGGAGCAACCCTCTTGATCCTTGTATCTACTGTCCTTGGGTGTCAGCCTCATGTTATGTTAATCTATACTCCAAAATGAGCTATGCTTGGAATATCACGTTTCACTCAAATGAGAGAAAGAATCCGGAGTTCTGACATCCATCGACGATCAAGAATCAAGGACGCTGTCTCATTTGCCAAGGTGTCGAAAATCAGATGGGCTGGTCACGTAATGAGATTTAAAGACAACCGCTGGACTAGAGCTGTTACTGACTGGATTCCACGGGATGTCAAAAGACCGCGTGGCTGCCCAACTACCAGATGGTCAGACTTCTTCGTCAAGATCATGAAGGATCGGTTTGAGGTCCTTCATGTTCCCAGAGCAAACAGATGCCATTGGGCTACACTAGCACGCGACAGGGACAAATGGAGAAGTTACTGGCGCCCGCTCGAGCAAATCGACGACTAATGGGAAGTTAAGTGATTAAGTGAAAATGAATGCAGTCTGTCGCTCTCTTTCTGACTTATTTCACTTAGCATGATAATCTCAATGTTTATCCATTCATAAGCAAATTTCATGATTTCATCTCTCCTAACAGTTGCATAGTATTCCATTGTGTAGATACACCAAAGTTTCTTTAACCAGTCATCTTTTCTAGGGTAGTTGGGTTGTTTCCAGATTTTGGCTACTGTGAACAGCTTTGTAATGAACATATAGGTACGGATGCAATTTCTACTGTGCTATTTTTCATCTTTGGGATATATTCCTAGAAGTGGTATTGCAGGGTCATATTGAAGCTCAATTTCTAGATTTTGAAGGACTATCCATATTGTTTTTCAGAAAGGTTGATCCAGTTGGCATTCAACAGGGAACATTCTTTTTTAAAATTAATTAATTAGTGTATTTTTAAAATTTTTTATTAGTGAAACATCATGAGGTACAGTTGTAGACTTACAAAGTTTTGTGATTGGGTTTCAGTTATACAATGATCAAGTACCCATCCCTCCACCAATGCCCATTCTCCACCACCAATGATCCCAGTAGCCCTCGCATCCCCCCATGCCCCCATCTCCCCCCACCTCTGTGGCAGGGCATTCCCTTTTGTTCTCTCTCCTTTTGGGTGCTGTGGTTTGCAAAAGAGGCATTGAGTGGCAATCATGTTCGGTCTATAGTCTACTTTCACCATGCATCTCTCATCAACAGAGAACATTCTTGAATCTATAAAAACTTATTTCCAACCACCAACTTTGACTGTATATTTTATAAAATATTTTTAAAAATTTCAACATATTAAATAAGATGCATTTCCATTTTCAATGCTTCTTGACACATTTTGTAGTTGTCTCACTCTTACAGATGTATACAAAAAATATCCTTGTTTATCATTTGGAATTTATTAGAAAGATGGTAAGAAGTCAATTAGAAATTAATAAAAGTCTAGATTATCATTTTGTGTTTTCTCATTGTTAGTCCTGGATGAAAGAGTTAACTTTTAATTTTGTTCATAATAGCAATTTGGACAGATTCAATGAAATGCTCTCCATGTAAATGTCCCAAGATCATAATCCAGGACCACAAATTGATACCTGAGCACTATAGGTGGAACCAGGACACAGATAGGAAGTAAACACATAGTACTTCAGGTGTGCCCCCCCAAGTCAAGAAAAAATATAGATTTTCCATCACTTGATCATTTGACTTCCGGTTAATTGTCGATTTGCTCGAGCAGGCGCCAGTAACGTCTCCATTTGTCCCTGTCGCATGCTAGTGTAGCCCAATGGCGTCTGTTCGTTCTAGGAACACGAAGAGCCTCAAACCGCTCGTTCATGATCTTGATGAAGAAGGCTGACCATCTGGTAGGTGGGCGGTCACGCGGTCTTTTGACATCCCGTGGAATCCAGTTGGTAACAGCTCTAGTCCAGTGGTCGTTTCTAAATCTCATTACGTGACCAGCCCATCTGATTTTTGGCACCTTGGCAAACGAAACAGCGTCCCTGATTCTTGATCGTCGACGGAGGTCGGAACTCTGGATTCTTTCTCTCATTTGAGTGAAACGTGATATTCCAAGCATAGCTCTTTCAATATAGATTTTCTATATTTGGAAAATATTATTTTTACATAATGACTAGATATACATCATTTTAAGAAAATTAAACTTACTTATTTTGAATTGAACCGTGAGATACACAATTACAAAGTTGTTCATGACTAAATTTCAAACATATAATGTTCCAAGACCCGTCCCTTCACCAGCATACATTTACCACCACCAATGTGCCAAGTTTTTCTCTTGCCCTTCCTCACCCAAGCTGCCTCTATGGCAGGCAGGCACTATTCTTCTCTCTCTCTCTTTCTCTCTCTCTCTTTCTCTCTCTCTCCATCCCTCTCTCTCTGTCTGTCTGTCTCTCTGTGTCTGGTATGTCTCATTGTGGAATTATTGTTTGCAAGACAGATACTGAAAGGTTATAGGTATATCCCTTTACCTACTTTCAATACTCAGTTCATGCCCAAAGTGATCAATTTCAACTATTGTCATGCTGGTCCGTTCTCTATCCTAACCGCCCTTTGCCCAACACACACTTTTGGCTGGGTTCAAACCGTGTGCCAGTTCTTCTGGCTCCTGTTTTTCCTGGACTTAGATATTAGCTCATACTATTTAAAAGAAAAAACTCAACCTCATTGAGGTTTCTCGAGAGTTCAAGATGCTGCTCTGCCTAGCGTTCATTGATCTAAAGAAGGTTTTTGATACTGTTGAGACTTTGATTCTATTGTCAATTCACACAGAGCACAGTGGGGAGACAGAGAACAGTCTGACACTCTAGAACTGTAAGTAGCACTTCAGTCACTAAGGAGGCCCATCCAGGTGCCTGCTCTGTACAGAGGCAGGAATAGTGCATTGAGAACAACCCTCGAGTTCTGATTTCTGCACTGCCCTGTCACAGGAATCTGTCTACGTCTTTCTGCTCTACCACACTGACTGTCGAGGCTGGCCTTCATGTCGTGCCCCTGCTTCTGTGTTCTGCATTGACCTCAATTGGAACTTTTGCCCATATTGTGCTTATTGTGCCTTCAAGAATTGAAGGGTCGTCCTGATTCATGTATGTTCAATGTTCTCCTAGAGGAGGGAACAAAAACTCTCACATCAGATATGAGCATTTTCCCTGTCATTTGGAAGGTCTTATTCCCTTTTTGGAAATTGACCATTTTAATAGTTTTTGTAACATTTTTCAAAGTGAAGCTATGAATTTTGGATCTGCATAAGAAGAAATGGTTATAGTCCAACCACAGAAGCACCTATATTCCCAGTAATACTGTGGTCTGCATGACTGATAGCCCGTCAGGTAGTCATGCTGTCTGAGGCTTCTCTAGAGTGTGCATTTGTGCATGGATTTATGTCCTCTATATCAATTGAGAGAAAGTGATAAATTATGATTATTTATTCCCAGATTTCAAGGCATGCACAAAATTAATGTCTCACTCAATATCGTATATTTCCCAGGAATATTGGTCAATTGGTGAGGTCAGATCCAGGTAAGCTCAGCTGGGATGTGTGACCCAGGGATGGAAGGAGCAGCTCCTGAGGCCTCGCTCTATATCCTGTCTGCTGGTCCATACTACTGCCAGCCTTCCTGGGCAAACCCCAGACTGTGTGTCTGTGTTTGGGTCACAACCTTCCCCTGAGGTGGGCTTAGGTGTCCCAAGATCAGGACTTCACAGATCCTGAGCATTTACTTACCACCACATAAAGTAGAAATGTCACTATGGTTCCTTTAATATAGGTCATCTCCTCCACTGTCCCTTATCCACGGCTGGATTCGACTCAGAAAAATGGAGATACAAACATGCACAGAGGGGAAGGGCTTCACAGAAACTCCATATGAGGGTCATGCCAATGCTCAAATTTCATTTTAGAGAAAAATATTTTTGCTTAGATACACAATTTTTTTCTTTTTAGGTCACACCCGGTGTTGCACGTGGCTTATTCCTGGCTCATGCACTGTGAAATCACTCCTGGCAGTGCTTTGGGGACCGTATGGGATGCTGGAAATCAAACCCGGTTTGGCCTCATGCAAGGCAAATGCCCTACCCACTGTGCTATTGCTCCAGCCCCTTAGACACAGAATTTAAAATATAATGTGTGACAATAGTAGTCTGCCATTTGTAGATCTACAGTTCATGAATGCGCAGTGATATCAGTCTAAACTTTTATATGGTTCTTCATGTGCCATTGGGGGCTATCCACTGGAAAATTCTAGAAGAAAATACGAGTGACACCAGGTATTCTAGAGAGAAGCCATCTTCCTCTGGGCTGTTGCTGAAGGACAGAGAGAGGTCCTGAGCGTTTCCCTCAGATGAAACCCGGCCCTCTGAGCCCCGTTCTGTGTCTCAGACTCTGACGCTCTGAGGAGGAAGTCCGGAGTATCCGCGTCCCTGTCGTCTCCTCACCCGGCACAGCTGCAACCCCCTCAGGTTTTTGACACACTCAGTATGTGGTTGTCACACTGTGTCTCTCGCACAGTAATACACAGCTGTGTCCTCAGTGCTCAGCCTGCTCAGTTCCATGTAGGCTGTGTTCTTGGACTTGTCTGCAGTGAGTGTGAGTCTGCCCTGGAACTTTGGGGCGTAGATTGTAACACAACTGTTAGGGTTTATCCATCCCATCCACTCGAGCCTTTGTCCTGGGACCTGCCGCACCCAGTGCATCCAGTAGCTGGTGAAGGTGTATCCGGATGCCTTGCAGGAGATCTTCACTGATGTGCCAGGTTTTCCCATCTCAGCCCCTGACTGCACCAGCTGCACCTGGGAGTTCACAACTGTGGACAGCAGACAGGAGTGGGTGGACTCCACTTGACTGGCCCCGTTCCCTCAGCCCAAGACATAGCGACGCTTACCTGCAGCCACTGCCACCAGAAAGAGAATTCTCCAGGTCCAGTCCATGGTGGGGAACGTGCACTCAGGTGCTTCTGAAGGTGTGAGTGTGCCTGCTGTGTGAGGCTGTCAGGACTCAGACACATCTGTATTTAACTCAGTGTCCCTTGTGTAATTTGCATATTCATGAGGAAGTAGAACTCATAGCTGAAGGCCTGGTTCAACGTGAGAAGGGGCTGGTGGAAGTCACCGGGTCCATCCTCAAGGGGAGTGAAGAGGTCCACGGTCTGATCCTTCTTTGGGGAGATGAGATCCTACCCTTTCCCAGGACTCTGTGCACACAGAGCTCCGCCTCCGGAGGCCAAGCCCTTTTAGGACCTTCCATTCAGGGCCTCCCCCCCCCCCCAACGTCTGTATGGCCTGAAAACATCTGGACACTCCTGGGCTTTGAGGTTATTTCTGGAATCCTTTCTCTCTGTGACCTTCTCTCCCCAAGGGATACTTTCCAAGGGAAAACTCCCCAAGGTATACTACAATGAGACTACAGAACCATCTTTATGCCCCAGTGGTTTCCATTGGCGATATTAAGAAGTGCAGAAACACCACCTGTATACAAATTTTACTGCCTTATGATATGATAAATGTTCCTCCCCAAACATAAGTATGCACAATTTCTTCGGGTGACCTATACTTAATTTAATTTTGGTTATTTCAAGAAAGCAAAATTTAATTTTGGAGTTTTAAAATTTTATTATTTTTTAAATTAAATCACCATGAGATACACCATTAAAAAGCTGTTCATGATTAGACTTCAGTCATACAGTATTCGTGTTTCTGAGGAGAAGCGCCTTAAGCCTGCAATTATGTGCTCTTGGGACTTGGCGTTCCCTGCAGCTGATCCCCACCCTGTACAGAGAGCCTCTGGGATCTCAGCGGCATTAACCTCTTGGCATCTCTATCAGAGGATTGACTCCTGGGCCTTCACTTCAGAAGCTTGTTCACAAATGATATTCTTTTATGCATCTCGTTTGGGTTTTGAGCCATACCCGGAAGTTCTGAGGGCTTACTCCTTTCTCTTTGCTCAGAATCCCTCAAGTAGATGCATCCTAGTAAAATATTGTCAAATAAAATAGTTATGTTGTCATATTTATGTTGCCAAGGCGTCAAAAATCAGATGGGCTGGTCACGTAATGAGATTTAGAGACGACCGCTGGACTAGAGCCATTACTGACTGGATTCCATGGGGCATCAAAAGACCGCGTGGCTGCCCACCTACCAGATGGTCAGACTTCTTCATCAAGATCATGAACGATAGGTTTAAGGCTCTTCGTGTTCCTAGAACGAAAAGATGCCACTGGGCTACACTAGCATGCGACAGAGACAAATGGAGACATTACTGGTGCCCGCACGAGCAAATAGACGATTAACTGGAAGTCATGTGATCAAGTGATCAAATAGTTATATACATATAAAAATTGTAGGAGACACTGAGTGTTCTTTGCTGAAATTATGTAAAAATGATACACTGAATAATTCAGTAAAATAAAAATAATATAAACCATCAAACTAAGAGTATTTAAGTATTACATAAAGATTTTTAACACAAATTTTATATTAAATCCGCTGTTAATGAAGACCTTAAGAATGAGGCAAGAGTGTAACACAGCTGCCAACAAGTTTATTCTATAGCTGTATTAGTGGAACAAATATAAACAAAAAAGAAATGACTAGAATACGATTAATAAAGCTTTATAACTTATATGTTTTGATCTCTGATTTTTTCAGTGACATAGAATAGTATTATTTAAAGAAAATTACTTAGAGAAATGCAAGGGTAGAGAAAAAGAGAGTACATGGGCTTCTCCAACTGGGGAAAGTCATTGAGTTCTGATTTCTGGTCAGACATGCTGGAAGTCTAGAAAACGTCTTTCTACCCAGCACAAGTGAAAATCTGAACAAGTAAAACTCGGAGATTCACTTTCTATTTTTTAGTGAATACCAGGAAAAGAGAGATGGAGAGAGAAGTAAAATAATATTATCTAAAGAAATTTGCTTAGAGAAATTCAAGGTTTATGTTTGTGTGTCAGAGAGAGAGAAAGAGAGAGAAAGACAGGGACAGTGAGACAGACATACACAGAGAGAAAGAGAGATGGCATAAGATTAACAGAAAAGTTAAAGACAGCCTGCCCACACACAAAATCTGTTCATCTTCATGTGAGTCATCTTTCTCCTTTATTGATCCCTAGTATCATATATGGGCTCTCTCTCTCTCTCTCTCTCTCTCTCTCTCTCTCTCTCTCTCTCTCTCTGGTCTATGAATTGTAATACAGACACTGAAAGGTTATCATGCATATCCCTTTAGCTACTTTCAACACTCAGTTCTTGTCCAGAGTGATCATATCTAACTCTTCCTATCATACTGATCCTTCTCTGTCCTTTGCCCTACACACAACACTTGTAACAAGCTTCCATCCTTTGACCAGTCCTTCTGGCCCCAGTGTTTTCTAGCCTCTTATTAATTTTATAAAAAAAAGTTTAAATCCCACATAAGAGTGCAATTATTCTATATCTTTTCCTATCTGTCTGACTCATTTCACTCTGCCTGATACTTCCCATGTCCTTCCATTTATAAATAAATTTCATAACTTCATTTTTCTCGTGGCTACATAGTATTCAATTGTGTAGATGAACTCTATTTCATCCAGTTTTCTGTTCTAAGACTCTCAGTGATTGTTTTAGATTTGGTAATTGTGAATAAAATATTGTGATACAGTATTATAGGCATGCAAATATATTTTCAAATTAGAGTTTTGGATACTTTGGGGTTAAAGACTATAGTGAAATTTCTGGGTCATACAGAAACTTAATTCTTAGTATATTGGGCAATATCCTATTTTTTTCCAAATAGGTCAATCCCATTGCTGTTCCCACCAGCAGATAATGAGGATTGCCTTTCCCCCACATCTATGCTAACACAGAACGTTTTGGTTCTTTGTGATGTGTGCCCTTCTCCCTGGTATAAGCTAATATTTCATTATTGTTTTGATTTGCATGTTTCTGATAAGTGACGGGGAAAATTTGTTCATACATTTTTCTGCCTCCAAGTCTACTTTAAGATGTATCTGTTTAAAATCCCAAATTTAGATGAGGTTTATTTTTTTGTTATTAGGTTTTACAAGAGCTTTATATATGTTTTATTAATCTTACATCAGACAAGCGGGCCCAGTAACGTCTCCATTGGAGACTTTGTTGTTACTGTGTCTGGCATATCAAATACTCTCGGTAGCTTGCTGGGCTCTCCGAGAGGGGCGGAGGAATCGAACTCGGGTCCGCTCGAGCAAATCGACGATCAACGGGAGGGCCTTTACCTTTACCTTTACCTTTTACATCAGACAAGAGGTGGGCAGATATTTTTCCCCAGTTTTTTGGTCGTTTTTTGATTCTGATCAACATTTCATTGACATTTATTGGGCCATTTAAAACAGATAGACTAACAACAAAAAGCATGAAATGGGTGAAAACTTTAGCTCCACGTTGATACCAAAATAATTAGTTTATAAGAGGGAGATTTAAAAAAGAAGGCAGAGAATCATGTGTTTGAACTAAGCTGAGATTAACCATTTGCTGGTGACACAAAACGTTTGTCATAGGCTGACCACAATCACAAACACAGTCACCGTCAATGTTGAGTGTACAAACAGCCAAGAGAGTCGGTGAGTCCTCAGGTGGAATTGTGATCAATGTGAGTGGATCATTGCAGGTTCAGAGTCGGGACACACCTCACGTGTGTTCACAGCGCAGGGCCTCACTCAGCCTCTGTGGACACAGCAAGGTCCTAGGATGTGGGTTCTCCTACTACAAGCAACAGGTGAAACAAGATCGACTCTGAACTCACTCCCCACTGCCTTCTCAGAGAGTCACAAGGGTCAGCACTTCTCCATCAAACAAGATGAGTCTAGGGTACTTTATGTGTCTCTTGGAAACCCAAAAGCAGCAACTAGTGGAGATGATCATAGTCGTGTTCATGGCAGCACCAAGTATGGTAGCCAAGATGCAAACACAACACACAATCGCAGTGTTCAGTTCTGTCTGTGACTCCTCATTCAGTTGTGGAGTTCGTCCTTTCTCTCCTTCAGTTCTGTTCAAAGAACAGTGATCGTTGTTTCCTTCCTTCACTCCCTGAGATTCCCGAGTCTCCCTGTCAGTGTTTCCTTCAAGTCAGAGAGCACTGAGAGTATTGTTGCTCTCTGCACACCCACAGAGCATCGGATGTTCTGATGTTCTTACCTGGATTCAGTCCACATTCATTAAACAATCAAATTATGTTTTCATTGTTCCTGGTGCTCTGTGGGAGCTGAGAATGTAAGTACCTGGTGGTCTGGGCATGGATTGGGTGAAGTTTCTCACTCTATCCAGCTAGGTCTGTGACTCTAGTCACTTCTGGCAGCCACACAGCCTGTGGTGTTTTCTCAGTGGGCCTGGGAGGGCCAGAAGTAGGTTGGCAGGAATAACTGTGGGTTATGGTGCTGACAGAGCCTCACTGAGACCTGTGATATCATCTGGGGAACAGGCTTTAAATGATATCATGAAGCTATAGAAATTAACCTGGTGAGTTTCAGGAATATAAACTCTCAGTCCAATAGTGTCAAATTGAGAGCCCAGAATAAATCCTTAGATCTTTTACGGTGAAATCTTTGGGAAAAAAATCCATCCTATGGAGTAAAGAAAGGAAAATCTTTTCAACAAATAGTGTTGCAAAAACAACACCACATATAAAAATAGCAATAGAAGATAGAATTGATATCTCACACCAGATGCAGAATTTAATGAAAGTGGGGTTATGGTCCATAGCAGAATCTTTAAAATGCACAGAGACAAATCTTGGCTGGTATCTTCATTACACTGATCTTAGAGGGCTCATCTATAATTTCATTCCATTGGAGGAGACAAGAGAAACTAAAATAAATAAATGGAACTAAATCAATTAAAAGATTTTAACAGCCATGTAAATGACATTAAAATTAATGTACTCTACTGACTGGGAGTAACATGTATCCACCAAACATCAAAGCCAACCTAATAACTAAGTATTCATAGCACTCAACAAGCTCAACATCAGAAAAAAATCACCATTAAAATGGTGTGGAAAATAAACAGATACTTTCCTAAAGTAACATTCCTCTGGGCCTTAGGCATATGAAAGGGTGTTAATCAACATTTACTGTAAGTGAAATATTAATATAAAGGGTGAAATATTAATATAAAGGATAATGAAGCTCATCTTTCCTCCTCACTGAGAGTGGCTTATAGCAAATATACTGGAAACAACCAGTGTTGGAACATTGTCAAAGGGAATACTGTTTCCATGTTTGTGAGAATTTATCTATGGAAAACACTATGAGATTTGTCTAAAAAGTGAAAATAGTGATTCTATTTTTGGTACCCTCACACAAGCATAAAACATTAATTTCAGAAAATCTATGTAAACATATGTCCATTGCAACATTTAATATAGTGTCCAGGGATAGAAACAACCCTAATGCTTAATGACAGTTTCATGGATAAGAAGTTGTGGTGTATATACAGAGTGGGAGACTGTGCAGTTATAATAAACGACAAAATATCAGTGTTTTCTGCACCATGGATTGAACTAGAGAATATCAGATTAAATCCCAGGAAGAATTGTCAGGGGGAGAGAGAGTCCGAGTTGGGGTGAGTGTGAACGTGGTTCTAATCTGGGTCCCCCATGCAAATTCAAACAATCTTATTCACCTGTGGTAGACAGAGAACAGAGCGTCAGGATGGACAGGATCCAATGATAATGCCCCCTGCATCCTAACCACACTCTGCGGTTCCCGAGAGGAGTCAGGTGGGGGCTCAGAGAACTGGGAGGAAGAGGCCGAGCACAGGGGCCACAGCAGAGTGTGGGAGTCTGTGGAGATTTGGTGCTGGGAGAAGTGCAGGAAGTTTGTGACCCACCAGCATCAATACTCAGACTATTGTCATCTTGTTTCCTAACTGACAATAAAAAAGATAATGGGATAAATCTCTCGTCTTTGAAAAGGAATGACCTTTATTGGAGGAAAAATCGACCTCACCTTACCTAGCAGGACACAAAAAACTCTAGTGGGTTCTGAGACAAGAAGAGGAATAAACAATTTTGTACTAGAACAGGAAATAATCACTAAAATGGACATATTTGGATTATTAAATGTTTTATATTTAATAAAACATTATTATTATCGCTGGAGCGATAGCACAGCGGGTAGGGCGTTTGCCTTGCACGCAGCCAACATGGCCGACCCGAGTTCGATTCCTCCGCCCCTCTCGGAGAGCCCGGCAAGCTACCGAGAGTATTTGATATGCCAGACACAGTAACAACAAAGTCTCCAATGGAGACGTTACTGGGCCCGCTCGAGCAAATCGATGATCAACGGGAGGGCCTTTACTTTACTTTACTTTACTTTTATATATTTCAAGAAAAGAGAAAGAAAGCACCCTCTTTACAGGACCCTCTCGTTCTGCCCCTGGCCAAAGCCCTGGGGTCCCAGGAGAAGATCACCTCCTGGTGGTCACACACACCTCTGCAGCTCCCCTGTCTCCTTCAGCTGGTTTGTGTCTTGGCTCATAGGGACTTGCCCTCACTGTGTCTCTTGTACAATAATACACTGCTGTGTCCTCAGTTACTGAATTTCTCAGTTTCAGGCAAACTTGGTTCTTGGAGGTGTCCCTTGAAATGCTGACTTGGGACTGAAGATTTGGGTTATAGTATGCGCTTCCATCACTCCATATACCACCAATCCAATCCAGCCCCTTTCCTGGGACCTGGCAGACCGAGTAGACAGCATAGCTGGTTAGAGAATCCAGAGACCGAGCAGGTGAGGGACAGCACTGCGAGGGCGTCACCAGGCTTGGTCCCGACTCCTGCAGCTGTACCTGGGACAGGATACCTGGGGACAGAGACCCACAGTGAGTCACGGGCTCAGAGGACCCATACCCACCTTGAAGCCTCTGTCCAGGGGATACTCACATCCGGGAGCTGCCCCAGAAAGAGGAGGAACCAGCGCTGGTGCACTTTCCTGCCCTCGAGGTTCATGATCTCAGACAACTTGTCAAGGGGAGAGAGATTCCGAGTTCTGGTGTGAACATGGTTTTAATCCTGGGTCCCCATGCAAATCCCATGCAGATTTTCATGGGGGAGCCTAAGTAGAGAAAGAAGGAGACCTGGGGGAGGCTGGAGTGTGGGATCCCCCTGGGAGGAGATTCTGCCTGTTGCCCAGAGTACTCAGGCCTCTCCCTGGGGCCCTGTCAGAGCCAGGCCTCTTCCTCCAGCACAGGAAAGGAGCTGAGGAGCTCTCAGGAAACAGGAATTGCTGAGGGGGAAACGGCAGCTGGGGAGGAGTGTCCCCATGTCTCAGGTCCCTGATGACCAAACTCAGCTCCCCCCTTCCCCCCAGGGCTTCTACCCTAAAGACAGTCCCCTGACCCTCCATTACCCTGTGAATTTGCATTTATTGTTCCTCTGTTACCTCAAAATTTGGGGGAAACAGTCATTGTCGTTTCTTCAGGCAGTTCAGACAGACCTAGGTCCAATCCTTGGTCTATAAAGTCACAGTAGTTTATTCACTTACTCACCTTTGATGAAAATTTTTCACTTATAGCTGCTTCCCTTTGAAACATACAAGGTGCTTATGGGGAGGATTTGTGCATTCTCTCTGGTGATGAGTCTGTGTTGGGACAAGGAAGAGCTTCTTCCTAGATTACCTTCTTCGGGTGTGCTTGGCCAGTCCAGGAGCACCTGAACCTGCTCTTCCCTGTGTATAAATCCCCACCCAGAAACTCAGAACCCTGTTCTTGGAGGTATTCACGGAGGAATTGTATCAGTTCTTGAAAGGGTTCTTGGGGTGTGTGTGTGTGTGTGTGTGTCTGTTGGAGGGGTTTGTGGGTGGAGGCTCAGGACACAAACTGTTGAAACAAAATACTGCTTCTGATTATGAGATACATACATTTGACTAAGGTTCAAGTGTCATAAGCAGACAGTGTGTGGCCCTACACACTCCACACCAATGAATGGAGTCCTTTAAGTGTGCTGTGTCCAATAAGTTTACCCCTAATTCCACAGAGAGCCAGAGGACTGAGATAATTATTCATTACCAGAAAATACACTCTAAAATTTTGGGGGGTTGGTCTTATTGTTAGTTTTGTGGGTGGATTACCATGACTTGCAGCATTGTTCATGAGTAAATTACATGCCTATATGTTCCAAGAATAATCTCTTCACTCGTATCCACTTCCACACACCAATGTCTTCAGACACTCAAACCCTGCCTCAGTGCCAGGAAGTTATTTTCCTTTTAGGCATTTTTGGGTTAAGTCTTGCCATCATACATAATCCCACACTTTTTTTTTTATTAAACACAGTGAGAAACCCAGTTACAAAGTTGTTCAAGTTGTTCATGATTGGGTTTCAGTCATATCATGGTCCACAGCTGTTCCCACCACCAGTGTGCCCAGTTTTCCTCCTCCCCCAGCTCCCTGCCTGCTTCTCTAGTAGGTTTTTATCTCTCTCTCTGTCTCTCTCTCTGTGTCTTTTATTTTGCAATACAGATCTTATCAAATGCTTTCTCTGCATTCATTGATATGATCATATGCTTTTACTTTATAGTTTTTTCATGTGGTACATTATTTTTATTGAGTTGTGAATGCTGAATCATTGTTGCATTCCACGATGGATTGTACTTGGTCATGGTGTATGACCTCTGGTGAGTGCTTGGATTTGCTTTGCTAAAATTTTGTTGAGAATCATTACATCTGTGTTCATCAGGGATCTCAGTGTGTAATTTGTGTGTGTGTGTGTTTGCTATCTGCTTTTGATATTAGGATATTTGCCATATAGGATCTGTAAGGGAGTTTTTCTGTTTATTCAATTTCTTGGAAAACCTTGAAAAAAATTTGAAAGAATTCACCAGTGAATGCATCTGGGCCTGGATTTTTGTTTTGTGGAAAACTTATAATTACCATTTCAATTTCCTCAATAGTGACAAATCTGTTCATGCATTCCAAATCTTCTTGTTTCAGCCTTGTTAGGTTATCAAGAAAGTATCCATTTCTTCTAGGCACACTTGTTCTGTGGCATAAAGATTCTCAAAGTAATGTCTGATGTTCCTCTGAATTTCTGTGGTTTCTTTTGTGATGGCCCCTCTTTCGTTTCTGATTCAGTTTATTAGGCTTCTCTCTCTTTGTGAATCTTGCTAGTGATTTATTGATCTTGTTTATTTTTTCAAAGAACTAGTTTTTATGTTCATTGATGTTTTGGATTGTTTTGGGGATTCCAACTCATTAATTTTGCCCTACGTTTTATTGTTTTCATCCTTGTGCCTGGATTGGGGGTTTGGGCTTTTTTCTTGGTTATTTCCCAAGATCTAAAGTTGTGGTATTAAATTATTTATGTGGGCCCTTTCCTCCTTCCTGATGTATGCTTGCAGAGCTATAAATTTTTCTTTTAACACTTTTACTGTGTCCCACAAGTGTTGATAACTCGTATTCTCATTTTCATTTGTTTCCAGGAATCTGTAGACTTGCACTTTGATTTCCTCTCTATTCCACTGATTGTTTAGTAGTGAGCTGTTCAGTTTCCAGGTGGTTGACTTGATTCTCCATTTCTCTGTGCAATTTACTTTTATTTTATGGTCTAAAAGATTGTTGATGCAATTTCTATCCTCTTAATTTTGTGGAGATATGTTGTGTGTCCCAGCATGTGGTTTACCTGAAAAATGTCCCATGCACACTGGAAAAGAAATGTATATTTGGCTTTGGGGGGATGAAAAAGCCTATGTATATATACTAGTAGCTTCTCTTCCATTTCTTCCTTTAAAGCAAGTGTTTTCTTGCTGGTTTAGTATAGTTGATCAATCAAGGAGTGACAAAGTATCAATGAAGTCTCCAACTACTATTGTGTGGCTGCTAATGTCCTGCTTTAAGGGCATCAGCAATTGTCTTATATATTTTGCTAGTCGCCATTGCGTGCATATATGTTTAGGAGGGTAATTTCTTCTTGATGTACATATCACTTGATTATTAAGAAATGACCTTCACTGTCTCATAACTTTTCTAAGCCTGAAATCTATGCCGTCAGAAATATGGCCACCCCAGCCTTTTTAGATATGTTCTTTGCTTAAAGAATTATTTTCCAGCCTTTGACTCTGAGTCTGATTTTTGCTCTGACTATTTAAATGTATTTTGTTCAGGCAGTTGAATGTTAGATTCAATTATTCCATTTATGTTGCCACACTGTGCCTTGTAATAGGTGCATTTAGACCATTGATTTTGAGAAAGACTACAGTCTTGAGGTTTTGCCCTATCTTTCTTTAGAGGATTATTGTGTTTGCCTCCTCTTACAGTAGCTTCTTCAGTTTTTCTTTCAATATTGGTTTTTATATTCAATATTTTTTAATCCATGCTTAAGACCATTCTCCACAAGTTCAGACAAGCCTCACGCATGAAGGAACTGGCAGAGGAACCCAGGCATGCGGGACTCGGGGCTGAGTTCTCCAAGCATGCTCGGATCAGGACTGTGTCTCCTCCACCCAGATTCCCCGTCTTCCAGTAGGTAGGCGTTACACTCACTAACTGCCCCTTGCGCCGTGTTATCTCATCAACAGCCAAGACCCAGAGACTATAAAACCCAGCTCCCAAAAGCGAACAACACAGAGTCTCCTGCCCCTGTGCCTGGCTGTCCTCTCCTGGGCCCCTTGGAGGGGGCGGGTTGAGTTTCCCTCCCCATCCCGGGCAGAACCCCGGCAGCCAAAGACCTCCAGAACCAGGCACAGCCATGCTTAAGACCACTCTTCACACATTTGGATGAGCCTCACACATGAAGGAACTGGCAGAGGAACCCAAGCATGCAGGACCAGAGCCTGAGATCTCCAAGCCTGCTCAGATCGGGACTGGGCTTCCTCCACACAGATCCCCCATGTTCCAGTAGGTAGGCGTTACACTCACTAACTGCCCCAGCACTGTGTTATTCCATCAGTGGCCAAGACCCAGAGACTATGAAACACAGCTTCCGGAAGCATGCGGCTGCATTCTTGGCCGCACGACCTCTTCTATTATCTAGTTCTTACTCTTGGAGAACCTGGCAGGCTATGTTACTGGTGCCTGCTTGAGGAAATGTTACTGGTGAAGGAGATGTTACTGGTACCTGCTTGAAGATATCGATGAAAAACAGGATAACAGTGAAACAGTGATACAGTGATTGTTTTTTAATGAAAATCTTAAATATTAATGATATCCAGTTTGAAGAGAAAGGTGTTTTTATATATAATATTTGCCTGGGATGACCCAAGAAATTCAAGCATTATCATTGAGTTAAATTTCATAAACATTTATGAAATGCTAAAACAAAGATACCTACTTTGGATACAGAGATGAAAGGTTAATAAGATATAGTTCCTGTTTTTAAGTGCTGTGTGGAATAACTGGGATGTCTGAGACAGTGCTTTGAATAAGAAATACAGGGAAATTAAATATTTACCTGAGTCAACATTTTTACCTAATTTTAGTCATAGTCCTCTCTGGAGCCTCTTAGGTGTCTATCCAGGCTGAATTTAAGTAGGTCATGGGGCTTCTACGTGACTAATCATCCTTATTTTACTTATTCAAAAAAAGAAAGCACTAGTCCCTTGGGATCTTATGACACTCTTGGGAGAGACAGGATAAGTTAAATTGGCCTAGAGTTTTCAGAATTGAGATATAAAGCATTTCATATCCATGTAGGTTAAATTTTTTGTTTATTTTTGGAGCACACCTAGCTATGCTCAGGCCTTCCTTCCGATGGTGCTCATGTTCACTTCTGGCAGTGCTCCGGGGACCATATGGCGTGCTCAGGATTGAACCTGGTCAAGTGTGTGCCAGGCAAGCGCCTTACCTGCTGTCCTGTCTCTCTGGCCCTAGGCAGATATATTTGCCAAGTGTTTTGTATGTTGGAAGAAAGGGCAGTGCTAACTCCACAGTGGGGAGTTTAGAATAGGGGTAGGTGCAGAATGTGAGCTCTGATAACAGATTTTAATAAGGTTTGAAGTAAATCTTTAGAGCCTTAACATCTTCGTGCTTAAGTTTCATCATGTATAAAACAATAATAGTTCCACCAGCCGTGCCATTCTAGGTCACGCTGAAATGAAGTATGTCAGGATACTTATGTTTGGGACAATGCATGGCATTCACTCATAGTGTGTGGCTTATTATCAGATTTTGCTATGATTAATGATGGTGGCACCACGAGGAACTGCTTTTCTCTGTGTTTGCTTTATCCCTAAAATTCTCTCTTTCATTTTCCCTATTTAGCTACCCTTTTGGTACTCTCTATTCTGTTAAATTAAGTTTTATTTGGAAATATGTTAAAACATTAAGTAACATAAAATAACTCTTCGTAAGAAAAGCACAAAATTAAATTTTCAAAGGTGCTGCCATTTATTTGTTGCTTATAAGGCAGGAACTAATCAATTCTGTTTTATTGGTTTTCATCAAATTATGCATGCATACATGTCACTGTCACTGTCCTCCCAGTGTTCATCGATGTGCTTGAGCGGACCCAGTAACGTCTCCATTGGAGACTTTGTTGTTACTGTGTTTGGCATACCGAATACATCATGGGTAGCTTGCCAGGCTCTGCCGTGCCAGCAAGATACTCTCGGTAGCTTGCCGGGCTCTCCGAGAGGGGTGGAGGAATCGAACTCGGGTCGGCCATGTTGGCTGTGTGCAAGGCAAATGCCCTACCATTGTGCTATTGCTGAGGCCCTATAGCTCAGGGGTTAGAGCACTGGTCTTGTAAACCAGGGGTCGTGAGTTCAAATCTCACTGGGGCCTAAGGCAGACATATATGTAAAAATAAAGAATATTTTTGAGATACAGCGATAGCACAGTGGTAGGACGTTTGCCTTGCATGCAGCTGACCCGGGTTTGAGTCCTCCGCCCCTCTCAGAGAGCCCGGTCAGATACCAACAGTATCCCGCCCACACGACAGAGCCTGGCAAGCTCCCCGTGGCGTATTCGATATGCCAAACACAGTAACAACAAGTCTCGCAATGGAGACGTTACTGGCGCCTGCTCAAGAAAATCGATGAACAATGGGAGGACAGTGTTACAGTGCTACAGTGCTATTGTGTTTGCATCTATGAAGTTTCCGAGCTGTATGCATGAATTCATGTATTTTTTTTAAAATGTGAATGAGAGTCTACTGGGTAAAGTATTCTTGGTGTTTGATTATTTAACTGTATCCTACCATAGTCCTAGAACCCAGGGGACTCATTTGGTAGGTCTGCTGCAAATCGCAGGACCCTGGGTTTATACCCACACTCAGCTGTTACCCCTCAGAACAGGGAGCCAGATGGGGATCGGCGGGATGAGTCTCCACACAAGGCCCAGGACACGCTGTGGCCGCACAGCAATCAAGAGGCTTCAGCACTCCAACACTGTTCACTGCACACCACACCCCTCTTTTTGTCTGAAGTGTGAGTGCACATTCTGCTGGGCCCATACATCTGGTGAGAGGCCAGTAGTCTGAGGATGATAGAAAGCAGGGCAGGGAGAGAGAAGGAGAGAAAGGGGAGGGAGAGAGAGAGGGAAGGAGAGGGAGGGAGAGAGGGAGATAGAGTCAGAGAGAGAGGGAGAGAGAAGCAGAGAGAGGGAGGGAGAGAGAAGAAGAGAGAGGGAGAGGGATGGATAGAGGGGGAGAGAGGGAGAGGGATGGAGAGAGGGGGAGAGAGGGAGAGAGAGGGAGGGAGAGGGAGAAAGAGGGAGAGAGGGAGAGAGAGGGAGAGAGGGAGGGAGAGTGAGAAAGAGAGAGGGAGAGAGAGTGAAAGAGAGGGAGAGAGAGGAAGAGAGGGAGAGAGGTGAAAGAGAGGGAGAGAGAGGAAGAGAGGGAGAGAGAGTGAGAGAGAGGGAGGGAGAGAGGGGGAGAGATGGAGAGAGAGAGAGAGATGTAGGGGGAGAGTGTTGCCTACTGACCAAGTAAAAGAATGCTTGATTTTTCATTCCCCCTTTGTCCTGCTCAAAGCTGGGCAATTTCCCAATACAGGAGGTTTCAGTTTGGGGAAAATGCACCCTCGTAAATGATTTGTAAATGTTGTATGAGGAACAGCACAATCTTTGCAGATATGTCAAAGCTATATCAAAGCAGGTCGTTCTGACCAATAGCATTATGTCGAAAGGGTCACCAGGTGGCTGACCAACGGTGCATGGCTCTGCTCATTGTCCCATCCACTTTCCTTTCTTTTGGGTGGGCTGTGGAAACATACTTAAGTCTGTACCTATGCTCTGAATAAACGCACGCATTCATGCCATCTCCTGAATGACGGAACCCTGTGTGACTCGAGTGCTGATTTCACCCTGACGGTCCTCCCCTGGCTCGGCCCCGCAGCGCCGGATGCGGCAGGAGAGAGTAGAAGGGGGGAGCAGCCGGTACCTGATGCAGGAGCCCTGGAAGGTTCTGGAATCACTGATCCCCGCTGCTGGGCCTGTGGAGCTGATTCTGGTTCAGGGGGCAAAGGTCCCGCAACCCTGCCCTGCCCCTCCCATTCCTACTGACTGATCTGGGCCTGGTGCCCTCAGACAGCCTGAGTCGGGCATGGCCGCTGGATGGGTCAGCCAGAACCGGTGTCCGCTGAGGCCTGTCCCGGGGCTCCCTGTATCCACGCAGGGCCGCGGGGCTGCGTGGGCAGCGCTGCCCATGGCCTCCTCCTGACCGGTCAAACCGGACTTGGACCCGTGTCTGTATCAGGCTGAGATGTGTCCAGTCAAGGGGATGCTGCCCGGTCACTGCTCTACTGACCGCGTCCCCGTCATCAGGGGGGTCTATCCCGTCCCCAAACCGGGTCTGGGCTGAGTCCACACACGCACAGAGACGCCGGCGGAGCGGACTAGGATGCCTCAGAGACCCTCTCAGACGACCAGAGTCCCCTCAGCCCACTGGGCACCTGCTGAGCCTGGGGGTGTTCCCCTGTGCGGGGACACAGGGCGTGGGCATCCCCTGAGAGCCTGGTCCCCTCAGCCAGGACAGGAGACCTTCACCGAGGGCCATTCTCTTGGGAGACAATTATATAGGCCCGTCCAGGTGAGGGTTCGTGTAGGAGGTTTGTGGGGAGGGTCTCTGGGGTAGGTAGGGGGGATGTACTGCTGTAACCTGTTCTCAGGGAACACATTTGTCTGTACTAACTCAGTGTACTTTGGTTGATGCTGATATTCATGAGGAGGAATCAGAGCTGAAGACCTGTCCCAATCTGAGGGAGATCAGGTAGGTGATGCAGGGTCCAGTGCTCACCAAATGAGGAGTGTCCAAGTTCATGACGATGCTTATTTGTGAGCTTGACCTCTGCCCTGTCCCTGAATTCTAGGCAGACAGAGCTCCTCCCCTGAGGGACAGTCCCACCAGGCCACTCCCCTCAGGTGACCAACCTTTGAGTAGCACAGAAACCATAAATCCTGACCTAGGGTTTATATCAGAGTTTGGATACCTCCGTGCCCCGGGTTTGAGAGTTAGACTTCCTCGCATTAGTAATCATTCCTATTAATAAATTAATCGCATCACCAAGCTCTGTAAGCTTGTAGAGCCCCAAGCAGTACTTGAAATTGTCTTTGAATTATTATCATTATCTTGTTTGTAGTTCTTAATTCTCCCAGTAATATCAGGTATTTATGAACAGTTCCTCCTGCCATGCACAAGGTCCTTCCCTGGGATAATTTCTTTTGTTTTAATTGAATCAGGGAAAACCAGGACATGAGGTAACACCCACTCACCCCGCTGTGCCTGCTCCTGGGTTGCAGCCTTTATGGGGACCTGAGCGCCCCCTGCTGCTCAGTCTCCTTCCGTTATTTCAGTGACCAATTGCCTTGGAGCATCTGAATTTATGGTGGCTCCTGAAGGGTTGCCACCAGGTCACTGTCTCCACCTCATTCCTCTATGGGCCCCACAGCGCACCTCTGCTCTGAGCACCTGGAAATCATATCCCTCGCTGCTCCTGGGGCTGAACCTGTTTGTAGTTCTGAGTTGGAACGACCCCTCCTGGGGACTCTCTGGAACCTGTAGGGCTGCACACTCTCCCCACACTGCCTTCATCTGCCTTCAGTGCGCCCTATCAGGGGAACAGGGTCCCACTGTCCATCAACTGTCCGTCAGAGAGCCTAACTCGTCCAAGCCCTGAAACACACTCACCATGACCAGGGAAAATAATCCGGATGCGAATATGATGCACTGCCAGGAACAAGTCCAAGTCAGGCCCGGGCACAGTCTGTCTAAGGCTTGTGCAAGTCAGGCTCCCGGAAAACCGTTTCTTCCCAGTCCTCACTCATGGCCCAGACAAGGACTGTCCCAGAGGAAACTGTTCATCTAACACAGAATTTGCATATCCACAAGAAAGACATCAGAAATCCATGAATAGTGGGTAAAAAGTAAAACCAAATAATTGATCTATGAAAGAATTTCATGTGTTTTTTGATGTTTCTACTGGAACAGTACAATTTTCTCAGTCATCTCCCATATGATTTTGAACCTGTAAAAATCCTGAATGTAGGTATCAAGCAGATATATTAGCTGATTACACACAAAACTATCATAATCTCTGATAATTAAGTTTCTTTGATGTATTATGTATTGGAGGGGAGCGGGTTGAGCTTTCCTCCCCACCCCGACCAGGGCTCCGGCAGCCAAAGACCTCCAGGACCAGCCACCACCATGCTGAGACCACTCTCCGCACACATGAAGGTACTGACTGACGGACAAAGTCACGCGGGTTCCGGGGCCGAGATCTCCAAGCCTACTCCAATTTGGGCCGAGCATCCTCCACCCAGATCCTCCAAATTCCAGTAGGCGGGGGTCACACCCACCAACTGGCCCCCTGGCGCCGTGTAATCCCATCAATGGCCAAGACTCAGAGACTATAAAAACCAGCTCCTGGAACCCGGGACATCCCGGAACTCCCGGACATCTTATTATGACACCTTATTATCTCATTCCTACTTTGGACAAACTGGCAGGCTACCGAATGTAGCCTGCCCACACGGCAGAGTCTGGAAAACTCCCCGTGGCTTACCCAATATGCCAAATACCAGTAACAATGATGGGTCTCATTCTCCTAAAGAGCCTTGAATATAATCTCAGGGCTAGGATGAAGGAGATGTTACTGGGGCCTGCTCGAGGCAATCGACGGATAACAGGATGGTTGTTGTTGTATTGTGACAACAGATCACTGATACAACCTCCCTGAGGGGCAGGGTGGTTGTGGTGTTGTTAACGTAGAACCAAATTGTTTGCAGGAATGAGATATCTCATTCCTACTTTGGACAAACTGGCAGGCTACCGAATGTAGCCTTCCCACACGGCAGAGTCTGGAAAACTCCCCGTGGCTTACCCAATATGCCAAATACCAGTAACAATGATGGGTCTCATTCTCCTAAAGAGCCTTGAATATAATCTCAGGGCTAGGATGAAGGAGACGTTACTGGGGCCTGCTCGAGGCAATAGACGAATAACAGGATGATTTGTGATTGTGATTATGTAGATGAGAATTGTACTTTGATCCATGAATTTGATTACCATTATCAACATTGTCATTTGGGTAATTAAGGTGGGATAGTACATTGTTAGCAACATGAAACCTGTATACTAAGGCAATAATAATCCTGAGATATTTTCCCAATTTTGCAAAGAACTCTCCTAGTTGATGGCATCAGTATGAGAAAGATTCCCTTCATGGTATTCAGCCCTTGGCATTCCTCTCTGCGAACAGCTGGGGGTCCTGTCTCTCTCTTGGCCTTACTGAGGTGGGTTTCCACTATGTCATTATGAAAATTCCCACCCAGCATTGTGTTATTAACATAGTGTCTTCCAGGGAAATGTATTTCATGATTAGGAATAAGTAAGAACTTTAAGATGACTAGGGCAATGGTTGTTGCCTTGAGAACTTGGGAAATTCCAAGTGACATCTCAGATTGGCTCCACGTACAGAGAAAGAAATGAGGGTAGACTGAGATACTGCACCATAGTAAACAGCAGCTTAATATCCAGGGACCCACATAGGTGTCTGTTTGGGGGCACAGACAGGAAAAGTGCATCAGAAACCACCACAGAAGCTTCATTTCTGGACTTGACACCCTGTGAAAGTTCCTCTGCTTGTCATAGATTTGTGTTGGCACACATGTTCTCGAAGCTGACCCTCAGGTAGGGCCTTTGTTTTCTTGATCTTCCTTGGCCCCTGCTGGACCAGCTTTGTGCCCGTATTTGGAATAAAATTCCAACAAGGTTGTCTAAGCATCAGTAGAGCTGTGGGTGGGCAATGTCCCCCTTGGGGAGGGAACAAATGGTGTCATTGTGGGTGCTCGAAGCTCAGTGTCTGATTCATAAATTGCTAATTCACCATACTAATGTAATTTGAGGATATTTTAAAGGGAAATATTGAGATGTTGGGACAACATAATAAGTAAAACTAATAATACATCTTCTGTTTCCCCCAGATGTCCAGGAAGACTGTGGGCAAACACACATGTGGCAGCCCATCCCGTGGCCTCTATCATATCTGCATGGAGTCTCCATGGACTAATGGGAGATGTGCTTATTTCTCCAATTACCGATTCTCTAGTTTTGTTGTTGTTGTTGTTGTTGTTTGTTTTTGCTTTTTGGGTCACACCTCGCTATACACTCCTGCCTCATACACTCAGGAATTACTCCTGGTGGTGATTGGGGAACCATATGGGATATTGGGACTCGAACCCGGGTCGGCTGCATTTAAGGCAAATGCTCTACCCTCTGTGCTATCGCTCCACCCCCTGATTCTCTAGTTTTTATTTCTGGGTTTTGTCAAAAACTTTTCCCTAGCTTCTTAAAACCAGGCTCATTTTTAATGTTAAGTGTCCATGCATTTCTCCCTCGGTGTCTGTCCTCCCTGCCAACCGATACCAAGTGGAATTGTTTGGTTATTCATACTGCATCTCAAAATACTTCCAAATCTGGCTCAATAAATGACATTTATTTCCTAGGAATTTTACAGCAGGTGAATTAAAGTGCCACCTCCCCTCAGCTGGAAGCGCTAAGTACTGGCATTGTCAACAGAGTGCCCTGCACCTTGCTCAGGATCCTCTGCTGCTGTCCCTCGGGGATCAGTCCCTCTGCACACATCCCCCTGGTGTCTCTGCCCTCCCCGAGTGAAGCTTCTCCTCAGCACAGACATGACGCTCCCAAGGTCAGAGGTCACAGGGATAGAGGGAGAGGCACGCAGGTTTAGCGCAACTGCATCATGGTCACAGAGGAAAGTCACAGCGAGGTTGGGAAAGGACACAGACAAGCTCTCATTACACAAAACCATGTGGTCCTTGACTTCTGACCGTGGCCACTATCCTAGTGTCATATTCACCACTCCCAGTGTCCAGTGGCAAAATTCCAGCTCCGGGATACAGAGATGCAAATAGCACACGGGACCTCACCCACAGCCTCTCAGTAAGGACTTCTCAACACTTTGATTCCATCTTAGAGAAAAGGATGGCCCATAGCAGGTGAATATGTGCATATTTAGATCTCGGATTATTTCTATTTTACAAATTAGTCCCAGGAATGCCCCTGTCTTTTCAGGCATAAACCATAGAAAGGTGATCAGGAAATGAGGGGTATACAGTAACAGACGCTGATGCCCCTGCGTCACTCCTCTACACCGCTAGTGTCCTGTTTCCCATGTCCCACCGAGTGCCACGTGTGTGATGCTGAGATGTGGAAGTGAAGTTCAGCACCAAATTCTATTTACGATTTCTAAAGAACAACTTTCTTTATCCCTAAAATGTAGAATGATCAAAGATTTTCCTGGAGCTGGAGCTATGCTTCCAAATCTGCAATGGTCCTAGCACACACTGACATCTGTTAGCTCCTGTGACAAGTGTGAAACACAAGGAGCTCAGCCACACATGAAATAGGAGTGGAGTGAAGGACTGTTCTTGAGGAAACAGTTCAAGAACCTGCCAAGCCCCCAGCACATACTTAAAAGTGATTCTTCCACTAGCGTCGGGGAAGGACCAGTGTACAATCCAACAAGAATATAGGAGTAACTGCAGGTGTTCTAGAGAGAAGCCATCTTCCTCTTGGCAGTTGCTGAAGAACAGAGAGAGATCCTGAGCCTTTCCCTCAGATGAAGCCTGGCCCTTTGAGCCCCATTATGTATCTCAGACCCTGACTCTCTGGGGAGAAAGTCAGGAGGATCAGCATCCCTGTTATCTCCTCACTCAGCACAGCTGCCTCCCCCACAGTTTTCTGACATGTTCAGGATGTGTTTGTCACACTGTGTCTCGCACAGTAATACACGGCCGTGTCTTCAGTGCTCAGCCTGCTCAGTTCCATGTAGGTTGTGTCCTTGGACGCGTCTATAGTGAGTTTGAGTCTGCCCTGGAACTTTGGTGCATAGCTTGTACCACCATTGTCAGTTCGTATCCATCCCATCCACTCAAGACCTTGTTCAGGGACCTGCCGCACCCAGTACATTGCGTAGCTGGTGAAGGTGTATCCAGACGCCTTGCAGGAAATCTTCACTGATGTCCCAGGTTTTCCAACCTCAGCCCCCGACTGCACCAGCTGCACCTGGGAGTTCACACCTGTGGACAGCAGACAGGAGTGGTTGGACTCCACTTGACTGACCCCATACTCTCAGCCCAAGGCATGAGGACGCTTACCTGCAGCCACTGCCACCAGAAAGAGAATTCTCCAGGTCCAGTCCATGGTGAGGACTGTGCACTCAGGGGCTTCTGAAGGTGTGGGTGTGTCTGCTGTGTGATGTTGTCAGGACACAGACACATCTGTATTTAACTTAGTGTCCCTCGTGTAATTTGCATATTCATGGTAAAGGTAAAGGTAAAGGCCCTCCCGTTGATCGTCGATTTGCTTGAGCGGGCCCAGTAATGTCTCCATTGGAGACTTTGTTGTTACTGTGTCTGGCATATCGAATACTCTCGGAAGCTTACCGGGCTCTGCGAGAGGGGTGGAGGAATCGAACTCGGGTCGGCCATGTTGGCTGCTTGTAAGGCGAACGCCCTACCCGCTGTTACTTACTCGAGCATATTCATGAGGATGGAGAATTCATAGATGAAGACCTGGTCCAACCTTAAAAGGGGCTGTTGGAAGTCACCGGGTCCATTCTCAAGGGAAGTGGAGAGGTCCACCTTCTGATCCTTGCTTGAGGAGATGAGACTCTGCCCTGTCCCAGGACTCTGTGCACACAGAGCTCCCCCTCCGGAGGACGAAGCCCTTTCAGGACCTTTCCTTCAGGGTCCCCCACATCTGTATGGCCTGGACCCATCTGGACACACCTAGGCTTTGAAATTATTTCTGGGATCCTGTAACTCTTCAAGGGATGCCACAATGAGACTACAAAATCATCCTAATGCCCCCGTGGTTTCAATTGGAGATATTAAGAAGTCCAAAAACACCCCCTCCAGGGGCTGGAGAGATAGCACAGCGGGTAGGGCATTTGCCTTGCACGCGCCCAACCCAGGTTCGATTCCCAGCATTCCATATGGTCCCCTGACCACCGCCAGGAGTAACTTCTGAGTGCAGAGCCAGGAGTAACCCCTGTGCATCGCCGGGTGTGACCCAAAAAGCAAAAAAAAAAAAAAAAAAAACCCTGCATACAATTTTTTACTGCCTTGTCAATATGATAATTGTTCTTCCAAAATGATACGTGGGCACAATTTTATCTTCTCTGTCGTACATGTATTTTAATTTTCGTTTTCTTGAGAAAAAAATTTAGTTTTAGTGAAGAAGGAAATCCATACTGAGGAGATTTTTGCCTCTCTGCACCTATTTCCCCCATCTCTGCACCCTTTTTAGCCTGCAACTCTGTGCTCTTGAGACTTGGCGCCCCCTGCAGCCCGGTCCCCACCCTGCAGGGAGAGCCTCTGGGCTCTCGGGGCTTCAACCTCTTGACATCTCTAATAAGGCAGGGTTGAATCTTGGGACTTCTCTTCAGAAGCCTTGTTCAGGAGTCATATTATTTTATGGGCTTTTTGATTTGGTTCTGAGCCACACCAAGCAATTCTGAGGTCTTGTTCCTGGCTCTGTTTTCAAGAATTGCTCAGGTAGATGCATCCCAGGAAAATATTGACAAATCAAGTAGTTGTATATATAAAAGTTAAAAGGTGACTCTGAACATTCTTAGCTGAGAGTATCTGGAAGTAATAAAATAAATAATTAATTCGCTGAAATAAAAATAGTAAAAACCATCAAACTAAAAGAGGATTTAAGTCTTTAAGTAAAGACTTTAATAGCATTGTCCTCCCGTTGTTCATCGATTTTCTCCAGGTGGCCCAGTAACGTCTCCATTGTAAGACTTGTTGTTACTGTGTTTGGCATATCAAATATGTCACTGGGAGCTTTCCAGGCTTTTCTGTGTGGGTAGAATGCTCTCGGTAGCTTGCCAGGCCCTCCAAGAGGGGCAGAGGAAATGAGCCCAGGTCGGCCGCGCGCAAGGCCAACACCCTACCCGCTATGCTATCGCTCTGGCCCAAAGAATTTAATAGAAACAAAAATATATTAAATTTGTTACATTAATAGTTTTTCAAAAATCAGATGTGAGTCTACCACAGCTGCTAACAAGTTTATTCTATAACTGTATTAGTAGGGCAACTATAAGTAAAAAAAGTAATGAATTTGATCAAATTAATGAAGTTTTATGGAACATATGGATTGAACTCTAACTTTTTCAGTGATGCAGAATAGCATTATTTAAAGAAATTTTCTTAGAGAAATGCAAATTCTCTTAGAGAAAGAGAGATCCGTGTTCAAGAGAGCACATGGGCTTCTCCAAATGGGAAAAATCCTTGAGTTCTAATTTCTGGTCAGACATGTTAGAAGTCTGGAAAACATCTTTCCACCCAGCAGGAGGGAAAACCTGACCAAGTGTAACTCATAGACTCACTACTTTCAGTTTCTCTGTGAATAGTAAGAAAGGGGAGATGGACAGAGCAGTAAATTAGGATTATCTAAAGAAATTTACTTAGAGATATGCAAGGAGAGAGAGAGAGTGGAGGGGAGGCACAGGATTATGACAGGAAGGACAAAGACAGCCCAACTACAGAATCTGGTCATCATCACGTGAAACATCCTTCTCCTTTATTGATCCCTAGGAGCCTGTATGGGTTCTGTGTCTCTCTCTGTCTCTCTGTCTGTCTCCCTCTCAGGTGTATTGATTTCAATACAGACATTGAAATGTTATTGTGTATATTCCTTTTCCACCTGTCTATATTTAGTTCTTATCCAGTGATCAGATCTAACTATTCCTGTCAAATTGATCCTTCTCTGTCCTCCACAAACCACACACTTGTAGCAAGCTTTCAACCATTGATCCGTCCCACTGTCCCCTGTTAACTGACACTGAATATTAATCTCGTACCAATGTTTATATCCCACAGAAGAGTGCATTTATTCTATATCTGTCCCTTTCCTTCTGACTCATTTCACTCAGCCTGATACTCTCTATTTCCCTCCTTTTTTTGGGTCACCCCTGGAAATGCACAGGGGTTACCCCTGCCTCATGCACTCAGGAATTACACCTGGTGGTGCTCGGGAGACCATTATGGGATGCTGGGAATCGAACCCGGGTTGGCTGCGTGCAAGGAAATCGTCCTACCCGCTGTGCTATTGCTCCAGTCCTCCACTTCCCTCCTTTTATAAGCAAATTTCATGATTTCATTTTTTTCTGGTGACTGTATAGCATTTCATTGTGTAGATGTATTGTATTTCATCCAGTCATCTGTTCTCAGATACTTGGGTTGTTTCAGAATAAGCTATTGTAAATATAATCTTGTGATGCAATAAACATAGACATGTCCATTTAGACAATTTGGAAATATATTTCCAATTAGTGTTTTGGGTTCTTTGGGTCAATGACAAGAGTGGAATTTCTGGGTCGCATAGAAGCTAAATTTTTAGCATACTGTGCAGTATCCAAATTTTTCCAAAGAGTTTGATCCCGTTGAAATTTTTACCAGCAGAGAATGAGGATTGGATTTCCCCCACATCTATGCCAACACAGAATGTTTTGGTTCTTTGGTTCTCTGGTGTGAGGTGATATCTCAATAGTGTTTTAATTTGCATTTTTCTGATAAGTGATGTAGACAATTTGTTTATACCATTCTCTGCCTCAAATTCTAATTTAAGGACATATCCATTTAAAACCTCATTTTTAGATAGGGTTTGTTTTTCTCTTAGATTTTTCAAGTGCTTTATATAAGTTTTAATAATCCTACATAAGATAAGTATCTGGGTCTTGCACAGGGACTATAAAACCCAGCTCCAGGAAGAGAACAGCGCAGAGTTTCCTGCCCCTGCGCCTGGCTGTCCTCAGTGGAGACCCTTGGAGGAGGGCGGGTTGGGTCTCCCTCCCCTCCACAAGCAGAGCTCCGGCAGCCAAAGACCTCCAGAACCAGCCACAACCATGCTGAGACCACTCTCCACAACATGAAGGTACCGGCAGAGGAACAAAGGCATGCACATCCCGGGGCTGAGATCTCCAAGCCTGTTCGGATCGGGGATGAGCACCCTCCACCAGATTCTCCATCCTACAGTAGGCAGCGGTCATACCCACCAACTGGCCCCCTGGAGCCATGTAATCCCATCAATGGCCAAGACCCGGAGACTATAAAACCCAGCTCCCAGAAGCGTGTGCCGCGACATCTTATTATCTCATTCTTGCTTTGGACAACTTGGCAGACTTCAAATGTAACCTTCCCACATGGCAGAGTCTGGCAAACTCCCTGTGGCGTACCCTATATGCCAAAACCCATTAACAATGATGGGTCTCATTCTCCTAACCCTGAAAGATCCTTGAATATGGCACTTTTTAAAATCTCAGGGCTAGGACGAAGGAGACGTTACTGGGGCCTGCTCAAGGCAATCGACGAACAACAGGATGATCGTGATTGTGATCGTGACATAAGATAAGTAAAGTAAGTAAAGTAAAGGCCCTCCCGTTGATCATCGATTTGCTCGAGCGGGCCCAGTAACGTCTCCATTGGAGACTTTGTTGTTACTGTGTCTGGCATATCGAATACTCTCGGTAGCTTGCCGGGCTCTCCGAGAGGGGCGGAGGAATCGAACTCGGGTCGGCCATGTTGGCTGCGTGCAAGGCAAACGCCCTACCCGCTGTGCTATCGCTCCATCCCTTATAAGATAAGTAGTGAGTTACATAAGATGAGTAGTGAGCAGATATTTTTCCCCAGTTTGGGGGTTGTCTTTTGATTATGGTCATCATTTCATTTACTATAATTGGGCCATATTAAAAACGTAGCTGACAACTCAAAGTATGAAATGAGTGAAAACTTTGGCTCCACATTGATCCAAAATAGTTTATGTGAGGGAAATTGAAAGAAGAAGACAGTGACCATGTGTTTGTACTCAGGTGAAACACAAAACGTTTGTCATGGGCTGATCACAATCACAAAACCAAATCACCTTCAATGTTGGGTGCAGAAAGAGACTAGTGAGTCATTGACCCCTCAGGTGGAATTGTGACCAATGTGGATGGGTCATTGCAGGTTCAGAGTCAGGACACAACTCACATGTCTTTAGAGCAAAGGGACTCACTCAGCCTCTGTGCACACAACAAGGTCCTAGGATGTGGTTCCTCCTTCCACAAACACAAGGTGAAACAAAATCAACTCTGGACTCACTCCCCACTGCCTTCTCAGAGAGTTACTGGGGCTCAGCACTTCCTCCTCAGACTAAGATGACCTCGGTTACTTTCTTTGTTTCCTGGAACCCCAAATCATTAACTAGTGGAGGTGATCATAGTCGTGTTCACATAGTAACAAATACAGTAGCCATAATGCACACACAACACACAACCGCAATGTTCAGTTCATTTTATTTCCTCATTCAGCCATGGAGTCCATTATTTCTCTCCTTCAAATCTGTTTGAAGGGCAATGAACATTGTTTTCTTCCTTTTCTGAGACTCCTAAGTCTCCTTGTCAGTGTTTTCTTCAGGTCAGAGAGCACTGAGTGGATTGTTTCTCTCCACACACCCACAGAGCATCAGTTGTTCTGGTGTTCTTACCTGGATTCAGTCCACATCCATTAAATAATAGAATTATAGTTTCAATATTCCTGGCATTCATCGACACTACCTCCACTGCCCAGCCGTCACCACACTCCAGGACACTTCCTGGACCCGTGCGGCCGCAAAACATCTGCGCGACACATCATAAGACAATAAATACCCATCTTCCGGAATTGTCGTACCATATTTGATAGGGTTCAAATATGGTAACACCTACAAGGGTGATTAGAGGTCGCCCCAAAAGCCTCTATCCCTCTCGGAGAGACTGGCAAGCTACCGAGAGTACTCCGCCCACACGGAAGAGCCTGGCAAGCTATCCGTTGTGTATTCGGTATGCCAAAACCACAACTGTTATATGCCATAACTACAACTGGTCTCATTCACCTGACCCTGAAGACTTCACGGACATGGCAGCAACGACATGGCAGCACTGAGAAGGATGAGAAAGGAGAGGCCGACAAAATCTCAAGGCCGAACTAGGCTGCCACAACGAAGGAAGACAAAAATGATCGTCTGTACTTTCAATGCACGTACGCTAGCATCAGATGTATCCATCGAGGACCTGATGGTAAAAGCGCGAATGATCAAGTACGACATCATTGGTCTGACCGAGACAAGAAGACACGAATCTCACCATGCCATTTTCGACACTGGAGAAGAATTGTTCCTCGGAACATGCGATAAAAGAGGTGGCGGAGGCGTGGGTGTTCTTGTCAACACAAACTTGGCCATGAGCATTGATTCATTCGAATGCCTAACAACCTGAAACGGATGTTTACATTTGAATAGATGTGGCTCACTGCCTGCAGTTTCTACCTTCGTTGTCTATGCAAAAACATCTCATTATGAGGAAAGAGAAATCGAGAAGTTCTACATGGAGCTGGACAAGTTCTATAAAGAAGACCACACGTTCTACAAGATCATTGTGGGTGATTTTAATGCCAAGATAGGGCCGAGAAGACCAGCTGAAGAACTTCACATCGAGACCCATGGCCTAGAATGGAATGAACAGGGTGAGAGACTGTCTGAGTTCATCATGTCAACCAGGACCATCCATGGTAACTCACAGTTCCAGAAGGCAGAATCTAAAAGTTGGACATGGGAGTCTCCCAGTGGACGATTCCATAACAAAATAGACCACATCATATTCAATTGACGGTTTTGCCTGACCGATGTCGCTGTTGTCCCAAAATTTCGAATGGGATTGGACCACCGTCTCCTTCGTGCAAAATTCTACTTCACAGAGCGGGGAGAAAGGGCTGCAAAGTTCAAAAAGAGAACTCCCAGAAAGACCACCAACTGGGAACTCTTTGGCATTATTGCGGCAACATGGGAAGATGCCATTGTTCACAACATTGACGAGGAATACGATCGACTGGTTCAGCATCTCCATGAATGTGCGAGGAACGCCAAGAGAGAGATAGCCACAAAAAAACACCTGTCTTCGAAAACTCTTGAGCTAATTCGCCAGCGTGGTTTGGCGCATGCCTCAGGCAACCCCAAGCTAACGTCTGAGCTCGCAAAGCAGTGCAGAGATGCGATCAAGGAAGACCTCAAAGAGAGAAGATCAGAAGTACTGGTAGATGCGGCAGAAGCTGGGAAAAGTATTCGTAACGCCCGCCTGTCCTTCGCCAACTACAAGACCAAGATGACTACCCTCCGACGTCCTGATGTATCCATCACATCCTCCAGAATGGAAATGGAGAAGATTATTCATGACTTCTACTCAAATCTCTTCGATAGCCATGTCCACTTGCCGACATACCAAATTCCACAAGATGGATATGTCGTTCCCAAAGTTCTCCCTCCCGAAATCCGACATGCCATTTCATTGGTAAAGAAACAAACAGCACCTGGCCCAGAGAAGGTCAGACCTGAACACCTGAAGAACCTGCCGTCAGTACTCATCAATACACTGGCTCGGCTCTTCACTCACTACCTGTCTGAATGCAAGGATACATCCCAGTGGAAAACCAGCAGGACCGTAGTATTGTTCAAGAAGGAAGACATCCATGATATTGGCAACTATTGCCCGATCTGCCTATTGTATGTCATCTACAAGTTGTTCACTCGAGTCATCCTAAATAGAACTGGCAGAACACTAGATGAAGGACAACCATGCGAGCAAGCCGGGTTCTGCAAAAGATTCAGCACCATTGACCATATCCACACGATAACCAAGCTCATTGAGGTTTCTCGGGAGTTCAAGATGCCGATCTGTTTAACATTCATTGATTTCAAGAAGGTTTTTGATTCTGTTGAGACGGAAGCGGTCATTGAAGCCCTAGCCAATCAGGGCATTCAAGCCCAATACATCAAGATCTTCCATGAGCTGTATTGCGGATTCCCTACCAGGATCTCACCATTCTATAAAGAAGTGATTGTTGATGTCAAGAGGGGGTGCGGCAGGGTGATACCATTTCACCGAAACTCTTCAGTGCCACCCTCAAGAACATCATGCGACGACTGGAATGGGAAGGAATGGGAGTGAAGATAGATGGTCGGCAACTACACCACCTCCGCTTTGCTGATGACATTGTTTTAATAACACCAAACATCAGCTAAGCGGCACAAATGCTGGCTGACTTTGACAGTGAGTGTGGAAAGGTAGGACTACAGCTGAATCTTACGAAGAAAATGTTTATGAGAAACAGCCTCGTTCCTGACGCCCCATTCACTCTCAATGGAACGACCATCTCCGAATGCAACAGCTATGTGTACCTAGGTCGAGAGGTCAACATGACAAATGACCTGGCACCCGAGCTGCGCAGGAGGAAGAGCTGAGCGGCTTGGAACGCCTTCAAGAACGTCGAAGAAATAGCTAAGAGGATGAAGAACCTCCAGCTCTGGGCACATCTCTTTGATTCTACTGTTCTTCCTGCATTAACATATGCCTCAGAGACCTGGGCCCTACGCAAACAGGATGCGAACGCTATTCTGGTCTCCCAAAGAAGAATAGAAAGAGCTATGCTTGGAATATCATGTTTCACTCAAATAAGAGAAAGAATCCGGAGTTTCAACATCCATCGACGATCAAGAATCAAGGACGCTGTCTCATTTGCCTAGGTGTCAAAAATCAGATGGGCTTGTCAAGTAACGAGATTTAAAGATGACCACTGGACTAGAGCTGTTACTGACTGGATTCCACGGGATGTCAAAAGACCGCGTGGCTGCCCAACTACCAGATGGTCAGACTTCTTCGTCAAGATCATGAATGATCTGTTTGAGGCTCTTCACGTTCCCAGAGCGAACAGATGCCAATGGGCTACACTAGCATGCGACAGGGACAAATGGAGACTTTACTGGCGCCTGCTCGAGCAAATCGAGGACTAACGGGAAGTTAAGTGATTAAGTGATTAAGTTCCTGGTGCTCTCTGGAAGCAGAGCATGTAAATGCCTGATGGTCTGGGCATGGATTGGGTGAAGTTCCTCCCAAATAAACAATCTATTTAGTTAGGGCTGTGACTCTAGTGACTTCTGGCAGCCCAATAGTGTGTTGTGTTTTCGCAGTGGAACTGGGAGTACTAGAGGTCAGTTGTCAGGAATAACAGTAGGTTCTGGTGCTGATGGGCTATCACTGAGGCTTGTGACATCCCTGGGGAGACAGGCTTTAAAGAATATCGTGAACTTATAGAAATTATTCCATGAGTCTCAGGAATATAAATTCTCAGTCGAATTGTATAGAATTCAGAGCCCAGAACAAATCCTTGCATCTTTTATGGTGAATCTTTGGGAAAGGATTCCATCTCCTGGAGTGGAGCAAGGAAAATCTCTCCTGTATAATTTCCGAGTGGCTAGGGAAGATCCAGGGTCTCTCCTCTTCACTGGCCAAGTTGGAAGCAGCTTGGGTCTCTCCCCCTCCCCTGGCGGTCCATGTCCTGGGTTGATGGAGGAGGAAATGAGGGCCAACCCGGTTGATTGATCAGATGTCGTTTATTCCATTCTCCCAACGCGCCTGTTCCACTCTCTCTGAGCCCCCCATTCTAGTCTCACACTGGCCCTCATTCCTGTTTCTTCCACTCTTCTCTCCACTCTCCATCTAGCAGCCTGGTCTCTCTTTCTCCAGGAGCCTGCTCCTGTATTCTTCTACATTCTTCTCCCTCTGTCTCCCTTGCTAGTCTCTCTGCCCTCCATCTTGCTGTCCTGCTCTCTGTCTCTCCAACTCTCTCACTTCTCCAGTTTCCCAGCAATGGGGGTAGCCACCACACTCTTTCAGTAGCAAGAGCAACATAAGGAAACCCTTCCTGACCATCCATCAAGCTCAAGGGCTGAAACACCATTTAGGAGTGTTCCTCTTCTCCTTAGTCCAGTAACTTAATTAACACCTTAATTAACATCATAATCCTACTTCTTAATATTAGTTATTTTGTATGGACAGGTTTTCTGGTCTACAATGGCTGAGGGGTGAAGAAGGAATGGGGAACCTTGAATGCCCTTTTAGTGAGTGGACAAGGGACTAGAGGTCAGCCCATCCCTGAGAGCAGGACTCCCAGGGGTGGGGTGACCAGGTAGAGGCTACCTGGGTGCACGTCAGAGGGTAGAGGTAAGTGGGCACAGAGTGTGTGCCTGAGAGCCAAAGGAAGGGTCCAGCACACAGTTGAGTGGACACCAGGATTTCTCTTTCTGATGAAGTGACTCCTGAGCATTGCCAGGTGTGAGCCAAAAATTTAAAAAAAAAATGACCTGGGGGTGGAGCAAGGAAAGTGGATAGAGCCTTGCAGCAAACACCCTCCCCGCTGTGCTATCACTCCAGCCCCAGTCATTCATTCTCGAGTCCCTCTTTGTGCCCCAGACAGGTCGCGGTGGTCCTTCCCCTCTTGCCTTTGCTCTGTCTCAGCGAAGAAAGTGCCGGGAGGGCAAGTTTTGTTTCTCTGTGGGGTTGATGAAGATTGAGCATTTCAGTAAAGCCAGATGCAGTGCGGAGAGGAGGCGGGAGGACCTCACTCTCTGGGCGGCTCCTCTGTGGGGGATGGTGCCTCACTCCTCTACCCAGACCTGGGCCTCAATGACCCTCTAATTCCTATCATCTCTGCAGTCTGCCTCAGCCCCCACATTTTCAGAGGGGCCATGGGTCACGGCACCCAGGCCTGCTTACCTGAAGGTCCATCTGCCCCTTGGGTGCTGGGGCGTCTGCTGATAAAGCCTCTTTCCCTTTCTCAGCCCGTCTTTGGGTGCGCTCCTTTTCTGTTTCTCCGGGAGCCAGTTCAGGCTTTCTCGGGGGATACTCCAGGCCGTGTGTCAGAGTCAGACCCCGGCCTCCTGGCCTACCAGCCTGTGTTCCTGCTGTGGAGCTCTGTGGCCTCTTTGGTTTGCGGAAGCTGTTCTCGAGCAATCGCTGACCAAGCCTTGCTAGGAGGAGCAGTTGGCACCGGAAAACGGGTGGAGGCAAGTGGCGGGTGCTTGCACGATGCGTCTGGCATTTCCCTCGGAGTCCTGAGGGATGACTGTCTTGCTCCTCACTCCCAGAGACCCTGGCAGCGTCCCAGACCCCCTACGCAGGACTCTGGGGTCTGTGGGTGTGTGTTCCGGCTCTCCTGGGTCCTGGGCCAGGCCCCTTTCTCTGGAATCTGGGCTCCTGATGCAGTGGGAAAAAAAGAAAAATCTTGGGACGTTGTTCTTGTTCTGTTCAGTTGCTTGATTTGTGTTTGGGAGCCACACTCTGGGTCCTCAGGGGCTACTTCCAGCTTGGTTATGTGGAGTCGCTCTCTGCAGTGATGGGGAGGTCATGGCATGTGCTGGAAACCGGCGCTGGGCTTCCTGTGTGCGAAGCCTGTGCGATGGTCCTTTGAGCTGTCTCCCTGGCAGTGCGACCCTTGTTCTTCTGGCTACAACCAGCTGTGTGCAGGACTGATTCCTGGCTCTACCCTCTTTGTTGTTGTTTTTTGGGGGAGGGGGACACAACTGGGAGTAGCACTGTCCTCCTGTTGTTTATCGATTTGCTCAAGCGGGCCCAATAATGTCTCCATTTTGAGACTTGTTGTTACTGTATTTGGCATATTGAATATGCCACGGGTAGCTTGCCAGGCTTTGCTGTGCGGGCGAGATACTCTCAGTAGCTTTCCGGGCTCTCTGAGAGGGGAGGAGGAATCGAACCCAGCTCAAGCGGGCTGGCCGCATGCAAGGCAAATGCCCTACCGCTGTGCTATCGCTCCAGCCAGGAGTTATTCCTGGCTCTGCACCTAGAAATTAATCCTGGTGATGTTCAGGGGAAGCCAGGGATTAAACCCCAGGTCAGCCGCATGCAAGGCAAATGTCCTACCCAGTATAATATCTCGATGGCACCTTGGGTCACTCTTGGAGATGCTGGGGGACTGGAGGTGGTGACGGGGATCCAACCTGGGCCAGCTGCATGCAAGGCAAGTGCCTTTCCCACTGTACACTCTCCCTGATCCTAGACCCATTTTATTATTATTATTAATCATTAATTATTATTATTGCTACTACTATTATTATTATTACTACTACTTGATTCCTCTGCCCCTCTCGGAGAGCCTGGCAAGCTACCGAGAATATCTCACCTGCACAGCAAAGCCTGGCAAACTCCCCGGGACGTATTCGGTATGCTAAACAACAGTAACAATAAGTCTCACAATGGAGACTTTACTGGTGCCCACTTGAGAAAATCGATGAACAACAGGAGGACAGTGCTACAGTGTTACAGATGAAGTGACTCCTACCAGGAGACCATGATAATCTCTACAGGGTAATTTTAATTTCTACAAGAGAATAATGTGCCCCTTAAGCCCCAGGGAAGTCATGGTACCATTAGTAAAAACTACAATCATGAGGCAAAGAGTGAGACAAACTCCTTCATACCCACAGTGGGGATGGAGGACTCAGAGCCACAACCCACAGGACAAGGAACCCATGGGCCATCTGAGAGCTGAGAGACAGGCCAGTCTTGATCTCCACAGAAAGATGATTCATCTGGTCATTAGCAAATTTCCTCAGGAGAGAGTCCTCAGAGCACCCTGGAGGTCTGCACCCCTGAAGCTCACCCTGCTTCCTATTGCAGATGGGTTGTGTCTGGGCCCAGAGGGCCTTCCCCTCACTGTGTCTCTTGCACAGTAGTACAGGGCCATGTCCTCCTCCCTCAGTTGGTTCATTTGCAGAGAGAGCGTGTTCTTACTGTTGTCTCTGGAGATGGTGAATTGGCCCTTGACAGAGTCGGCATAGCTTATATAACCACCACTATCACTAATGTATGAAATCCACTCTAGTCCCTTCCCTGGAGACTGGCGAACCCAGTCCATATAATAGCTTCCAAAATTGAATCCAGAGGCTGTACAGGAGAGTGTCAGAGACCCCCTGGGCTTCACCAAGTCTCCCCCAGACTCCACCAGCTGCACCTCACACTGGACCCCTGCAAACACAAAGACATCCTGGTCAGGAAACTCTCCTCACACAGAAGATCTTGCTCTACAATCTTTCCCGTGCTCCGTGTCTCTGTCGCCCTTGAGTTACCTCCTAACACAGCCACCAGGAGAAGCCAGCTGAGCCCACAAGCCATGTTGGTTCTGTGTGAGTCAGGATGGAGCCCCTGGGAACACCTGAACTGACTCCTCTCCTGGAGCTGAGGCTGGGCTGGGCCGTTTTCATCATAGTAGGGAGAGGCTTATTTGCATATCCTCCTCCAATATATAAAACAGTGTATTGGAACCTAAAGAGTAAGTGTAGGTTCTGGGGGTGACTTGTGACCCAGAAAATATTCTGACATAGAATTATTATATGAGAACAAATTTAATTTGTGATATTTTGTCCTTGGGCTGGAGTGATAGCACAGCAGGTAGGGTGTTTGCCTTGCAAGCAGCCGACATGGCCAACCCGAATTTGATTCCTCCACCCCTCTCAGAGAGCCCGGCAAGCTACCGAAAGCATCTCCCCCTCATGGCAAAGCCTGGCAAGCTACCCGTGATGTATTCGATATGCCAAACACAGTAACAAGTTTCACAATGTTACTGGGCTTGCTCAAGCAAACCGATGAACAACGGGAATACAGTGACAGTGACAGTGATATTTTATCCTTATTTTTGATGTCTGTCATGTAATATCTACAGTCATACTTCTGTTTCGTGAACCATTTGTCACATAAAAGCTTAAATACTTTATACAATATTCTCATAACACATTGTAACAGTTGAACCCATTATTAAGACAAAAGTAATCCACTGAATGACACTGAGTTATGAATGAGTTGGAAACAAAGAACTAAAACGGAATCAGGAGTAAGGCAGAATGGCCGACAGCACCTGATATCTGGGAAATCTGAGGCAGGATCCTGTGTCTGCTCTGGTCTCTGCCGTTTCTCTCAGAGGGAAACACAAACAACGAGTATCACCTCACATCTGTGTGAATGACATGTATCTCCCAAAACTGAAATCAACACATGTTAGTGTGAGTATGTCATATAGTTATACTCAGTGGATTTCTATGCAACCAAATGGAAAATAAAGTCATTCTGTTCGTTACACTTTGGATGGGGATGAAGGGCATGATGATGAGCTAAATAAGTCTGTGGACAAAAGGACAAATAGAGGATTATTTCAAATGTTTATGTAAAGAAACAAATAAGCAGGGCAGAAGAGGGTTGGGCATTTGCCTTGCTCTTGGCTGATACGTGTTGGATTCCCAGCACCACAAATGGTTCCCGGAGTCTATTCGGAGTGATCTCTCAGCCTAGAGAGCAAGTGGAAGCCTTGAGCACTGTTGTGTATGGACCTGAAACCAAAACACAAATATGTAAATAAATAATGAAAGAAACAAATCAAGTGAATGAACACTATCAATTGTTAATGCAGCTTCATAAGGAGATACAGTACTGAGAGTGCAGGTTTGGGGTGAGAGGAGGAAAGATGTTAAAGTGACCCAGGAATGATGACAGATGGTCTGGAGCACAGGGGTGGTGCTAAGGGAGGTGATAGTGTGCACTGAAACTGCAGCTGCTAATCAGGGTCGAATAAGGGGATAGAGGGAGGGAAGAGAGTGCAGGTCGCAGGTTCGGCTTGCGGGTTATGGGAACTTGAAAACCATCGTGTGCAGTAACTGTATACTAATACCATAAATTGACATTTAAAAAAATTCTATCACTTATGTTACAATTCACAAATTTTTTTTTAGAATTGCCATAAAGTCTGCACAGCGATCTTGTTTGCAGCACTGGCACTGTGCACCCATTGCCACAGAGCAGGAGTGATCGACTGTATCAGCATATTGAGCTTGTTTCTCCACGCATGGATGTGCATCTGGAATTTGCTCACTGCTTTACTGTTATAAGGATACTCAGTCTCACTCTGTAGATTTATAAGAAGACAAGTTGATAGCATTATGAAAAAAATAACATAATAATGTTAGGAAACATCTAAGAAACAAGAATATTCTCATAGAACTGAAGTGCCAAACTCAAAATAAAGGTGTGAAAATTCAGATGCTCTTTGAAATTACTACTAGAGAGCCAAAGACTATTGTGCATTTGTCCCCTCTCCTTCAGGGTGAATCTCGAAAGGTAAGACAGACTGTGTGGCATGTCCTGGTTGCAAGTTATTCTCAAAAGTCTTGACCAAGGAAACAGCCTGAAAGTTTTTTAATTCATTTTTTAAAAATATGTGGTGGTGAGAGGGGCAGAAGTGGTGGGCCACAACTGATGGTGCTCAGGTTTTTTTCCTGACTCTGCCCAGAGAATCACTCTTTTGGGGCACAGGGTTTGTGTGTTGCAGGAGACAGAAATCATCTCCAGGTTCATAGGTCCAAATGTATTGGTAGGCCCTGCCCACTGTAACATGTCTCTTGCCCCAGTTTGGCCATTATTGAACACAAAATCTGCTCCACTAACCAAGTACCTTACTCCAGACACATTAACCATCACACGAATCACGAATCACGACCATCCTGTTATTCATCGATTGCCTCGAGCAGGCCCCAGTAACGTCTCCTTCATCCTAGCCCTGCAATTTTTAAGAAAGTGCTATATTCAAGGCGCTTTAGGAGAATGAGACCCCTCATTGTTGCTGGTATTTGGCATATTGGGTACGCCACAGGGAGTTTACCAGAATCTCCTGTGTGGGCAGGTTACATTCGGTAGCCTGCCAGTTTGTCCAAAGTAGGAATGAGATAATAAGATGTCATAATAAGATGTCGCACGGCCGGCCGTACAGTTCCGGGAGCTGGTTTTTATAGTCTCTGAGTCTTGGCCATTGATGGGATTACACGGCGAAGGGGGCCAGTTGGTGGGTGTGACCCCCGCCTACTGGAATTCAGAGGATCTGGGTGGAAGATGCTCAGCCCCGATCCTATTAGGCTTGGAGATCTCAGCCCAGGGACCCGCTTGCCTTTGTTCCTCTGATGGTACCTTCAGGTGTGTGGAGAGTGGTCTCAGCATGGTGGTGGCTGGTCCTGGAGGTCTTCGGCTTTAACCATTAGCATTAACCATCATTTGCCTTAATATGTGGAAGCGTTAGATAACTTAAAAGCAGGACTGGGATATTCACACAGCTGTGGCCATAGGGTGATCAGACAACCAGCAATTACACTTAAAACATGACACAGTGATGGTAATTTTCTACTTATTCTTGCCTGGAGCACAGCCCTGAGAGTTTTCTAATCTTGCCTGCTTTAGAAACCCTTTAGATAGTCTCAGAACACTCAATGGATCACCCTGACTTCGGGCTTATTATTAAGGGGACAGTATCACACTGGATGCCTGGAGGTGTGGAATTCTCCCTGGCACAGCCCCTTGGCCACTAGAAGACATTGGACCTGTAGAGAGTTCCCCAAGCCCCATCGTCTCAGACACTTCTAAGAATGATGTAGGTGAATTGGCCATGATTTGCTGGTGCCCAAAGGCTCCAGACTTGGGAGAGAGATATATCTGGTGTCAGCAATACTTCAACATTGCCTCTGCCACAGAGCATCAAAACCAGTGCTCCAGCAGCTTCTTCCAGTCATAACAATCCCCTGCTTCTCTCTGCCACCTGATACTTAGTGCACACAGGCATCCTCCCTCAGACTCTATGGACCACTGCTCTCCTAATAAACTGCCATATGACGAAGGGTCTATGGCCTGTATGGGCGGCTGTGTCTCATCCATGCTGCACTCATAAACCTTTGAGTACCTACTTCCCAAGACAGATGGACCATCTCCTTGTTCTCAGAGTCCCTGTGGTTACGAGATAACTACATGCAGGGACACGGGAGTCCAGGCATTTGATCAATGGCTTCTGCAGGGGGGACGTTTCCCCAGTCCCACGGAGAAGCTCCTCACTTCATGATGAAACCTCATCAGGGAAGACAGGGCATGGATCCAAGTAACTGGGAATTTTAACTCAAAACCTTTGAGAGGAGAGGATTTTCCTGAGACTCTAGAAAGGGCAGAAACATGTCCCCAGTGTCAGCCAAACTATTTCCTTTCTTCCTGTCATTTCGAATGTGAGCTCAGGGTCCACTGCCTAGATGTTGAAGACAGGAGCCTGTGTGCCTTGGTCCTCCCCAAAACAGGAAACTGAAAGTATCCTCCAGGGACTGAGTGAGTGGAACTGAAGTTCCTGTTTGTCCCAGGGCACAGAAACATGGTTAGATATTGGTCAGGCTAGGAGACTCCCCCACACTTCTGCTCACAAGGGAGCAATTCCTGTCCCAGTGCCCTGTCTGTGTGCATCTGGGACAACCATTCTGAGATCCTGGAACTTGATGCAGGGCCTGAGATATTGAAACAGGTTTAAGTCTTGGAGTTCACGGAATTGGATGTTGTGAGGATTTAGAGATTGAAATCAGGGTTAAAGCCCCTTCCCCCAAAACTCAACTGTGTGGATCAGTTCTCCTATTGCGCTGCTCTTAGTCTTTGTTGTTACTTTGTTGTGTATACTTTAAGCCCCATATTATGAGACAGATCATCTGTATCTCTCCCTTTTTTGCAGACTGGTTCACTCAGCGTGATATCCTCTAGTTTTTACTATGTTTCAGAAAGTTGAGTGATTTTCAACTTAGTAGGTATGGTAAGGCTCACAGAGAGTATACAGGATTAGGACTCTTTCCAGGTCTTCCTCATGTATGTAAAACTCATGAGTAAAATGTCTTCAGAGCAATGCCCCAGAGTTTCTGGATTCAGTTGGAAGTGTGTAGTGCTAGGAGAGTTGTAAAAAAATCTCCGAGGGCGGCCAGGGGGTTGCCCCGACGGCTCTTCCCCTGGCTGCCCAGGATTCTGGGGGGCCCAGGCCACTCTCCCAGCCAGGGCGGCCTGGGCCATGGAGCAGATGGTGGATGAAGCGAGAGCCAAGCCGGTTGATTGATCAGATGCTTTTTATTCCATTCTCATCCCCGTTCACTCCTGTCTCTCTTTCTCCTTCTCTCCCAGGCCCCAATCTGAAATCCCTGGTTCTTCTCGCTCTGGCTCTGGCTCTGATCCCCAGCCCACTCTTACAGTCTAGTTAAATCCCAAAACCATGTGGGGCTGGACTTATACATAGGTGTAATCACACTCGATTGGGTTAAAGTTCTCTCCCTAAGGGGATGCTGCTCCTAGGACAGATTCTCTTTCAGCAGGAATCCCATGGGTATGTTTCTCCTCTCCTTGCCCAACAAACATGTTAGCAATCATAATATTAATAATTTGTACAGACTCAGTAAGATATACATTAAGCTTATAGAATTGCTCTCCTGGGGTCATCCTGATCTAAGACTACAGTGCTCAGGCCAGATTAGTCTTTCTATTTCTAGCAGTGTCCTAGTCTCGTCATTACTTTTGAATCATTACATCATTTTTCCATAATCAAACTCTTAACTTATAGTTAAGAATTGTGTTACTTTCCCCCCTTTCCCAAGGGTGGCAGAGATTAGAACCAGGAATTTTGCTCCATGGCTTGGAGGCCAGCCACACATGCTAGGGGAAAAGGGAGATCAGATAGAGAAGGGAGCACCAAATAATGGGTGTTGAGAGGATACTCCCAGGATGGGGGAAGCATGCTGAAAGTAGACTATAGACCAAACCTAATTGCCACTCAATGCCTCTTTTGCAAACCACAACACCCCAAAGGAGAGAGAGAACAAAAGGGAATGCCCTGCCACAGAGGCAGGGTGGCATGGGGGGGATGAGGGGGTGGGAGGGATACTGGGACGCGTGGTGATAGAAAATGGGCACTAGTGGAGGGATGGGTACTTGATCATTGTATAACTGAAACCCAAGCACAGAAATTTGTAAGTCTACAACTGTACCACATGGTGTCTCACTAATAAAAATTAAAAATATAAAGTTACATAAAAATTCAAAAAAATTGTGGTACTTTGTCCAGGCTCATTTTGATGCCAGGATAGCACATAGATTACCGCTTGCCCTGGTTCCATCCAGTCCCTCACTGGGACCCTGGTGCTAGGAAGTGAGGATAACTGAGGCTTAAATTGGGAAAGCAGATACCCGGGAATAAGTAATATTCAGAGCCAATTAAATTCCATGTTACAAAATCATAATATTAATTGTCTTCTTGTGTCTATGCAAAAGTACATTTCTTTAAAGTAAATTATTCAAAAGACATAAGGAGAGGAGAAAGGCAATATTAACTTACAAGTTCAGTGTCCTAGAAAGATCTGACCTTACAAATTAACAGAAACTGGTTAGTGGAATAAGCTGATTAACTGGTTGAGGAAGAGAGCATAGAGAAGTGGTTGCAGATAAACAAAAGAATGGGAGTGACTCGGGAGCACTGTAATGGTTATGGCCCGATAAACCCAAGTGCCTTGTGGCAAGGGAAATCACTTAATCACTTAACTTCCTGTTAGTCGTCGATTTGCTCGAGCGGGCGCCAGTAACATCTCCATTTGTCCCTGTCACGTGCTAGTGTAGCCCAATGGCATCTGTTCGCTCCGGGAACATGAAGGGCCTCAAACCGATCGTTCATGATCTTGACGAAGAAGTCAGACCATCTGGTAGGTGGGCGGCCACGCGGTCTTTTGACATCCTGTGGAATCCAGTCAGTAACAGCTCTAGTCCAGCGGTCGTCTTTAAATCTCATTACGTGACCAGCCCATCTGATTTTAGACACCTTGGCAAATGAGACAGCGTCCCTGATTCATGATCGTCGACGGATGTCAGAACTCCGGATTCTTTCTCTCATTTGAGTGAAACGTGATATTCCAAGCATAGCTCTTTCTATTCTTCTTTGGGACACCTGAATAGCGTTCTCATCTTGTTTGCGTAGGGCCCAGGTCTCTGAGGCATATGTTAATGCAGGAAGAACAGTGGAATCAAAGAGATGTGCCCAGAGCCAGAGGTTCTTCGTCCTCTTAGCTATTTCTTCGACGTTCTTGAAGGCGTTCCAAACCATTCTCTTCCTCCTGCGCAGCTCGGGTGCCAGGTCATTTGTCATGTTGACCTCTCGACCGAGGTACACATAGCTGTTGCATTCGGAGATGGTTGTTCCATTGAGAGTGAATGGGGCGTCAGGAACGAGGCTGTTTCTCATAAACATTGTCTTCGTAAGATTCAGCTGTAGTCCTGCCTTTCCACACTCACGGTCAAAGTCGGCCAGCATTTGTGCCGCTTGGCTGATGTTTGGTGTTATTAAAACAATGTCATCAGCAAAGCAGAGGTGGAGTAGTTGCCGACCATCTATCTTCACTCCCATTCCTTCCCATTCCAGTCGTCGCATGATGTTCTCAAGGGTGGCACTGAAGAGTTTCGGTGAAATGGTATCACCCTGCCACACCCCTCTCTTGACATCAACAATCACTTCTTTATAGAATGGTGAGATCCTGGTAGGGAATCCGCAATACAGCTCACGAAGGATCCTGATGTATTGGGCTTGAATGCCCTGATTGGCTATGGCTTCAATGACCGCTTCTGTCTCAACAGAATCAAAGGCCTTCTTTAAATCAATGAACGTTAAACAGAGCGGCATCTTGAACTCCTGAGAAACCGGAATGAGCTTGGTTATCGTGTGGATATGGTCGATGGTGCTGAATCCTTTGCGGAACCCGGCTTGCTCGCATGGTTGTCCTTCATCTAGTGTTCTGCCAATCCTATTTAGGATGACTCGAGTGAACAACTTGTAGATGACAGACAATAGGCAGATCGGGCAATATTTGCCAACGCATCTCAATAGTCAAAGCAAACACAGACTCAGAGTCAAAGGCTGGAAAACAATCCTACAGGCAAACAGCTCCCATAAAAAAGCTGGGGTAGCCATCCTTATATCAGACCACATCGATTTCAGAGTGAGGAAGGTCATAAGAGACAGTGAAGGCCATTTCTTATTGATCAGAGGATCTGTACAACAGGAAGAACTTACAATAATAAATGTATATGCACCTAATGAGAGACCAGCAAAGTACTTAAAACAACTACTCATAGATTTGGAAAAAGACATCAATAGCAACACAATACTAGTGGGAGACTTCAACACTGCTTTGTCACCTCTTGATAGATCAACCAGACTCAAGCTTAGCAAGGACATACTTCATTTGAGGGAAACAATGGAAGAAAGGGACTTAGTAGATATATACAGGACACTTCATCCACAAAAAGCTGAATACACATTCTTCTCAAGCGTACATGGAACATTCTCCAAGATAGACCACATGCTGAGCCACAAAACATGCCTCCATAAAATTAAGAAGGTAGAGATTGTATCAACAATCTTCTCAGACCATAATGTGCTGAAATTAGAAGTAAATCACACACAAGAACAGAAAACTAAATCAAACACCTGGAAATTAAACAGTGCACTATTGAACAACGAGTGGATTAGACAGGAAATCAAAGAGGAAATCAAAAGATTCCTAGAAACGAATGAAAATGAGAACACGAGTTACCAAAACTTATGGGACACAGCAAAGTCTGTGTTAAGAGGAAAGTTTATAGCTCTACAAGCATTCCTCAGGAAGGAGGAGCGAGCACACATAAGTAACCTAACCTCACAGCTTAAGAGCTTGGAGAAGGACCAAAAAAAGGAGCACAACCCGAACAGGAGAAAGGAAATAATAAAACTCAGAGCAGAGATTAACGAGATGGAAACCCAAAAAACAATCCGAAAGATCAATGAAACCAAAAGCTATTTCTTCGAGAAAATTAACAAGATCGATAAGCCTCTAGCAAAACTCACAAAGAAAGGGAGAGAGAAAACCCTAATAAACCGAATCAGAAATGAAAAGGGGGTCATTACAACAGAAACCACAGAAATTCAGAGGATCCTCAGGGAGTACTTTGAGAAGCTTTATGCCACGGAACATCAAAACCTCGAGGAACTGGATAAATTCCTAGACTCCTACAGACTCCCAAGGCTGAACCAAGAAGACCTGGAATACCTGAACAGACCTATCACCATCAAGGAAATTGAAATGGTAATAAAAAGTCTCCCCAAGCACAAAAGTCCTGGCCCGGATGGATTCACTAGTGAATTCTTCCAAATCTTTAAAGAGGACTTACTCCCGATGCTCTTTAAGCTTTTCCACGAAATTGAAATATCAAAAACACTTCCGAACAGTTTCTACGAAGCAAATGTCACACTGATACCAAAAGCAGACAGAGATACCACAAAGAAAGAGAATTACAGGCCGATATCCCTGATGAACACAGATGCAAAGATCCTCAACAAACTACTAGCAAATAGAATCCAACTACTCATCCAAAAGATCATACACCATGACCAAGTAGGATTCATCCCAGGGATGCAAGGATGGTTTAACATTCGGAAATCAATCAACATAATCCACCATATCAACAAAAGGAAAGATAAAAAGCATATGATCATATCAATAGATGCAGAGAAAGCATTTGATAAGATCCAGCACCCCTTTATGATGAAAACCCTAGCCAAAATGGGTATAGAGGGGACCTTCCTCAACATAATTAAAGCCATCTACCACAAGCCTACAGCAAGCATCATCCTCAATGGGGAAAAACTGAGAGCCTTCCCTCTAAGATCAGGGACGAGACAGGGATGCCCACTCTCTCCACTGCTGTTCAATATAGTACTGGAAGTACTTGCAATAGCGATTAGGAAGGAAAAAGATATTAAGGGCATTCAGGTAGGAAAGGAAGAAATCAAGCTCTCACTATTCGCAGATGATATGATACTCTACTTAGAGAACCCAATAACTTCCACCAAAAATCTCCTAGAAACAATAGACTCGTATAGTAAAGTTGCAGGTTATAAAATCAATACCCAAAAGTCCATGGCTTTCCTATACGCAAACAGTGAGAGAGAAGAAAGCAACATGAAAAAAACAATCCCATTCACAATTGTGCCCCAGAAAATCAAGTACCTAGGAATCAGCTTAACTAAGGAAGTAAAGGACCTGTACAAAGAAAACTACAAAACGCTACTCCAGGAAATAAAAGAGGACATGAGGAAATGGAAAGATATCCCCTGCTCATGGGTCGGGAGACTTAACATTGACAAAATGGCAATACTACCGAAAGCATTGTATAAATTCAATGCAATCCCTATAAGGATACCCATGACATTCTTCAAAGAAATGGAGCAAACACTCTTGAAATTTATATGGAACAATAAGCCCCCACGAATAGCTAAAGCAATTCTTGGGAAAAAGAAAATGGGAGGAATCAACCTCCCGAACTTCAAACTGTACTACAAAGCAGTAATAATTAAAACAGCATGGTACTGGAACAAAGGCAGAACTGCAGACCAATGGAACAGGGTTGAATACACTGACATCTCTCCTCAATCATATGCTCATCTAATCTTTGATAAAGGTGCAAGTAATGTGAAGTGGAGTAAGGAAAGCCTCTTTAATAAATTGTGTTGGCATCACTGGACGGCTACATGCAAAAAAATAGGCTCAGAACTCTGCCTAACACCATGTACAAAAGTAAGATCAAAATGGATTAAAGACCTCAACATCAGACCAGAAACCATAAGGTACATTGAAGATAAAGTTGGCAAAACCCTCCATGACATTGAAGCTAATGGTATCTTCAAAGATGCCACGCCACTGGCTGAGCAAGTGAAAACAGAGATAGATAAATGGGACTATCTTAAGCTAAGAAGCTTCTGCACCTCCAAAGAAACAGTGACCAAAATACAAAGACAGTCTACAGAATGGGAAAGGATATTCACCGAATACACATCTGACAAGGGGTTGATATCCAGGATATACAGAATACTGGTTAAACTCCACAAGAAGAAAACATCCAACCCCATCCAAAAATAGGGCAATGAAATGAACAGAAACTTTCTCAAAGAAGAAATCCGAATGGCAAAAAAGCACATGAGAAAATGCTCTACATCATTAATCATCAGGGAGATGCAGATCAAAACCACAATGAGATACCATCTCACACCTCAGAGACTGGCCCACATTCAAAAGAACAAAAGCAACCGATGCTGGCGTGGATGTGGCGAGAAAGGGACACTCCTTCACTGTTGGTGGGAATGTCCACTGGTTCAGCCCTTCTGGAAAACAGTATGGACGATTCTCAAAAAATTAGAAATTGAGCTCCCATTTGACCCAGCAATACCACTCCTGGGAATATATCCCAGAGAGGCAAAAATGTATAGTCGAAGTGACATCTGCACTTGTTTGTTCATTGCAGCACTCTTTACAATAGCCAGAAACTGGAAGAAACCTGAATGCCCAAGAACAGATGACTGGTTAAAGAAACTTTGGTACATCTACACAATGGAGTACTATGTAGCTCTTAGAAAAGATGAAGTCATGAACTTTACATACAAGTGGTACAATATGGAAAGTATCATGCTAAGCGAAATGAGTCAGAAAGAGAGGGATAGACATAGAAAGATTGCATTCATCTGGGGGATATAAAGTAACAAAGTATGAGATTAATACCCAAGAATAGCTGAGATCAGCACCAGGAGGATTACTCCATAACTTAGAGGCCAGCCGGGTATCCTAGAGGAAAGGGCAGTTCAGATAGAGAAGGGAGCACCAAATAAAGGATGTTTGGAGGATCCTCCCAGGAGGGGAGATGCATGTTGAAAGTAGACTATGGACTGAACATGTTTGCCACTCAATGCCTCTTTTGCAGACCACAACACCCAAAAGGAGAGAGAGAACACAGGGGATTGCCCTGCCACAGAGACAGGGGGGATGGGGGGATGGGGGTGGGAGGGATATTATCCATGGTGGTGGAAAATGGGCACTGGTGGAGGGATGGGTATCTGATCATTGTATAATTGAAACCAAAGCACAAAAAATTGTAAATCTACAACTTTAAAAAAAATAAAATAAAATAAAGGGAAAAAAAAAAGAAAACGGCATGGTGAGATTCGTGACTTCTTGTCTCAGTCAGACCAATGATGTCGTACTTGATCATTCGCGCTTGTACCATCAGGTCCTCGATGGATGCATCTGATGCTAGCATACCTGCCTTGAAAGTACAGACGATCCTTTTTGTCTTCCTTCATTGTGGCAGCCTAGGTCGGCCTTAAGATTTTGTCGGCCTCTCCTTTCTCATCCTTCTCAGTGCTGTCATGTTGGTGAAGCCTTCAGGGTCAGGTGAATGAGACCAGTTGTAGTTACTGGTTTTGGCATATCGAATACACAACGGATAGCTTGCCAGGCTCTTCCATGCGGGCGGAATACTCTTGGTAGCTTGCCAGTCTTTCCTAGAGGGATAGAGGCTTTGGGGGCGACCTCTAATCACCCTTGTAGTTGTTACCATATTTGAACCCTATCAAATACGGTATGACAATTCCAGAAGATGGATATTTAGTGTGTTATGATGTGTCGCACGGTCGCTTTGCGTTCGCATGGGTCCGGAAAGCGTCCTGGAGTGTGTCGACGGCTGGGTTATAGACACTACTTCTACTACCCAGCCATCGGCAAGGGAAAAAGGACAAAGAAATGCTATCTTACAGAGAGTGGTTGGTCATTTGAGAACGTGGCAATTCCAGGTGCCACTTGGACTTGTCACTACTCAGAGAGAACAGTGGGAGACTGAGAGCTGTCTGACACTCCAGAACGTAGGTAGCAGTTCAGTCACCAAGGAGCCCCATCTAGGTGCCTTTTCTGTGCAGAGGCTGGAAGGGTACATTGAGAACAATCCTCGAGGTCTGATATCTGGACTGCTCTGTCTCTGTGCTTTTCATTCTTCCACATTGACAATGCAGGCTGGCCTTCAGGTCGGACCCCTGCCTCTGTGCTCTGAATTGACCTCAGTTGGAACTTGCCCCAATATTGTGCTATTGTGCCTTCAGGAATTGAAGGGTTGTCTTTATCACGTATGTTCGATGTTCTCCTAGAGGAGGAAATGAAAATACTTTCACATCCAATATGGGCATTTTCCCTGTCATTGGGAAGAGTACAAAAAAAGTACAAAAGCTCACTTTTTGTAAATTGACAATTTTGATAAATTTGGTAATATAATTGAAAGTTCACATATGAGTCTTGGATTCTGCATAAGAAATAAAGGTCATAATCCAACTACCGAAGTACATATATTCCCAGTAATACTGTGGTCTGCATGACTGATAGCCAATCACAGAGTCATGCTGTCTGAGGCTTCCCAGTGGACATGAATAGGCGACATATATATGTATATGTATATACATAATATATACATATATGTCTATATATGTATAAGTTGCTCTTTTCCACTCATCGAGTCTATGGATTTGTGCATAGATATACATCCATGGATATGTCCTGGATATCAATTGAAAGAAAGTGATTCATTTTGATTATTTATTCCCATATTGAATGACTGCAGAAAACTAATGTCTCACTCCATACCATATATTTCCCAAAATTATCTGTCAGTTGGTGACATCAGACCTGACGTAAACTCAGCTCAGGTGCATGAGTCCTGGGGCAGAGGGGGCTGCAACTGAGGCCTCGCTCTAGATCCTGTCTGCTGGTCCATGCTACTGCCAGCCCTCCTGGGCACATCCCAGACTGTGTGTCTGTTCTGAGCTGGGCTGAGATGCCCCCAACATAAGGGTTTCACAGACAACTGACCCCAACCATTTCCTTATCAGCATGTGATTATAGAAATGTGACCATTATCCCTTCCATGTAGAGTCATATCCTCCACTGTCTTTTGTCCAGTGTCAGGATTCCAGGTCAGAAATACAGAAATATGAAGATGTAAAAAGGGGCACGTTTCCAGAGAAACTCAGGAAGGGAGTCTGGCCAACACCAGGATTTCTTCTCAAAGAAAAGGGTTTCTTGCAGAGACAGAATTTCAAAGAAAATGTATAACATTGGGAGTCTGCCATGGGTAGACCTGTAGTTCAGGATCCTGCAATGACACCAGCCCAAACTTCCCTGCCGTTCTTCCAGTACCATCCGGGGTGCTCCACTACACAATCCTAGAAGAAAATATGAGTAACACCAGGTGTACTAGAGAGAAGCCAATTTCCTCTTGGCTGATTATGGCAGACAAAGAAAGATCCTAAGCCGTTTCCTCAAATGAAGCCTGGCCCTGTGAGCCCCACGCTGTGTCTCAGACCCTGACTCTCTGAGGAGGAAGTCAGGAGGATCAGTGTCCCTGTCATCTCCTCACCCGCCACAGGTGCCTCACCCTCAGGTTTCTGACAGACTCACGTTGTGGTTGTCACACTGTGTCTCTCGCACAGTAATACACAGCCGTGTCCTCAGTGCTCAGCCTGCTCAGTTCCATGTAGGCTGTGTTCTTGGACTTGTCTGCAGTGAGTGTGAGTCTGCCCTGGAACTTCAGTGCGTAGTTTGTGTTATCATAGTAAGGATTTATCCATCACATCCACTCGAGTCCTTGTCCCGGGGCCTGCCGCACCCAGCTCATCACATATTCGGTGAAGGTGTATCTGGATGCCTTGCAGGATATCTTTACTGATGTCCCAGGTTTTCCCACCTCAGCCCCCGACTGCACCAGCTATACCTGGGAGTTCACACCTGTGGAATGCAGACAGGAGTGGGTGAACTCCGCTTGACTGGTCCCGTTCCCTCAGCCCAGGGCATGGGTACACTTACCTGCAGCCACTGCCACCAGGAAGACAATTCTCCAGGTCCAGTCCATGGTGGGTAACGTACACTCAGGAGCTTCTGAAGGTGTGATTGTTTTTGCTGTGTGAGGTTGTTCAGTTACAGACACATCTGTATTTGATTTAGTGTCTCTCATGTAATTTGCATATTCATGAGGAGGTAAAATTCATAGCTGAAGGCCTAGTTCAACCTGAGAAGGGGCTGGTGGAAGCCACTGGGTCCATCTTCAGGGGGAGTGAAGAGGTCCACGTTCTGAGCCTTGTTTGAGGAGATGAGACCCTGCCCTGTCCCAGGACTCTGTGCACACAGAGTCTCCCCTCCTGAGGGCCAAGCTCTTTCAGGATCTCCCCCTCAGGGTCCCCCCCCCCCACATATGTATGTCATGGACACGTCTCGACACACCAGGGCTCTCCGATTATTTCTGGGATCCTGTAACTCCCCAATGCATACTACAGTGAGACTACAAAACCATCCTAATGCCCCAGAGGTTTCCATTGGGGATATTAAGAAGTTCAGAAACACCCCTTGCATACAGGTTTTACTGCCTTATCAGTATGATAAATGTTCCTCTCAAAACAGTTAAGTATGCACAATTTAACATTCTGTGCCCTATACTTATTTTTGTTTTGGTTTTCTCAACAAAGCAAAATTTAGTTTTCTGGGGTTTTTTAAATGCTTTTTTATTATTAAATCTCTGTGAGATAGACCCTTACAAAGCTGTTTGTGATTTGACTTCAGTTACATGGTATTCCTGTTTTTGAAGAGAAACCCTTTTCATCTCTGCACCTCTTCTTGCCTGCAACTCGGTCCTTTTGGGACTTGGCACTCCCTGCAGTCCAGTCCCCACCCTGCAGAGAGAGTCTCTGCGCTCTCAGGGGCTTTAACGTCTTGGTGTCTCTAACACAGGATTGAATCCTGGGACTTCAATTCAAAAGACTTGTTCACGAGTCATTTTCTTTTGTGGGCATTTTGTTTTGGATCTGAGCCACACCTGGCAGTTCTGAGGGCATACTTTTGGCTCTGTGCTCTGGAATTATTCAGGTAGATGCATCCTAGGAAAATATTGGCAAATCAAGTAGTTATATATCTAACAATTGAAAGGTGACACTGAGTGTTCTTTGCTGAGATTATGTAAAAGTAATACAATAATCACTTAATTCACTCAAATAAAAATAGTAAAAACTATCAAAATTAAAGAAGATTTAAGTAAAGACTTTAATATAAACAAAGGTATATTAAACTGGTTAAATTTATGAAGACTTTTTCAAAACCCAGGCTTAAGTTGAACACAGCTGCCAACAAGTTTATTTTATAACTGCATTAATAGGAAAAATATAAGTAAATAAATAAATAGCACTGTGGCACTGTCTTCCCGTTGTTCATCGATTTGCTCGAGCAGGCCCAGTAATGTCCCATTGTGAGACTTGTCACTGTTTTTGTCATATCAAATATGACACGGGGAGCTTGCCAGGCTTTGCCATGCGGGTGAGATACTCTAGGTAGCTTGCCGGCCTCTCTGAGAGGGAAGGAAGAATCGAACCAGGGTCAGCCAGTGGGCCACATGCAAGGCAAATGCCCTACTGATGTGCTATCTCTCCAGCCAACTCTCGCCCCAACAACCACGCAGTTTTATCCAGTAAAGTGCATGGTCCGAGGTCTTGGGGCGAAACGATGTCAACCTATTAGCCCAAGTAAGAATGAAACTCATTGTCAATGTATATTGGGTGAATAGCCAAGATAAGTACCAGGAGGTTTACTCCATGGCTTGGAGGCCAACCGCACATGCTAGGGGAAAAGGCAGCTCAGATAGAGAAGGGAGCACAAAATAAGGGGTGTTGGGAGGATCCTCCTAGGATGGGAGATATGTGCTGAGAGTAGACTATAGACCAAACATAATTGCCACTCAATGCCTCTTTTTCAAACCACAGGACTCAAAAAGAGAGAGAGAACAAAGGGGAATGCCCTGCCACAGAGGCAGGGTGGGATGGGGATGGGGGGATGGGAGGGATACTGGGATTGGTGGGGGTGGAGAATGGGCACTGGTGGAGGGATGGGTACTCTATCATTGTATAACTGAAACCTAAGCACAAATAAGTCTACAACTATACCTCATGGTGTTTCACTAATAAAATTTAAACAAACAAACAAACAAACAACAACAACAACAAAAGAACAAAACTCATCGCAAAGCCACACTTACGACCTGAAATCTTAGGGTGGGGTCATCATGGCCGCAGCTTCCCCCTCACTGGTGGGAGTGTGGTATTTGCTCACTGGCAGGAGTGAGGTAGTGCCCAGGGCTGATGCCCACCAGGCTCAGGCGGTATCTGCTGGGTGCTGGCGAGCGTTCTCCGGGCTGATCTCTGGCCCTGGGCACCGGATTCCGGGGTCGAGTCCTCTGGCTGTGGCAGGGCGGCTGCACAGGCAGCGAGGCCCCGCAGGTGGTTCCCCATGCAACTGTAAACTGGGGGCTCCCTCGGGCTGTGTGCAGAGGGGAGACTGGCCTGGAGTGGGCCACTGCCCTCGCCTCTGCGGTGGTCATGGTTGCTCTGACTCCCCAGGGACAGCGGGTCCTGCACAAGCACCAAGCCTGGCCCCCACGCGCTCCTGGTGAGCCGAGTGCGGAAGGGCGCAGGCAGGACACGTGGTGCCCCATGTGCCCCACGCAGCCCATGGTCCCATGGCCTGGCCACGGCCTGCTAACGGCCAGCGCTGTGGCCGCACTGCGGGTCCTGCCAATGTGACCCCATGGGCAGGAGGCCCAGGCCCAGCTGCCAGCCCCTCCCCGCCCCCCCCTTCCCATGCCTGGCCAAGGCTCGTTTCCCTGCCTGGTGGTGGTTCCAGCCCTGCTCAATCCAGATGTACCGTTAGCCCATCCAGCCCAGTGGATCCTTCCAACTCGCCTGCACCAACCGCCTTGGCCTGGGGCATAGGAATGAATATGATAAAATAGTGAAGTTTTATTGAACACATAACTTAAACTCTGACTTTTTCAGTGACGCACAAGAATATTCTTTGAAGAGATTTACTTAGAGAAATGCAAGGAGAGAGAGGGAGACAGAGAGAGACAGAGACAGAGAGAGGGAGAGAGGGAGAGAGACAGAGGGAGAGGGACAGACATTGAGAAAAAGAGAGAAAGATGGAGAGATAAAGAGAGGGAGAGAGAGAGAGGGAGAGATAGACGGAGAGGAGGGCACAGTATTGACAAAGACAAACCACATGCAGAATGTTGCCATCGTCACATGAGTCATCCTTCTCCTTTATTGATCCCTTGGATCTTATACAGGTTCTCTCTCTCTCTCTCTCTCTCTCTCTCTCTCTCTCTCTCCCTTTCTCTCTTTTCTCTCTCTCCTCTATGTCTTTCACACTCTCTGGTGTCTATGGATTGCAATGCAGACACTGAAAGGTTATCATGTATATTTCTTCCTACTTTCAACACTCAGTTCTTGTCCAAACTGCCCATATCTAACTATGACTGTCATACTGGTTCTTCTCTGTCCTTTGCCTCCCACACACTTGGAGCAAGCTTCCAACCAGTGACCAGTCCTTCTGGACCCTGGGTTTCCTGGCATAGAATATTAATCTCATGCAAAAGTTTAAATCCCACAGAACAATGCAATTATTCTATATCTGTGCCACTCCTTCTGACTCATTGCACTCAACCTGATACTCTCCATGTCCATTCATTTATAAGTGAATTTCTTGATTTAACTTTTTCCGGTAGCTGCATAGTACTCCATTGTGTAGATGTACTATATTTCATCGTTTAACTATTCAGACATTCGGGTTGTTTCAGATTTGGCTATTGTGAATACAATATTGTGATGCAGTAAACATAGACCTGCAAATATATTTCCAAATTACTGTTTTGTGGCCTTTGGGGTCAATGTCAAGAAGGAATTTCTAGGTCAAATGGAAGCTCAATTCTTAGTCTATTGGGCAGTATCCAAGTTTTCTCCAGCAAGATCAATTTCATTGTTATTCCCACCAGCAGAGTATGATGATTGCATTTTCCACATAGCTATGCTAACACAGAATGTTTTGATTCTTTGATATTTGTGCCCTTTTCCCTTGGTATGAGGTGATAACTCATAATTATTTTAATTTACATTTCTCTGAATAGTGTAAGAAAGAATTTATTTATTCAGTTCTCTGCATCAAAGTCTACATTAAGGATGTATTTGTTTTAAATCCCCATTTTAGATGGGGTTTATTTTTGGTGTAAGATCTACAAGTGCTTGATATATGTTTTATTTATCCTACATCAGATGAGGTAAGCAGATATTTTCCTCAGTTTTTTTTTAATTGATTTATTTTTGCTTTTGGGCTCACACCCAGCGATACTCAGGGGCTATTCCTGGCTCTTCACTCAGGAATTACTCCTGGCAGTGCTTGAGGAACCGTATAGTTTTCCGGGGATTGAACCTCGATCGGCTGTGTGCAAGGCAAACGCCCTATCCGCTGTACTATTGCTCGGCCCCAGTTTTTTTTTTTTTTTTGTCTTTTGATTCTGGCCATATTTTTATTCCCAATGATTGAGCCATTAAAAACATGTAGACTAAAAACTAAAAGCATGAAATGGGTGAAAACTTTGGCTTCACACTGATCTCAAAATAATTAGTTTACAGGAGGGAAATTGAATCGAAGAGACAAAGACCATGTGTTTGAACTCAGTCAAGAGTAACTGCGTGTCTACATAAAACATGTGTCACAGGCTGATGACAATCACAAACACAAAGTCACCTTCAATTTTGGGTACATAAACAGCCGAGAGAGTCGGTGAGTCCTCAGGTAGAATTGTGATCAATGTGGGTGGGTCATTGCAGGTTCAGAGTAGGGACATAACTAATGTATCTTCACAGCGCAGGGCCTCTCTCAGCCTCTGTGCACACAGCAAGGTCCTAGAATGTGGTTTCTCCTTCCACAAGCACAAGATAAAACAAAATCGACTCTGGACTCACTCCCCACTGCCTTCTCTGAGAGTCACCAGGGCTCAGCACTTCCTCCTCAAACTAAAATGAGCTTCGGGTACTTTTTGTGTGTCCTGGAAACCCAAAAGCATCAACTAGTGGAGATGATCATAGTGGTGTTCATGACAGCACCAAGTACAGTTACCAAGATGCACACACAACACATAACCGCAACGTTCATTTCTGTCTGTTTCCTCATTCAGCTGTGGAGTCTGTTCTTTCTCTCCTTCAGCTCTGTTTGAAGGACAGTGATCATTGTTTTCTCACTTCTCTCCCTGAGACCCCTGAGTGTCCCTGTCAGTGTTTTCTTCAAGTCAGAGAGCACTGAGAGGATTGTTTCTCTCCGCACATCCACAGAGCATCGGGTGTTCTGATGTTCTTACCTGGATTCAGTCCACATCCATTAAAAAATAGAATCATATTTTCATTGTTCATGGTGCTCTGTGGGAGCTAAGGGTGTAATTGTCCAGTGGTCTGGGCATGAATTTGGTGAAGTTCCTCACTCTATTCAGCTAGAGCTGTGACTCTATATTAACTTCTGGCAGCCACAAAGCCTGTGGTGTTTTCTCAGTGGTACTGGGAGGGCCAGAGACCAGTTGGCAGGAATAACTGTGGGTTCTGATGCTGACAGGGCCTCACTGACACCTGTGACATTCCCTGGGGAACAAGCTTTCAATATTATCATGAAGCAAGAGAAATTAACCCGCGAGTTTCAGGAGTATAAACTCTGAGTCCAATAGTATTGAATTGAGAGCCCAGAATAAATACTTAGATTTTTACAGTGAATCTTTGGGAAAGGATTCCATCCTATGAGTGATGCAAGGAAAATCTCTTCAACAAATGGTGTTAGGAAAACAGCACCACATACAAAAACAACAAAAGAAGATAGATTTGAATCCATATCTCACATCAGATACAAAATTTAATAAAAATATGGGCTTATGGTCCAGCTTTGACAGCAGAATCCTTAAAACACACAGAGGAAAAATTTTGGCCAACCTCTCCATGGTACTAATCTTAGAGGGCTTATCTATAGTTTCACTCCATTGGCAAAGAGATGGCAAACTAGGCAGAGACTCCTGCCTCTGCGCCTGGCTGTCCTCACTGGGGCCCCTTGGAGGAGGGTGAGTTGAGTTTCCCTCCCCACCCCAAGCAGAGCCCCGGCAGCTGAAGACCTCCGGTTCCAGCCACAGTCATGCTTAAAACCACTCTCCACATGTTTCGATGAGTCTCACACATGAAGGAACCAGCTGAGGAAGACAGGTGTGTGGGACCTGGGGCATAGATCTCCAAGCTTGCTAGGATTGTGACTCGGTGCTCCTCCACGCAGATCCCCCACCTTCAAGTATGTAGGCGTTACACCCACCAACTGCCCCTGGTGCCCTGTAATCCCATTGATGGCCCTGGTGCCGTGTAGTCCCATCAATGGGATTACAAAACCCAGAGACTATAAAACCCTGCTCCCGGAAACGCGGCCAAAAATGCGGCCTCACAACATCTTATTATCTAGGTCTTACTCTGGAGAACCTGGCAGACTACCTGGAGTGTCCTACCCTCATGGCAGAGTCTGGCAAACTCCCTGTGGTGTATTCAATATGCCAAAAACCAATTACAGTGATGGGTCTCATTCTCCTGACCCTGAAAGAACCTCGAATGTGGCACTTATAAAATCTCAGGGCTGGGACAATGGAGATGTTACTGGGGCCTGCTCGAGGCAATCGATGACGAACAGGATGACAGTGATGACAAAATAAAATCAATATATTGGACTAAATCAATTAAAAGATTTTTACTGGCAATGTAATTTGACATTTAAATTAAGTTACCCTATTGAATGAGAGAAAACATGTACCCACCGAATATCATATCTAACCTAATATCTAAGAAATTCATAACACTCACAAAGTTCAACATCAGAACCAATCACCCATCAGAAAATGGTGTGGAAAACAAACAGATTCTTTCCTAAAGCAACATTCCTATGGGTTGTAGGAATATTAAATGTTGTTTATCAACACTAACTATGTGAGATATGTTGATATAAAGTACACTGAAGACTGTATCTCCCCCATGGGTATAGCTTATATGAAAAATACTGGAAACAACCAGTATTGGAAGTTTGCCAAAGGGAACAATGTTTCTATTTCTGTGGGAACATACCTATGGGAAACACTATGATATTTCTCTAAAGATTGAAAACAGAATTTCCAACTTACAAGGATTCTATATTTGGTACCTTCATCCAAGCATGAAAAAAGTCATTAGAGAAAACACATGAACATGTAAACATGTAGTTTTTGAACAAACTGGCAGGCTACCGAATGTAGCCTGCCCACACGGCAGAGTCTGGCAAACTCCCCGTGGCGTACCCAATATACCAAATACCAGTAACAATGATGGGTCTCATTCCCCTAAAGAGCCTTGAATATAATCTCAGGGCTAGGATGAAGGAGACGTTACTGGGGCCTGCTCGAGGCAATCAACAAATAACATGTAAACATATGTCAGTTGTAGAATTTAGAATAGTTGTCAGGGCTTGGAAAGAATCCGAATGCTTAATGAGTTTCATGGATAAGAAGTTGTGAAGTATACATATAACAGGATACTGTGAAGGTATAAGAAACGATAAAATACCAGTGTTTTCTGAACCATGAATGGAACTAGACAATATCAGACTAATTGAAGTTTGTCAGAGGCAGAAGGACAAATTCAGACAATCTTACTCATCAGTGGTACACAGAAAACAGAGCATCAGCATGGACATGATCCAATGATAAAGGCCCCTGCATGCTAACCACATTCTGGGGTTCCCGAGAGGAGTCGGGTGGGGGAAGAAGAGGCCGAGCATGGGGCCACAGCAGAGTGTGAGGGTCTGCGGGGATTTGGTGCTGGGAGAGGCGCAGAGAGTTTGTCAGCCACAAGCATCAACTCTCAGACTGTTGTCAACCTAATTCCTCAATGACAATAAAGACAATTATGACATCTTATTATCTCATTCCTACTTTGGACAAATTTGCAGGCTATCGAATGTAGCCTGCCCACAGGGCAGAGTCTGGCAAACTCCCCGTGGCGTACCAAATATGCCAAATACCAGTAACAATGATGGGTCTCATTCTCCTAAAGAGCTGTGAATATAATCTCAGGGCTAGGATGAAAGAGATGTTACTGGGGCCTGATCGAGGCAATCGACGAATAACAGGATGATGAAATGAAAAAAAATGACAATAAAATAGGCAATTGTGAAAATCCTTCTTCTGTGAAGCAAATGATAGTTATAGGAAGGAAAATTAACCACACCTTACCTAACTGGAAATAAATCTCTAGTGAAGCATATAGTATGAAGAGGAATAAACAAATTTGTACTAGAATAAAATGTACTAATAAAATGTGTATACTTGGTTTATGAAATTTGTCTTTTATATTTCACTAAAGGAGAAAATAAAGCAACTCCCTGACAGCCCCTCACCTCCTTGCTCCTGGAGCGAAGCCCTGAAGTCCTGGGAACAGGACTGGTGGTTACACGCACCCCTGCAACTCTCTGGTCTCCCTTAGCAGGTTTGTGTCTGGGCTCTCAGAGACTTGCCCTCACTGTGTCTTGCACAATAATATACGGCTGTGTCCTCAGTTACTGAGTTGCTCAGTTTCAGGTAAACTTGGTTCTTGGAGGTGTCCCTGGCGATGCTGACTCGGGACTGAAGAATTTGTTTGTTTGTTTATTTCCCCACCAGTGTACATAACACCAATCCAATGAAGCCCCTTTCCAGGTGCCTGGCGGACCCAGTGCCCATCATAGTCGGTTAGAGAGAATCCAGAGAGGGATCAGTTAAGGGTCAGCATTTATGAGGGCGTTTTCTGACCTGGTCCTGACTCCCTCAGCTGTACCTGCAACAGGACACCTGGGGACAGAGACCCACAGTGAGTCACAGGAGCATCTGTCCAGGGGATATGCACATCTGGGAGCTGCCACAAGAAAGAGGAGGAACCAGCGCTGATGCACATTCCTGCCCACGAGGTTCATGATCTCAGACACCGTGTCAGGGGGTGAGGGAGCCCGAGTTGGGGTGAGTGTGAATGTGGTTTTAATCCTGGGTCCCAAGTGCAGATTTGCATGGGGGGCCTCTGCAGAGAAAGGAGGGGACCCGAGGGAGGCTGTTTTGTGAGCTCCCTTGGGAGGAGGTGCTGACTGTGGCTCAGAGCACTCAGGCCTGTTCCTGGGGCCCTGTGAGAGCCAGGACTCTTCCTCCAGCACAGGAGCTCTCGGGAAATAGGAATTGCTAAGGGGCAAACGGCAGCTGGGGAAGAGAGTCCCTGTGTCTCAGGTTCCTGATGACCAAACCCAGACCCCCTTGGGCCTCTACCCTGTAGACAGACCCCTTCCCAATTTTGTCCCTGGGTGTTGCCTCCTGTTCTCCCACTGTGAATGAAAATTCTTCAGCGTAACAGAGAGTGCCATTGTCCCAGTGAATTCTTACTTGTCCTGGTCCAATCCATGTCAATCAAATTTCACACTATTTATTCACTCACTTACCTTGGATGAAAATCCTTTTTGTTGAGCAGCTTTGTTTCTTTATATTCAATGTACTTACTAGGCTGGATTTGTTCTATCTCACTGATGATGAGTCTATTTAGGGACAAGGAAGATGCCTCACCTAGTGACCTTCCTGATGTGGTTGGCCTGGCCAGGAGCACCTCAACTCGCTCGGTCCTATATGTAACTCAGCACCCAGAAGATGACTGTGAACCTCAGGACCCTGTTATTGCGGTCATCACTAAGGAATCCCAGTCCCAACAGATGCTTGAAAAGAGCTCCTGCAGAGTCCTCGGCCAAAAATATTGGGCCTTCATCATGTCTGTCCGGAGGGGAAAGGGTGTTGCCCCAGTCGCCTTCTCCTCTCTGGAAAGAAAGATGGCGGCCGCATGGGAGCCTTGTGGACAGCAGGTATGAACCGGGGGAGTGGGGGCGACTAAAACCTCATGGGAAGGGGGGCGTTCCGGTCCGTCCTTCACGCCCTACCGAGGTCACCAGTTGCCCCCCACGAGCGGCTCTCCAGCACGGCCACAGCCCCAGAAGCACAAGGATTTAATGCAGAACCCAGCAGCTTGGAGCTGAAAAGTGAAAGGACTATGCGTTAATCCAGGCCATCATGTCTGCCCGGAGGGGAAAGGGTGTTGGTCCCTTCCGCCCTCCTCCCTCTGGAAAGAAAGGTGGAGGCCACAGGGGAGCCTTGTGGACAGCAGGTATGAGCTGGGGGTGTGGGGGCGACTAAAACCTCATGGGAAGGGGGACGTTCCGGTCCGTCCTTCACGCCCTACCGAGGTCACCAGTTGCCCCCCACGAGCGGCTCTCCGGCACGGCCACAGCCCCAGAAGCACAAGGACTTAATGCAGAACCCAGCAGCTTGGAGCAGAAAAGTGAAAGGACTATGCGTTAATCCAGGCCATCAAGTCTGCCAGAGGGGAAAGGGTGTTGCCCCATTCGCCCTCTCTTCTCTGGAAAGAAGGATGGCGGCCGCATGGGAGCCTTGTGGACAGCAGGTATGAGCCGGGGGTGTGGGGGCGACTAAAACCTCATGGGAAGGGGAGCGTTCCGGTCCGTCCTTCACGCCGTACCGAGGTCACCAGTTGCCCCCCACGAGCGGCTCTCCAGCACGGCCACAGCCCCAGAAGCACAAGGACTTAATGCAGAACCCAGCAGCTTGGAGCAGAAAAGTGAACGGACTATGCGTTAATCCAGGCCATCATGTCTTCCCGGAGGGGAAAGGGTGTTGGTCCCTTCCGCCCTCCTCCCTCTGGAAAGAAAGGTGGTGGCCACATGGGAGCCTTGTGGACAGCAGGTATGAGCCGGGGGTGTGGGGGAGACTAAAACCTCATGGGAAGGGGGGCGTTCCGGTCCGTCCTTCACGCCCTACCGAGGTCACCAGTTGCCCCCCGCGAGCGGCTCTCCAGCACGGCCACAGCCCCAGAAGCACAGGGACTTAATGCAGAACCTGGCAGCTTGGAGCAGAAAAGTGAAAGGACTATGCATTAATCCAGGCCATCATGTCTGTCTGGAGGGGAAAGGGTGTTGCCCCAGTCGCCTTCTCCTCTCTGGAAAGAAAGATGGCGGCCGCATGGGAGCCTTGTGGACAGCAGGTATGAACCGGGGGAGTGGGGGCGACTAAAACCTCATGGGAAGGGGGGCGTTCCGGTCCGTCCTTCACGCCCTACCGAGGTCACCAGTTGCCCCCCACGAGCGGCTCTCCAGCACGGCCACGGCCCCAGAAGCACAAGGATTTAATGCAGAACCCAGCAGCTTGGAGCAGAAAAGTGAAAGGACTATGCGTTAATCCAGGCCATCATGTCTGCCCGGAGGGGAAAGGGTGTTGGTCCCTTCCGCCCTCCTCCCTCTGGAAAGAAAGGTGACGGCCACATGGAAGCCTTGTGGACAGCAGGTATGAGCCGGGGGAGTGGGGGCGACTAAAACCTCATGGGAAGGGGGGCGTTTCGGTCCGCCCTTCACGCCCTACCGAGGCCACCAGTTGCCCCCCACTAGCGGCTCTCCAGCACGGCCACGACTCCAGAGCACAGAAACCAATTTCTTAACTATCTGACTTTCAGTAGAAATACTTCCAGGGTCAATAAGTAAAATAGCAGAAATCCAAAACCAACATTTAATTCTTGATCCCAGCTGTAGAAAGCAAATCACGTCACAATGCTTTTACAGCATGTCTGATTTGGGGGGGGGGGTAAACTCTAAATAATAGTGGTGAATCTTTTATTGAAACAATGAATCTAATCAAAGCAGATAGAGTGTTAACTAGAATTCATCTGCCCCACAGGGACTGGGAGGGGTAGGGATGGGGTTTTATTGGGGTTCTTCATGGTAAAAAAAAAGTATTGGTAAAGGGAAATGTGTTTGATATTTGCATGACTGAGACCTAAACCTGAAAGCTTTGTAACCTTTCCCACGGTGATTCAATAAATAAATAAAAAAAAATTTAAAAAAAATTAAAAAAATAAAATAAAAAATAAAATAAAATAAAAATAATGGTGCTAGAAGATACAAAAAAAATATTGGGCCTGGAATCTGGTCTTAGTGCTGAGACTCACACATTTCACAAAGGCACAAGTGTGCTGGCCCTGAACAGCACCAGGCATGACCCTCCACCCCACTACCACATGCAGTAAACATTGACACAGGCTGTGTCACATACGTGTACCCTCTAATTCCTTGAAGCACCCAAAGGTTGAGTTCAGTCTAAGGGGAGAGAAAATATGCTCTAAAATTTGATGTTTAAAAAGTCAACATTAAGGATCAAAAGTAATCTTACAAACTCAACAGGGGCTACAAGATTCTTCTAGTTTAGACACAGAAACACACAGATACCAACTCAGGCAACTTGAGGATTGAGATGGAGGATGTAAAACCTCACGTACCAGTGGTTATGGGATTCATAACCACTCTCGTGTTTAAGCATGTGACTCACTGTGTCTGTCCTCAGGTGTCCTGTCCCAGAGCTCCTGCAGGGCCAGGACAGTGAATCCTCACAGACCTGACCCACCTGCGCTGTCTCTGTATCTCCACAGTCAGCAGTTTCCAGGGGAGCTGGGCCCCCAGACCTCAGCAAGGACGCTGGAGTGCCTGGGGAATGTTGGGGATATTTCCTAAAGCTGCTGCACCAAGTCCAATAGACATTTTTTTAAACTTATGAAATCTTGTTTTCACACACCAATATTCATTGTAGATTAATAATTTGTGTTTTACTTTAATCTTATTCAATGAGATATATTTCTTTTCCCTAACATTCTTGACTCAACTTGTGGCTACTTCACTTCGTCAGGTGTAGAATAATTAAAATATTCTGGTTTATATTTAGCAATGTATTAGAAACAGTGAAAGAACCATTTTAGAAAGGAAAGAAAAGCTAGAACATTCATTTCATATATTATCGTTGTTAGACAATCCTGGCATGATAAAAAGTTTTTCTTTTTCACAAGAACTTGGTTAGGATCAATGGAATTGCAGCATCTTTGCACAAGTTCATTTTCCTGCACCACTAGCCTGATCCCTGAGCACTACAAGGGAGCCAGTATACCGACAGGAAGTAAATGCAGGGTGCTCCCAGGTGTGGCCCCAAACCTAAAGGAAACACAGTCTGTCTATATTTGAATAGTACAGTTCTTTATAATGATTATGTATCTATCAGTTTTATTCTAAATAAGCCATTTGCAATCATGACTGATAGTGTAATTTCTAATAAGAAATATACCTTCATCATTACTCTTTATTATTGATATTGAGAGCACCGAATCCTAACCACTAGACTGAGTTTTTTCTTCTTTTCTTCTGTATTAATCAAATTTCATGCATTTAGTTTGGATCAAACACCCATCCCTCCACCAGTGTCCATTTTCCACCACCACGGGACCCAGTATCCCTCCCACCCCCCATCCCACCCTGCCTCTGTGGCAGGATATTCCCTTTTGTTCTCTCTCTCCTTTTGGGTGTTGTGGTCTGCAAAAGACGCATTGAGTGGCAATCATGTTTGGTCTATAGTCTACTTTCAGCATGCTTCTCCCATCCTGGGAGGACCCTCCCAACACCCTTTATTTGGTGCTCCCTTCTCTATCTGAGCTGCCTTTTCCCCTAGTATGTGTGGTTGGCCTCCAAGCCATGGAGTAAAATTCCTGGTACTAATCTCGCCATTATTGGGTGTTAATCTCCTATTTTGTTACTTTATGTTCCCCAGATGAATGCAATCTTTACCACTAATGTATGTAATCCACTCTAGTCCCTTCCCTGGAGACTGGCGAACCCAGTCCATATAATAGCTGCCAAAATTGAATCCAGAGGCTGCACAGGAGAGTGTCAGAGACCCCCCCGGGTTTCACCAAGTCTCCCCCAGACTCCACCAGCTGCACCTCACACTGAACCCCTGCAAACACAAAGACATCCTGGTCAGGAAACTCTCCTCACACTGAGTATCTGCCTCTCCCATCTCGCCCATGCTCCATGTCTCTGTCGCCCATGAGTTACCTTCTAACACAGTCACCAGGAGAAGCCAGCTGAGCCCACAAGCCATGTTGGTTCTGTGTGAGTCAGGATGGAGCCCCTGGAACCCCTGAACTGACTCCTCTCTTGGAGCTGAGGCTGGGCTGGGCTGTTTTCTTCACTGTGGAGAGTCTTATTTGCATATCCTCTTCTCTATAAAAAGATCTCTTTGAACTGGTAGAGAAAAGGGAGGACTCCAGAGCAGTTGAATCGTTCTGGGGGTGCCTGTGACCAGATTTAGAAACTCTGCTACTCCAGTATGCAATTATTACATAACAACCGATTTAATTGATATACTTTAATGTTTATTTTAATATAAATCCTATGATGTTTAAAATATTACTTCTATTTATTGATATAATAGGACACATAAAAGTTTAAATGATTTTTACAATGTCAAAATACACGACTCCCTGGTGCGTGACATTTTACTGGGACTGGAGCAATATCACAGCGGATAAGGCATTTGCCTTGCATGCAACTCACCCGGGTTTGATTCCTCCGTCCCTCTCAGAAAGCCTAGTAAGCTATCGAAAGTATCCTGCCTGCATTGCAGAACCTGGCAAGCTACTCGTGGCATATTCAATTTGCCAAAAACAATTACAAATCTCACAATGGAGGAGACACTGGTGCCAGCTCAAGCACAATCGATGAACAACAGGAAGACAGTGCTACTACTACTCAAAATACGTTTTAAAAGTTGGTCCCACTATCTAGACAAAAGGAATCCACTGAGTCACTCACAGCTGACAATGTTTTGGGAACCAAGTGTTAAGACAGAATCAGGAGTAAGGCAGAATGGCTGGATAACAGGACACTCATGTCTTGAATTCCACTGTGCTCCAGCAAGCCCATGTGTTGGCTATTTTTGTACTTTATCTCAGAGGAAACACTTCTGGGCTTAAAGGTATTTGTCCCAATTACTTATGATCCTCAGATGTGTAAGAGCTAAGCCCAGACAGACTAAGCTCAAAAATTGACCTAAGAATGTCATTCTCCTGATAATTCCTGGCTCTAAGCAATAATCCTCAATGTTTGGGGCACTTGGAGCTCTCAGTCCTCTAAGGAGTTAGTCCCCTGAGCAACACCCTTTCTCTCTTGTCTGTCTATTGATACTCACAGCATCCCAGGGTTGGTCTCTGTTCATGAGGATCGGTCCCCAGTAACTAGAGTAGAGATACAGAGGTAGCAGAGGGGTAAGTTTCCTCCCCTGCATGTGGTTAATCAGGTTCATTCCCTGCACTTCATGTGGCTTCCCATGTGTCTAGCAGGTGCGCCCCTGAGTACAGAGCCTGGAGTATACCCAAAGTGGCACAAATAATAAAACTAAACCAACAAGGACTTAGACATAGTGTGGTGGTAGGGCACTTGCCTTGAACACGGCTGACCCAGGTTCAATCCCTTATATTCCATGTGGTCCCCCAAGCACGTTCAAGAGTAGTTCCTGAGTACAGATCCAGGAAGAACCCTGAGCATCACCGAGTCTAACCCTAAAACCAAAACCAAATGAAGAGAAAAACAAAAACAACAATAAAAACAAAATATAGACTATAGAACTCTCAGAACTTTTTCCGTGTATTGAGAAAAAATTGTCTTTATTCTAAATTTGTTTTCACCTTGAGTATGTTGGAACCGGGGTGCACTGAGGTGCATGGAGTGTGACTCTTCACATCAATTTTGGCTCTGTCTCTCCTTCGTCCCCTGTAAGCATTTGAGTCTGCACCCTACACAGAATACTGACTTATATGACATTGATGTTTCAGAGCACTGACGTATATAGGCAAACCTGTGCAGTGAAAATCACATTCAAAACAGTGGATGAACCCCTCACCCCAGTGATTTCCCTTGACCCGTGGTATTCCTCCCCCCGGGCCTCACCCCTGCCTCATGCTCTTTACAGGGTTCCCTGTTTGGGTGAGTGTATTACGGGTGTGATGATGGAGATACACTATCAATAGCTTTCTACTCTTGCGATATATTAGGGGTTGTTACTCAGGTCAAAAAGCGTCTTGGATTACTCAGTCCTGGATCTTTAAAATAGGTCACATGAGCTTTCTAGAAGGACGGATAAAAATGAGGAAAAGCTGTTCTATATATTACATGGGTATCACAGAGAAAGCTATAAAAATAATAACAAACGGAAAAGTACCAATTAATATTTACCCTGCTAGGCGTTGGAGTCCTGGGGGCCTGGTGGGGTGAGTGTGGGGGACAGGGAGGACAGATCTCAGGGAGGGGATTGGGAGTGTGAGGGTGTCACTGAGAGTGGAGCTGCTCTGGGAGCGACAGGGAAGGTCCTAGGAAAGTTGCTGGAACTGGGCATGGAGGGGAGTGGATGGGGGTGAGGGGGGTGAGCATCTATGTGTTGTGACAGAATATTGGCCCCTGTGGGCTTCTAGCACATGGTGATCCTCTTTGTCCCCTGGTGGGACTGAGGCCTTTTCCCAGGTGGCTCCCTATTGCCCTCTAGTGGTGTGCAGCGCCCCTGAAGCCGCTCCGTGTCCCCTCAGGACTTGGTGTCTGGGCTCCTTTGACTGACCCACAGTCCCCTGCACAGTCACACCCCGGGTTTACCTTATCTCAGGCTGCTCCCCTGCAGGTGGTCACAAGTCTTCTTGGTCTCAGGAGATGGTGCATCAGCCCCTCCCAGAGAGTCAGGGGGTGATTGTTCTAACAAAGGCCTGCCCTTTCCCTGGGCCTGGTGACCTGGTCATCCAGGAGCTGCTGACCAGAATTTGCACAGGAGAGACTCCATCTCTGTCTATGTTTCTGTCTCTCTCTTCCTCCCCCCCTCCAGGTTAAGTCTTCAGTGATTATATCTTTTAATTGAGATTGGAGCCGGAACTCCACATTACATTCCACCCTATCTCCAATCTGCTGTGCTACTCCTGTTTGATCGAGTTGTAGTGTTTGAGGTGTCGCTCCAGGAAATCCAGAGTTTTTAAAGAGGTAAAATAGCTGAAGTTAAATCTTTAACTGGGGGAGGCTTTGGGGCATGTGTGTGACTTCCTGGGCTTCCAGAACTACAGAAAGATGGCGGGAATGTAAAGGAAATATCAGAGGGACAATGAGAGATGTCACGGAGAAAGACCTATATCAGAAAAAGACTCAAAAGAACAAGAGTTGGGATGTTGTCAAAAGCAGATCTGTTTCCTCATTACCTTGGAATGTCTGATTTGATGTCTATGAAAAACAGCAGGATATTTCTCTAAAAGGTTGAAATTAGAGTTTCCATATAACGCACTGATTCTAGCTAGATACATTCACCCGAAGGTGAAAATATCAAATTAAGTTATAAGAAAACATACATTGAAGCATTTGATATACTGGCTAGGACACAGAAATGACCCTAATACTTAATGACAGTTTCATGAGTAAGAAGTTGTGGTATATATACAAAAAGGGATACTGTGCAGTTGTTAAGGAAAAAAAAGACAAAATATCAGTATTTTCTGCCCCATGGATGGAACTAGAGAATATCAGATTAAGTGAAGTTTGTCAGAGGGAGAAGGACAAATTCTAACAATCTCATTCAACTGTGGCACACAGAGAACAGAGCATCAGGATGGACAGGATCCATTGATTAAAAACCCCTGCATCCTAACCACACGCTCAGGTTCGCAAGAGGAGTTGGGTGAGGGCTTAGATCACTGGGAAGAATAGGCCAAGCACAAGGGCCACGGGATTGTTTGGGGGTCTGTGAGGTTTTGGTGCTGAGAGAAGCGCAGGGAGTTTGGGACCCACAAGCATCAACACTCAGACTATTGTCATCATGTTCCCTCAGTGACAATCAAGAAGGGAAGGGAAGAAATCTCTCATTACTGTGAAGAGGAGTGATCTCTACTGGAAGAAAAATCAATCACACCTGACCTAGCAGGAAATAACAGTCTCTGGTGGACTCTGAGACAGGAAGAGGAAAACTAATTTGTACTAGAAGAGGAAGTAGCACTGTAGCACTGTCCTCCCGTTGTTCATCGATTTGCTCGAGCGTGCCCAGTAACGTCTCCATTGCATGACTTGTTGATACTGTGTTTTGCCTATCGAATAGGTCACGGGAAGCTTTCCAGGCTTTGCTGTGCGGGCGAGATACTCTCGGTAGCTTGCCAGGCTCTCCAAAAAGGGCGGAGGAATCGAACCCGGGTTGCCGGGTCTGCCGTGCAGGCTGAGTGTAAGGGAAACTCCCTACCCACTTTGCTATCGCTGCAGCCACAAAACTTTAAAAGAAAAAAACAAATTGTAGGGCTAGAAAGATAGTACAGCGGCAGGGCGCTTGCCTTGCACATGGCTGATCTGGGTTCATCCCTGGCATTTCATATGGTGCCCTGAGCCATGCCAGGAGTAATCCCTAAGCACAGACAAAATCAGGAGTATGCCCTGAGCACCACAATGTGGGGAGGGGGGAAGGGGGAACAAACAAAAAGAAAAGCGAAAACAAGAACAGAACAGACACTTCAATTTCATTTCAGGGGTTGAGAGAGTCGTTATTTGTAATACATCTCAAGGCAATGATGCAGGATTGCTGGAGGAAAATAAATTAGCTGAAAATTTGAAAGAAGATATTGGGAGAATTCTGAAAATCAGACAAATTACTTTCATATATATATATATATATATATATATAGTTGCCAGGTGTACCCAAATTAGGTTCTTTTTAAAAAGAAAAATAGAAACCAGACATAAACATTTTCTAGCAAATTAAAATTATTGTGTGGGAGCATAGGGGGAGTGTCTGCTACTGAAACACAAAAGTGACCAGAAACAATTCCCGATGAATGCAATCCTATGAAACTTAACCTATAAATGCAGGGGAAATAGTTCAACCCCCGGGGGGTATGTGGGGGGGGGGAGAGAAAGGGGAAAGGATGTGTGGAGCAACAGAACTGTGGGAAGGGTGTTTGCCTTGAATGCGGCTGACCTGGGTTCAATTCCGGGTATCTCATAGGGTCCCCTGAGCACCACCAGGAGTAATTCCTGAGTGCAGAGTCAGGAGTAACCCCTGAGCATCCCTGGGTGTGACCCAAAAAGCAAAAATAATAATAACAATAATCACTGTCACTGTCCTCCCGCTGTTCATCGATTTGCTCGAGCAGGCCAGTAACATTGTGAGACTTGTTACTGTGTTTGACATATTGAATATGTCACAGGTAGCTTGCCAGGCTCTGCCGTGAAGGCGAGATACTCTCGGTAGCTTGCCAGGCTCTCTGAGAAGGGCAGAGGAATCAAACTCGGGCCGGCCAAGTCGGCTGCATACAAGACAAAAGCCTTACCCGCTGTGCTATCGCTCTAGCCCCAATAAATAATAATAGTAATAATAATAAATAATTCAATGGGCTGGAGTGTATCCTTTGCAGGCTGGAGGCCCAGGTTCAATTCCTGGTACCACATAGTGCCCTGAGCCCTGCAAGAGGTAGGAACGGATCACTGAGATGCTCACAAGCACCGCTGGGTTAGGCCCAACCCCACAACACAAAGAGTTCTTAAAGCCCATCTACAAATAATCCAATTTTTAAAATGGATTAAAGATCTGAACTCACACCTGTGGAGAGAAGCAGATAGCAATAGGCTCATGCAAATGATGCTCAATGTTATGTGCTGCTGGGAAACTGCAATGAAAACAACAAGCTACTTGGGGGCCAGAGAGGTAGTATAGTGGGCAGGGCACTTGAGTCACACAAAGCAATCCTGGGTTCAATCCCAGTACCAGATAGAGTCCCCCTGAGCTCTTCCAGGAGTGAGGCCAGAGCACTGCTAGGTGTAACTCCTCCCTCAAAAACAACAATAACAACAACAACAAACAACAACAACAAAGAAAGCTTCAACCTTGGGGCTGGAGTGATAGTACAGCAGGTAGGGCGTTTGCCTTGCACACGGCCGACCCAGGATCGATTCCCAGCATCCCATCTGGTCTCCCAAGAACCACCAGGAGTAATTCCTGAGTGCAGAGCAAGCAGAAACCCCTGAGCTCTGCAGGGTGTGACCCAAAAAGAAAAACAAAAAGAGCTGCAACCTTTCAGAAGGGTTAAAATTCAGAGAACCAGCACCACCAAATGCTGGTAAAGATACATAGTAACAGAAGATCTCATTCATTGCTGGTGGGAACACAGAATTGTGCAGTTGTTGACTTATTCCCACCAGAAGCAGGAGAGTCCCCATGGAGAGGAAGTGGTGACTGAAGTGTATATGCTTGTTTTTTTTTAAGTTGGTATAAATATTATAATACAGAGGAAAATGATCCCCCCACCCAGAAGAAGAAAAAAAAAAAGAAAGTGACTTACTGGCCCTTCTCCCCCTGCCCCTGGCACAGCCTGGGATCACTTGGAGCAGAGCGCCCCCTGGTGGCCACAGTCACCCCTGCAGTTGCCCTGTGTCCCTCAGCAGGTTTGTGTCTGGGCTCACAGGGACTTGCCCTCACTGTGTCTCTTGCACAATAATACAGGGCTGTGTCCTCAGTTACCGAGTTGCTCAGTTTTAGGTAAACTTGATTCTTGGAGGTGTCCCTGGAGATGCTGAGTCGGGACTGAAGACTTGGATTATACTTTGTGGTTCCACTAGCCCATATAGCACCAATCCAATCCAGCCCCTTTCCAGGGGCCTGGCGGACCCAGTGCACATGATAATTGGTTAGAGAGAATCCAGAGACCGAGCAGGTGAGGGACAGCGTCTGCGAGGGCGTCACCAGGCTTGGTCCCGACTCCTGCAGCTGTATCTGGGACAGGACGCCTGGGAACAGAGACTCACAGTGAGTCATGGGCTCAGAGGCCCCATGCCCACCTTGGAGCCTCTGTCCAGGGGATACTCACATCCAGGAGCTGCCACCAGAAAGAGGAGGAACCAGCGCTGATGCACGTTCCTGCCCACGAGGTCCATGATCTCAGACACTGTGTCAGGGGGAGAGGGAGCCTGAGTTGGGGTGAGTGTGAACGAGGTTTTAATCCTGGGTCCCGAGTGCAGATTTGCATGGGGGAGCCTCTGGAGAGAAAGGAGGGAACCCGGGGGAGGCTGGCGTGTGGGCTCCCTGGGAGGAGGTGCTGACTGTGGCTCAGAGCACTCAGGCCTGTCCCTGGGGCCCTTTCAGAGCTGGGCCTCTTCCTGCAGCACAGGAAACGTGCTGAGGAGCTCTCAGGAAACAGAAATTGCTGAGGGGGAAACGGCAGCTGGGAGGAGAGTTCCTGTGTCTCAGGTCCCTGATGACAAATCCCAGCACCCTCAGGGCCTCTACCCTGCAGACAGACCCCTGCCCCTCCATGTCACTCTGTGGTGGCTCCTTTTCTACTGTATATACAAAATCAGAGACCAAACACACAATGTAATTGTCACAGTGAATTCTGACTTGGTTTGGTCGAATCCCAGGTCAATCAAATTTCACAGACTTTATTCAGACACTTAGCAAGGATGAACATTCCTTCACCTGTAGCAGCATTATTCGTAAGTATACAGGTATTTATAGATATACATTCTGTCTGATGATTCATTTGTATCAGGATAAGGAAGATACTTCTGCCTAGATGAACTTTGTGGCATGGTTGACCTGATCAGCAGTACCAAAACCTGCTCAGTCCTGTGTATAGCTCAGTGTCCAAAAGATGACTGTGTTCTTGTGGTCATCACTGAGAAATCACAACCTTTTGAGTGCTTAGAAAGACCCAGTAAACAGTCCTCAGCACATAATCTATTGGGCCAGAGTTTTGGTCTTTGTGCAAAGATCAAATGTACAGTGTGAAAGCCCTGAGTAGTGACATGTGAGGCTCTACCCTGCCTCCAAATACATGGAACCTAGACTCAGCCTGTGTCACCTAAGTGTACCCCTGATTCTATGGAGCATCAGGAGTTTGAGTTCAATATAAGGGACAAGAAAATATGCTCTTAATTTTCATGTTCTAAATGTCAGCATTAAGGGTCAAAGTAATTGAAACAACTAGCACGTTCAACATAATTCTATTAAAATAAACACAGAAAGATATATAAAGAACTCAGACAAGATGCAGATTGAACAGATCAATATTACACCTCACATACAGACAGCGCTAATAGGATTAATAAACCTTCTCTTATGTAAAGCATGTGAGTCGCTATGGCTCTCTGTGCCCAGGTGTCCTGTGCCTGAACTGCAGGTCCAGAACGGTGAATCCTCCGAGTTCTGACCCACCTGCACTGTCTCTGTGAGCTCCACCATTAACAGCAGTTTTCAGGGTAACTTGACCCCTGTACCTCAGATATATTCGGATGGATGGGGAGATGCACAATGATGGGACCATTTCCTAATGCTACTTCACCAGAGCAAAGGGCAATTTCTTAAATCTTAAATCCAACCACCAACTTTAATTGATAATTTTATAAACTTTTATAAAATTCTATAAACTTTTAAAAAATTTGTTTTAAGGATATTAAATAAGATGGATTTCTTTGTTAAAAGGTTCTTGACTCATTTGTGGCTGTTTCATTCATACAGATGTTGACTAATAAAATATCCTGGGCTATCACTACGAGTTTATTAGAAAAAACCAATCAGAGATAAAAGAAACCAATCAGAGATTACTTGAAAGCCTCAATCATTCATTTTGTGTTTTCTCATTGTGAAACACTCCTGGCACCATCTCTCTGTTCTCCCGGGAACCTGGCAGTCACGCACAGGAACTGCCTCTGTGACATGAAAACTCATTAATGATCACGATTTGGAGATTACAAATAAATCTTGGAGAGTAACAACAAACTGCAGAGATACATCTGGACCACAAAGTCACCATCAGTTAAAAATTTAACTCCAGTTATATCACTGTCACTGTCACTGTCCTCCCGTTGTGCATCGATTTGCTTGAGCGGGCCCAGTAACCTCTCTATTGTGACAATTGTTACTGTGTTTAATCACTTAATCACATAACTTCCTGTTAGTCCTCGATTTGCTCAAGCGGGCGCCAGGAACGTCTCCATTTGTCCCTGTCACGTGCTAGTGTAGCCCAATGGCATCTGTTCGCTCCGGGAACATGAAGGGCCTCAAATCGATCCTTCATGATCGTGACGAAGAAGTCTGACCATCTGGTAGGTGGGCGGCCACGCGGTCTTTTGACATCCCGTGGAATCCAGTCAGTAACAGCTCTAGTCCAGCGGTCATCTTTAAATCTCATTACGTGACCAGCCCATCTGATTTTCGACACCTTGGCAAATGAGACAGCGTCCCTGATTCTTGATCGTCAATGGATGTCAGAACTCCGGATTCTTTCTCTCATTTGAGTGAAACGTGATATTCCAAGCATAGCTCTTTCTATTCTTCTTTGGGAGACCTGAATAGCATTCTCATCTTGTTTGCGTAGGGCCCGGGTCTCTGAGGCATATGTTAATGCAGGAAGAACAGTGGAATCAAAGAGATGTGCCCGGAGCCGGAGGTTCTTCATCCTCTTAGCTATTTCTTCGACGTTCTTGAAGGCGTTCCAAGCCGCTCTCTTCCTCCTGCGCAGCTTGGGTGCCAGGTCATTTGTCATATTGACCTCTCGACCTAGGTACACATAGCTGTTGCATTGGGAGATGGTCATTCCATTGAGAGTGAATGGGGCGTCAGGAACGAGGCTGTTTCTCATAAACATTGTCTTCGTAAGATTCAGCTGTAGTCCTACCTTTCCACACTCACGGTCAAAGTCGGCCAGCATTTGTGCCGCTTGGCTGATGTTTGGTGTTATTAAAACAATGTCATCAGCAAAGCGGAGGTGGTGGAGTTGCTGGCCATCTATCTTCACTCCCATTCCTTCCCATTCCAGTCGTCGCATGATGTTCTCAAGGGTGGCACTGAAGAGTTTCGGTGACATGGTATCACCCTGCCGCACCCCTCTCTTGACATCAACGATCACATCTTGGTAGAATGGTGAGATCCTGGTAGTGAATCCGCAATACAGCTCACGGAGGATCCTGATGTATTGGGCTTGAATGCCCTGATTGGCTAGGGCTTCAATGACCGCTTCCATATCAACAGAATCAAAGGCCTTCTTTAAATCAATGAACGTTAAACAGAGCGGCATCTTGAACTCCCGAGAAACCTCAATGAGCTTGGTTATCGTGTGAATATGGTCGATGGTTCTGAATCCTTTGCGGAACCTGGCTTGCTCGCTTGGTTGTCCTTCATCTAGTGTTCTGCCAATCCTATTTAGGATGACTCGAGTGAACAACTTGTAGATGGCAGACAATTGGCAGATCGGGCAATAGTTGCCGATGTCATCAATGTCTCCCTTCTTGAACAGTAGTACGGTCCTGCTTGTTTTCCATTGGGATGGAACCTTGCATTCAGACAGGTAGCGAGTGAAGAGCCGAACCAGTGTATTGATGAGTACTGACGGCAGGTTCTTCAGGTGTTCAGGTCTGACCTTGTCTGGGCCGGGTGCTGTTTGTTTCTTTACCAACGAAATGACGTGTCAGATTTTGGAAGGGAGAACGTTGGGAACGACATATCCATCCTGTGGAATTTGGTATGTCGGCAAGTGGACATGGCTATCGAAGAGATTTGAGTAGAAGTCATGGATAATCTTCTCCATTGCCGTTCTGGAGGATGTGATGGAGCCATCAGGACATCGGAGGGCAGTCATCTTACTCTTGTAGTTGGCGAAGGACAGGTGGGCGTTACGAATACTTTTCCCGGCTTCTGCCGCATCTACCAGTACTTCTGCTCTTCTCTCTTTGAGGTCTTTCTTGATCGCATCTCTGCACTGCTTTGCGAGCTCGGACATTAGCTTGCGGTTGCCTGAGGCATGCGCCACACCACGCTGGCGAATTAGCTCAGGAGTTTTCGAAGATAGGCGATTTTTTGTGGCTATCTCTCTCTTGGCGTTCCTCGCACATTCATGGATGTGCTGAACCAGTCGATCGTATTCCTCATCAATGTTGTCAACAATGGAATCTTCCCATGTTGCCGCAATAGTACCAAAGAGTTCCCAGTTGGTGGTCATTCTGGGAGTTCTCTTTTTGAACTTTGCAGCCCTTTCTCCCCGCTCTGTGAAGTAGAATTTTGCACGAAGGAGAAGGTGGTCCGATCCTGTTTGAAATTTTGGGACAACAGCGACATCAGTCAGCAAAACCGATGATTGAATATTATGTGATCTATTTCGTTGTGGAATCGTCCACCGGGAGACTCCCATGTCCATCGTTTAGATTCTGCCTTCTGGAACTGTGAGTTACCATGAATGGTCTTGGTTGACATGATGAACTCAGACAGTTTCTCACCCTGTTCGTTCCATTCTACACTACTCCCACTATCCAGCCGTCGCCACACTCCAGGACACTTTCCGGACCCGCGCGGCCACTTTGTGGCCGCGTGACACATCATAAGACATTAAATGCCCATCTTCCGGAATTGTCATACCGTATTTGAGAGGGTCCAAATATGGTAACACCTACAAGGGTAATTAGAGGTCGCCCCAAAAGCCTCTATCCATCTCGGAAAAACTGGCAAGCTACCGAGAGTATTCCGCCCGCACGGAAGAGCCTGGCAAGCTATCCGTTGTGTATTTGTATGCCAAAACCAGTAACTACAACTGGTCTCATTCACCTGACCCTGAAGGCTTCACCGACATGGCAGCACTGAGATGGATGAGAAAGGAGAGGCCGACAAAATCTCAAGGCCGACCTAGACTGCCACAACGAAGGAAGACAAAAATGATCATCTGTACTTTCAATGCATGTACGCTAGCATCAGATGCATCCATTGAGGACCTGATGGTACAAGCGTGAATGATCAAGTACGACATCATTGGTCTGACCGAGACAAGAAGGCACGAATCTCACCATGCCGTTTTCGACACTGGAGAAGAATTGTTCCTCAGAACATGCGATAAAAGAGGTGTTGGAGGCGTCGGTGTCCTTGTCAACACAATCTTGGCCAAGAACATTGATTCATTTGAATGCCTAACAACCCGAATTGGACGTTACTGTGTTTGGCATATAGAAAAATGCCACGGGTAGCTTACCAGGCTTTGCCGTGCGGGCGAGATGCTCTCAGTAACTTGCTGGGTTCTCTAAGAGGGGCAAAGGCATCCATCTCAGCTCTGCCGGTCTGGCCGCATGCAAGGCAAATGCCCTACCACTGTGCTATCTCTCCTGCCCAACCTGTAACAATATGTTAGTAATCTCTTATACAAACGCACAAAGGCTCCAGGTTGAGATACAACAATCTTCACACTTTCCTCTAAGGGAATATTTTGGGATCATTTTTTTTTGCGAATTATTTCATAGGAAGCAATATAAAATAAATAATTTAGGACCTGCTTTGGGGGTAGGTTTGGGTGCTGGTGGAAAAATTCAAAATAATGGTAGTGGAAATGTGTAATGATGATGGAATTGGTGTTGGAACAGTTAATGCAATACATTATTGTGAACAACTTAAAAATTAAATTAAGACTATAAAAAATTTTTAATTGGTCCTTAATAGCGGTTTCTTCAGGGTCAATGGAATGCTTTGTATGTGAGTGTCCCAAGTCTATTTTGCAGGACCAGTAATTGATACCTGAGCAGTACAATTGAACCAGTACATCAATAGGAAGTGAACGGATTACCTCCAGCTGTGTTCCCCAAATCAAACAAAACCACATATCGTCCATATTTGAATAATGTCATTTTAACGTAAAGATTAGATATCCATCCACATTTTAATTTTTTAAATTTTATAAAATAGTTCACAATATTTGATTACATGTAATATTCAAACACCAAAGCCACCATCATTACACGTTCCCACGACCATATTTCAGATGTTTTCATCCTGAGCCGAAATTCCTGCCCCAAAGCAGAACTGAGGTAATATATTTTGTATTGTTTGTTATGAGAAACCACTGAAAATGCTACAAAAAAGTAGCCTTAGTGATATTCATTCATTTTATTCTAATTTATTCATTTTCTTTCTTGGTTGATGTGTGATTTCTAATAAGAAACACATTTCTATCTTTGTGTTTTATTGATATTGAACTTTTAAAGTCTTTCAGTTTCCTAAGTGAAAACAACTTGGTGATTTCCCATGTTTAACATGTGGCTTCTAGCAGCCAGAAGCCAGAAGCCAGAAGCCTTGGGCTGGAGCGATAGCACAGCGGGTAGGGCGTTCGCCTTACAAGCGGTCAACATGGCCGACCCAAGTTCAATTCCTTCGCCCCTCTCAGAGAGCCAGGCAAGCTACCGAGAGTATTCGATATGCCAGACACAGTAACAACAAAGTCTCCAATGGAGACGTTACTGGGCCCGCTCGAGCAAATCGACGATCAACGGGAGGGCCTTTACCTTACCTTACCTTAACATGTGGCTTGGGAAGGTCACCCAAAGAGGAGTGCTGCTTCAGTGCGGTCACCATATGCCAGGAGGGAGTTATTCAGACTCTAATCCCTGAATTTCAGTGTCTCAGGAGGGGAGACTGGAGAATGAGTTTGATCCACAGACAAATATAGTAAGAGTCGTACCTGCAACTGGCTCTGAGAATTCAGGATATGAGGTTCGGTGGGCTCTGGTTTGTGATTTTCAGGAGATCTGGGAGGGATGAAAGCTGATATCTGGCCCCTCTGAAGCAGAAATGGAGGTGTGTCTGTGTGTGTGCATTAGAGAGTGTGTGTGTGTGTTTGTGTGTGTGTATTCGTGTGTGTCTGAGTGTGTGTGACTGTATGTATGTGACTATGTGTGCTTGAGTGTATGTGTTTGTATGTGAGTATGTGTATGTATGTATGTGTGTGTATATGTGTGTGTAGGTTGTGGGCCCTGGCAAAAGTTCTTGAGGAATCATAAAGCCACGATGGGACTTTCAGAAGTGACTCTGTCACTAGCACTCAAGCGTCTCCAAGCATTTGCGTCAAACCCACTTTCTGGACACAGGACCTGAAGCCTGATGAGACTCTGAGGCCACAGGGGTCTGAGGGAAGCCTGGAGCCCCGCAGGAGAAGAGAAACTCCAACAGAAGCAAAAGGATGTGGGGAGGACGTGAAAACCCATAAACAGCCAAAGCTCTTCCCTGTGACTACACCCTGTCCAACCCTTGGGTTCCCAGAATCTCCAGTTCGAGGCTCTCTGGGAATGAAGCACATTTAAATCAGACTGAAAAGTCGCTCAAGGCTGCTGCCAACCTCTGTAGATGCTCATGGTCTCCTTTGAGCGTGTTACCCATCTTCTCTCTTTCCTTCCCTCTTTCATAACCTCTGATCAAACCACTTCACTCACCCTTTCTCCCCTCCTGCAGGTCTTTGCTGTGAGGGAGGGTGACAGATCTAGAGCCTGAGTCGGACCTGGAATGACTTTCCTCTCCTGCCAAGGGTGATTCCTCGCTGCAGCCAAACTCCACGGCACCCCCAGCAATCGGGGTTCGGGGATCATCTCCCATGCAGCACAGAGCAATAGGCACCAGGTCAGCTTCCTGCTGCCCCTGGGGCTGGGAAGAGCAAGGTCTGTAACTGCAGGGGCTCTGGACCACTTTCCCAGAGGGGGATTTCCTCGGGCACATCTCAGTGACCCAGGATGGGAGGGAGGGAGCGATCCAGGCTTCAGCCCTCCCTGTCCCCACTGGGGTCCCTGAAGCACTCCCACTTCCCTTCCCTGAGCCTCTCATTCATTCAGCTCTTCCCTCCTTCTGCACTTGGAAAATGTTAGGATTTATGAATGAAAAAAACTGCTTTGAATAAAATTTATTGCAATTCTGGGGATCACAGTACACTCATGAACATAATTTTAATACCAAATCCATCACAGGTGTACCCATCTCCTTCTTCTAAGAACCAGTGTCCTTCCCACTTATTGTTCTCCCACCAACAACTGAAATGCGTGGATTAGTTCTCTTGCTATGTTACAGAAAAACGTTTTCTAAGATCTGAGAGTGAGTCGATCATAGTAACCTGACTGAGACACCTGCTCAGTGGGTGTTGGTCAGAAGCACAGGGGAATCCTGTGGGAACTTCCCGCACTGAGATGGAACCTGTGGCAGATGGAACCTGATGCTCTCTCCAGGGTGAGGTTCTGAACCAAGGAGAATTGTACGGTACCAGGCGAGTGTCTGAGGATTCCGTGGCAGTGTGGGGATAAGCTCAGGGCTAGAATCGGTGCCCCTAGTGATTATACCCTTGTACGTGGTTTATATGTCAAACCTGTTGGCACAGAGTTCCAGGTGTGATGGAGAAGAAATATCAAGTCAGGCCTGACTTGGGTGAAGCACTTGCCTTGCATGCGGCCAACCTGGGTTTGATCTCTGGCATCCCTTACAGTCCCCAATGCACCACTAGGTGTAATTCCTGAGCACTGAGCCAGGACAACACCCTCTGCAATGCCGTCTGTGGCTCCAAAACAAAAGGGAATATGAAGTCAGGTAATACTCAGACCCAGAAAGTAATATCACTGAGAAATATATTTGCCTTCATGATGGACCGGAAGTGAACTACGAAATAGCTACCTTGTGAGTGTGGATGAAACAGAGATGTCCGGGTTTAAATGCCCACCTCTCCATGCTCAAAAGTCGTCATGCGTGACCCCAGCTACTCCTGAGGAAGTGATAATCCCTCCTGAGAAACCCTTTCTCCAGGCTGTGGTGTAGACAAGAGTCAATGTGTGGCGGGGAGGACAGCACAGGACCACAAACAATTCCATGGTCAAGTTTCACCTGTGAAGCGTGGGGTTGAGGTGTGAAGGCTTGGGGTGCAGAGAAGGTCTTGTAAGTCTTTGACCTCAGTCAGAACTTTCCCCAATATTGTACTCTTTGTGCCTTCAAAAGTTGAAGGATCGTCCTGATTCATATATATTCAATATTCTTCTAGGGGCGGGAATGAAAATACTCTCACATCAGATATGAGCAATTTTTCTGTCATTGGGAAGGGTTTTGTTTCCTTTTTTTTAATTGACCATTTTGATAAATATGGTAACAGTTTTCAAAGTGCAGGGATGGATCTGGTTTTAGCCTAAGAAGTAAGTCTCATAGTCCAACTACAGAAGCACGAATATTCCCAGTAATACTGTGGTCTGCATGACTGATAGTCCATCATGTAGTCACACTGTCTGAGGCTTCCCAGTGGACACTAATAGGATATGTATATTATATATACACATATATACATATATTTCTGTTTTCCACTCATCTAGTGTATACATTTGTGCATGGATATATATCCATAAATACATGTCCTCCATATCAATTGAAAGAAAGTTATGAATTGTAAATAATTATTCCCAGGTTTCAAGGTATGCATAAAATTAATGTCTCACTCAATACCATTTATTTCCCAGGAATATTGGTCAGTTGGTGCGGTCAGGCCCAGGTAAACTCATCTGGGATGCATGACACTGGAGTGGAGGGAGCAGCCCCTGAGGCCTTGCTCTAGATCCTGTCTGCTGGTCCATGCTACTGCCAGCCCCCCTGGGCACACCCCAGATCATGTGTCTGTTCTTGGGTCATGACTTTCCCCAGAGCTGGGCTGAGATGCCCCCAACATCAGGATTTCACAGAATCTGACCCTGACCATTTCCTTAACACTACGTGATAGGAGAAATGTGACCTTGGTCCCTTTCATATAGGTTCATATCCTCCACTGTCACTTGTCCAATGGCAGGATTCCAGCTCAGGAATATAGAGATATGAAGATGTACAAAGGGACAGGTCTGCACAGAAACTCCAGAATGGGGTCTGGCTACCACAAGGAATTCATCTCAGAGAAAAGGATTTCTTGCAGAGACAGAATTTCAACCTTAATGTGTAACATTGAGAGTCTGCAATGGGTAGACCTACATACAGTTCAGGAAACTGCAATGACACCAGCCCAAACTTCCATGTGGTTCTTCCTGTACCATCTGGTCACTTCACACAAAATCCTTGAACAAAATATGAGGGACACCAGGTGTTCTCCAGAGAAGCCATCTTTCTCTGGGATGTTGCTGAAGGACAGAGAGAGAGATTCTGAACCTTTTTCTCAAATGAAGCCTGACCCTGTGAGCCCCAATCTGTGTGTCAGACCCTGACTCTCTGAAGAGGAAGTCAGGAGGATCAGGCCTGTCTCTGTCAGAGATGGGACTCTTTCTCCAGCACAAAAAACATGCTTAGGAGCTCTCTGGAAACAGGAATTGCTCAGGGGGCAACAGCAGCTGTGGAGGAGAGTCCCCGTGTCTCAGGTCCCTGATGACCAAACACAGCCCTTCAGGGTCTCTACCTGTAGACAGGCCCCTCCCCCTCCGTGTCCCTCTGTTTGCTCCTGTTCTACCACTATATTTCCAACTTTTGGTTTCAAACAGTCAGATTCATTATTACCGTGAATTCTGACAAAGTTTGTTTCAACCCAAAGTCAATCAAAGTTTGCATTAGTTTCTTCACACACTTAGATGAAAATACCCTCGCCTGAAGTAGAGCCAAGGTGGTGTTAGAATGATCATTGTCACTGTTGCCGGGTTTATATATGGACAGTGAAGAGCCTCTGTTCGGTGACCTGACTGGTCTGGTTGTCCTCGTAACAGTGCCTGACCCCACTCTGTCCTGTCTACAATTCAGTGTCCATAGACCAGCTTGAACTTAAGGACCCTGTGCTGGGGTCATCACTGTGGAAGCCTGACCCTGTCAGAAGCATAGAAACAGCTTATGGAGATCCTCAGCGCACAATCTATTGGGCAGGAAGCCTGGTCTTAGTACTCGAACTTACACAGCAACAAGGGTACAAGAACACAAGCCCTGATCACTGCCTGGTATGACCCACCTCAATCCCCAGGTGAATAGATCTTAGACACAGGCTTTGTCACATATTGTACCTTCTATTCCTATGCAGTGAAGGGGTTGAGATAAATCCAAGAAGCCAGAAAATATGATTTAAAAAATAATTCATCATGAAGAGTCAAAAGTAAAAAATGTACCCCACTAATTTAACCAAATTGAACTGAAATAAATACAAATGCACAAACAAGTCAGGCAGTGTGAGGATTGGGGTTGGGTGAGTCTCCCTGTCACATTCACAGTAGCTCTAATGTGGCCCCTGAGATCTCCTGAACCCTCGGAGCCAAATCGGAGACATGGACAAGAAATGTTACTTGTCTTCCCATCACTGCACCTTGGAGCAGGGCCTCTTACCTCCACCAAGGACCCCAAGACTCCTATTGGATTTATACTTCAAAATTATATCCCAGCATGTATTTAAGAGCAGACTAGATAAACTCGTATGTTTTTTTTTAAACAGTAAAAGAGACAACTGCCTCACATCCTGACTAGATGTGTGGGGTCCAAGATACGTTTACATTCACTTGAACAAATGGGAGAAAACAATTTTTTTTACACAACTTGTCGGGGGGGATGCAACTTCCTCGGACCTTACCAGGGAGACCTGTCAGGTGGTTGATCGAGAAGTCCAGAGACTAGTCAGGACTTAGAGACAAACCTAGATAAAGAGTGGGCACACGTGGGGCCCTTGTATCTTGGTGACAAAATTCCATCTTTGTTTGACCCAGCAGTGCCCAGTATGGCTGAAGTTCTCTTTCCAATTCGTTACTATCGCCGTCTCTTCAAAACAGGATATAACACTGAGACGATTGACCAACTCTCTGGTGTGCAAAGCACACGACTTGCTGTAGCTTTGTCCTAGGGGTCCTGTCCCAGCACAGCTGCAGGCTCTGGACCCAGAATCCTCACAACCCTGCCCTCACCTGTGCTGTCTCCCTATGCTCACCCAAATCAGCAGTTTCCAGGGAGGCTGGACCCCAGAGCTCAGGAAGAAATGAAGTGAACAGGAGATGCACAATGATGGGAACATTTCGTAAATCACTTCGCGTTAAAACCCACTGGTAACATTATCCTCCTACCCCCTTTTATTATTGATTCACCGTGAGGCACAGTAACAGAGTTTTCATGTTTGGGCTTCAATCACACAATCATCAGACACCCATCTCTTCACCAGTACATGCTTTCCACCACCCAAATCCCCAGTATCACCCCCCCACACACACACACACCACCATTCCACACCTCCCCCTGCCTGTGTGGCAGACAATTTGCACAGTACTCTTTTTCTACTGTGGTTACCTTCGATATTTCAGACCAGCACAGCGGGTAAGGCGTCTGCCTTGCATGCAGCCAACATGGCCGACCCGAGTTCGATTCCTCTGCCCCTCTCGGAGAGCCCAGCAAGCTACCGAGAGTATTCGATATGCCAGACACAGTAACAACAAAGTCTCCAATGGAGACGTTACTGGGCCCGCTCGAGCAAATCGATGATCAACGGGAGGGCCTTTACTTACTTACTTTACTCCCACCATCCACCACTCCTCCCTTCGAAAAAGGCAATGCTAATGTATTTTGTATTACTTCATGTGCTCTAGAAATTTTAAAATTTTAATAATTAGGGTCTGGAGAGATCGCTGTAGCAAATTACTGGGGTCTGAGATTCATTTGTGTGTTTCTGGATCATGGCCGTTTGGGAGCTTAAGTACACAGTGGCTATATGTGGGCATCATCTGAGTCCCATCGGGGTGGGGGTAAAGAGAAGGGCCGACATCTCCCCTGTTCTGTGAGGCCTGGTGTTTCCTGCCACTTCCACCTTGTTCCTGGAGCTTTTTGATGAGTTCTTGAAGATGGAGGAAATCTGTATTCCTAGGGAGCACGGGGAGGAATGACACCTGCCCCTGTCTGGAGTGGCCCAATGAAAGTGGCCTCTGGCAAAATCAAGAGACATCTCTGCAGCAACTTCTTCAGGTCAGAGATTCATGTGTATGTATCTGGATGATGGCCATGTGGGACTTTAAGTAGACAGTGGCTGTATGTGGGAGTCACCTCAGAGTCCCATTGGGGTGGGGGAAGGCGATGAAAACGTTCTTAAACTGATAAAAGCTCACTTTAGCTAAAGATTTTGTTAACATGATTTACTCTATATTCAGTACATTAATGAAGATAAGTCTCTTTTATCAGTCCTCCCATACTCATTTTATATGTTTTTTTTTTATTCTTTACACATGTAAAGTAAGTCATCCTGGATCATAATTAGTAAGGCCCTCCCGTTGATCGTCGATTTGCTCGAGCGGGCCCAGTAACGTCTCCATTGGAGACTTTGTTGTTACTGTGTCTGGCATATCGAATACTCTCGGTAGCTTGCCGGGCTCTCCGAGAGGGGCGGAGGAATCGAACTCGGGTCGGCCATGTTGGCTGCGTGCAAGGCGAACGCCCTACCCGCTGTGCTATCGCTCCCCCATAATTAATAATTTACTAAAAAAAGAAAGAAAGAAATAAAACCATAAATCATTCATTTTGCATTTCTCATTATCAGACAATCCCGGCATGACAGAAATACTTTCATGATTTTGTTCTTGACAGCAATTTGGGCAGGTACAATAGAATATGCACTTGATAGCTTATGAGTGTCTCAAGACTTTATCCATTACCACTAGCTGATACCCTGAGCATTACAGGGGGGACCAGGACACAGACAGCAAGCAAACATAGAGAATGCCAGGTTTGTCCCCAAAACCAAATAAAATTCATATTGTCTGCATTTGGATAATAACAGGTTTTCATAATGATTAGATACCCGTCCATTTCATCCCAATTTAGTCGTGTTGTATATGGGCTGATAATGTGATTCTAATAAGAAATGTACCTTCACAATTTAACTTTATTATAGACATTGAATCTATAAACCTGTTTCTAATTTCAAAGTGAAGAGGATTTCATTGTACTTTTGTGATGTTTAAAATGTGACAGTGGAAGGTCAGCAAAACAGAAGAGCTGCCTCAGTGGTGTCACCATGTGATGGGAGGGGGGAATGTAGATTCTAATCTCCAAGTTCCAGCGTCTCAGGAGGGTGAACGGAGTTTGAGGTTGATGCACAATGAGAAATTCATTAAAGTCACACCCGCAATGGTCTCCATATCTAGCCTCAACGTAAGATGGAACCCTGGAAACTGGTGTGTGGCATATTTGGGTGTGCCAGGAGAGTGGGGGCTCAGGGAGATGCTCTGGGTCCTTGCCTCTTGTTTTACTGTGAAGGGGTCATCGCTGCCTGTGTCACAGAACCTGGTCTTTCCTCTGCAAAGGCTGGAGAGAGAATGGGAAAATCTGAACGTCCATTTAGTGAGTTAATGGTGGATGAGAGGTCAGCCTTTCCCAGAGAATAGGCCTGCCAGGTGTAAGGCAAGCAGGTGAAAGTCATTGCAGGACAAAGGTTAGAGGTTAGTGGGCACAGAGTGTGTTTATGTGAGAGCAGAAGGAAGGAGAAAGCACACAGCTGAGTGGACACCAGGATTTCTCTTTCTGATGAACTGACTCCTGACAGTAGACCACAATAATCTCTACAGAGTCATTTAAATATCTACAAGAGAATAATGTGCCCCTCAGGCCCCAGGGAAGATATCATTCCATCAGTGAATAGTTTCATCAGTAGGCACTGTGTGACAATCTTCTTCCTGTCCACAATAGGGATGGAGGACTCAGAGCCACAACTCACAGGACAAGATGCCCATGGGTCCATCTGAGAGGTGAGGGGCAGGTCAGTCCTGATCTCCACAGAACCATGATTCATCTGGTCATGAGCAATATCTCCTCAGGGGAGAGTCCTCAGAGACTCCTGGGGGCCTGAGCCCCTGAAGCTCACCCTACTTCCTCCTGCAGGTGGTTTGTGTCTGTGCCCACAGGGCCTTCCCCTCACTGTGTCTCTCTCGCACAGTAGTACAGGGCCGTATCTTCCTCCCTCAAGCTGTTCATTTGCAGAGAGAGCATGTTCTTGTTGTTGTCTCTGGAGATGGTGAATCGGCCCTTCACAGAGTTGGCATAGTATATTTTAATACTACGCTCACTAATAGATGAAATCCACTCTAGGCCCTTCCCTGGAGCCTGGCGGACCCAGACCATTGGATGGCTGCCAAAATTGAATCCAGAGGCTGCACAGGAGAGTGTGAGAGACCCCCCGGGCTTCACCAAGTCTCCCCCAGACTCCACCAGCTGCACCTCACACTGGACCCCTGAAAACACAAAGACATCCTGGTCAGGAAACTCTCCTCACACAGAGGATCTGCCTCTCCCATCTCTCCCATGCTCCATGTCTCTGTCGCCCATGAGTTACCTCCTAACACAGCCACCAGGAGAAGCCAGCTGAGCCCACATGCCATGTTGGTTGTGTGTGAGTCAGGATGGAGCCCCTGGAACCCCTGAACTGACGCCTCTCCTGCAGCTGAGGCTGGGCTGAGCGTTTTCTTCTCTGGAGAGAGTCTTATTTGCATATCCTCATTCTCTATAAAAAGTTCTCTTTGAACCTTGTAGAGAGAAGGGAGGACTCCTGAGCAGGTGATGCGTGAAGGGGGTACCTGTGACCGGGAAAAGACTCACAAACTCTGCTATCCAGTATACAATTAGTACATGAAAACCAATTTAATTGATGTTCTTTAATGTTTATTTTTATATAAATCCTGTTATGTGAGACATAAATGTTTATTTGGTTTCTGCAATGTAATAAAAATACATTTAAAGTGTTGGTCCCACTACCTAGACAAAAGGAATCTACTGAGTGACTCCGTTATCAAGGTTTTGTGAATCAAGTGTTAAAATAAAATCAGAAGGAAAGAAGAATGGAAGGATACAGTCCCCTGATTTCTGGATATCCACTGAAACAAGTTCCTGTTATGGCTGTCTTTGTTCTTTCTCCCAAAGGAAGTGCCTTTGGGGTTAAAGGTATTTTTCCTAATTACCTAAGGCCTTCAGATGTGTAAAAGCTAAGCTCAGAGATAAAAAGTTAGAAAACTGACCTAAGCATGTTGTTCTCCTAACGATTCCTGGCTCTACACAATACTCTCAATGCGTTGGGCATTTGGAAGCTGTTGGGAGTGTGAGGGTGTCCCTGAAAGTGGAGCTGCTCTCGGAGTGATGAGGAAGGGTCTTAGGAAAGACGCTGGAACAGGGCATGGATGGGAGTGGGTGGGAGTTAAGGGATTGAGCATCTCTGTGTTGTGACAGAATATTGGCATGTGTGGGCTTCTAGCAAATGATGACCATCTTTACCGCAGGGTGGGGTTGAGGCCTTTTCCCAGGTGACTCCTGAGTGCCCTCTGGTGGTCAGAGGCATTTGTTCAGGGTGGGTTTTTTTTTGCATCCTAGTGGCATTTTAATGAATTAATTAATTAATTTTTAAATTTTTATTAGTGAAACACCATGAGGTACAGTTGTAGACTTACAAATTGTTGTGCTTGGGTTTCACTTATACAATGATAGAGTACCTATCCCCCCCAGTGCCCATTCTTCACCACCAATAATCCCAGTATCACTCCCAACCACCCATCCCACGCATACCACCCCTCCTCTGTGGAAGGGCATTCCCTTCTGTTTTCTCTCTCCCTTTGGGTGCTGTGGTTTGCAAAAGAAGCATTGAGTGGCTATCATGTCCAGTCGTCTATAGTCTACTTTCAGCATGCATCTCCCATGCTGGGCGGATCCTCCCAATACCTTTTACTTGGTGTTCCCTTTTCTATCTGAGCTGCCTTTTCCCCTAGCCTGTGCAGCTGTCCTCCAAGCCATGGAGTGAACCTCCTGGTACTTATCTCCGCTATTCTTGGGTGTTAGTCTCCATTTTGTTACTTTATATACCCCAGATGAATAAAATCTTTCTATGTCTGTCCCTCTCTTTCTGATTCATTTCACTTAGCATGATACTTTCCATGTAATAACACTTGTATGTAAGTTTCATGACTTCATCTTTTCTAACAGCTGCATAGTACTCCACTGTGTGGATGTACTGAAGTTTCTTTAACCAGTCGTCTGTTTTCAGGCACTCAGGTTTTTTACAGAGATTGGCTATTTTGAACAGTGCAGCAGTGAACATAGAAGTGCAGATGTCTTTTCGACTACTTTTTTTGCCTCTCTGGGATATATTCCCAAAAGTGGTATTTCTGGGTCAAATGGGAGCTCAATTTCTATTTTTTTGAGAATCGTCCATACTGTTATCCAAAAGGGCTGAACCAGTCGGTATTCCCACCAGCAATGAAGGAGGGTCCCTTTCTCGCCACATCCGCGCCAACACTGGTTGCTTTTGTTCTTTTGGATGTGGGCCATTCTCTGTGATGTGAGATGATATCTCATTGTTGTTTGATCTGCATCTCCTGATGATTAATGATGTGGAGCATTTTCTCGTGTGCCTTTTTATCATTCGAATTTATTCTTTGAGAAAGTTTCTGTTCATTTCGTCGCACAATTTTTTTGATGGGGTTGGATGTTTTCTTCTTGTGAAGTTCAACCAGTACTTTGTATATTCATATTCTTGATATCAACCCCTTCTCAGATGGGTATTGGGCGAATATCCTTTATCATTCTGTAGATTGTTTTTGTACTTTGGTCACTGTTTCTTTTGAGGGGCAGAAGATTCGTATATATATATATATGTGTGTGTGTGTGTGTGTGTGTGTGTGTGTGTGTGTGTGTGTGTGAAACACCATGAGGTACAGTTGTAGACTTACAAATTTTTGTGCTTGGGTTTATATTATACAATGATCAAATACCCATCCCTCCACCAGTGCCCATTTTCCACCACCATGTATCCCAGTATACCCCCCCACTTCCATCCCCCCTCCCACCCCGCCTCTGTTGCAGGGCATTCCCTTTTGTTTTCTCTCTCCTTTTGGGTGTTCTGGTCTGCAACAGAGGCATTGAGTGGCAATCTGTCCATATTCTACTTTCAACATGCATCTCCTATCCTGGGAGTATCATCCAAACACACTTTATTTGGTGCTCCCTTCTCCATCTGAGCTGCCCTTTCCCCCAGAATGCCCGGCTGGCCTCTTAGCCATGGAGTAATCCTCCTGGTACTGATCTCGGCTATTCTTGGGTATTAATCTCCTATTTTGTTACTTTATGTCCCCCAGATGAATGCGATCTTTTTATGTCTATCCCTCTCTTTCTGACTCATTTCGCCTAGCATGATACTTTCCATGTAGTACCACTTGTATGTAAATTTCATGAATTCATCTTTTCTAACAGCTACATAGTACTCCATTGTGTAGATGTACCAAAGTTTCTTTAACCAGTCATCTGTTCTTGGGCACTCAGGATTTTTCCAGATTCTGGCTATTGTAAAGAGTGCTGCAATGAACAAACAAGTGCAGATGTCACTTCAACTATACATTTTTGCCTCTCTGCGATATATTCCCAGGAGTGGTATTGCTGGGTCAAATGGGAGCTCAATTTATAATTTTTTTTAGAATCGTCCACACTGTTTTCCAAAAGGGCTGAACCAGTCGGAATTCTCACCAACAGTGAAGGAGTGTCCTTTTCTTGCCACATCCACACCAGTATCGGTTGCTTTTGTTCTTTTGAATGTGGGCCAGTCTCTGAGGTGTGAGATGGTATCTCATTGTGGTTTTGATCTGCATCTCTCTGATGATTAATGATGTAGAGCATTTTCTCATGTGCTTTTTTGCCATTCGGATTTCTTCTTTGAGAAAGTTTCTGTTCATTTTATCACCCCATTTTTAATGGGGTTGGATGTTTTCTTCTTGTGGAGCTCAACCAGTACTTTATATATCCTTGATATCAACCCCTTGTCGGATGTTTATTCAGCAAATATCCTTTCCCATTCTGTAGACTGTCTTTGAATTTTGGTCACTGTTCCTTTTGAGGTGAAGAAGCTTCTTAGTTTAAGATAGGCCCATTTATCTATCTCTGTTTTCACTTGCTCGGCCAGTGGCGTGACATCTTTGAAGGTACCATTAGCTTCAATATCATGGAGGGTTTTGCCAACTTTGTCTTCAATGTACCTTATGGTTTCTGGTCAGATGTTGAGATCTTTAATCCATTTTGATCTTAATTTTGTACATGGTGTTAGGCAGAGTTCTGAACCCATTTTTTTGCATGTAGCCATCCAGTTTTGCCAGCACAATTTGTGAAAGAGGCTTTCCTTGCTCCACTTCACATTTCTTGCACCTTTATCAAAGATTAGATGATAATATGATTGAGGGGAGATATCAGTGTATTCAACCCTGTTCCACTGGTCTGCAACTCTGCCTTTGTTCCAGTACCATGCTTTTTTAATTATTACTGCTTTTTAGTAGAGTTTGAAGTTAGGGAGGTTGATTCCTCCCATTTTCTTTTTCCCAAGAATTGCTTTAGCTATTCGTGGGGGCTTATTGTTTCATATGAATTTTAGGAGTGTTAGCTCCATTTATTTGAGGAATGTCATGGGTATCCTTATAGGGATTGCATTGAATTTGTACAATGCTTTGGGAAGTATTGTCATTTTGACAATGTTAACTCTCCCGACCCATGAGCAGGGGATATATTTCCATTTTCTCACGTCCTCTTTTATTTTCTGGAGTAGCGTTTTGTAGTTTTCTTTGTACAGGTCCTTTACTTCCTTAGTTAATCTGATTCCTATGTACTTGATTTTCTGGGGCACAATTGTGAATGGGATTGTTTTTTATCATGTCACTTTCTTCTCTCTAACTGTTTGCATATAGGAAAGACATGGACTTTTGGGTATTGATTTTATAGCCTGCAACTTTACTATACAAGTCTATTGTTTCTAGGAATTTCTTGGTGGAGGTTATGGGGTTCTCTATGTATAGTATCATATCATCTGCGAATAGTGAGGGGCAGAAGCTTCTTAGTTTAAGATAGTCCCATTTATCTATTTCTGTTTTCACTTGCTTGGCCAGTGGCGTGATATATATATATATATATATATATATATATATATATATATATATATATACAGCCACTGATTAACTGATTGTATTGGGCCTGAACTCCACCTTACTTTTTCCCATTTTTTATAATTTTATTTATTAAATAACTGTGAGAACAGTTACAAACCTTTCAGGTTTAAGTCTCGGTCATACAATGAAACACCCGTACCTTCACCAGTGCCCATTCTCCACTCCCAAAAACCCCAGAATACCTCCATCCCACACCCTCCCCCTACCTGTCGACAGATGATTTCCACATTACTCTCTCTCTCGTATGATTACATTCACTATTGTTTTTCTTTTGGTTCACACCTGGCAGTGCACAGGCGTTACTCCTGGCTCTGCACTCAGAAATTACTCCTGCAGGTGGTCAGGGGAACATATAGGATGCTGGGAATCGAACCTGGGTCGGCCGTGCGCAAGGCAAACGCCCTACCTGCTGTGCTATCTCTCCAACCCCCCTACATTCAGTATTTTGACACCAGACCCACTATATTACTTGGGGTTTTACCCCAACACTCAGATCTTCTGAAAAGGCAACAGTAGACAATTTGTTTTCTATTAGTGGTTATGAATAACATGTGATGCTGTGTGGCTGCAGTAGTGGCCGTGCAATTTTGAAATTCTGAAATTTTAAGTCTGGAGGGATTTGTGCCAAAACCTGTTGGGTTCAGAGATTTGTTCCTGAGTCACTTGGATCATGGTCATTAAGCAGCTTGATCAGGAGCCAAAGAGGCCGTTCGTGGACAGCCACTCAGGGTCTCATTGGGACGTTGAGGAAAGGGCCAGCTCCACTCCACTCCTGTGAGGCCCCACATGTTTCGTCTCTGTAGGCCCAAACCTGACTGTCCAATGGGCTCTGACATTTGGCGGCCACCGAGCCGCCAAGGAGGAGCAGGTAGAGGGACAGCACCCTTTTCACTCTGGAGTGGCCTGTGTAAACTAAAAAAAGACAGCACAGCAGCGGTGGTGGCTCTGTGTCTCCCCCCACCCGCATTCGGTAGTCTCACCCTGCTTCCCCTACCCTGGGGATGGTGATGGGCAGGCAAAGGAAGGAAACGAGGGTCAGGCTGGTTGGTCTTGGTTGCAGTTTATTCCAATACTCTGTCCATCCACTCCTGTCTCTGTCCTCTGCCTCCCTCCTGCTTCTTCCTCCCCCATGCTACTTCATTCTCCTTCTCAATCTCCCTTCATCCTCCTTCTCTGGAGTCTGGATTCTGATTCTGATTCCCCAGCCCACTCTTACAGAACAGTTAAATCTCAAAGCATGAGGGGTTTGGGTAACAATTACACATAGGTGTGGTCACAATCAATAGGGGTAGAATTCTTTTCCTCGGGGAAAGCCACTTCTAGGACAGATACTCTCTCAGCAGGATGACCCACCCTAGAGCAGAATCCCATGGGTGTGTTTCTCCTCTCCTTGTCCAACAAACACATAATCATATATAATATAAATCATTTTGTATGGATACAGTAATAAATACCTTAAACTTACAGAATTACCTTCCTAGGGCCATCTCGTTCTCAGACTACAGTGCTTAGGCCAGATAGTCTTTCCTACCTGAAGCAAGGTCCTACTCTCATCGTTACTTTTGGATCATGACAGCATTTGTCTATGTTCAAGCTCTTAACTTATAGTTAAGAATCATGGCACTTTTGCCTGGCCCATTTCGATGCCAGGGAAGCCCACCGCTTGTCCTGGGTCCATTCAGTCCCTCGTCGGGACCCTGCTTTTGGGGTGTTAGGAACTAAGGGCAACTGAGGCTTAAGTCGAGAAAGCAGATGCCCGGGAGTGAATAATATTCAAGGCCAATCAAATCCTAAGTTACAAAGCATAATGTTAACGGTCTTCCTGTATCTATACAAAAAGGGCATTCCTTTAAAGTAAACTATTCAAAAGACATAAGGAGAAGAGAAAGGCAATATTAACTTACAATACAATTTAAATGTCCTAGAATGATCTGCCCTTACAAATGAACAGATACTGATTAGGGGGGAAAAGCTGATTAACTGTTTGGGAAGAGAGCATAGAGAAATGGTTACAGATAAACAAAGGAATGGGAGTGACTTGGGAGCACTGTGATGTGTGTAACCTGATAAACCTAAGCTCCTTGTGGAGAAAGGGATAAAGGACAAAGCAATGCTATCCTACAGTGGCTCAGCCACAGTAACCTACTGTGGGTTCCAGACGCATTTCTGCCAAAAGCTGCTGAGTTTCAAGATTTGTTTCTGAGTCTCTGGGATCATGGCCATTAAGCAGCTGTATCAGGAGCCAGAGAGGCCGTTCGTGGGTGACTACTCAGGGTCTTGTTGGGACAGGTAGGAAAGAGCCAGCTCCACCCCCATCCCTTGAGTCCCCACGTGTCTCGTCACTGCGTGCCCAAACTTGAATGTCCAGTGGCCTCCGGAAGATGGTGGCCACTGGGCCACCAGGGGGAATAGGCTGAGGCACAAAACCTATTCCCACCTAGGGTGGGTCAGCACCAGTAAACTACTGTAGGAACTGGATGCATTTCTGCCAAAAGCCGCTGGGTTTCAAGATTTGAGTCTCTAAGATCATGGCCATTAAGCAGCTTGATCAGGAGCCAGAAATGCCATCCGTGGATGGCAACTTGGGGTTTCGTTGGAATGGGGAGGAAAGGGCCGGAACAAAGGCCCCACGTCTCGTCACTGTGGGCTCAAACCTGACTGTCCAATGGCCTCTGGAGGATGGAGGCCACCAAGGGGAACAGGACAAGGCACGAAACCTATTCCCACCTAGGGTGGCCCAGCGCCTGTAACCTACTGCAGGGACCAGACACATTTCTGACAAAAGCCGTTGGGTTTAAGTCAAATCTTTAAAGATTTGTTTCTTAGTCTCTGGGATTATGGCCAGTAAGCCGGAGGTGGTTTGTGGGTGTGTCTCCCACATACCTAACTTTTGACCGTTTACTTTCTTGGTAAACTTCTCCCCAAGTTTTTGGGGTCTGGTCAAAGGCACAATAGCAATTTTGGTGTATCTGTAAGTCTGAAGGTGCCATCAGGCTGCTGAAGCACTCACCTCACAGATACAGATTGACCTGCTGGTGGCACCATACCTCCAGCGTGTCATATTTGAAGATACAGTTCGCTTCAATGTTGTGGAGGGTTTTGCCAACCTTGTCTTCAATGTACCTTATGGATTCCAGTCTGATGTTGAAGTCTTTAATCCATTTTGATCTTACTTTTGTACATGGTGTTGAGTAAAGATCTGAGACCATTTTTTGCGTATAGCTGTCTATTTTTGCCAGCACAATTTGTTAAAGAGGCTTTCCTTGCTCCACTTCACATTTCTTGCTCCCTTATCAAAGATTAGATGATCATATGTTTGGGGGGAGATGCCATATATTCAACCCTGTTCCATTGGTCTGCAGCTCTGCCTTTGTTCCAGTACCATGCTCTTTCTTTTTCTAAATTTTTATTAATGAAACACCATGAGGTACAGTTGTAGATGTACAAATTTTTGTGTTTGGGTTTCAGTTATACAATGATCGAGTACCCATCCTCCACCAGTGTCCATTCTCCACCTCCAATGCTCCCTGTTTTCCACCCACTCCCCTTCCCCCCATTCCACCCCACTCTTGTGGCAGGGCATTCCCTTTTGTTTTCTCTCTCCTTTTGTGTGCTGTGGTTTGTAAAAGAGACATTGAGTTTCAATTATGTTCAGTTCATAGTCTACATTCAGCACGCATCTCTCATCCTGGGAGGATTTTCCCCAAACCCTTTATTTGATGCTACCTTCTCTTTCTGAGCTACCTTTCCTCCCAGCATATGCAGCTGGCCTCCAAGCCATGGAGTGAAACTCCTGGTGTGTATCTCGGCTATTCTTGGGTGTTAGTCTCCATTTTGTTACTTTATATACCCCAGATGAATAAAATCTTTCTATGTCTGCCCCTCTCTTTCTGACTCATTTCACTTAGCATGATACTTTCCATGTAATAACACTTGTATGTAAGTTTCATGACTTCATCTTTTCTAACAGCTGCATAGTACTCCACTGTGTGGATGTACCGAAGTTTCTTTAACCAATCATCTGTTTTCGGGCACTCAGGTTTTTTACAGAGATTGGCTATTTTGAACAGTGCAGCAGTGAACATAGAAGTGCAGATGTCTTTTCGACTGTACTTTTTTGCCTCTCTGGGATATATTCCCAAAAGTGGTATTTCTGGGTCAAATGGGAGCTCAATTTCTACTTTTTTGAGAATCGTCCATACTGTTTTCCAAAAGGGCTGAACCAGTCGGCATTCCCACCAGCAGTGAAGGAGGGTCCCTTTCTCGCCACATCCGCGCCAACACTGGTTGCTTTTGTTCATTTGGATGTGGGCCATTCTCTGTGTTGTGAGATGATATCTCATTGTTGTTTTGATCTGCATCTCCTGATGATTAGTGCTGTAGAGCATTTTCTCATGTGCCTTTTTGCCATTCGGATTTCTTCTTTGGGAAATGTTCTGTTCATTTCATCACCCCATTTTTTGATGGAGTTAGATGTTCTATTCTTGTAGAGTTCAACCAGTGCTTTGTATATCCTTGATATAAATCCCTTGTCAGATGGGTATTGGGTAAATATCCTTTCCCATTCTGTAGATTGTCTTTGTATTCTGGTCACTTTTGAGGTGCAGACACTTCTTAATTTAAGATAGTCCCATTTGTTTATATCTGTTTTCCACAAGGGCTGAACCAGTCGGCATTCTCACCAGCGGTGAAGGAGGGTCCCTTTCTCGCCATATTTGCACCAACACTGTAGTGTCATCTTTGAAGATACCGTTAAGTATCTTCAATATCGTGGAGGGTTTGATCGACCTTGTCTTCAGTGTACCTTATGGATTTAGGCCTGATGTTGAGATCTTTAATTTATTTGATCTGACTTTTGTGCATGGTGTTATGTCGAGGCCTAAGCCCAATTTTTTGTATGTGGTTGTCCAGTTATGCCAGCACCATTTGTTGAAAAGGCTTTTCTTGTTCCACTTCACATTTATTGCTCCCTAATCAAAGATTAGATGTTCATACATTTGGCGTTTTGTGTACAGATATTTCACCCTTTCCATTGGTCTGCTGCCCTGGCTTTGTTCCAGTACCATGCTGTTTTAGTTATTACTGCTTTGTAGTAGAGTTTGAGATTGGGGAGGGTAATGCCTCCCCACGTCTTTTTCCCAAGAATTGCTTTAGCTATCCATGAGAGTTTGTTGTTCCATATGAATTTCAGGAGTGCTTGATCTATTTCTTTGAAGAACTTCATGGGTATCCTTATGGGGATTGCGTTGAATCTCTACAATGCTTTAGGAAGTATTGCCATTTTGACAATGTTAATTCTTCCTATCCATGAGTAGGGGATAGGTTTTCATTTCCTTGTGTCCTCTTTTATTTCATGGAGTAGCATTTTGTAGTTTTCATTGTAGAGGTTCATTATCTCTAAAGAGGCTGATTTCGAGGTATTTGATTTTCTGGGGCATGATTGTAAACGGGATTATTTTTTTCATTTCACTTTCCTCTCTGTCATTATTTGCATATAGAAAGGCCGTGGAGTTTTGGGCATTGATTTTATAGTCTGCGACTTTACAGTTCAAGTCTATTGTTTCTAGGAGTTTCTTGGTAGAGGATTTAGGATTCTCGAGGTATAGTATCATATCATCTCCGAATAGTGAGAGTTTGATTTCTTCCTTTCCTATCTGGATGCCTTTAATGTCTTTTTCTTGCCTAATTGCTAGTGCAAGTACATCCAGTACTATGTTAAGCAGAAGTGGTGATAGTGGGCATCCTTGTCTTGTCGCTAATCTTAGAGGAAAGGTCCTTAGTTTTTCCCCATTGAGGATAATGCTTGCCATGGGTTTGTCGTAGGTGGCTTTGACTATCTTGAGGAAAGTTTCTTCAAAACCCATTTTGGTGAGAGTTTTTATCATAAACGGGTGCTGGATCTTGTCAAAAGCTTTATCTGCGTCTATGATCATATGGCTTTCATCTTTACTTTTGTTGATATGATGGATTATGTTGATTCATTTCCGAATGTTAAACCATCCTTGCATCCCCAGGATGAATCCCACTTGGTCGTGGTGTATGATATTTTTTGATGAGTTGTTGTATTCTATTTATTAATATTTTGTTGAGGATCTTCCCATCTGTTTTCATCAGGGATATTGGCCTACAGGTTTTTTTTGTTGTTGTTGATGGTGTCTTTGCTTGCTTTTGGTATTAGGGAGATATGTGCCTCATAGAAGCTGTTTGGAAGAGTTCCTGCTTTTTCAATTTCCTGGAAAACCTTGAGGAGAAGTGCAAAAGATCTTCTTTAAATGTTGGAAGAATTCACTAGTGAAATCATCTGGGCCTGGGCTTTTGTTTTTGGGGAAGACTTTTGATTATCGCTTTAATTTCCTTGATATGAACGAATCTATTCAGGTTTCCCAGGTCTTCCTGGTTCAATCTTGGAAGATTGTAGGAATCCAGGAATTCATCCATTTCTTCTATGTTGTCTGGTTTAGTGGCATACAGACTCTCAAAGTAGTCTCTGATAATCTTTTGAATTTCATTGGTTTCTGTTGTGATGTCCCCCTTTTCATTTCAGATTTGGTTTATTAGGGTTCTCTCTCTCTCTCTTTCTTGTGAGTCTTGCTAGTGGTTTATCAATCTTCTTTCTGAAAGAACCAGCTCTTGGTTTCATTGACCTTTCTGATTGGTTTTTGGGGTTTTAATCACTTAATCACTTAACTTCCTGTTAGTCGTCGATTTGCTCGAGCGGGCGCCAGTAACGTCACCATTTGTCCCTGTCGCGTGCTAGTGTAGCCCAATGGCTTCATAAGGAGATACAGTACTGAGAGTGGAGGTTTGGGGTGAGAGGAGAAAAGATGTTAAAGTGACCCAGGAATGATGACAGATGGTCTGGAGCACAGGGGTGGTGCTAAGGGAGGTGATAGTGTGCACTGAAACTGCAGCTGCTAATCAGGGTCGAATAAGGGGATAGAGGGAGGGAAAAGAGTCCAGGTCGCAGGTTCGGCTTGTGGGTTATGGGAACTTGAAAACCATAGTGTGCAGTAACTGTACACTAATACCATAAATTGACATTTAAAAAAATTCTATCACTTATGTTACAATTCACAAATTTTTTTTTAGAATTGCCATAAAGTCTGCACAGCGATCTTGTTTACAGCACTGGCACTGTGCACCCATTGCCACAGAGCAGGAGTGATCGACTGTATCAGCATATTGAGCTTGTTTCTCCACGCATGGATGTGCATGTGGTATTTGCTCACTGCTTTACTGTTATAAGGATACTCAGTCTCACTCTGTAGATTTATAAGAAGACAAGTTGATAGCATTATGAAAAAATAACATAATAATGTTAGGAAACATCTAAGAAACAAGAATATTCTCATAGAACTGAAGTGCCAAACTCAAAATAAAGGTGTGAAAATTCAGATGCTCTTTTAAATTACCACTAGAGAGCAAAAGACTATTGTGCATTTGTCCCCTCTCCTTCAGGGTGAGTCTCGAAAGGTAAGACAGACGGTGTGGCATGTCCTGGTTGCAAGTCATTCTCAAAAGATAGAAACTGCAGGCAGTGAGCCACATCTATTCAAATGTAAACGTCCGATTTGGGTTGTTAGGCATTCGAATGAATCAATGCTCTTGGCCAAGTTTGTGTTGACAAGGACACCGACGCCTCCAACACCTCTTTTATCGCATGTTCCGAGGAACAATTCTTCTCCAGTGTCGAAAACGGCATGGTGAGATTCGTGCCTTCTTGTCTCGGTCAGACCAATGATGTCGTACTTGATCATTCGCGCTTGTACCATCAGGTCCTCGATGGATGTATCTGATGCTAGCGTACATGCATTGAAAGTACAGACGATCATTTTTGATCATTTTGCACACTGGTGGAGCCAAGTATCAGGTGATACAGGCACCACTCAGTATCACCCTGTTGACTATTATTATCATTGTCATTATTATTATTATTATTCATTTTTATTCCCTCTTCCTTCTTGCTTTGGGCTGGAGCAATAGTACAGTAGGTAGGGCGTTTGCATTCCACATGGCCAACTCGGTGTCTATTCCTCAGTCCCTCTTGGGGAGCCCGGCAAGCTACCGAGAGTATTCCGCCCCCACGGCAGAGCCTGGCAAGCTCCCCGTGGCATATTTGATATGCCAAAAACAGTAACAACAAGTCTCACAATGGAGATGTTACTGGTGCCCGTTCGAGCAACTCGATATACAATGGGAGGACAGTGCTACAGTGCTATTGATATTGAACCTTTAAAACTCGTTGAGTTCCCTAAGTGAAGAATTAATGGTGTACTTGTGGTTTTAAAGAGGAGATTGTGGAAGGTCCTCAGAACAGGAGAGCTGCTTCAGCGGGGTCACCATGTGAGGGGAAGGAGGAATATAGATTCTAACTCCCAGGTTTCGCTGCCTCTAGAGGGCAGACAGGATATTGAGGTTGATACACAATGAGAAATTCATTAAGAGTTACATCTGCAATGGTATCAGTATAGGGCTTCAGTGCAAGGAGCATCCCTGAGCACTGGGATGCGGTGTATCTTGAGGTACCAGAAGAGTGAGGGCTCAGGGAGGGCATCAGTGCTCAGGGTCCTGCCTCTTGTACTGCCAATGCACAAGACCTGCTTTCTCCTCTATAAGTTAGAGGGGTGGAGAGGAAATGGGAAAACCTGAATGTCCATTTAGTGAGTGGATGAAGGACTAGAGGTCAGCCCATCCCAGAGAGCAGGACTCCCAGGTGTAGGGTGACCAGGTGGAGGCTACCTGGCTGCAGGTTTGAGGGTAGAGATCAGTGGGCACAGAGTGTGTGTCTAAGGGCAGAAGGAAGGAGACACCACACAGCTGAGTGAATGCCAGGATTTCTCTTTCTGATGAAGACTCCCACCAGGAGACCAAGATAATCTCTAAAGGATGATTTTAATTTCTACAAGAGAATAATGTGCCCCTCAGGCCCCAGGGAAGTCATGGTAACATTAGTAAAACTACATGAGACAGAGAGTGAGACAAACTGCTTCTCATCCACAGTGGGGATGGAGGACTCAGAGCCACAAACCGCAGGACAAGGTACTCATGGCGTCATCTGAGAACTGAGGGGCAGGTCAAGCCTGATCTCCACAGAAAGATGATTCATCTGGTCATGAGCAACGTTTCCTCAGGGGTGAGTCCTGATAGCCTCCTGGGGGCTTGCACCCCTGAAACTCATCCTGCTTCCTCCTGCAGGTGGTTTATGTCAGGGCCCACAGGGCCTTCCCCTCACTGTGTCGCTCGCACAGTAGTACAAGGCCGTGTCCTCCTCCCTCAGTTGGTTCATTTGCAGAGAGAGCGTGTTCTTGCTGTTGTCTCTGGAGATGGTGAATCGGCCCTTCACAGAGTCCGCATAGTATGTACCACCACCAGTATTGATGCGTGAGACCCACTCTAGGCCCTTCCCTGGAGCCTGGCGGACCCAGTTCATATAATAGCTGCCAAAATTGAATCCAGAGGCTGCACAGGAGAGTGTCAGAGACCCCCCAGGCTTCACCAAGTCTCCCCCAGACTCCACCAGCTGCACCTCACACTGGACCCCTGCAAACACAAAGACATCCTGGTCAGGAAACTCTCCTCACACAAAGGATCTGCCTCTCCCATCTCTCCCATGCTCCATGTCTCTGTCACCCATGAGTTACCTCCTATCACAGCCACCAGGAGAAGCCAGCTGAGCCCACATGCCATGTTGGTTGTGTGTGAGTCAGGATGGAGCCCCTGGAACCCCTGAACTGACGCCTCTCCTGGAGCTGAGGCTGGGCTGGGCTGTTTTCATCACTGTGGAGAGTCTTATTTGCATATCCTCCTTCTCTATAAAAAGATCTCTTTGAACTGGTGGAGAAAAGGGAGGACTCCAGAGCAGGTGAGGGGTTCTGGGGGTGCCTGTGACCAGATTCAGAAACTCTGCTACTCCAGTATGCAATTGTTGCATAACAACCGATTTAATTGATATACTTTAATGTTTATTTTAATATAAATCCTATGATGTGTACAATATTACTTCTATTTATTGAGATAATAGGACACATAAAAGTTTAAATGATTTTTACAATGTCAAAATACTCGACTCCCTGGTGCGTGACATTTTACTGGGGCTGGAGCAATATCACAGCGGGTAGGGCATTTGACTTGCATGCAACCCACCCGGGTTTGATTCCTCTGTCCCTCTCAGAGAGCTTAGTAAGCTATCGAAAGTATCCTGCCTGAATGGCAGATCCTGGTATGCTACTCGTGGCGTATTCACTTTGCCAAAAACAATTACAAGTCTCACAATGGAGAAGATACTGGTGCCAGCTCAAGCAAACTCGATGAACAACGGGAGGACAGTGCTACTACTACTCAAAATACATTTTAAGAGTTGGTGCCACTATCTAGACAAAAGGAATCCACTGAGTCACTCACAGTTGTCAATGTTTTGGGAACCAAGTGTTAAGACAGAATCAGGAGTAAGGCAGAATGGGCGGATAACAGGGCCCTCATGTCTTGAATTCCACTGAAGCAAGCCCATCTGTTGGCTATTGGCTATTTTGTACTTTATCTCAGAGGAAACACTTCTGGGATTAAAGGTATTTGTCCCAATTACTTTAGGGGCTCGGAGTGATAGCACAGTGGTAGGGTGTTTGCCTTGCGCGCAGCCGGCCCGGCCAAGCCGGGTTCGATTCCTCCGCCCCTCTCGGAGAGCCCAGCAAGCTACAGAGAGTGTCTCACCCGCATGGCAAAGCCTGGCAAGCTACCTGTGATGTATTCAATATGCTGTGGGAAGCTGGCCTTTAACTGATCAAGGGCCTATGTGCCTGTGCTATGTATGGTTATCTTGGCCTACGTGACCCTGAACAAGCGGGTCCTGACTAGCGCAAATCTGGTACTGTGTCTGCTCTGACCGCAGCCTATGAGCTATGTATGGTTATCTAAAAGAAAACATTTGTCACAGCTAGCCCAAAAATAAGAAGTAACTGACACTGACTAATCAAGCACATGAAACGTAGTTTTTGTAACTCTCCTAACAATATATGATATGACCTAGTGATGTAATTGCCTTCTGTTATGTAAGCATAGTTTCCTGCGTCGCAATGTATATAATACCCCTGCTGCCCTGAATAAAGTCCTGTCCTGTCTGCTGTCCGGTCCTGTCCCTTTATCTCTGTTTCTAAACTGTACTCTGTCTCTTGTGTCTTGTGTCTTCACTCGGTTGGTCCCTCCTTGCACCTACGGATCCTAGGGCCACCTCCTCGGACTGGAGAGTGGTCTGGTGGGACCCCTGCAATATGCCAAACACAGTAACAACAAGTCTCATGATGGAGACATTACTGGGCCCACTCGAGCAAATCAATGAACAATGGGAGGACAGTGCTACACTGTAGTGCTACTTTAGACACTCAGATGTGTAAGAGCTAAGCCCAGATAGGCAAAGCTTGAAAATTGACCTAAGAATGTCATCTCCTGATGATTCCTGGTTCTAAGCAAGGATTCTCAATGTGTTGGACATTTGTAGCTCTCAGTCCACTAAGGACTTAGTCCCCTGAGCAACACCCTTTTCCTCTTCAGTCTGTCTGTCTATTGGTACTCATAGCATTTCAGGATTGATCCCCATTTGCCAGGATCGGTCCTCAGTAATTAGAGATGTGGAGGCAGTAGAGGGTGAAGGTTCCTCCCTTCCATGTGGTTAATCAGGTTTATTCCCTGCACGTCATATGGCTTCACATGCACCTACCAGGTGCGTTCCCTGAGTAGAGAGCAAGGAGCATACCCAAAGTGGCACAAGCAAAAAAATTAAACCAACAGGGACTTAGACATAGTATGGTGGTAGGGTCTTGCACACAGCTGGCCCAGGTTTGATCCCCTTTGTTCCATGTGGCCCCCCAAGCACCTTCCAGAGTATTTCCTGGGGACAGATCCAGGAAGAACCCTGAGAATCACTGGGTCTAGCCCTAAAACCAAAACCAAATAAGGAGAATAACAAAACCAAAAATATAAACAAAATATAGACTAGATAACTGTCAAGAATTTGAGAACAAATTATCTTTATTCTAAATATTTGTTCACCTGGAGTATGTTGGAACTGGGGCACACGGAGGTCCATGGACTGTGACTCTTCACATCAATTTTGGCCCCATCTCTCCTTTCCCTGTAAGCATTTGAGTCTGTGCCCTACACAGAGTACTGACTTATAGGACATTTATGTTTCATAGCACTGAAGTATAAAGGCAAACCTGTGCAGTGATAATCACACTCAAAAGAGTGAATGAACCCCTCACCCCAGTGTTTCCCTTGGCCCGTGGTATTCCTCCCTCCTCGTCTCACCCCTCCCTCATGCTCTCTCCAGTGAATCCTGTTTGTTTAAGTGTGTGTAGGGTGTGATGATGGAGATTCACTCTCAATAACCTTCCACTCTAGGGTTATATTATGGGTTTTTACTCATGACTAAAGGCGTCTTGAATTACTCTCAGTCCTGGACCTTTAAAATAGGTCACAGGAGTTTTCTAGAAGGAGGGAGGAAAAATGAGGAAAAGCTGTTCTACATCTAATATAAGTATCAAAGAGAAAGCTATAAAAATAATAACAAACAGGAAAGTACCGATTAATACTCACCCTGACAGGCGTTGGAGTCCTGGGGGCCTGGTGGGGTGAGTGTGGGGGACCTGGAGGACAGATCACAGGGAGGGGGTTGGGAGTGTGAGGGTGTCACTGAGAGTGGAGCTGCTCTGGGGGCCACGGGGAAGGTCCTAGGAAAGACTCTGGAACTGGGAATGATGAATGGGAGTAGGTGGGGGTATTGGGGACTGAGTGTCTCTGCGTTGTAATAGAATATTGGCCAGTGTGGGCTTCTAGCACATGGTGACCCTCTTTGCCCCCTGGTGGGTATGAGGTGTTTTCTGAAGTGGCTCCCTAGTGCCCTCTGGTGGTCGTCAGAGCCACTGCAGCCCCTCCTGTGTGTGGTTGGTGGCCTTCAGAGTCCCACAATTCCCAAAGAGAATAGAGGAAGTGTGTCCTCAGCATCATCCGGGACAGGAAGTGTGAGCACTGAGAAATGAGTCCAGCCTGATTCACACCTGTTTCCCCAGGAATGTGTGTTCAGAGACAGCCCCATGGAGAAGGGAATCCTTCCCGGCCCCACGTCAAGGTCACTCATGCCAGAGACACATCACAGCTCACAGAGTCTTTAAACTAAATCTGGGTTACAGAGAAAGAGACAGTGAGGGGAAGTCCTGCAAAGGGAGAGTAAATGGTCACAGTACAAAGACAGAAATGGTAAGTAAGTAAAGTAAAGTAAAGGCTCTCCCGTTGATCGTCGATTTGCTCGAGTGGGCCCAGTAACGTCTCCATTGGAGACTTTGTTGTTACTGTGTCTGGCATATTGAATACTCTCGGTATCTTGCCGGGCTCTCTGAGAGGGGCGGAGGAATCAAACTCGGGTCGGCCATGTTGGCCGCTTGTAAGGCGAACACCCTACCGCTGTGCTATAGCTCCAGCAGCAATGAATTGTGGAAGTCAATATCACTTTCAGTAGATTATCTGGGTGTTTGATTCATAGGCCAGTAGAATTTGCAAGGGCCAGGAAGGATCAATATTCTTGAATATAGACTGGGTATTTGATATCTTGTGAAAATTTGAATGATAAATGTCTGTAACAGAAATATGGCTTCTTGCAGAGTCTTTGAATTCAGTGACTTTGAATATCTGAACACTTTTTTTTTCTCAAAGAAATAGATTTTTTTCTTTAAAGTGTGTTATATCCAGATCAATCAGGTTCCAAATGGACTAAAATAAGATGCAGGAGGAATAAACTGTTATTCCACCTCCTTCTGTGCACCTCAGCTCATCTGCCCCATATCTAGGGCACATACCATGGGAGTCCTGGGTCTCAGGGCGCAGAATGAGAAGAAATTGATCCCCTGATTTCCTGGTTCCTGGCACGAGCAGGGCACAGCACGAGAATCATTAATCATCATTGATGCATTTTTTTCAGATGATATTTTTGTTATCAATCAATGAGCATTCTAGATACAGGATCAGTGTTTTTTTCCCCAATATGTAATTTCTTTTTATTTATTTATTTTTTAATTTTATGTATTTATTTGGCTGATGTTTGGTGTAATTAAAACAATGTCATCAGCAAAGTGGAGGTGGTGTAGTTGCCAACCATCTATCTTCACTCCCATTCCTTGCCATTCCAGTCATCACATGATGTTCTCGAGGGTGGCACTGAAGAGTTTCGGTGAAATGGTATCACCCTGCTGAACCCCTCTCTTGACATCAATGATTACTTCTTTATAGAATGGTGAGATCCTGGTAGTGAATCCGCAGTACAGCTCACGGAGGATCTTGATGTATTGGGCTTGAATGCCCTGATTGGCTAGGGCTTCAATGACAGCTTCTGTCTCAACAGAATCAAAGGCCTTCTTTAAATCAATGAACGTTAGACAGAGTGGCATCTTGAACTCCTGAGAAACCTCAATGAGCTTGGTTATTGTGTGGATATGGTCAATGGTGCTGAATCCTTTGTGGAACCCAGCTTGCTCGCATGGTTGTCTTTCATCTAGTGTTCTGCCAATCCTATTTAGGATTACTCGAGCGAACAACTTGTAGATGACAGACAATAGGCAGATTGGGCGATAGTTGCCAATGTCATGGATGTCTCCCTTCTTGAACAGTAGTACGGTCCTGCTGGTTTTCCACTGGGATAGAACCTTGCATTCAGACAGGTAGCATGTGAAGAGTCGAGCCAGTGTATTGATGAGTACTGACGGGAGGTTCTTCAGGTGTTCAGGTCTGACTTTGTCTGGACCGGGTGCTGTTCGTTTCTTTACTGACGAAATGCCGTGTCAAATTTTGGAAGGGAGAACGTTGGAAACAACATATCTGTCCTGTGGAATTTGGTATGTCGGCAAGTGGACATGGCTATCGAAGAGATTTGAGTAGAAGTCATGGATAATCTTCTTCTAATAATTGCCGTTCTGTGATAGATCCATCAGGATGTCGGAGGGCAGTCATCTTGGTCTTGTAGTTGGCAAAGGACAGGCGGGCGTTACAAATACTTTTCCCGGCTTCTGCCGCATCTACCAGAACTTCTTTTCTCTCTTTGAGGTCTTCCTTGATCGCATCTCTGCACTGCTTTGCAAGGTGGGACGTTAGCTTGCAGTTGCCTGAGGCATGCGCCATACGAGATTGGCGAATAACCTCAAGAGTTTTCGAAGACAGGCGGTTTTTTGTGGCTATCTCTCTCTTGGCATTCCTCGCACAATCATGGAGGTGCTGAACCAGTTGATCATATTCCTCATCAATGTTATCAACAATGGCATCTTCCCATGTTGCTGCAATAGTGCCAAAGAGCTCCCAGTTGGTGGTTGTTCTGGGAGTTCTCATCTTAAACTTTGAAGCCCTTTCTCCCCGCTCTGTGAAGTAGAATTTTGCACGAAGGAGACGGAGGTCCGATCCCGTTTGGAATTTTGGGACAACAGCGACAACGGTCAGGCAAAACTGTTGAATGAATATGCTGTGGTCTATTTCGTTGTGGAATCGTCCACCAGGAGACTCCCACATCCAACGTTTAGATTCTGCCTTCTGGAACTGTGAGTTACCATGGATGGTCTTGGTCGACATGATGAACTCAGACAGTCTCTCACCCTGTTCGTTCCATTCTAGGCCATGGGTCCTGGTGTGAAGTTCTTCAGCTGATCTTCTCGGTCCTATCTTGGCATTAAAATCACCCTCAATGATCTTGTAGAAGGTGTGGTCTTCTTTACAGAACTTCTCCAGCTCCTTGTAGAACTTCTCGATTTCTCTTTCATAATAATGAGATGTTGGTGCATAGACAACGAAGATAGAAACTGCCTTCAGTGAGCCACATCTATTCAAATGTAAACGTCCGATTAGGGTTGTTAGGCATTCGAATGAATCAATGCTCATCGCCAAGTTTGTGTTGAGAAGGACACCGACTCCTCCGACACCTCTTTTATCACATATTCCAAGGAACAATTCTCCTCCAGTGTCGAAAACGGCATGGTGAGATTCGTGCCTTCTTGTCTCGGTCAGACCAATGATGTCGTACTTGATCATTCGCGCTTGTACCATCATGTCCTTGATGGATGCATCTGATGCTAGCGTACATGCATTGAAAGTACAGACGATCATTTTTGTCTTCCTTCGTCGTGGCAGCCTAGTTCGGCCTTGAGATTTTATCGGCCTCTTTTTTCTCATCCTTTTCAATGCTGCCATGTCAGTGAAGCCTTCAGGTTCAGGTGAAAGAGACCCATTATGATTACTGGTTTTGGCTACCAAATACACAATGGATAGCTTGCCAGGCTCTGCCGTGTCGGCGGAATACTCTCGGTAGCTTGGCAGTCTTTCCGAGAGGGATAGAGGCTTTTGGGGCGACCTCTAATTGCCCTCGTAGGTGTTACCATATTTGAACCCCATCAAATATGGCACGGCAATAATGGAAAATGGGTATTTAGTGTATTATGATGTGTCGCGCGGCCCCAAAGTGGCCGCGTGAGTCCGGAAAGCATCCTGGAGTGTGGCAGCGGCTGGGTAGTGGAGATAGTGTCGGTCAAGCCAAGTGGCACAAATGCTGGCCGACTCTGACCGTGAGTGTGGAAAGGTAAGTCTACAGCTGAATCTTACGAAGACAATGTTTATGACAAACAGCCTTGTTCCTGACGCCCCATTCGCTCTCAATGGAATGACCATCTTCGAATGCAACAGCTATGTGTACCTAGGTCGAGAGGTCAACATGACAAATGACCTGGCACCCGAGCTGTGCAGGAGGAAGAGAGTAGCTTGGAATGCCTTCAAGAGCGTCGACGAAATAGCTAAGAGGACGAAGAATCTCTGGCTCCGGGTACATCTCTTTGATTCCACTGTTCTTCCTGCATTAAGATATGCCTCAGAGACCTGGGCCCTACTAAAACAGGTTGAGAACGCTATTCAGGTCTCCCAAAGAAAATGAAGGAGTTATGCTTGGAATACCACCTTTCACTCAAATGAGAGAAAGAATCCGGAGTTCCGACATCCGTCGATGATCAAGAATCAGGGACGCTGTCTCGTTTGCCAAGGTGTCAAAAATCAGATGGGCTGGTCATGTAATGAGATTTAAAGACGACCACTGGACTAGAGCTGTTACCGACTCGATTCCACGGGATGTCAAAAGATTGCGTGGCCGCCCACCTACCAGATGGTCAGACTTCTTCATCAAGATATGAACAATCAGTTTGAGGCTCTTCATGTTCCTCGAGCGAACAGACGCCATTGGGCTACATTAGCATGTGACAGGTAGCAGACAGGAGAGGAGTGTGCGGGATCACTGCGGGGAGTGTCAGAGACCTTCATCCCCATATGGCTGGGCGGAAACAGGGGGTGCAGGAAGTGTGAGATCCTGGAGGAAGTTGGTACAGAGATCCTTGTGGAAGATTTGAGAATGGGCCTGTCCTGAGAGTGAGTGATGGCAGGGCAGGCATCCTGTGTGACCCCGTAGTCATTCTGAGTCCAGTGTAGGTTAGTCGCTGTTAGGATTCCCTGCTGTTAGGATTCCCTTTGTGGGCCTGACCCCTCCTGGTCCTTGTGCCCCTTTCAGCCCTGAGCGCCCTCTGGTGTTCCTGGAGAGCTCTGCAGGCCAGCCTGTCTCAGCAGTGTCTGGGCTCCCCCTGACTTCCCCTCACTGTGTCTCTAGCACAGTAATACATGGCTGTGTCCTCGGGGGTCACTGAGCTTACTTGCAGGGAGAACTGGTTCTTGTTCATGTCTCTGGCGATGGAGACACGGATTTCGAAGGATGTTTCCACTAGCACATATATCCCCCAACCAGAGCAAGCCCTTCCCTGGGGGCTGGCGGATCCATTCCCAGTAGTAACCAGTGCTTGTGATGGAGAATACCGAGACAGTGCAGGTGAGCGAGAGGGTCTGGGAGGGGGCCACCAGTGCTGGGCCCGACTCCTGCAGGGTCAGAGCAGACACAGCACCTGAGGACAAGGAGAATCAGTCACTGTCAGTCCCTGCAGTCACTCCCCCCCATAAACCCTGTCACATCTGAGACACTCACCCTGAGGGGCTGTCACCAGGCAGAGGAGAAGACCCCACAGAATCATCTTCTCGACCACAGCTCTGCTTTCCCCAGAGACTTAGCCCTGAGTGAGGAGACAGCTGTGAGCTCCACAGCCCAGAGAGCATTTGACCCCAGAGCCTGAGAAGGATTTGCACGAGGTGACCAAGTCTGTTATAAGGGGAAACTTTCTTACCTTGGACCCCCTTGTCCCATTGGGTGCTGATCTCACAAACCCTGTCTGGTGGATATAGCACTGCTCAATGGGGCACATTAAAACAGGTCATAGGGGGATCATGAATTACTCATCTTCATAATCAGAGAAGATGAAAGGATCAAAATTCCCTAACTAGTTCACATTTTCTCTTTTCTACCTCTCATCAACTCTAAAATTATACTTTGTTTCCCTTAATTAAACACCGAGGTTTTCAAGTTGTTCCTAACGCAGATGTAATAAGTTTTTAACATTCCCATAACATTCCCACCTCTTAGTGACCTTCTTTCCTCAGTGTCCCCATTTCCCCAACCAGCACCACAAGCCTGCCCTTTCAGCAAGCACATAATGATTTATTCTAGGTTTACTTGTTACAATCAAAAGACTAAGGGAATTATCAAATTACTTCAGTAAAAGAACATTTGTGCAATTGGTCTATCTCACCTCAGGGTTGTGGAGCCTTTGTCTGAGAATTTACTAAGCTGTTTGTCACTGATTGAGTCTTTTATATTACTGTTTTATTGTTGAGTTTAGTTGGCTTCTATGTTACTTTCTCATCTAGTTTAGTGGCTGCAACTGGAACTTCGGTTCTGAAGAATCAGGAGGTGTCATTGAGTCCAGAAAGCCTAGGATGTGTAGGACTGGGATGAGTCTGAGAAGACTCTCAGTGAAGCCCTGGAGTTAGACCTTGGGCAGTAGGTGTGTTGGGTCAGTGAGGGTGAGTGCGACTAATGGGCCCTCAGCAGGGTGGAAACAGGGCCCGTGCCCATGTAGAGAGCCCTCTAGTGCTCAGCCGGGGTCGGTGTGTCTGGGAATTCCAGCTGCCGGGCTGCCCCTCCTGGGAGATTTAGGTGGGTGAGTGAGTGGGTATGAGGCAGCTGTGGGGGTGGGTGCGGCTGCCTAATATTTATATCTAAGATTTGATTAAACCTCTCTTCCTGTCTGAGATGCCAAGACAAACCCAAAGGACAGACGTGTTCCTCTCAGCCCCCACTGCTTTCTAGGACAGAACTACGAAACTTCTGAGGAGCCATGAGACAGAGTGTATGGAGGGTTCAAACCCTGACTCTAGGATTGATGGTTTAGAGTTGGGGCCGTCGGGCTTTTTCCTGGAGCAGACAACTGTTATAGATTATATTTCAACAAATTCCAACACATATCTTAAAATCGTTCTTCAGTCTCTAGTTTTCTTTAATCGTCTTAATCACACAAAAAATGTCAGACGTCACAACTTTGACTGGAAATCGGTGTGTTTCTGTTCGTTTTGTCTGTCGTGTTACCCTGAATTATCCATGCCTGAGTGTCCTGCTGTGCTCACCCTTGTCACCCTCCATAATGCCACCCTCCGTATTGCTGTTCTTCCATCAACTGCCTCTGACAAAGTGTCAAAGTCTTTGTGGCATCTGAGGGGTTTTGAAGAACTATCAAGCAGGAATTCTATGGCCTGTAGATGGCCCCTGACCCTACCATCTCCCAGAGTCAGAGCAAACCCTCTTTTGAGTGTGTCCATTTTCCTCAGGACAGTACTGCATTCCTCTGAATGGCTGATCCTCAGGCAGGACACAGGAAACGTGAACTAGAAATCAGGGAGTGAGACTCGGTGTGCCTTCCTCCTCCTGTGGCGACCCTAGTGGGAAGGGGCAGTTCCCACAGCCCTGAGCTTTCCCCAGAGTGTGAGAGAGGTCAGTCACTCTCAGGAAGTCCTAACCTTTGACTTTTTGTAGGATAATGTTGGTTTGTCGTTTCTCCCTGGCCACAGGGAGCTTAGGATTGTTGGGTTATACCATTCACAGTGCTTCCAAGGCACTCTCAATCCTTTACCCTCTTTTTTGTGCTTTCTTCTCCAACCAGTTAATCACCATTTTCCACGAGTACCTGTGACTCGTGAAGTTAAATTCCTCAGAAATCTCTGATTTCTGATTTGCAAGTGAAATATTTGGTTCTCCTTCTCTTATGTCCTTTTGCATAGTTTGCTTCAGAGCAATGTCCTTTTTTTACAGGCACAAGAAGTTAGTTAATATTATGCTTTTGTAACTTGGGAGTTCATTGACTTCGAATGATGTTCACTCCTGGGAATCTCTTCTCTCGACTTAAGCCTTAGTTACCCCTACTTCCTAGCACCCCAAAAGCAGGGCCCGAAAAGGAACTGGATGGACCCAGGGCAAGCTGTGAGCAACCCTGGTATTGAAATAAGCCAGACCAAGTGCCATACTTAAATACTAATTAAGAGCATGGTCATGGACAAATTCTATCATGATCCAAAGAGTAACAACTGGATAAGCACCCTGCTTAGCGTTTGAAAAGACTAATCTGGCCTGAGCACTGGAGTCTGAGATCTATAGCTTAATGTATCTCTTACTGTGTCCATACAAAATGACTAATATGAAGAAGTAGAATTAAGATAAATGTTTCAATGGTTATTGGACTAAGGAAAGGAGAAGCACACCCGTAGGTGGTATTCCACCCTTGAGCAGATCTCCTGGATGCAAGAGATAAGGAAGTGTTTTCATATGTTGATTGCGCTACCTGGACCTAGGTGTGGTTGCTACCCCCAATGCTCACAGGTTGATGCTAGATCTGGGCTACAAGACAGGAATGAGGGGCAGCATGAGACTGGAATGTGGAGCTTGGTAAGACTGGAACAGGTGCGTGGGGAAAAGGGAATAAATGGGAACTGATCACCAACAGGCTTGGCCCTCTTTCCTCCTTTTTCCGCCCATTGCCACTGGCCATCCTAGGAGGGGTAAACAGGCGAGACCACCAAATGCAGGTGAGAGAGAGCCACGGGATTTTTTTTTGATTACACAACTTCTGACCAGGTCAAGAGCCCCTAAAGATTCTGCCTTTGAAACCCAAATAGGAAGCATTCCCATATTCCAGGGGGCCAGGGAGAATGGTCAGAGAATCTTGGATCTAAATAGTCCTCAAGGAACTCTAGATAAGGAGCTCTTTAACCTCTTTCTGCACCTGTTGCTCTGCTGACCCAGAATGCAGGGTGGGATTCAGGCCCAGGACCCTGCAAACCAGCCCTCTGTCCCCCTGAGGAAGGCGTCTGTCTGAGATCCCACCCACTCCCAATCCTGGGTCCCACATACACAGCCCTGTGCCCTTGTGACCGCTGGGCTCAAGGCACAGAGGATGATGCCCTTGGCTGTGTCCCTGGGATGGGTCACTGTGGGGGTTGTGTGTAGTCTGACATTGAGCAGGACCAAAGGTACCGTCCACTCCAGCTGTTCCCTGGAGGTTGGTGATCAGGCCATGCCACAAGCAGAGGGTTTGCTGAGAACCCAGAGACAGGACATTGAGGGTGAGGGTCTGCTTGGGATTCTCTCCTCCTTATCCATCTCTTCCACAGCCGGGGTCTGATTCTGAAGATTCTCGTGCTCAGGGGGGACAGTGTACACCCCGTCAGACAATCCCCCATGTGAAAACTTCCCAAAGATGCTCACAGCTGTAGTTGTCATCAAGAGAAGCTGCAGAGAAATTCAGCGTCTGTGGGGCTGAGCTTTGACTCTCAGAGACTGTCCCCAAGGGGGCCCTGCCCTGAGAGCAGAGGGGCTACATTTCCCAGGAGCCCAGTGGACCCACTGTGTTCACAGAGGGGCAGGAGTCCAAGGCTGGTCCCTCCCCTCTGGGCTCTGCTGCGAGGAGGCACTGGGTGGGTCCTGGTGGATGTGGGATCTGGGTTTCCTCCCCACGGGTCTCTCTTCTAGAGCAAGAGAGGCCGCGACAGAGCGTCCGAGGACACGGGGCTGTGACTGTCACCACAGCAGGACTCCTACTCTCCAGGGCGCTCTGTAAGCACTCTGCAGACATGGGTGTGAGCTCACCCTGCAGCAGGGCAGCCACTCCCTCTCCCCTTCTGGCCCGAGTCCCGGCCTCTCCTGTGCCCCTGCTCAGCTTCTCTCTCTCCCGTTAGCACTGGCCAGCCCTGGGCACGCTGGGCTAAGCCCGGATCTGCTGTTTCTCTTAGTCGCAGGATCAGAGTCACCTCACTCAGCAGGACTGACCAAAAGGCAGGGATCCCAGTCCACCCGCAGGAGCTCTCCACAATCACGACTGTGCTCAGAATTCGAGCTCCATGCATGGGGACTTGCCTTTTGCTATAGATGGTTTCACTGTTCATGTATCAGTTGTAAAATTCCAACAGAATTTGCCATGAATGTGTTCCTCAGCCTTTCAGTTCTTTCCAATGAACTTCCTCCTATCGTGTAATGGCATGAATGTGTGGATGAGTTTTCCCTTACAATTATGAAACCTCCATTAATTTTTATGAACTACATTTAGTCTAGTCTCAAGTACCATGCTGCTTGCAAGAACTCTAAGTTTCTGTATTTCTCTTATCCCACATTCAATAAACCAAAAGGAAACTACTATCCACAATATAAGGCACAGGTCGAATTAAAAATATTTAGTTTTACAAAAACTACACTTTGTGTTTACCAGGAGGAAGAAGAAGCCTACTACAAATGACACAGCATGTGTGGACGCTCCTTGGCAATGAGTTCCTGGTAGAAAGCACAGTAACTCTCTAAACCACAGATGGTCAGTAAGACAAATGCATCTATATGTACACCAATTACAAAAGACTGAGAATGGAAAAACAAGACTTATTCCTCTGAAGGGCTGGAGCGATAGCACAGCGGGTAATGTGTTTGCCTTGCATGCGATCGACATGGGTTTGATTCTTCTGCCCCTATTGGAGAGCCCAGCTAGCTACTGAGAGTATCTCGCCCACCCAGCAAAGCCTGGAAAGCTCGCCATGACATGTACGTTATGCCAAAAACAGTAACAACAGGTCTCACAATTTGTTGACACGTTTCTGGTGCTCACTCGAACAAATCGATGAACAACGGGAGAACAGTGCTATTCCTCTGAAAAGAATTTCTGTTCAGGAACACAGCGTACAACAGAGAGTATTTAGTAGTCTTCCAAAAAATGGCATTAAAAATTTATACTAGAGGATAAAAGACATATTTATGTATGCCTACTTAAGTTGATTAAATATCCTTTATATGTTTAAACTTTAAAATAAAAATGGAGTTCTTTACAACCTACCCTCAGAGCCCAGCCTTTGTAGATCAGGAGAAGACCACCCCCTGGTGGTCACACGCATCCCTGCAGCTCCCCTGTCTCCCTCAGTAGGTTTGTGCCTGGGTTCACAGGGACTTGTCCTCACTGTTTGTCTTTTACACAATAATACAGGGCTGTGTCCTCAGTTACTGAGTTGCTCAATTTTAGGTAAACTTGGTTCTTAGAGGTGTCCCAGGAGATGCTGACTCGGAACTTAAGACTTGGGTTATAATCTGTGCTTTCATTACGCCGTATAACACCAACCCAATCTAGCCCCTTTCCAGGGGCCTGGCGGACCCAGGTTACACCATAGCTGGTTACAGAGAATCCAGAGATGGAGCAAGTGAGGACAGCGTCTGCGAGGGCATTACCAGGTTTGGTCCTGACTCCTGCAGCTGTACCTGGGACAAGATAGTTGGGGACAGAGACCCACAGTGAGTCACGGGCTCAGAAGCCCCATGCCCACCTTTGAGCCTCTGTCCAGGGATATTCACATCCAGGAGCTGCCACCAGAAAGAGGAGAAACCAGGGTGGATGCACGTTCTTGCCCACAAGATCCATGATCTCAATTACCATGTCAGGGAGAAAGGGAGCCAGAGTTGGGGTGAGTGTGAACGTGGTTTTAACACTGGGTCCCGAGTGCTGATTTGCATGGGGGGGCCTCTGTAGAGAAAGGAGGGGACCAGGGGAGGCTGGTGTGTGGGCTCCCTGGGAGGAGGTGCTGACTGTGCTCAGAGCACTGAAACCTGTCTTTGGGCCCTGTCAGAGCCGGGCCTCTTCCTGCAGTACAGGAAACATGCTGAGGAGCTCTCTGGAAACAGGAATTGCTGAGGGGAAACATCAGGTGGGGAGCAGAGTCCCCGGATCTCAGGTCCCTGATGACCAAACCCAGCTGTTCTGTAAATAGGCCCTTTCCCCTCCGTGTCCCTCAGTGGTGGCTCCTATGCTCTCTCTGTCTGTGAAATATTTGTGGTAGAAATATGGTTGTAGCCAGGTTTATTCTTACAGTGAATTCTGATAAAAATTGGTTCAATCCAATGTCAGTCAAATATTACAGTCATTTCTTCTCACACTTACCTTGGATGAAAATTCCTTTTCCTGGAGCAGATTTACCCAAAATTATTTATTCAGTATCATTGTTAGGACGCATATGCTCCCTGATGATGGGTGACTTGCCTGGTGTGGTTGGCCTGGTAATAGCACCTGATCCTGCTCTGTCTGTCTATAACTCAGAGACCAGCATGAAGCTCAGGAGCCTGTACTGGGTCATCACTGAGAAATCCTGCCCCTGTCAGGAGCATAGAAAGATCATGTGGAGGACCCTCAGCACACAATCTATTGGGCCTGGAACCTGGTCTTAGTGCTGAGACTCACACATTCTATAAGGGCACAAGTGTGCTGGCCCTGAGCAGCGCCAGGCATGACCCTCCACCCCCTCCCAAATGCACAGAACCTAGACATAGGCTGTGTCACATACGTGGGCCCCCTAATTCTATGAAGGACCAGAAGGTTGAGTTCATTCTAAGGGGCCAGAAAATATGCTCTAAAATTTAACGTATAAAAAAGTCAGCATTAAGGATCAGAAGCGATCTACACACTCATTAGGGTCTACAAAATTCTGCCTAAGATAGACACAAAGACACACAAACACCAACTCAGGCAAAGTGAGGATTGAGATGGATGACTTCAAACATCACGTACCAGTGGCTATAGAATTCATATCCACACTCATATATAAGCACGTGACTCACGGTGTCTGTTCCCAGGTGTCCTGTCTCAGAGCTCCTTGCAAGGGCAAGACAGCGAATCCTCACAGACATGACCCATCTGCGCTATCTCTGCATCTCCACAGGCAGCAGTTTCCAGGGGATCTGAACCCCCAGACCTCAGCAATGACGCTGGGGTGCCTGGGGAATGTTGGGACTATTTCCTAAAGCTTCTGCACCAAGAACAACAGGACATTTTCTTAAAAACTGCTTAAAAATTGTTAAAAATGCCATAAAGTATGCACATTGATCTTGTTTACAGTACTGGATCTATGCAACCCTTGCCACAGAACAATGTACTCATCACTCACTCCAATGATTTGTTTTCCCAGTAATTCCTCTTTCCCACCCTACCCAGGCTCCCACATGCTGCCAGACCATGTATACAGGTTAGATGGATCAGATAGACACTGATTCATTGCTGAGGAGTGATCCACTGTATCAACATATTGAGCTTGTTTCTCCACACATGAATGTGCACCTGAAATTTGCTCAGTGCCTGGCTGTTATAAAGACACTCAGCCTCACTCTGTAGATTTAGGGAGGTGAAGATGTGTTGATAGCATTATGGAAAAAACATAACAGAAGAAAATTAGGGAGCAGCTAAGGAACAGGTATCTCTCACTTATCAGAGAACTGAAGTAATGTTGCCAAATTCAAAGTAGAAATGGGACAACTCAGATGCTGTTTTAATTTACTACTATAAAGCCAAAGACTTTGGTGACTTTGTTCTATGTCCCTCATGGTTAGTCTAAAAAGGTTAGACAGTCTCTGTAGCATGTCCTGTTTGCAAGTTATCCTCAACATCCTTGACCAAGGAAATAGCCTGGAAAGTTTTTTTAATTGATTTTTTCAAAAACATGTAGGGGGAGGAGGTGGACCACACTTGGTGGTAATCAGGGTTTCTTCTTGACTCTGCTCAGAGAATCACTGTTGTGGGCCTGAGGGTTTGTGTGTCTGGGGGGGGAGAGTGAGGGGTGGCAAATGATATCCATATTGATCAGGCCAAATGCAAGGCAAGGCCCTGCCCACTGTACCATCTCTCTGTCCCCAATTAGGCCATTTATTGAACACAAAATCTGCTACACTACCCCCTGCATCTTGACTCCCAACATTTGGACCATTGTTTCCTTTAACAAGTGGAAGAGATTGATAGCTTAAGAGCAGGACTGGGATGTTCACACAGCTGTGACCTTAGGATGATTACACATCCAGCGATTATATTTAAAGCATGACACTATGATGGTAATTTCCTACTCTATTCTTTCCTGGAGCACAGCCCTGAGAGTTTTCTAATCTTGCCTGCTTGAGAATCCCTTTAGATAGTCCCAGAATACTCAGGGGACTATGGCAACATTAGGATTGCTATTAATGGGAAAATGTCCCACCAGTTGCCTGGAGGTTAGAAGTTCTCCCTGGCACAGCCCCTTGACCAGTAGAGGACTCTACCTGTAGAGAGTTCCCCTGGCCCCAACTTCTCTGACATTTCTAAGTATAATGTAGATAATTTGGTCTTGATTTTTTGGTGCCCAATGGCTCGAGACTTGGGAAAGAGAAGCTCTGGTGTCAGCAATACTTCAACCTTGCCTCTGCTTTAGAGCGTCAAGGCCAGCGCTCCAGCTTCTCTCGTCATAACAATCCCCTGCTTCTCTCTGCCCCCTGCTCTTTAGTGCACACAGGCATTCTCCCTCAGCCCCTGTGGACCATTGCTCTAATAATAAACTGTCATATGAATAAGGGTCTAGGGCCCATGTGGGCGGCTATGTCTCGGCCATGCTGCACTCATAAATCTTTAAGCATATACTGCCCAAGACAGATAGAACATCTCCTTGTTCCCAGAATCCCTGTGGCAAGGAGGTAACTGCATTCAGGGAGACGGGGTCCAAGTATTTGATCAATGGCCTTTGCAAGGGGGACGTTTCCCTATTCCACGGAGATGCTTCTCACTTCATGCTAAGACCTTATCAGGGAAGATAGGGCATGGACAAATTATCTGGGATTTTTTAACTCAACACCTTTGAGAGGAGAGGATTTTCCTGAGACTATACAGAGGGCAGAAAACATGTGCCCAGTGTCAGCCAAAACATTTCCTTTCTACCTCTCATTTAGAATGTGAGCTGAGGGTCCCAGGAGGAGATGTTGAACACAGGAACCTGCGTGCCTTGGGTCTCCCCAGAACAGGAAACTGATAGTCTCCTCCAGGGACTGAGTGAGGGGAACTGAGGTTCTTGTCTGTCCCAAGACACAGGTGGATGATTAGAGCTGGGTCAGGCTAGGAGACTCCCCCACACCTCTGCTCACCAGGGAGCACTTCCTGTACCAGTGACCTGTCTGTGTGCAGCTGGGACAACCATTTTGAGGCCCTTGCACTTGGTGCGGGGCCAGGGAAATTGAAACAGGTTGAAGTCTTGGAGTTCAGGGAATAGGATGCTGTGAGGATTCAGAGATTGAAGTCAGGGTTAAAGCCTCTTGTCAAAAAAAAAAAAAAAAACACTCAACTGTGTGGATCAGTTCTCCTATTGGCTGCTCTTAGCCCTTGTTGCTACCTTGCTGTGGAAACTTTAAGCCCCATATTTCATGACAGCTTCCTCTGCTCATGAAAGCCAACAGATTCAACCCCAGGGAGGGATTTGGATGCAATTATGCTGAATAAAAGAAGCCAGGTTTGGGGGGAGCTGCGGGGGCTCCCAAGAATTGTTGAGGCACCCGCTTCCTGCCCTTCTTGGCCAGCAAGTCGAGGTTGTTCAGTGACCTGACCCAGCCCCCTAACCCAGGGCTCACACAGGCCAGCGTTTGCTCCAGGCCCACAAAGCAGCCCAGGCCTTTTGGATCACACCTGGCGATGCTTAGGGGTTACTTCTGGCTCTGCACTCAGGAATTATTTCTGGTGGTGCTCGGGGGACCAATGGGATGCTAGGAATCGAACCTGGGTCGACCACATGCAAGGCAGCCACTCTAAGAACTGTGGTATCGCTCCAACTGGTAGGGCATTTGCCTTGCACGTGATCAACCCGGGTTCAATTCCTCCGTCCCTCTCGGAGAGCCCAACAAGCTGTCGAGAGTATCCTGCCTGCATGGCAGAGCCTGGCAAGCTACCCATGGTGTATTTGATATCCCAAAAACAGTAACAAGAAGTTCATAATGGAGATGTTACTGGTGCCTGCTCTAGCAAATTGATGAACAACGGGATGACAGTGCTACATTGCTATTATGAAACAGATCATTTTGTATCTCTCCCTTTCCTGCTGATTGATTCACTCAGCATGATAGCCTCTAATTTTTTTCTATATTGCAGAAAGTTGGATTTTCAACTCAGTAAGCATGGTTAGGCCCGTAGAGGGTAGACAGGCTCAGGACTCTTTCCAGGTGTTCCTCATGGATGTGAACTTTATGAGTAAAATATCTTCAGGGCAATACCCCCAGACTTTCTTTATTCAGTTAGAAGTGTGTACACTAGAGAGTGGTTGGTCATTTGAGAAGGTGGCATTCCCAGTGTCACTTGGACTTGTCTCTACACACAGAGGACAGTGGGGAGATTGAGAACAGTCTGACACTCCACAACTGTAGATAGCAGTTCAGTCACCAAGGAGACCCATCCAGGTGCCTGCTCTGTGCAGAGGCAGGAAGGGTGCGTTGAGAACAATTCTCTAGGTCTGATTTCTGGACTGCCCTGTCCCAGGAATCTGTCTGTGCCTTTCTGCTCTATCACATTGACAATGCAGGCTGGCCTTCAGGTCAGGCCCCTGCTTCTGTACTCTGCACTGACCTCGGTCGGAACTTTCGCCCATATTGTTCTCATTGTGCCTTCAGGAATTGAAGGGTTGTCCTGATTCATGTATGTTCAATGTTCTCCTAGGGGAGAGAATGAAAATACTCTCACATCAGATATGAGCATTCTCTCTGTCGTTGGGAAGGAAGGGTTTTGCTCACTATTTGTAAATTGGCCATTTTGATAAATTTGGGAACATTTTTCAAAGTGCGGGTATGAATCTTGGTTTCAACCTAAGAAGCAAACCCCATAGTCCAACTACAGAAGCACGAATATTTCCAGTAATACTCTGGTCTGCATGACGGATAGCCCATCATGTAGTCATGCTGTCTGAGACTTCCCAGTGGACACTAATAGGAGACATATATATGTGTATATATAAACACACATATGCACATATATACATACATTTCTGTTTTCCACTCACCTAGTCTTTACATATGTGCATGGATATACATCCATGTATATATTTCCTTGATATCAATTGAGAGAAAGTGATAAATTGTAATTATTTTTCCCAGATTGCAAACCATGCACGGAATTAATGTTCACTCAATACCATCTATTTCTCAGGAATATTGGTCAATTGGTGACGTCAGACCCCAGGTATACTCAGCTGGGATGCATGACCCTGGGGTGGAGGGAGCAGTCCCTGAGACCTCGCTCTACATCCTGTCTGCTGGTCCATGCTACTGCCAGCCCTCCTGGGCACACCCCAGACCTTGTGTCTCTCCTTTGGTGATGAACTTCCCCTGAGCTGTACTGAGAAGCCCCCAAATTAAGGACTTCACAGACCCTTACCCTGACCATTTCCTTACCACCACGTGATAGGAGAAATGTGACCTTGGTCACATGAAAATATGCGGTCATCTCCTCCACTGGCTCTTGTGTAATGGCAGGATTCCAGTTCAGGAATAAAGAGATCTAAAGATGTACAATGGGGCAGGGCTGCACAAAAATTCCAGAAGGGACTCTGACCAACACCAGGATTTTATCTCAGAGAAAAGGCATTCTTGCAGATCACTTGATCAATTGACATCCTGTTACTCATCGATTTGCTCAAGCGGGCATAAGTAACGTCTCCATTCGTCCCTGTCACGTGCTAGTGTAGCCCAATGGCATCTGCCTGTTCTAGGAAAAAGAAGAGCCAAAAAGCGATCATTCAGGGTCTTAATGAAGAAATCTGACCATCTCATAGGTGGGCGGCCAAGCGGTCTTTTGATGTCCCAGAGTAACCAGTCGGTAACGGCTCTGTTTCAGCGGTCATCTCCAAATCTCATTACATGTCCAGCCTATCTGATTTTCGATGTTTTCACAAATGAGACAGCATCCCTGATTCTTGACTGTCGATGGAGATCAGAACTCCGGATTCTTTCTCTCATTTGAGTGAAACGTGATACTCCAAGAATAGCTCTTTTGATTCCTCTTTGGGAGACCCAAATCACATTCTCATCCTGTTTCTGTAGGGCCCAGGTCTCTGAGGCATATGTTAATGCAGGAAGAACAGTGGAATCTAAGAGATCTGCCCGGAGCCGGAGGTTCTTTGTCCTCTTAGCTATTTCTTCAATGCTCTTGAAGGCGTTCCAAGCCGCTCTCTTCCTCCTGCGCAACTCAGGTGACTGGTCATTCGTCATCTTGACTTCTCAACCTAGGTACACATAAATGTTGCCTCCATTCGGAAAGGTCGTTTTGTTGATAGCGAATGGAATGTCAGGAACGAGACTGTTTCTCATAAACATTGTCTTCATGAGATTCTGCTATAATCCAACCTTCCCACAGTCACGGTCGAAGTTGGCTAGCATTTGTGCTGCTTGGCTAATGTTTGGTGTTATTAGACCGATATCATCAGTGAAATGGAGGTGGTGTAGTTGTCGACCGTCTATCTTCACTACAATTCCTTCACAATTCAGTCATCGTATGACGTTCTCAAGGGTGGTGACATGGAAAAAAAAATCAGAAAGATAAATCAAACCAAGAGCTGGTTCTTCAAGAAAATAAATAAGAGTGATAAACCACTAGCAACACTCACAAAGAAAGAGAACCATAATAAACTGAATCAGAAATGAGAAGGGGATATCACAACAGAAACCAAAGGAATTCAAAATATCATCAGAGACTACTTTGAAAGTCTTCATGCCACGAAACAAGAGAACCTAGAAGAAATAGATAAATTCCTGCATTCCTATAATCACTCTACGCTGAATCAAGAAATCTAGAGTACCTGAATAGACCTATTAACATCAAGTAAATTGAAACTGTAATCAAAAGTCTTCCCCAAAACAAAAGCCCAGTTCCAGATGGATTCACTAGCGAATTTTTCCAAACATTGAAAGTGGACCTATTGCCAGTTCTTCTCAAGCTTTTCCAGGAAACTGAAGAAACAGAAACTCTCCCAGTTTCTATGAAGTCCATATCTCTCTAATACCAAAAGGAAACAAAGATACCACAAGAAAAGAAAACTACAGGCCGATATCCCTCATGAACACGGATGCGAAGATTCTCAACAAAATACTAGCAAATAGAATTTAACAACTCATTAAAAAGATCATACATCATGACCAAGTGGGATTCATCCCGGGGATGCAAGGATGGTTTAACATTCAGAAATCAATCAACATAATCCATCATATCAACAAAAGAAAAGATAAAACCATATGATCATATCAATAGATGCAGGGAAAGCATTTGACAAGATCCAGCAGCTGTTTATGATGAAAACCCTCGCCAAAATGGGTATAGAGGGAACTTTCCTCAATATAGTTAAAGACATCTACCACAAGCCTACAGCAAGCATCATCGTCAATGGGGAAAAACTGAGAGCCTTCCCTCTAAGATCAGGGATGAGACAAGGATGCCCACTCTCTCCACTGCTATTCAATATAGTACTGGAAGTACTTGCAATAGTGGTTAGGCAAGAAAAATATATTAATAAGGGCATCCAGGTAGGAAAGGAAGAAATCAAGCTCTCACTATCCGCTGATGATATGATACTATACTTAGTGAACCCTAAAACCTCTACCAAGAAACTCCTAGAAACAATAGACCTGTATAGTAAAGTTGCAGGCTATAAAATCAATACCCCAAAGTCCATGGCTTTTCTATATGCAAATAGTGAGAAGAAGAAAATGACATTAAAAAAATCCCGTTCACAATTGTGCCCCAGAAAATCAAGTATCTAGAAATCAGCTTAACTAAGGAAGTAAAGGACCTGTACAAAAAATACAAAACAATACAGGAAGTAAAAGAGGACACGAGAAAATGAAAAGGTATCTCCTGCTCATGGATCGGGAGAATTAACATTGTCAAAACGGCAATACTTCCCAAAGCATTGTAAAAATTCAATGTGATTCCTACAATGATACCTATGACATTCTTCAAAGAAATGGAGCAAATACTCTTGAAATTCACATGGAACAATAAGCCCAAACTAATAGCTAAAGCAATTCTTGGGAAAAATAAAATGGAAGGAATCAACCTCCCTAACTGCAAACTCTACTACAAAGCAGTAACAATTAAAACAGCATGGTACTGGAACAAAAGTAGAACAGCAGACCAATGGAACAGAGTTGAATATACTGACATCTCCCCCCAAACATATGATCACCTAATCTTTGATAAAGGAGCAAGAAATGTGAAGTGGAGCAAGGAAAACCTCTTTAATAAATTGTACTGGCAAAACTGGACAGCTACATGCAAAAAAATGGGCTCATATCTCTGCCTAACACCATGTACAAAAGTAAGATCAAAATGGATTAAAGACCTCAACATCAGACCGGAATCCATAACGTACATTGAAGACAAAGTTGGCAAAACCCTCCATGACACTGAAGTGAACGGTATCTTCAAAGATGACACGCCACTGGCCAACCAAGTGAGAACAGAGATAGACAAATGGGATTATCTTAAACTAAGAAGCTTCTGCATCTCCAAAGAAACAGTGACCAAAATACAAAGAGAGTCTACAGAATGGGAAAGGGTATTTGACCAATACCCATCCGACAAGGGGTTAATATCAAAGATATACAAAGTACTGGTTAAACTCCACAAGAAGAAAACATCCAACTCCATCAAAAAATGGGGCAACAAAATGAACAGAAACATGCTCAAATAAGAAATCCAAAATGCTAAAAGGGTCTACATCATTAATCATCAGGGAGATGCAGATCAAAATAACAATGAGATGACATCTCACACCAAAGAGACTGGCCCCCATCCAAAAGAAAAATATCAACCGGTGTTGGTGCATATGTGGCGAGAAAGGGACCCTCCTTCACTGCTGCTGGAAATGCCAACTGGTTTAGCCCTTTTGGAAAACAGTATGGATGATTCTCAAAGAAATAGAAATTCAGCTCCCATTTGACCCAGCAATACCACTCCTGAGAATATATCCCAGAAAGACAAAAAAGTATAATTGAAGTGACATCTGCACATGTTTGTTCATTGCAGCACTGTTTTCAATAGCCAGAATCTGGAAAAAAACCTGAGTGTCCGAGAACAGATGACTGGTTGAAGAAACTTTGGTACATGTACACGATGGAGTACTATGTAACTGTTAGAAAAGATGAAATCATGAAATTTACATACAAGTGGTACTACATGGAACATATCATGCTAAGTGAAATGAGTCAGAAAGAGAGGGACAGATATAGGAAGATTGCATTCATTTGAGAAAAATAGAGTCAACAAAATAGGAGAATAACACCCAAGAATAGCCGAGATAAGTACCAGGATGTTTACTCCATGGCTTGGAGGCCAGCCACACATGCTAGGGTGCGGAGGGCCCGCAAAACCACTCTCCAGCCCGCGGAGGTGGCCCTAGGATCCGTAGGTGCAGGGAAGGACCGACCGAATGAACACAAGACTCAAGAGACAGAGTTTAGAGTTTAGAGTTTACAGTTTACAGTTTAGAAATAGAGAGAAAAAGGGACAGAACTTTATTGGGGGCTACAGGCTGTTTATATAGGGTCGGGGCAGCCCAGTCAGGAGCAGAAACAATATAACCATACATGGTAAGGTCAGCAACAAGCCCTTTACCTAACATTCAAGGTAAACATTTGTACATCAAAGGGTCTTATGGAAGTAGGTGCATCCTGAGTTTTACATTTGTATATCAAAGGGTCTTAGGGCAGTAGATGCATCCTGGAGGTTATTATAGATAAGGCCAGATAAGATAACTGTCAGCCTGATGTTATATGGCTATAGATAAGGTATCTGCTGAGATCAGGAAGTCCTGGGAGACTGTCACCAATGTCTGTCCCAAGCAGTTCCTGACATGGGAACCATGGCCAGGGTCTATGAGAGGGCTCTTGGCTTCCCACACTAGGGGAAAGGCAGTTCAGATAGAGAAGGGAGCACCAAATAAAGGGTGTTGGTAGTATCTTCCCAGGATTTGAGATGCATGCTGAAAGTAGACTATAGACTGAACATGAATGACATTCAGTGCTTATTTGCAAACCACAGCACCCAAAAGGAGAGAAAGAACAAAAGGGAATGCCCTGCCACAAAGGCAAGGAGGGATGGAGGGAATGGGGGATGGGAGGGATACTGGGATCAGTGGTGGTGGAGAATGGGCTTTGGTGGAGGGGTGGGTACTCTATCATTGTATAACCAAAACCCAAGCACAAAAATTTGTAAATCTACAACTGTACCTCATGGTGATTCACTAATAAAATTTTTTAAAAAATAAAATAAAATAAATGGCAAGGCCAGCTACACTGAAATAAAATGATAACAGATGAAAAGGGAGGAAATGTTTACACATCACACGTCATAATTCCGGCCCTAATATCTAAGATACTGATAGCACTCACAAAGCTCCACACCAGGAAATTCTGACTGTAAATCCCCCATCATAAAATGGTGTGAGGACACACAGAGAGACTTCCCTGGAGGTGACGTCCCTACGTCCCTGTGTACTGTAGGCACAGTGTTTATTAGCACTGACTGTCAGGGAAATGTCAATCAGAAAGACAGTGGTGGATCTTCTCATCCCAGCAGAATAGCCGATATCGAGACTGGAAACAACCAGTGTGAGCTGGGATGTCCCCAGAGAGGAATGTGGTTTCAAGGTTGGTTTGGAATGTCAATGTTTGGTTCGACTTCAATGAAAAATAGTAAGGATATTTATAAAAAAAAGTTAAAACAAAGTTTACACAGTATGTATAGTTTTCTGACTTTGTGATTATTGGAGATTAAATAAATATTTTAATAGAAAATAGTTTCTATATGACCAAGTGTTTTTGCTTGGATAACTACACCCAGACCTGAATAGCTTAATTTGAGAAGATATATGTGAACATGTGCTTGTTGTAGTGTTTAATGGCAAAACATGGAAACTATCCTAATTCTTCATGACAGTTAGACTACCTGTATATGTTTCTAACTTGTTGGAATGTTGTCTCATTTATTGTCTATGCAAAATACTAGGAAATTTCTATAAAAAGTGAAAATAGACTTTCCATTGTAAGGGAGAAACTGACGCCATGACAGGTGGCAGAAATGAGAAAAATCAGGTTGGCCTCAGGTTCAGTTCCTGGAACTGTAACAGATTCAGTTTACCAGCAATAAAACAATGCGAAAGTAGTGAACTTGAACCCACCTGGGAATGTTCCTGGGCTCAGTAAGTGGTCTCAATTAATGAGTTCTCACAATGCTCCAGAAGTTGCTTTTTGCTAACCCTAAAGGAATAAGTCTATGTAATCATAAAATTGGTACTGATACTGGAAATTATTGTTTAATTGCTGCCTAACTACTGTTACCCTAAACACTTGCCAAAACACCTTTGTCTTGTAACTAAGTAAGGTTCTTTTTGAAACAATAAGGCATATACTGCTTATGTCATTAAACCTTTATAAACTTCTTGCTGCCTAAAGCCGTGGTCGTTATCAAGAAACCACCCTGTGGGTGAGATAGTTGTGCCCAGTATACTGTACTAAAACTCCGACTGCTTTTGCATTATCGTGTTCATGTCTCTGTCCATCCTTCCGCTTGGGCACCCAGAATCCTGAGCTTAACACCATGTAACCCAATGATTCCACTTTTAGCAACATTGCCAAAATGTAAAAACATCAATTTGAGAATAAAGAAACATAATTTCAGTGCAACATTTGATATACTGGCCAGGATATGGAAATAATACTAGTGCTTAATGTCAGCTTCATGGATAAGAAGTTGTGGTGTTTTTACAGTGGGTACTATGCAGCTACAGAAAAAAAGAATTATCACAGTTTGTTGCAACATGGATGGAAGTCAAAAATACCACATTAAATGAAGTAAGTCTGGGAGAAGGAAAAATGCGGATGACCTCATTCATCCCTGGTACACAGAGAACAGAGCGTCAGGATGGACAGGATCCAATGATAATGGCCCCTGAATCCTAACCACACTCTGGGGTTCCTGAGAGGAGTCAGGTGGTGGCTCAGATCACTGGGAAGAGGAGGCCAGCCCAGGGGCAACAGCAGAGTGTGGGGGTCTGTGGGGATTTGGTGCTGGGAGAAGTGCAGGGAGTTTGGGACCCACCAGCATCAACACTCAGACTATTGTCATTGTGTTCCCTCAGTGACAAAAAAGAAAGTAATGAGAGAAATCCCTTTTTGTGAAAAGTAATGACCTTTTTGAAGAAAAATTAACCATACCTGACGTAATGGGATATAACAGTCTCTAAGGTAATTTGAACACGAGATAGAATAAAAAACAATTTTGTACTAGAAATGAAAGTAATAAGTAAAATTAACATGCTTGGTTTATTAAAATTGTTTAACATATTTCAATAAAAAGAAAAGAAAATTACCTCCCAAAAAGGGGAAAAAAGAGTTGTAAAAGAATGAAGATTCAGAATCTTTACTGAAAACCACAATGCTGAGAGAGAGAGAGAGACAGAGATAGAGGCAGAGACAAAGACAGAGAGAGACAAAGAGACAGAGAGAGGGAGAGAGAGAGAGACAGAGACAGAGACAGAGACAGAGACAGAGAAGAAAAGTGTCTGCCATAGGGACCGGAGCTACAGTACAGCGGGTAGGGCGTTTTCCTTGCACGTGACTGACCCAGATTTGATTCCTGGCATCCCATAGGGTCCCCTAAGCACCGCCAGAAGTAATTCCTGAGTACAGAGCCAGGAGTAATCCCTGAGCATCGCTGGGTGTGGCGCAAAAAGCATTTTTTTTTTAAAGTCTGCCATAGAGGTAGGCAGCAGAGTGGAGGGGCTAAGGTATGGGCAGTGATGGGCGGGAAACTGGAAATGTCCATGGTGAAGGGAAGGGTGTTAGAACACTGTATGACTAAAACCTAAGTATGAACATCTTTGCGAAGTGATACATCTCACAGTGATCATCTCACAGTGATACAAAAATAACTATCATAAAAATAAAATTTAAAAAAGAAAGAAGAAATAAAAGAATGTAACCACTTTATTAACATATTTCAATAAAAAGAAAAGTAAATCATCTCCCAAAAAGAGGAAAAATGTTGTAAAAGAATGAAGAGTCAGTATCTTTACTGCAAACCACAATGCCGAGAGAGAGAGACAGAGACAGAGAGAGACAGAGATACAGAGACAGAGACAAAGACAGAGAAAGAGAGTGATACAGTAGTAACTGTATCATGAAAAAAAATTTTATAAAAGAAAGAAGTGTCCCACCTGCTCATGGACACAGCCCAGGGGCAGAGTGCCCCCTGGTGGTCGCATGCACCCCTGCAGCTCCCCTGTCTCCCTCAGCAGGTTTGTGTCTGGGCTCACAGGGACTTGCCCTCACTGTGTCTCTTGTACAATAATACATGGCTGTGTCCTCAGTTACTGAGTTGCTCAGTTTTAGGTAAACCTGGTTCTTGGACGTGTCTCTGGTCATACTGAGTCGGGACTGAAGACTTGGCTTATAGTTTGTGTTTCCATCATACCGCATACGACCAATCCAATCCAGGCCCTTTCCAGGGGCTTGGCGGACCCAGTTTATATTATAGTCTGTTAGCGAGAACCCAGCGACGGAGCAGGTGAGGGACAGCGTCTGCGAGGGCGTCACCAGGCTTGGTCCCGACTCCTGCAGCTGTACCTGGAACAGGACACCTGGGGACAGAAATCCACAATGAGTTACGGCCTCAAAGGCCCCATGCCCAGCTTGGAGCCTCTGTCCAGGGGATACTCACATCCAGGAGCTGCCACCAGAAAGAAGAGGAACCAGCGCTGATGCACGTTCCTGGCCACGAGGTCCATGATCTCAGACACTGTGTCAGGAGGAGAGGGAGCCCGATATGGGGTCAGTGTGAACGTGGTTTTAATCCTGTGTCCTGAGTGCAGATTTGCATGGGGTAGCCTCTGTAGAGGAAGGAGGGAACCCGGGGCAGGCTGGTGTGTGGGCTCCCTGGGAGGAGGTGCTGACTGTGGCTCAGAGCACTCAGGCCTGTCCCTGGGGCCCTGTGAGAGCCAGGCCTTTTCCTCCCGCACAAGAAACATGCTGCCAAGCCTCAGGAAACAGGGATTGCTTAGGGGGTAATGGCATCTGGGGAGGAGAGTCCCCATGTCTCAGGTCCCTGATGAACAAACCCATCTCTCCAGTGCCTCTACCCTGTAGACAGGCCGCTGCCCCTCCATGTTTCTCGGTGGTGGCTAATGTTCTTCCACTGCAGATGGAAAACCTGGGACCAAACAGGCAGTGTAACTGTCATAGGAAATTGTAACTTGGCTCCATCAAAACCATGATTAACCAATTTTCACTCTATTTACTCTCTCATCTTCCATGAACATTCCTTCCCCTGAAGCAGCATCACTTTCTAATTTCAAGGTAGTTATTAGGGTGGATATTTTTTTCACTGTTAATGGTTTTGTAATGAGACAAGGAAGATGCTTCTGCCTAGGTGACCTTCCTGGTGTGGTTGGCCGGGACAATAGCCCCTAAACCTGGCCAGTACTGTGTACATCTCAGTGTCCAAAAGATGATTTTGAACTTCAGGACCCTATTCTTGGGATTCATCACTGAAGAATCCAAACCCATGTTTGATGCTTAGAAAGACCCACTAAAGGGTCCTCTGAACACAATCTTTTGGGCCAGAGTTTTGGTCTTTGTGTAGAGACTCACACATGCTACAAATGTACAGTGTGCAAGCCCTGAGTACTGACACATGAGGTCCTACTCTGCCCCCAAATGGATGAAACCTAGCCACAGTTTGTGTCACATAAGTGTACCCCTAATTCCATGGAGACCAGAGGGTTGAATTAAATCTAAGGAACCAGAAACTGTGCTTTATAATTGGATGTTTTAAAAAGTCAGCATTTGGGGCTAGAGCGATAGCACAGAGGGTAGGGCATTTGCCTTGCACTTAGTTGTCCTGGTTTCGATTCCCAGCATCCCATATGGTCTCCCAAGCAGCGGTAGGAGTAATTCCTGAGTGCATGAGCCAGGAGTAACACCAGTGCATCGCCAGATGCGACCCAAAAGGAAAAAAATAGCATTAAACATCAAAAGTTATTAAAACACCCAGCAAGTTCAACAAGATTCTACCAAAAATAAACACGGAGATAGACAAACAAACTCAGGCAACATGTATATTGAGACAGATGAATATTCCACTTCATGTACATGATGGCTCTAACAGGATTAATAAACGTTCTCTAAATAAAGCCCATGGCTCGCCATAGCTCTGTCCCAGAGCTCCTGCAAGCCCAGGAATGTGAATCCTCACAGATCTGACCCCACCTGCACTGTCTCGCCACCACTGGAAGCAGTTTTCAGGGGAGCTGGACCCCCAGACCTCAGATAGAGTCTGGAGAGGATGAGGAGATGCTCAGTGATGGGACTAATTCCTAAAGATACAACACTAGACAACAGGGAACAGTCTTGAATCTATAAAAACTTGTTTCCAACCACCAACTTTGACTGTAAAGTAAAGTAAAGGCCCTCCCGTTGATCATCGATTTGCTCGAGCGGGCCCAGTAACGTCTCCATTGGAGACTTTGTTGTTACTGTGTCTGGCATATCGAATACTCTCGGTAGCTTGCCGGGCTCTCCGAGAGGGGCAGAGGAATCGAACTCGGGTCGGCCATGTTGGCTGCGTGCAAGGCAGACGCCCTACCCGCTGTGCTATCGCTCCAGCCCTAACTTTGACTGTAGATTTTATAAATTTTTTAAAAATTTATTCTCAGCATATTAAGTAAGGTTCACTTCTATTTTAAATGCTTCTTGACAAATTTTGTAGGTGTTTCACTCTTAAAGATGTATACTAAAAACATCCTTATTTATCATTTGGAATTGATTAGAAAGATGGTAAGAAGTTAATTAGAAATGAATGATAGCCCAGATCATCATTTTTTTGTTTTTTCATTGTTAGATAATCATGGATGAAAGAGGTAGATTTTAATTTTGTTCATAATAGCAATGTGGACAGGTTCATTGAAATGCTCTCCATGTAAGTGTTCCAAGATCATTTTCCAGGACCACTCATTGATACCTGAGCACTACAGGTGGAACCAGGACACAGATAGGAAGTAAACATATAGTACTTCAGGTGTGTTCCCCAAATCAAAGAAAAATATAGATTTTCCATATTTGGATGATATCATTTTTACTTAATTATTAGATATCCTTCATTTTAAGAAAATTAAACTTATTTATTTTGAATTGAACCACAGTGAGATACACAATTACAAAGTTGTTCATGATTGGGTTTCAAACATATAATGTTTCAACACCCATCCCTTCACCAGGGTACATTTACCACCACCAATGTGCCCAGTTTCTCTCTTGCCCTGCCTCACTCTAGCTGTCTCAATGGCAGGCACTATTCTACTCCCCTTCCTCTCTCTTTCTCTCTCTCTATATGTCTCTCTGTGTCTGGGTATGTCTCATTGTGGAATTACGGTTTGCAAGAAAGATACTGAAAGGTTATAGGTATATCCCTTTACCTACTTTCAATACTCAGTTCGTGCCCAAAGTGATCCTTTCCATCTACTATTGTCCTACTGGTCTCTTCTCTATCCTAACTGTCCTTTGCCCCACACACACGTTTGGTTGGCTTCAAACCATGAAGAAGTTCTTCTGGCTCCTGTTTTTCCTGGCTTGGATATTAGCTCATACTATTTTTTTTAATATCGCACAAATGAATGCAGTCATTCTATGTCTGTCCCTTGACTTCTGACTCACACAGCAAGATATGGTCCATGTCCATCCATTTGCAAGCAAATGGCCTCACGTCAGTTTTCCTAGGGGCTGCATAGTATTCCATTGTGTAAATGTACCATGGTTTCCTTAACCAGTCATCTCTTCTCGGGCATTTGGGTTGTTTCCAGATTCTGGCTATTGTGAATAGTGCTGCAATGAACATAGAAATGTAGATGGCATTTCTGCGATGTGTTTTGGACCCCCAGGGTGCTATTGTGGATCAAATCTAGTTTTTTGAGGAAAGTCCATACTGTTTTCCAAAAAGGCCCAACCAGTCGGCATTCCCATGATGAATGAGAACCCTTTTCTCCTCTCTCCCCACATCCATGCCAGAACTGGTTGTTCTTGTTCTTTTGGATGTGTGCAATTCTCTGTGTTGTGAGATTGTATCTCTTGTTCCTTGATTTGTATCTCCCTTGTGATTGGTGATGTAGACTGCTTTTTCATGTGCCATTTGGCCATTTGAGTTTTTTCTTTGAGAAAGTTTTCTACTTATTTTTCCCCTCCCCATTTTTGATCAGATTGGATGACTTTTTTTGTAATGCTCTACAGTGCATTCTATGCACTGTAGCACTGTCGTCCTGTTGTTCATCTATTTCCTCGAGCAGGCACCAGTAATGTCTACATTGTGAGACTTGTTACTGTTTTGGTCATATGGAATACGCCACAGGTAGCTTTCCAGGATCTACTTTGTGAGTGGGATACTCTCAGTAGCTTGCTGGGCTCTCCAAGGACGAAGGAATCGAACCCGGGTCGGTCATGCGCAAGGCAAACAACCTACTTGCTGTGGTATTGCTCCAGCCCAGTGCATTATATATCTTTGCTATTAACCAGTTTTCAGATGGGCAATGCCTAAATATTTTTCTAATTCTGTGGGATGTCTCTGCATCTCGGGGCACAGTTTCTTTTTATGTGCAGAAAATTCTAGTTTAACGAAGTCCCATTTGTCTATCTCGGCTTCCACTTGCTTGGTCTGTGGTGTTTTATGTTTGAAGGTGCCTTTAGCTTCATGGTCATTGAGGCTTTTGCCTATGTTTTCCTCCATGTGACTTATGAATTCAAGTCTGAGGTTGAGGTTTTTAATCCACTTTGATCTGACTTTTGTGCATGGTGTTAGAGAAAGGTCTGAGTTCTTTTTTATTTCTTTTTACATGTAGATGCCCAGTTTACCCAGCACCACTTCTTGAATCGGCTTTCCTTGCTCCAGTTCATATTTCTTACTCCTTACTCAGAGGTTAAATGATCATACATGTCAGGGTCTCTGTCCGGATTTTCATCTCTATATCATGGATCTGGGGTTTGCCTTTTTTCAATATCATACTCCTTTAATTCCTACGATTTTGTCCTACAGTTTGAAATTGGGGAAAGTGATGCTTCACATCTTTTACCGAATAATTGCTGTAATTAGTCGTGGGGCTGGAGCGATAGCACAGCGGGTAGGGTGTCTGCCTTGCACGCAGCCAACATGGCTGACCCGAGTTCGATTCCTCCGCCCCTCTCGGAGAGCCCGGCAAGCTACCGAGAGTATTCGATATGCCAGACACAGTAACAACAAAGTCTCCAATGGAGACGTTACTGGGCCCGCTCGAGCAAATCGATGACCAACGGGAGGGCCTTTACTGACTTTACTTTAATTAGTCGTAGGGTATACTGTTTCATATGAATTTCGGAAGTGTTGGACCTATTTCTTTGTTACGGGTTCAGCTCCCTGCTAGGTCTCAACTATCCTTATAATTGATTGGAACGGGGGTAGCCCAGAATATTAACCTGGTTAACACACGTGTTTTAACTCAGAAACAATGGCAGAGCCTTCTTACCCCAACCACACAACCAGAAAATTTTTTAAAATTAATTTTTAAATTATTTTTGTATTTATTTTTTAATGTAACTTAATTTTTATAACTTTGTTCATAATAATTTATTAAATTTAATATTCCAACTCCATTCCCACCACCATTACACCCTCCCACCACCATATTGTGAATGTTTCCATGCTGACCCCCAAAACCTGCCCCTAGAGGAGGACTTAAATCATTTATTTTTTATTGCTTGTTATGAATAATCCACTAAAAGTGATCCAAAAAAGGTTTCATAGAGAACATGTGTAAAGATTGTTGTACTTTCCCCTGATTCATTATGCCCTTATATGAGATATAAGAGATTGCTAACATGTTGTTTAAGGATGAAACTTGTGTACATATACGTTTGTGTATGTGTGTGTTTGTGCGTGTGTATTTTTCTCCACGAGAAAGGTTACCTTCTCTTTGCACTACATCCAATGTGGTGTGCTACTCTTGGTACATCAGTGCTGTAGAGTATGAGGTGTCACAGAGCCACAAATGTGGCCTGTATATCCCATGTGTCCCCCACCAGCACAATCAGGAAAGTCATTATTTCATTAATACTTATCCTTTCCCCTGTATAACTTAGATGACTGCCCTGTTTACCAATATTAATTACCATTGCTACACTGAAAATACCTCTCAGTTTATCATTTGATCACTTGATATCCCGTTACTCATCGATTAGCTTGAGCGGGCACAGTAACGTCTCCATTCGTCCCTGTTCTCCAGGTGTTCAGGTTTGACCTTGTGTGGGCCAGGTGCTCTTTGTTTCTTTACCGACAAGATAACGTGTTGGATTTCGAAAGCAAGAACGTTGGGAACAACATATCCATTCTGTGGAATTTGGTATGTGGGCAGGTGGATGTGGCTATTAAAGAGATCTGTTGGAAGTCATGAATAATCTTCTTCGTTGCCCTTATGGAAGATGTGATAGATCCATCAGGACGTCGGAGGGCAATCATCTTGGTCTTGTACTTGGTGAAGGACAGGTGAGCATTACACATGCTTTTCCTGACTTAGGCCGCATCTATCAGCACTGCTGCTCTTCTCTCATTGAGGTCTTCCTTGATTGCTTCTCTGCACTGCTTTGTGAGTTTGGACGTTCACTTTTGGTTGCTTGAGGCATGCGTCAAGCCACGTTGGTGAATAAGATCAAGAGTTTTCGAAGACAGGCTATTTTTTTTTTTTTGTGGTTATCTCTCTCTTGGCATTCCTCGCACAATCATGGAGGTGCTGAACCAATCGATCATATACCTCATCAATGTTGTCAATGACAGCATCTTCCCATGTTGCCACAACAGACCAAAGAGCTCCCAGTTGGTGGTCATTCTGGCAGTTCTCTTCTTAAACTTTGCATTCCTTTCTCCCCACTCTGTGAAGTAGAAGTTTGCAAGAAGGAGATGGTGGTCCGGTCCTGTTTGGAATTTTGGGGTAACAGCGACATCAGTCAGGCAAAACCGTCAATTGAATGTGATATGGTCCATTTCATTGTGGAACCATCCACCGGGAGACTCCCATGTCCAGTGTTTAGATTGGCCTTCTGGAACTGCGACTTATGTGGTAATGGATGGTCTTGGTCGACATGATGAATTCTGTGTAGAAGTCATGAATAATCATGTCATGCTGTTTGCTCCAGTCTAGGCCATGGGTCCACATGTGGAGTTCTTCAGCTGATCTTCTAGGTCATATCTTGGTATTAAAATCACTGACAATGATCTCAGTTTATAGAATTTCCAATTTTTATTATATACCTAGAAGTGATTTTAATATCTTGGATGGGTGTTTGTGGACTGATCTGTTTGAAGTAGAGAAATTTGAGATGGACTGAATGGATTGAGAGACCTGAGTGATGGCAATTCTGAAGAACGCCAAAGACTTGCTGGTGATGTTATTGACAGACGGGTTTGGAAGACGCAGAACAGAGACCATGGAGGAGTTGGAGGAGAGAGAGAGGGAGAAAGGCAGAGTCATACTGAGGGATTGGCTGATTATAGGTAAGGGGTGAGAGCGAGACACACGGGGTGACCGCTGCTGTGTGTCAATAGGTAGCCCATGAAGGCAGAGAGTATGTGCGTTAGAACTGAGACTGTGGAACACCAGGAGATTAGTAGATCTCAGAATGAGTCATAGGAATGGAGGAAAATGAGGTGAGAAATTGTGGTTCATGGGAACCTTGCTGGAATGTTCAGTGTTGACTGTGGGAGTGACTCTCTATTACCATGTGAGCTATTCACTGTTTCACTGTCATCCCGTTGTTCGTCGATTTACTGGAGCGGGCGCCAGTAACATCTCTATAACTTCTCTATTCATCCAGCCCTGAGATTTTAGCAGCCTCTCCTTACTCATCCTTCTCAACGATTGGAGGCTCTTTCAGGGTCAGGGGAATGATACCTGTTACAATTAATGGTTTTGGCATATCGAATACACCACGAGGAGCTTGCCAGTCTCTGCCCAGGCAGGCGGGATACTCTCAGTAGCTTGCTAGGCTCTCTGAGAGGTATATAATATATTTCTTTATGATTAGTTGCCTACTGTATAAACCCCATCAAACATGGTATGGTAATTATGGAAAATGGTTAGGATGTGTATTATGAAAGTGGTCAGAAAGCAGCCTGAAGAGTGGCGGTGGTTGGGTAGTGGAGGTCGACTGCCAGGGCTGGATCCCTTGGGGTGGGGTGGGCCCTCGATCGGCCCTCTCTGGGTGCACGGAGTGAAAACAGGCTGGCATGGATTCCCGTGAGCTATTTATTCACATCAAATTGTGGATATTTTAGCTTGCTACCTAGTACTGTTATTTTCTCTTTAATGCTGGTCTTTGTTCTACTGTTATTTTCTCTTTAATTCTGGTCTTTTTCAGGCCAGCAAAGTTAATGAAGGTATGCACTTTAATAGTGACCCTTGTCTTACCTGCATGCACACATGTTCACACACAAATATGTAGGAATTGAGATGCTGCTATTCCCAGCATGTATCTGGGATCTGCTATCGTCACAGTAGGAAGCTGAGACGTTCCATTAACATTGGAGCGGGCAATGCCTGGTCCCCACCCAAGAACAGCGAGTCCAGGTCCTGTTCCCCGGGGAGTCTGGGGACCCTTTTCTGATGTAAAGCCTCAAGCCCAGGTCTGAGGAGGGCGCTGAGGAGCTCCAGGGTCCCTTATCAAGGATAAACCATGTTCATCTGAAATTCAGGACAAGGATTGTTACCTGTGACCAGTTGTGACCTAACTGGGTTTGATACTCTTCCTAGGTCACTCGAGGAGAGACTGCTCCCTGTGCAAGGATGCCACTGGGGGTTGCTTTTGTGCAGAATAGTGTGTCAGTGGGAAAACCCATCATCATTAAAGATTGATAACTGGGCCCATGCTGTAATGGAACGTCTCTCTCTCTTAACCTGTGCATACATGGGACACTACTGCCATGTGTATCCCATGACTGGGAATCACTCACCTGGCCTATCTGTGGGATGCACCATGGGCTCATCATTTGTTGTGAAGTGGACTCTAAAAACAGAAGTGACCTCCTTTGTGATTTCTGGTGGAAAATATTGCAGACAAAAGGAGGCTACTGAGAAACCTATGGTGGATACATAGTGCTGAAGTGATGAAGAGAAGGAGGTAAATGAAGATGACCCATTGCTCTGACCATTATAAACCTCATTTCTCAGCATGAAGAACAAGTGCCCTCAGCACCCTGGGGACGTCATGTCTTAATCCATCTGTTGTCTTGTGAATACCAGGAGACAGATGTATGGCTCATTGAAGGGAAAACGTGTAAGCACATGTGATATAGAGAAAACCCCTCCAGGAAAGCAAAACAACAACAACAACAACAAAAGGAATAAAAAATAATACTTAACAGGCATGCTTATCTTGTGATTCCTAAGTTACAGTCTTTCTTTGGCATAGTCCAGTCAAGTAAACGTGCCTTATCAATTTTGGAGATATCAGTGGAAGGCGCAGAGTCAGGAACCTAGAAACTTTCCCTGGAGAGACCTTAGATGAGAGGCAGGAAACTAGTCACCCATCAGCTCCTGCTCCTCTGATATGTTTTCTCTAGGCACCCCCTGCTGGCTGTGGTCTCTGCAGTCCACACTCTCCCAGCAGGGAGGTTTCTGTCTGGGCTTACCCTGACTTCCTCTCACTGTGCTTCTCGCAAAGTAATACACGGCTGTGTCCTCGGGGGTCACTGAGCTCAGCTGCAAGGAGAACTGGTTCTTGGAGGTGTCAGCCGTGATGGAGATGCGCCCCTGGAACGCTGGGTTATAGTTGGTACTACTTCTATACCAGTACCCCATCCATTCCAACCCTTTCCCAGGGCGCTGCCGGATCCAATTCCAGGTGTAACTGCTGGTGACAGAGCCCCCAGAGACAGAGCAGGTGAGGAAGAGGGTCTGGAGGGCTTCACCAGGCCTGGGCCCTACTCCTGCAGGGTCAGAGCAGACACAGCACCTGGGAACAAGGGGAATCAGTCACTTTCAGTCCCTGCAGTCACTCCCTCCCCTAGACCGTGTCACATCTGGGACACTCACCCAGGGGGGCTGTCACCAGGCATAGGAGAAGACCCCACAGAATCATCTTCTTGACCACAGCTCTGCCTTCCCCAGAGACTCAGCCCTGAGTGAGGAGACAGCAGTGAGCTCCACAGCCCAGAGCGCATTTGTCTCCAGAGCCTGGGAGGTATTTGCATGAGGTTACCCAGTCTGTTATAAGGGGAAACATTCTTACCTTGGACTCCTTGTCCCATTGGGGCACTGATATCACACATTCTGTTTGGTGGATTGAGCTTTTGGCAATGAAACGCATTAAAACAGGTCATAGGAGGCTCCTCACTTATTTTAATAATCTGTCTTAGAGAAGTTAAAATAATCACAATCATTTCAATTTCAAGTTTCTAATGAAAATAGTTTGTATTGTTTATGTTTCAAAAATATTTTTAATATAACTACCATTTAGAATATTTATAATCATAATTGTAGTTAACTTTGCTTCATATCTGTTTCTCTATAAAATAATATCCAAACAAAAACTGCCCTTCCCAGTACTCATTTCTTTCTTTTTTAAAAAATTTTTATTAGTGAGACATCACGAGGTACAGTTGCAGACTTACAAATTTTTGTGCTTGGGCTTCAATTATACAATGATCAAATACCCATTCCTCCACCAGTGCCCATTTCCATAAAGAAATTATCACATAGTGGTGTATGGTGCCACCAGCAGTCAATCTGTACCTGTGAGGTGAGTACATCAGCAGCCTGATAGCACCTTCAGATGTCCAGACACCCCAAAATTGCTGCTGTGCCTTTGGCCAGACCAACAACCTGGGGCCAATTTTGCCAAGAAAGTAAACAGCTAAAAGTTAGGTATGTGGGAGACACAGTCACAAACCACCTCAGATATATTATTGGGAGCAAGACCTCTCTAGTTACTGATCGAACCGCTTAACGGCCATGATCCCAGAGACTCAGAGACAAATCTCAGAATCCAGCAGTTTTTGGCAGAGATGTGTCCTGTCCACAAAGTAGGTTACCAATGCCAGGTCACCCCAGGTGGAAAAGGGTGCTGTCCCTCTGCCTGCTCCCCCTTGGCCGCTCGGTGGCTGCCATCTTTGAGAGGCCGTTGTACAGTCAGGTTTGGGCCAGCATTGACAAGACACGGGGCTTCACAGTATAGAGTTGAAACCGGCCCTTTCTCCCTGCCCCAGTGAGACCCCAGGTTGCTGCCCATGAGTGGCCTCTCTGACTTCTGATCAAGCTGCTTAACGGCCATGATCCCAGAGACTCAGGAACAAATCTCAGAATCCAGCAGGTATTGGCAGAAATCCCTCCAGATTTAATTTTTAAAATTTCGGAATTCCAAAATTGCTCGGCCACTACAGTGTCTGTGTGACATCATATGTTATTCATAATCAGCAATAGAAAACAAATTGTCTAATGTTGCCTTTTTCAGCAGATCTGAGTGTTGGGGTAAAATTCCAAATAATAATGGTGGGTCTGGTGTTGAATTATTGAATGTGAACAAAGTAGATAGAGTAAGTGGAAATTATCTGCCCCACAAGTAGAGGGAGCATGTGGGATGGGGTGTAAACTGGGGTTTCTGGTGGTGGAAAATGGACACTTGTGAAGGGACGGGTGCTTCATCATTGTATGACCGAGACTTAAACCCGAAACCTTTGTAACTGCTTTCATGGTGATTCAATAAATTTATAATAAAGGGGGGGAAAAGCAAGGTGTTTATGCCCAATTCAATTAGCCTAATCAATGGCTGAATAAATAGCAATACTCCTACATTGAAAAAAAAAGAAATTATGATATGGTTGCATCTGATAATTGTTTATAAAGTACATAGTTTATTGAAAATTCCTGTTTGAGTTTTATTTTTGTATTTTTGTTTTAGGGTCACAGTCAGTAATGCTTGGTGGTAACTCCGAGTTTTGCACTCAAGCATTATTTCGGTAATTGGCTGTTTCATTCGGGGCAACCCGAGTGGGGCGGGTGAGGTCCCAATGGATCCAGTTCCGGCAGCTGAAAATCTCTAGAATTCAATTCATGCTCAAAGCCACACCCACACTCTTGGATGGTCCTCACCCAGGAGTGAATCTATTCCTGGTTATTGCGCAATTTACACCACCAATATATCAAGAGTATCACACTAAATTTGATAAGGTTTAAAGTAAAAGGCAATCATCTCAGTGGGAAATATATTTATACAAATGTTTATATAAAGTATACAAGGCTCAACAGTCAACAACACATTACTAATGTATTATCACTTAATCACTTAATCACTTAACTTCCAGTTAGTCGTCGATTTGCTCGAGCGGGCGCCAGTAACGTCTCCATTTGTCCCTGTCACGTGCTAGTGTAGCCCAATGGCATCTGTTCGCTCCGGGAACATGAAGGGCCTCAAACCGATCGTTCATGATCTTCACAAAGAAGTCTGACCATCTGGAAGGTGGGCGGTCACGCGGTCTTTTGACATCCCGTGGAATCCAGTCGGTAACAGCTCTAGTCCAGCAGTCGTCTTTAAATATCATTACGTGACCAGCCCATCTGATTTTCGACACCTTGGCAAATGAGACAGCGTCTCTGATTCTTGATCATCGACGGATGTCAGAACTCCGGATTCTTTCTCTCATTTGAGTGAAACGTGATATTCCAAGCATAGCTCTTTCTATTCTTCTTTGGGAGACCTGAATAGCGTTCTCATCTTGTTTGCGTAGGGCCCAGGTCTCTGAGGCATATGTTAATGCAGGAAGAACAGTGGAATCAAAGAGATGTGCCCGGAGCCAGAGGTTCTTAGTCCTCTTAGCTATTTCTTCGATGTTCTTGAAGGCGTTCCAAGCCGCTCTCTTCCTCCTGCTCAGCTCGGGTGCCAGGTCATTTCTCATGTTGACCTCTCGACCTAGGTACACATAGCTGTTGCATTCGGAGATGGTCGTTCCATTGAGAGCGAATGGGGCGTCAGTAACAAGACTGTTTCTCATAAACATTGTCTTCGTAAGATTCAGCTGTAGTCCTACCTTTCCACACTCACGGTCAAAGTCGGCCAGCATTTGTGCCGCTTGGCTGATGTTTGGTGTTATTAAAACAATGTCATCAGCAAAGCGGAGGTGGTGTAGTTGCCGACCATCTATCTTCACTCCCATTCCTTCCCATTCCAGTCGTCGCATGATGTTCTTGAAGGTGGCACTGAAGAGTTTTGGTGAAATGGTATCACCCTGCCGCACCCCTCTCTTGACATCAACGATCACTTCTTTGTACAATGGTGAGATCCTGGTAGTGAATCCGCAATACAGCTCACGGAGGATCCTGATGTATTGGGCTTGAATGCCCTGATTGGCTAGGGCTTCAATGACCGCTTCCGTCTCAACAGAATCAAAGGCCTTCTTTAAATCAATGAACGTTAAGCAGAGCGGCATCTTGAACTCCCGAGAAACCTCAATGAGCTTGGTTATCGTGTGGATATGGTCAATGGTGCTGAATCCTTTGCGGAACCCGGCTTGCTCGCATGGTTGTCCTTCATCTAGTGTTCTGCCAATCCTATTTAGGATGACTCGAGTGAACAACTTGTAGATGACAGACAATAGGCAGATCGGGCGATAGTTGCCAATGTCATGGATGTCTCCCTTTCTTCCAATGTATTATAGAAGGGTTTAATGACTCCTGGGTGAAATACAATGATCTTCAAACACTTTCCTCTAAGAAATTTATTTGTCCCATATTTAGTGGATTACTCATAACAAGCAATACAAAATAAATTATTCTGGTTCTGCTTTGGGGGCAGGGTTTGGGATTCAAAATGGAAATATGGTAGTGGGAATGTGTAATGGTGGTGAGATTGATGTTCGGATATTAAATGTAATCATATATTGTGAACATCCTTATAAAAATAAAATTTTAAAAAAGTCACTTCTGTCAGTGATCAGGGGAACCAAACGGGATGCTGGGGATGACCCCAATTGGCGAGAGCAAGGCCAGCACCCTATGAATTTTACTATCACTCTGGCGCTCTGATTTTTGCATTTTGGAGTTGGGGTCTACCGTGCATTCTCATGAGGCAGACATTTGTCAAAGTTTATATTTAAGACCAGGTGCCGGTAAACTACTGTGGGGACTAGACGCATTTCTGCGAAAAGCCGCTGGGTTCCGAGACCTGCCTATGAGTCTCTGGGATCATGGCCATTAAGCAACTCAATCAGGAACCAGAGAGGCCTTGTCTCCAATTATATATAGCTGAGCCAGAGGTGGTTTGTGGGTGTGTCTCCCACATACCTAACATTTGGCCGTTTACTTTCTTGGTAAACTTGGCCCTAAGTTGTTGGGGTCTGGCCAAAGACACAGCAGCAATTTTGGGGTATCTAGAAGTCTGAAGGCACCTTCAGGCTGCTGCTGCACTCACCTCACAGGTACAGATTGACCTACTGGCAGCACTATACCCCCGAGTTGGTCCCATTATTGAGACAAAAGTAATCCACTCAATCACACAGAGTTATGAATGAGCTGGAAACCCAGAATCAGGAGTAAAGCAGAATGGCCAGATAGCCTAGCCCTGATATCTGGGAAGCCTGAGTCAGGATCCATTATCTGCTCTGTCTCTGCTGTTTCTCCCAGAGGAAACATCTCTGAGGTTAAAGAAATTTGTCCTGATATCGAAGCCTCTTGGATGTGTAAGGCTCTTTTATAGACTAAGACAGGCAGCTGGCCTAAGATGTCGTTCTTCTGATGATTCCTCGTTCTGAGTGAAAACTCTCACTGTGTTGGGCATTAGGAGCTCTCAGTTCATGAGCATGTTAGTTCCCTGACCTTCTACTCCATCTCTCTTAAGTTCGTCTTTAAAATACTCACAGCATCCCATGGTTTGTCCTTGTTCACCAGGATTGGTCCCCAGTAGCAACAGATTAGAGGCAGCAGAGGTATAAGCTTCTTCCCTTGCATTGGGTGATCAAGGTTCATTCCTTGCACTTTGTAGTTTCCCATGCCCCCACCAAGAGTCACCCCTGAGTACAAAGTCAGCAGTATACCCAGAGTGGAACAACAACAAATCCAAAACAACAGAGACTGAAGTATAACACAGTAGTGGGGCGCTTGCCATGCACATGGCTGACCCAGGATTGAACTCCAGTTTCCCATATGCTTCCCCCAGCAATTTCAAGAGTAACTGTTGAGTGCAGAGTCATGAGCATTGCCAGGAATAGCCCCCAAACCAGACAAAAACTCACAAATAATGCCAAACAAAATATGGGCTAGCTGCTGTCAAGAACTTCTTCCCTGTAATGAGAACAAATTGTATTTATTCTGAATTTTGCTCTTACCTGGAGGATGTTGGAGACTAGTGTGCATGGAGGTGCATGGGGTGTGACTCTTCACATCAGCCGACTCCACATTTCCTTCTTACCATTTCAATATTTGATTAGCAGTAAAAACCACAGAAGGCCATGCCCTACACAGAATACTGACTTGTAGATCATTGATGTTTCATGAGTGCTGGCATATATGGACACCTGTGCAGTGATCATGACACCCCAAACAGCGGATGAACCCCTCACCCCAGTGTTTCCCCTTGGCCCATGGTATTCCTCCCCACACGCCTCACCCCTCCCTCATGCTCTTGGCAGTGCTTCCTATTTGTGTAAGTGTGTGTAGGGTGTGATATCAGAGTTTCACTCTCAATAACCTTCCACATTAGGGAAATATTATGGGTTTTCATTCATGACTAAAGGGGTCTTGGATTATTCTCAGTCCTGGACCTTTAAAATAGGTCACAGGAGCTTTCTAGAAGGGGGGAGAAAAATAAGGAAAAGCTGTTCTACAGCTTACATGAATATCAAAGAGAAAGCTATACAAATAATAACAAACAGGAAAGTACTGATTAATACTCACAGTGCTAGGCGTTGGAGTCCTGGGGGCCTGGTGGGGTGAGTGTGAGGGACAGGGAGGACAGATCTCAGGGAGGGGGTTGGGAGGGTGAGGGTGTCAACTGAAATTTGAGCTGCTCTGAGAGCGATGGGGAATGGTCCTAGGAAAGATTCTGGAACTGGGCATGAATGGGAGTGGGTGGGGGTGATGGGGGCTGAATGTCTCTGTGTTGTGACAGAATATTGGCCCTTGTGGACTTCTAGCACATGGTGACCCTCTTTGTTCCCTGGTGGGCTGAGGCCTTTTCCCAGGTGGCTCCCGAGTGCCCTCTGGCGGTCGGCAGCGCCCCTGCAACCCCTCCTGTGGTCTGAGTCCCCCAATTCCCAGTGTGAATAGAAGTCCTTCCTGAGCACCCAGGGGGACAGGAAATCTGAGAACTGGGAAATGAGTCAGCCTGATTCACACCAGTTTCCCCAGGAACGTGTGTTCAGAGACAGCTCATGGAGAAAGGAATCCTTCCTGACCCCACATGGTGGTCATTCATGCCTGAGTCACATCACAGCTCAACGAGACCTTAGAGTAAACCTGGGTTACAGAGAAAGGGCCAGAGAGAGGAAGTCCTGCAAATGGAGATTAAAGGGTCACAGTACAAACACAGAAATGCTGAGAAAGAAAAAAATAACTTGTGAAAATCAATGCCACTGTCACTAGATTACTATGGGTGTCGAATTTCCAATTCCCAGTAAGGATCAATATCCTTGAACATAGGCTGGGTATTTGACATCCTATGAAAATTTGAATAATAAATGCCTGTGAACAGAAATACAGCTTCTTGCAGTATCTTTGAATTCAGTGACTTTGAATATTTTCTGAACATTTTTTCTCAAGGAAATATATATATTTTGTCTTTAAAGTGTATCATATCCATGCCAATAAGTTTCCAAATAGACTAAAATCAGATTCAGGAGGAATGAACGTTAATTCCTGCCTCCTTCTGGGCACCTCAGTTCATCTGCCCCCTGTTTGGGGACACACCCTGGGGGCCCTTGAGAAGGAATTGATAGCCTGATTTCCTGGATCCCAGCATGCACAGGGCATAGCACGAGAATAATTAATCATCATTGATGCATGTTTTTCAGATGATAATTTTGTTGGGAATCATTGAGTATTACAGCTACAGGATCAGTGTTTTAATTTGATCCAGTTGTGGCGCCCACAGCATCTTCCTGACCTTAGACACTAGTGAGTGACAGGAACCCTTCCTGAAGGCCCTGCAGGCGAGTGCCCAGGAGTCAGCTGAGGTTTGAGGGCTGGAGCTTTCCCCTGAGTCCTCCTGCAGCCCCTCCCTTAGCCCTGCACAGAGGGACACGGCAGAGTGAGGAAGAAGAGGAGGCTCAGGGGTTTCAGGTGGTTCTTCAGGTGACCAGGAACCCTGACAGGAGACTGGCCTGAGCCCATCTCTGAGCATCCCTGAGCACGGGAGTGAGAATCTCCTGGAAGCAGACAGGATGGGAGTGTGCAGGGTCACTGCAGGGAGGGTCAGAGACCTTCACTCCCATAAGGCTGGTTGGAACAGGGGTGCAGGAAGTGTGAGATCCTGGAGGAAGTTGGTACAGAGATCCTTGCGGGAGATTTGAGAATGGGCCTGGTCTGAGAGTGAGGGCCTGGTCTTATTGCAAGGCAGGCATCCCTGTGTGACCCCGTGGTCACTCTGAGTCCAGTGTGGGTTAGTTGCTGTGCTGTTAGGATTCCCTCTGTGGGCCTCACGCCTCCTGGTCCTTGTGCCCCTTTCAGCTCTGAGCGCCCTCTGGTGTCCCTGGAGAGCCCTGCAAGCCAGCCTGTCTCAGCAGGTTTGTGTCTGGGCTCACCATGACTTCCCTTCACTGTGTCTCTAGCACAGTAATACATGGCTGTGTCCTCGGGGGTCACTGAGCTCAGCTGCAGGGAGAACTTGTTCTTGTTCGTGTCTCTGGTGATGGAGACACGGCTCTTGAAGGACGGGTTGTAGTGGGTGTTTCCACTAGCACATATTGTCCCCAACCAGAGCAAGCCCTTCCCTGGGGGCTGGCGGATCCAGACCCAGCAATAACCACTGGTGATGGAGAATCCGGAGACAGTACAGGTGAGTGAGAGGGTCTGGGAGGGGGCCACCAGGCCTGGGCCCAACTCTTGAAGGGTCAGAGCAGACACAGCACCTGAGGACAAGGAGAATCAGTCACTGTCAGTCCCTGCAGTCACTCCCTCCCCTAGACCCTGTCACATTTGGGACACTCACCCAGGGGGGCTGTCACCAGTCAGAGGAGAAGACCCACAGAATCATCTTCTTCTCAAACACAGCTCTGCCTTCCCCAGAGACTCATCCCTGAGTGAGGAGACAGCTGTGAGCTCCACAGCCCAGAAAGCTTTTGACCGCGGAGCCTGAGAGGGATTTGCATGAGGCGACCCAGTCTGTTATAAGGGGAAACTTTCAGACTACTTGGACCTTCTTGTCCCATTGGAGCCTTGAACTCACACACCCTGTCTGGTGGATTGAGCACTTGCCAATGAAGCACATTGAAACAGGTCACAGGAGGCTCCTCACTTAATTTAATAATCTGTCTTAGTCAAGTTAAAATAATCACAATCATTTCAATTTCAAGTTGCTAATAAAAATCGTTTGCATTGTTTATTTTTAAAAAAATTTTAATATAGGCACCATTTAGAAAGCTCATAATTATAATCATCCTTAAATTTGTTTCATATATGTCTCTCTCTAAAATAATATCCAAAAAACTGCACTTCCCAGTTCTCATTTTTTTACGTAAAGAAATTATGACATAGTTGCATCTGATAACTCTTTACAAAGTACATAGTTAATCGAAAATTTCTGTTTGAGTTTTATTTTTATTTTATTTTTAACTGGGGGGGGGGCACACTCAGTGATGTTTGGTGTGCTTTGCACTCCAGAATTACTCAGGGAAATGGCTGTTTCATTCTGGGCAACCCGGCGGGGGACCGGGTGAGGCCCCTTCAGCCCCAACTGAGGCACCCCAGCAGCCGAAAACCTCCAGATCTCAACTGCTGCCATGCTCAAGGCAGCCCTCCACATGCTTGGAAGGGCCTCACTCAAGAGACAATCTATCCTTGGACATGTTCCACTTTATCCCACCAATATACCAAGAGTGACAGGCAGAGGGAAAAAGCCACGTGGGTTCCGGGGCCGAGATCTCCAAGCCTACTCGGATTGGGGCTGAGCATCCTCCACCCAGATCCTCCAAATTCCAGTAGGCGGGGGTCACACCCACCAACTGGACCCCTGGCGCCGTGTAATCCCATCAGCGGCCAAGACTCAGAGACTATAAAATCCAGATCCCGGACGAGAACAGTGCAGTCTTCTGCCCCCGCGCCTGGGTGTTCCTTCCCGGGGCCCTTTGGAGGGGAGCGGGTTGAGCTTTCCTCCCTGCCACGACCAGGGCTCCGGCAGCTGAAGACCTCCAGGACCAGCCACCACCATGCTGAGACCACTCTCCACACACATGAAGGTACTGGCAGAGGGACAAAGCCACGCGGGTTCCGGGGCCGAGACCTCCAAGCCTACTCGAATTGGAGTTGAGCATCTTCCACCCAGATCCTCCAAATTCCAGTAGGCGGGGTCACACCCACCACCTGGCCCCCTGGCGCCGTGTAATCCCATCAGCGGCCAAGACTCAGAGACTATAAAATCCAGATCCCGGACGAGAACAGTGCAGTCTTCTGCCCCCGCGCCTGGGTGTTCCTTCCCGGGGCCCCTTGGAGGGGAGCGGGTTGAGCTTTCCTCCCCGCCCCGACCAGGGCTCCGGCAGCCAAAGACCTCCAGGACCAGCCACCACCACGCTGAGACCACTCTCCGCACACATGAAGGTACTGGCAGAGGGACAAAGCCACGCGGGTTCCGGGGCCGAGACCTCCAAACCTACTCGAATTGGAGTCGAGCATCTTCCACCCAGATCCTCCAAATTCCAGTAGGCGGGGGTCCCACCCACCACCTGGCCCCCTGGCGCCATGTAATCCCATCAGCGGCCAAGACTCAGAGACTATAAAATCCAGATCCTGGAACCGCGCGGCCGCATTCGCGGCCGCGCAACATCTTATCAAAACCTTTTTTTTATGACATCTTATTGTCCCTTTCCTACTTTGGACAAACTTGCAGGCTATCGAATGTAGCCTGCCCACAGGGCAGAGTCTGGCAAACTCCCCATGGCGTACCAAATATGCCAAATACCAGTAACAATGATGGGTCTCATTCTCCTAAAGAGCCTTGAATATAATCTCAGGGCTAGGATGAGAGAGACGTTACTGGGGCCTGCTCGAGGCAATCGACGAATAACAGGATGATGAAATAAAATGAAATGAAAATTTTGTATTCACAATAGCCAAATATGAAACAACCCGAGTGTCTGAATAGTTAACTTGATGAAATATAGTATATCGGCCCCCCCACCAAGCGGCTCTCCAGCACGGCCACGGCCCCAGAAGCAGAAGGACTTAATGCTGAAAACCAGCAGCTTGGAGCAGAAAAGCGAACAGACTATGCGTTAATCCGCACCATCATGCCTGCCCAGAGGGGAAAGGGTGTTGCTCCATTCGCCCTCTCCTATCTGGAAAGAAAGATGGCGGCTGCATGGGAGCCTTGTGGACAGCAGGTATGAGCCGGGGGTCGGGGGCGACAAAAACCTGATGGGAAGGGGGGCGTTCCTGTCCGTCCTTCATGTCCTACTGAGGTCACCAGTTGCCCCCACGAGCGGCTCCCTGGCACGGCCACAAATCCAGAGCACAGAAACCAATCTTTTAATTATCTGACTTTTAGTAGAAATACTTCCAGGGTTAATAAGTAAAATAGCAGAAATCCAAAACCGTTATTGCGGCCGCGCGACAACATTTAATTCTTGAACCCAGCTGTAGAAAGCAAATCATTTCACAACGCTTTCTCAGCATGTCTGATTGGGGGGAGGGTAAACTCTAAATAATAATGGTGCATCTTTTATCGAAACAATGAATCTAGTCAAAGTATATTGTGTAAACACACAAAAAATAAAAAGGCCGGCGGTCAGGCCATTTCCCCACTCCACGGAGGTCAATGGCGATGGTCGGGTGAAGGAAGGAAACGAGGCCAAGCTGGTTGGTCTTAGCAGCGATTTATTTCATGGAAGAGATGTATGTCATGGAGGCCTCAGGAATCCTCAAGCATGTGCACCTTTGTTCTCTCAGCTTCTGTCCTCAGCCCCATCTTCTCAGGTTCTCTGATGCAAGTGTCCCCGCTAAGAGCCCTGAAATCTCCCTTATATAGATCATTGTACCTCTAAAGGGCACAATATAGTGATGTCATCAAAAGGAGTTACAGAAAGAACATTGAGGAGGCAAAACATACATTGTTTCTTTACATCAGCAGGCCAGTAAACCTGGCCTCACCTTTTAGAAGAGCTTGGATTAGCACAACAAAGACCAGTCCCCTAGAGCTTGGAATCTACATCAGTCTGCCTGGAGCCAGGCATCTACATCCCAAAGATCAGGCCTGGCTTAGCACCTGGGATCTGCATACTTAAGGCCAGCTAGGTTCCTGTGAGATAAGAGAAACTGCCTCAATATACTGAAATCATTTACTGAAGGCAGTTTGAAGGGGAGAAAGTTCAGTCTCATCCAAGCTAGTCAGGACACAAAGGAAAACTGCTTCTAGGACGTGTTTCTCCTCTCCTTGTCCAACCAACATATAAGCATACATAATATTAATCATTTTGTATGGACACAGTAAGAAAATACTTTGAGCTTATAGAATTGCTCTCGTAGGGCCATCTCGATCTCAGACTGCAGTGCTCAGGCCAGATATCTTTCCTATTCCTAGCAGCAGGGCCCTAGTCTCATCGTTACTTTTGGATCATGACATCATTTGCCTATGATCAACCTCTTAACTTATAGTTAAGAAGCGTGGCACCTTGGCCTGGCCCATCGCGATGCCACAGTAGCACATAACTTACCAGCTTGCCCTGGTTCCATCCAGTCCCACGTCGGGACCCTGCCCTTGGGGTGCTAGGAAGTGAGGGTAACTGAGGCTTAAGTTGAGAAGGCAGATGCCCAGGAGTGAATAATATTCAAAGCCAATTAAATCCTAAGTTATAAAGCATAATATTAATTAATTGTCTTCCTGTATCTATACAAAAGGACATTGCATTAAGGTAAACTGCTCAAGACATAAGGAGAGGAGAAAGGCAATATTTACTCACAGTACAGCTTCATTGTCTAAGCAGGATGAGACCTTACAAATTGGTTGGGGAAAATAGCATAGAAGTGGTTACAGACAAAGTAATGGGAGTGACTCCGGAGCACTGTGATGGGTGCAACCTAATAAACCTAAGCTCCGTGTACTCCAACAGTAGATAGAGTGTTAACTAGAACTCATCTGCCTCACAGGAATTGGGAGGGGTGGGAGGTGGGGTTCTATTGGGGTTCGTGGTAAAAAATAAGTATTGGTAAAGGGAAATGTGTTTGATATTTGCATGACTGAGACCTAAACCTGAAAGCTCTGTAACTTTTCCCACAGTGATTCAATAAATAAATAAATTATAAAAAAAAGAAATATAGTATATCAACACAAAGGAATACTATGCGGCCACCAGAAAAAAATAAATCATGAAATTCACTTATAAATACATGGACATGGAGAGGATCAGGCTGAGTGAAATGAGTCAGAAGGAGAGGCATAGATATAGAATAATTGTCTTCTGTGGCATTTAAACTTTTGCATGAGATTAATATTCTATCCCAGGAAACACAGGTACCAAAAGGACAGGTCAATGGTTTGAAGCTTGCTCCAAGTTTGTGAGAGACTAAGGACAGAGAAGTACCAGTATGACAGGAAGAGTTATATATGGTCACTCTGAACAAGAACTGAGGTTTGAAAGTAGGAAAAGTGATATACATAACCTTTCAGTGTCTGTTTTGCAATCCATAGACCCAGAAAGTGTGTGAGAGAAAAATGAGAGAGAAAGGAGAGATAGAGAGAGAGCGAGAGCGAGCTAGCGAGAGAGAGAGAGAGAGAGAGAGAGAGAGAGAGAGAGAGAGAGAGAGAACCTGTATAGGATTCAAGGGATCAATAAAGGAGAAGGATGACTCATGTAATGATGACAAAATTCTGTGTTTGGGTTGTCTTTGTCAATCCTGTGTCCTCTGTGTCTCTCTCCCTTTCTCTCTCTCCTTGCATATATAAAAGCAAATTTCTTTATTTTTTATTTTTATTTATTTGACCCGAGTTCGATTCCTCCGCCCCTCTCGGAGAGCTCGGCAAGCTACCGAGAGTATCTCGCCCACACGGCAGAGCCTGGCAAGCTCCCTGTGACATATTCGATATGCCAAACACAGTAACAACAAAGTCTCCAATGGAGACGTTACTGGGCCCGCTCGAGCAAATTGATGAACAACGGGAGGGCCTTTACCTTTACCTTTACCTTTTAAAAAAATTTTTATTAGTGAAACACCATGAGGTACAGTTGCAGACTTACAAATTTTTGTGCTTGGGTTTCAGTTATACAATGATTGACTACCCATCTCTCCACCAGTGCCCATTCCCCACCTCCAATGCTCCCAGCATCCCTCTCACCCTCCACCCCTACATCACACCCCACCCCTGTGGCAGGGCATTCCCTTTTGTTATTTCTCTCCTTTGGGGTTTTCAGAAGAGGCACTGAGTTCAGTCTATAGTCTACTCAAAGTAAATTTCTTTAAAGAATACTATTGTGTTTCACTGACAAAGTCAGAGTTCAAGTCATATGTTCAATAAAATAAAATATGGTCAAGAATCAGGGATGCTGTCTCATTTGCCAAGGCATCGAAAATCAGATGGGCTGGACACATAATGAGATTCAGAGATGATTGCTTGACTAGGGTCATTACTGACTGGATTCCATGGGACATCAAAAAACCTCATGGTTGCTCAGCTACCAGATGGTCATACTTCTTCGTCAAGACCCTGAACGATCGGTTTGAGGCTCTTCGTGTTCCTAGAACGAACAGACGCCATTGGGCTACACTAGCAAGCGACAGGGACAAATGGAGTCATTACTGGCACCTGCTCGAGCAAATTGATGATTAACGGGAAGTCAAGTGATCAAGTGATTCATTTATTTACTTATATTTGTCCTATTAATACAGTAATATAATAAACTTTTGGCAGCTGTGTTCGACTTATGCCTGGGTTTTGAAAGTCTTCATAAATTTAACAAATTTAATATAGTTTTGTTTATATTAAAGTATTTTCTTAAAGACTTAAATCCCCTTTTAATTTTGTACTTTTTACTTTTTTTATTTGATTTAATTAAGTGTTTATGTATTACTTTTTCATAATCTGAGCTGAGAACACTCAGTGTCACCTTTCAATTTTTAGATATATAACTACTTGATTTGCCAATATTTACCTAGGATGCATCTACCCGAGCAATTCCAGAGCACAGAACCGGAAGTATGCCCTCAGAACCGCCAGGTGTGCTCAAAACCAGAACAAAAGTTCCAGAAAAGAAGATGACTCGTGATCAATGCTTCTGAAGTGAAGTCCCAGGATTCAATCCTGTGTTAGAGATGCCTAGAGGTTAATGCCCCGAGAGCCCAGAGGCTCTGCAGAGTGGAGGTCAGGCTGCAGGGGGCGCCAAGTCCCAAGAGCACAGAGTTGCAGGCCTGAAGGGGTGCTGAGATGGAAAGGGTTTCTCTTCAAAAACAGGAATACTTAATGACTGAAATAAAATAACAAACAGCTTTGGAAGGGTCTATCTCACAGAGATTTAATAAGAAAAAAAGAATAATAACTTTATTAAAAACCCAGAAAACTAAATTTTGCTTTGTTGAGAAAACCAAAACAAAAATAAGTATATGACACAGAAGGTTAAATTGTACATACTTAAACGTTTTGGGAGGAACATTTATCATATTGATAAGGCAGTAAAACCCATATGCAGGGGGTGTATCTGAACTTCTTAAAATCCCCAATGGAAAACACTGGGGCATTAGGATGGTTTTGCAGTCTCATTGTAGTACCCCTTGGGGATTCCTAGTATCCTAGAAATAACCTCAAAGTCCAGGTGTGTCCAAATGTGTTCAGGCCATACAGATGTGGGGGGCCCTGAGGGGGAAGGTCCTGAAAGGGCTTGGCCCTCGGGAGGGGGAACTCTGTGGCACACAGTCCTGGGACAGGACAGGGTCTCACCTTCTCAAACAAGGATCAGAACGTGGATCTCTTCACTCCCCTTGAGGATGGACCCGGTGGCTTCCACCAGCCCCTTCTGAGGATGGACCAGGTCTTCAGCTATGAATTCTCCTTCCTCATGAATATGCAAATTACACGAGGGACACTGAGTTAAATACAAATGTATCTGTGACCTGAAAATATCACCCAACAGACACACCCACACCTTCAGAAAACCCTGAGTGCATGGTCCTCACCATGGACTGGACCTTGAGAATTCTCTTCCTGGTGGCAGTGGCTTCAGGTAAGCGTCCCCGTTCCTTGGGCTGAGGGAATGGGGCCAGTCAAGTGGAGTCTCCCCCACTCCTGTCTGCTGTCCACAGGTGTGAACTCCCAGGTGCAGCTGGTGCAGTCGGGGCCTGAGGTGGGAAAACCTGGGACATCAGTGAAGATCTCCTGCAAGGCGTCCGGATACACCTTCACCGAATATGGGATAAACTGGGTACAGCAGGTCCCGGGACAAGGGCTTGAGTGGATGGGATGGATAAACACTAACACTGGTGCTCCAAGCTACACACCGAAGTTCCAGGGCAAAGTCACCTTCACTCTAGACACGTCCAAGGACACAGCTTACATGGAACTGAGCACGTTGAGCACTGAGGACATGGCTGTGTATTACTGTGCGAGATTCACAGTGTGACAACCGCATCCTGAATGTGTCAGAAAACCGAGGGGGAGGCAACTGTGCCGGGTGAGAAGACAACAGGGACGCTGATCCTCCTGACTTCCTCCTCAGAGAGTCAGGGTCTGAGACACAGAATGGGGCTCACGGGGCCAGGCTTCATATGAGGGAAAGGCTCAGGATCTCTCTCTGTCCTTCAGCAACAGCCAAGAAGAAAAGGCCTCCCTCTAGAACACCTGGAGTCATTCATATTTTCTTCTAGGATTTTGTGTGGAGTGCCCCAGATTGTACAGAAAGAACCACATGTAAGTTTGGGCTGGTGTCATTGTAGGTTCCTGAACTGTAGGTTTACGCATGGCAGACTCCCAATGTTACACGTTTTGTTTTAAATTCTGTGTCTGCAAAAAAATCCTTTTCTCTGAGACAAACTCCTGCTGTTGGCCCCGTGCCTCTTCTGGAGTTTCTGTGGAGCCCTACCCCTCTGTGCATGTTTGTATGTCCGTATTAGTGAGATGGAATTCTGCCATGGACAGTGGAGGAGATGATCCTCTATGAAAGGGACCATGGTCAAATTTGTCCTATCATGTGGTGGTAAGGAAATGGTCAGGGTCAGGATATGTGTAGACTTGATGTTGAGGGCATCAAAACTCAGCTCAGGGGAAGGTCATGACCCAAGCACAAACACACTGTGTGGGGTGTGCCCAGGAGGTCTGGCAGTAGCATGAACCATCAGACAGGTTCTAGAGCGAGGCCCCAGGGGCTGCTCCCTCCACCCCAGGGTAATGAATCCCATCTGAGTTTACCTGGGTCTGACCTCACCAATTGACCAATATTCCTGGTAAATATATGGTATTGAGTGAGGCACTAATTTTCTGCATGCCTTGCAATTGGGAATAAATAATCAAAATTTATCACGTTCTCTGAATTGATACCGAGGACATATATCCAATTACTATATCCATTTAGAAAAGCACACACTAGACCACATAAATACGTGATGGGTTATCAGTCATGCCGACCACAGTATTACTGGGAATATACGTGCTTCCATCATTGGACTATGACCATTTCTTCTTATGCAGAATCCAAGATTCATACCTGCACTTTGAAAACTTTTACCAAATTTATCAAAACGGTCAATTTACAAAAAGTGAGGAAAATCCTACCCAATGACAGGGAAAATACTTGTATCTGATTGAGAGTATTTTCATTCCCTCCCCGAGGTGAACATTGACCATATATGAATCAGGACTGCCCTTCAATTCCTGAAGGCACGATGAGCACAATATGGGTGAAAGTTCTGAACAAGGTCAGTGCAGAGCACAGAAGCAGGGGCCTGACCTTAAGGCCAGCCTGGATTGTCAGTGTGATAGAGAAGAAAGATGTAGACAGATTCCTGGGACAGGGCAGTCCAGGAATCAGACTTCGAGGTTTGTTCTCAATGCACCCTTCCTACTTCTGCACAGAGCAGGCGCCTGGATGGGGCTCCTTAGTGACTGAACTGTTACCTACAGTTCTGGAGTGTCAGACTGTCCTCAGTCTTCCCATTGTCCCCTGTGTGTAGTGACAACTCCAAGTGACGCCTGGTAATGCCACGTTCTCAAGTCACCATCCACTCTCCTAGTGCTACACACTTCCAACTGAATCCAGAAAGTCTAGAACATTGCTCTGAAGACATTTTACTCATAAATTTGACATACATGAGGAACACCTGGAAAAAGTCCTAATCCTGTCTACCTACTGTGGGTCTTACCGTGCTTACTGAGTTGAAAATCACTCAACTTTCTCCAATACAGGAAAAAACTAGAGAATATTATGCTGAGCGAATGAGTCAGAAGAAAATGGAGAGATACAGAATGATCTGTTCCATAATATGGGGCTTGAAGGATACACATCAAGGTAGCAACAAGGGCTAAGAGTTGTGCAATTGGAACCAATCCTCACATTTGAGTATTTTTTTGGGGGAAGGGACTTTACCTATGACTTCAGTTACTGAATTCTCACAAAATCCTATTCCCTGAGCTCCAAGAATTCAACCTGTTTCAATCTCCAAGACCCTGCATCAAGTGTCAAAGGCACAGAATGGTTATCCCAGCTGCACACAGCTAGGGCACTGGGACAGGAATTGCTCCCTTGTAGGCAGAAGTGTGGGGGAGTCTTCCAGCCCTGACCCAGGTTTAACCATGCACCCGTGTTCTGGGACAGACAGGACCTTCAGTTCCCCTCACTCAGTCCCTGGAGAAGACTTTCAGTTTCCTTTTCAGGGGAGGCCCAAGGCACACATGCTCTTGTGTTCAACATTCGCACAGGGGACCCTTAGGTCACACTTGAAATAACGGGAAGAAAGGAAATGTTTTGGCTGACATTGGGGGCATGTTTTTAACCCTTTCCAGATTTTCAGGAAAATCCTGTCCTCTCAAATGTATTGAGTTAAAAAATCCCCTATAGTTCGATCCATGTCCTGTCTTCCCTACTGAGATTTCAGCATGAAATGAGGAGCATCTCCCTGCGACTGGGGAAACATACCCCTTGAAGAGGCCATTGATCAAATGCATGGACCCCCATCTTCCTGCATGTATTTATCTCGCAACTACAGGGACTCTGGGAACAAGGAGTTGGCCCATCTGTCTTGGTCAGTAGATGCTCAAAGATTGATGAGTGCAGGGTTGCTGAGACATAGTCGCCCACATGGGCCCTAAACCCTTACTCATATGACAGAGTTTATTGGGAGAGCAATGGTCCAGAGAGGCTGAGGTAGGATGCCTGTGTGCACTAAGGAGCAAGTGGCTTTGCCCCTGTCTTTACAGCAGGGGACTTTTATGACTGGAAGAAGCTTCTGGAGCACTGGACTTGATGCTCTGAGGCAGAAGCAATTCGAGTAGGCTTGGAGGTCTCGGCCCCGGAACCCGCGTGGCTTTTTCCCTCTGCCAGTACCTTCATGTGTGTGGAGAGTGGTCTCAGCATGGTGGTGGCTGGTCCTGGAGGTCTTTGGCTGCCGGAGCCCTGGTCGGGGCGGGGAGGAAAGCTCAACCCGCTCCCCTCCAAGGGGCCCCGGGAAGGAACACCCAGGCGCGGGGGCAGAAGACTGCACTGTTCTCGTCCGGGATCTGGATTTTATAGTCTCTGAGTCTTGGCCGCTGATGGGATTACACGGCGCCAGGGGGCCAGGTGGTGGGTGTGACCCCGCCTACTGGAATTTGGAGGATCTGGGTGGAAGATGCTCGACTCCAATCCGAGTAGGCTTGGAGGTCTCGGCCCCGGAACCCGCGTGGCTTTGTCCCTCTGCCAGTACCTTCATGTGTGCGGAGAGTGGTCTCAGCATGGTGGTGGCTGGTCCTGGAGGTCTTCAGCTGCCGGAGCCCTGGTCGTGGCAGGGAGGAAAGCTCAACCCGCTCCCCTCCAAAGGGCCCCGGGAAGGAACACCCAGGCGCGGGGGCAGAAGACTGCACTGTTCTCGTCCGGGATCTGGATTTTATAGTCTCTGAGTCTTGGCCGCTGATGGGATTACACGGCGCCAGGGGTCCAGTTGGTGGGTGTGACCCCTGCCTACTGGAATTTGGAGGATCTGGGTGGAGGATGCTCAGCCCCAATCCGAGTAGGCTTGGAGATCTCGGCCCCGGAACCCACGTGGCTTTTTCCCTCTGCCCGTCACTCTTGGTATATTGGTGGGATAAAGTGGAACATGTCCAAGGATAGATTGTCTCTTGAGTGAGGCCCTTCCAAGCATGTGGAGGGCTGCCTTGAGCATGGCAGCAGTTGAGATCTGGAGGTTTTCGGCTGCTGGGGTGCCTCAGTTGGGGCTGAAGGGGCCTCACCCGGTCCCCCGCCGGGTTGCCCAGAATGAAACAGCCATTTCCCTGAGTAATTCTGGAGTGCAAAGCACACCAAACATCACTGAGTGTGCCCCCCCCAGTTAAAAATAAAATAAAAATAAAACTCAAACAGAAATTTTCGATTAACTATGTACTTTGTAAAGAGTTATCAGATGCAACTATGTCATAATTTCTTTACGTAAAAAAATGAGAACTGGGAAGTGCAGTTTTTTGGATATTATTTTAGAGAGAGACATATATGAAACAAATTTAAGGATGATTATAATTATGAGCTTTCTAAATGGTGCCTATATTAAAATTTTTTAAAAATAAACAATGCAAACGATTTTTATTAGCAACTTGAAATTGAAATGATTGTGATTATTTTAACTTGACTAAGACAGATTATTAAATTAAGTGAGGAGCCTCCTGTGACCTGTTTCAATGTGCTTCATTGGCAAGTGCTCAATCCACCAGACAGGGTGTGTGAGTTCAAGGCTCCAATGGGACAAGAAGGTCCAAGTAGTCTGAAAGTTTCCCCTTATAACAGACTGGGTCGCCTCATGCAAATCCCTCTCAGGCTCCGCGGTCAAAAGCTCTCTGGGCTGTGGAGCTCACAGCTGTCTCCTCACTCAGGGATGAGTCTCTGGGGAAGGCAGAGCTGTGTTTGAGAAGAAGATGATTCTGTGGGTCTTCTCCTCTGACTGGTGACAGCCCCCCTGGGTGAGTGTCCCAGATGTGACAGGGTCTAGGGGAGGGAGTGACTGCAGGGACTGACAGTGACTGATTCTCCTTGTCCCCAGGTGCTGTGTCTGCTCTGACCCTGCAAGAGTTGGGCCCAGGCCTGGTGGCCCCCTCCCAGACCCTCTCACTCACCTGTACTGTCTCCGGATTCTCCATCACCAGTGGTTATTGCTGGGACTGGATCCGCCAGCCCCCAGGGAAGGGCTTGCTCTGGTTGGGGACAATATGTGCTAGTGGAAACACCCACTACAACCCGTCCTTCAAGAGCCGTGTCTCCATCACCAGAGACACGAACAAGAACAAGTTCTCCCTGCAGCTGAGCTCAGTGACCCCCGAGGACACAGCCATGTATTACTGTGCTAGAGACACAGTGAAGGGAAGTCATGGTGAGCCCAGACACAAACCTGCTGAGACAGGCTGGCCTGCAGGGCTCTCCAGGGACACCAGAGGGCGCTCAGGGCTGAAAGGGGCACAAGGACCAGGAGGCATGAGGCCCACAAAGGGAATCCTAACAGCACAGCAACTAACCCACACTGGACTCAGAGTGACCACGGGGTCACACAGGGATGCCTGCTTTGCAATAAGACCAGGCCCTCACTCTCAGACCAGGCCCATTCTCAAATCTCCCGCAAGGATCTCTGTACCAACTTCCTCCAGGATCTCACACTTCCTGCACCCCTGTTTCCAACCAGCCTTATGGGAGTGAAGGTCTCTGACCCTCCCTGCAGTGACCCTGCACACTCCCATCCTGTCTGCTTCCAGGAGATTCTCACTCCCGTGCTCAAGGATGCTCAGAGATGGGCTCAGGTCAGTCTCCTGTCAGGGTTCCTGGTCACCTGAAGAACCACCTGAAACCCCTGAGCCTCCTCTTCTTCCTCACTCTGCCGTGTCCCTCTGTGCAGGGCTAAGGGAGGGGCTGCAGGAGGACTCAGGGGAAAGCTCCAGCCCTCAAACCTCAGCTGACTCCTGGGCACTCGCCTGCAGGGCCTTCAGGAAGGGTTCCTGTCACTCACTAGTGTCTAAGGTCAGGAAGATGCTGTGGGCGCCACAACTGGATCAAATTAAAACACTGATCCTGTAGCTGTAATACTCAATGATTCCCAACAAAATTATCATCTGAAAAACATGCATCAATGATGATTAATTATTCTCGTGCTATGCCCTGTGCATGCTGGGATCCAGGAAATCAGGCTATCAATTCCTTCTCAAGGGCCCCCAGGGTGTGTCCCCAAACAGGGGGCAGATGAACTGAGGTGCCCAGAAGGAGGCGGGAATTAACGTTCATTCCTCCTGAATCTGATTTTAGTCTATTTGGAAACTTATTGGCATGGATATGATACACTTTAAAGACAAAATATATATATTTCCTTGAGAAAAAATGTTCAGAAAATATTCAAAGTCACTGAATTCAAAGATACTGCAAGAAGCTGTATTTCTGTTCACAGGCATTTATTATTCAAATTTTCATAGGATGTCAAATACCCAGCCTATGTTCAAGGATATTGATCCTTACTGGGACTTGGAAATTCGACACCCATAGTAATCTAGTGACAGTGGCATTGATTTTCACAAGTTATTTTTTTCTTTCTCAGCATTTCTGTGTTTGTACTGTGACCCTTTAATCTCCATTTGCAGGACTTCCTCTCTCTGGCCCTTTCTCTGTAACCCAGGCTTACTCTAAGGTCTCGTTGAGCTGTGATGTGACTCAGGCATGAATGACCACCATGTGGGGTCAGGAAGGATTCCTTTCTCCATGAGCTGTCTCTGAACACACGTTCCTGGGGAAACTGGTGTGAATCAGGCTGACTCATTTCCCAGTTCTCAGATTTCCTGTCCCCCTGGGTGCTCAGGAAGGACTTCTATTCACACTGGGAATTGGGGGACTCAGACCACAGGAGGGGTTGCAGGGGCGCTGCCGACCGCCAGAGGGCACTCGGGAGCCACCTGGGAAAAGGCCTCAGCCCACCAGGGAACAAAGAGGGTCACCATGTGCTAGAAGTCCACAAGGGCCAATATTCTGTCACAACACAGAGACATTCAGCCCCCATCACCCCCACCTACTCCCATTCATGCCCAGTTCCAGAATCTTTCCTAGGACCATTCCCCATCGCTCTCAGAGCAGCTCAAATTTCAGTTGACACCCTCACCCTCCCAACCCCCTCCCTGAGATCTGTCCTCCCTGTCCCTCACACTCACCCCACCAGGCCCCCAGGACTCCAACGCCTAGCACTGTGAGTATTAATCAGTACTTTCCTGTTTGTTATTATTTGTATAGCTTTCTCTTTGATATTCATGTAAGCTGTAGAACAGCTTTTCCTTATTTTTCTCCCCCCTTCTAGAAGGCTCCTGTGACCTATTTTAAAGGTCCAGGACTGAGAATAATCCAAGACCCCTTTAGTCATGAATGAAAACCCATAATATATCCCTAATGTGGAAGGTTATTGAGAGTGAAACTCCGATATCACACCCTACACACACTTACACAAATAGGAAGCACTGCCAAGAGCATGAGGGAGGGGTGAGGCGTGTGGGGAGGAATACCATGGGCCAAGGGGAAACACTGGGGTGAGGGGTTCATCCGCTGTTTGGGGTGTCATGATCACTGCACAGGTGTCCATATATGCCAGCACTCATGAAACATCAATGATCTACAAGTCAGTATTCTGTGTAGGGCATGGCCTTCTGTGGTTTTTACTGCTAATCAAATATTGAAATGGTAAGAAGGAAACGTGGAGTCGGCTGATGTGAAGAGTCACACCCCATGCACCTCCATGCAAACTAGTCTCCAATATCCTCCAGGTAAACGCAAAATTCAGAATAAATACAATTTGTTCTCATTACAGGGAAGAAGTTCTTGACAGCAGCTAGCCCATATTTTGTTTGGCATTATTTGTGAGTTTTTGTCTGGTTTGGGGGCTATTCCTGGCAATGCTCATGACTCTGCACTCAACCGTTACTCTTGAAATTGCTGGGGGAAGCATATGGGAAACTAGAGTTCAATCCTGGGTCAGCCATGTGCATGGCAAGCGCCCCACTACTGTGTTATACTTCAGTCTCTGTTGGTTTGGATTTGTTGTTGTTCCACTCTGGGTATACTGCTGACTTTGTACTCAGGGGTGACTCTTGGTGGGGGCATGGGAAACTACAAAGTGCAAGGAATGAACCTTGATCACCCAATGCAAGGGAAGAAGCTTATACCTCTGCTGCCTCTAATCTGTTGCTACTGGGGACCAATCCTGGTGAACAAGGACAAACCATGGGATGCTGTGAGTATTTTAAAGACGAACTTAAGAGAGATGGAGTAGAAGGTCAGGGAACTAACATGCTCATGAACCGAGAGCTCCTAATGCCCAACACAGTGAGAGTTTTCACTCAGAACGAGGAATCATCAGAAGAACGACATCTTAGGCCAGCTGCCTGTCTTAGTCTATAAAAGAGCCTTACACATCCAAGAGGCTTCGATATCAGGACAAATATCTTTAACCTCAGAGATGTTTCCTCTGGGAGAAACAGCAGAGACAGAGCAGATAATGGATCCTGACTCAGGCTTCCCAGATTTCAGGGCTAGGCTATCTGGCCATTCTGCTTTACTCCTGATTCTGGGTTTCCAGCTCATTCATAACTCTGTGTGATTGAGTGGATTACTTTTGTCTCAATAATGGGACCAACTCGGGGGTATGGTGCTGCCAGTAGGTCAATCTGTACCTGTGAGGTGAGTGCAGCAGCAGCCTGAAGGTGCCTTCAGACTTCTAGATACCCCAAAATTGCTGCTGTGTCTTTGGCCAGACCCCAACAACTTAGGGCCAAGTTTACCAAGAAAGTAAATGGCCAAATGTTAGGTATGTGGGAGACACACCCACAAACCACCTCTGGCTCAGCTATATATAATTGGAGACAAGGCCTCTCTGGTTCCTGATTGAGTTGCTTAATGGCCATGATCCCAGAGACTCATAGGCAGGTCTCGGAACCCAGCGGCTTTTCGCAGAAATGCGTCTAGTCCCCACAGTAGTTTACCGGCACCTGGTCACCCTTGGGGGATAAGGTGCTGTCCTTCCACCTGTTCCCTCTTGGCGGCTCGGTGGGTGCCAAACATCCAGAGGCCATTAGACAGTCAGGTTTTGGCCTGCAGTGAGGAGACACATGGGGCCTCAGGGGATGGGGGTGGAAACAGCCCTTTCCTCCCTGTCCCAATGAGATCCTGGGTCGCTACCCATGAACTGCCTCTCTGACTCCTGATCAAGCTGCTTAACAACCATAATCCAAGAGACTCAGGAACAAATCTCAGAACCCAGCAGGTTTTAGCAGAAATCCTTCATATTTAATTTTTAAAATTTCAGAATTCCGAAATCATGTGGCAATTACTGTGGCTGGGAAACATCATAGTTATTCATAAACAGCAATAGAAATCAAATTTTCTCCAGCTGCCTTTTTGGCAGATCTGAGTGTTGGGGTAAAATCCCAAATAATAATGGTGGGCTTGGTGTCAAAATATTTAATGGAATCAAGGTATATAGAGAGTAATGTGGAAATCATCTTTTCCCCCTCAGGGTGGGGGAGGGTGTGGGGAGGGGTGTATTCTGGTTTTTTTGGTGGTGGAAAATGGGCACTGGTGAAGGGACAGGTGTTTCATCATTGTATGACTGAGACTTAGACCTGAAAGCTTTGTAACTGCTCTCATGGTGATTCAATAAATAAATTTATAAAAAGGAAAAAAAAGTAAGGCGGAGTTCATGCCCAATTCAATAATCCTAATCAATGGCTGAATAAATAGCAATACTCCTACATTTCAAAAATAATAATAATGGCACCAACTCTTACAAGGTGTTACAAATATTGTATAAAATATTTAAGCTTTTATGTGACAAATGATGCATGAAATAGATGCATGACTGTATATTGTATGATAGTCATCCAAAAAAAGGAAAAACTATCACAAATTAAATTTGTTGTCATATAACAATTTCATGACAGAATCTTTTCGGGGTCACAAGTCACCCCCAGAACCTGACACTTGCTCTGGAGTTCTACACTTACTCTTTAGATTCAAAAATAACTTTTTATGTAGGAGGAGGATATGCAAATGAGCCTCTCCCTGCTATGATGAAAACAGCCCAGATCAGACTCAGATCTAGGAGAGGCGTCAGTTTAGATGTTCCAAGTGGCTCCATCCTGACTCAGACAGAACCAACATGACATGTGGGCTGAGCTGGCTTCTCCTGGTGGCTGTGTTAGGAGGTAACTCATGGGCGACAGACACACGGAGCATGGGAGATATGTGAGTGGCAGATCCTCTGTGTGAGCAGAGTTTCCTGACAAGGATGTGTTTGTGTTTGCAGGGGTCCATTGTGAGATGGAGCTGGTGGAGTCTGGGGGAGACTTGGTACAGCCTGGGGGGTCCCTTACACTCTCCTGTGCAGCTTCTGGATTCACTTTCAGTGATTACTGGATGAGTTGGTTCCGCCAGGCTCCAAGGAAGGGCCTAGAATGGGTCTCAGACATTAATCAAAACAGTGATACTACATATTATGCGAACTCTGTGAAGGACCGATTCACCATCTCCAGGGACAACAGCAAGAACACGCACTCTCTGCAAATGAGCCGCCTGAGGGAAGAGGATACTGCCCTGTACTACTGTGTGAAACACACAGTGAGGGGAAGGCCGTGTGGACCCAGACACAAACCACCTGCAGGAGGAAGCAGGGTGAATTTCAGGGGCACAGGCCCCCAAGAGGCTCTTAGGACTCTCCCCTAAGGAAACGTTGCTTATGACCAGATGAATCAATTTCTGTGGAGATCAGGCCTGACCTGCCCCTCAGCTCTCAGATGGCCCCAGAGGCTCCTTGACCTGTGTGTTGTGGCTCTGATTCCCCCATCCCCACTCTGGGCAGGACAGAGTGTATCACAATCTCTGCCTCCTGATGGAAGTTTCCAATAATGGGATCATGACTTTGCTGGGACCTGAGGGGGACATTATTCTCTCGTACAAATTAAAATGCCCCTGTGGAGATTATCATGGTTTTCTGGTAGGAGTCTCTTGGTCAGAAAGAGAAATCCTCGTGTCCACTCAGTTCTGAGATGGCTCCTTCTTTCTTCTCTCTCTCTCTCTCTCTCTCTCTCTCTCTCACACACACACACACACACACACACTCTGTGTCCACTGACCTCTGCTCTCTGACCTGCACTCAGCTCATACTTACTCATTTTATACCTGGGAGTCCTGCTTGACTTTGTTCCCTAATCCACTCCACAGATGGACATTCAAGGTTTCCCTTTCCCTCTGCACCCCTCGGTCATTGTTGTGGATAAACAAGGTCCTGTGACATGTGCAGTTCTGATCCCTCCTCAGTGAGACAAGAGGAAAATCTTATGGCAACCCTCAACCCCAACTCAGAGAGTCCTGGGGATCATCACAGCAACCCTGAATAAATCCTGACATGGGCTTCCAGTGCCCATAGAGACGCCCTGAGCCATGGGACCAGCCACCTCTCCTCAGAGAGTTTGACTCTCTCAGGACTGGGCTCCTCACACTGTGTCTCCAACAGTCACACAAGGCCGTGAGCTCAGACCTCAGACAGCTCAGTACTCTGTAGAATGTTCTCAGAGGAGACTTCATGGTCCCCTCAGGGTCACAGGGAATCACCGACAATGTGGGAATTTCATATCCCACCTAAGGTCTTTGTTCCCTTGTCCTTGTTCTGGGCCCTGTAGCACCTGTTCAGGTGATCACTTGATCACTTGACATCCTGTTACTCATTGATTTGCTCGAGAGGGCACCAGTACCTTCTCCATTTATCCCTGTTGTTTGCTAGTGTAGCACAATAGCGTCTGCTTGTTCTAGGAACACAAAATGCTTCAAAACGATTGTTCAGAGTCTTTATGAAGATGTCTGACCTTCTCACAGGTGGGCGGCCACGTGGACTTCTGATGTCCCACGGAATCCAGTAAGTAACAGCTTTAGTCCAGCGGTCGTCTCCAAAACACATTACGTGTACAGCCCATCTGATTTTTGATGTCTTGGAAAATGACTCTCCTGCCCCCGGGCCTGGCTGTCCTCACCGGGACCCCTTGGAGGGGAGCGGGTTGAGTTTTCCTCCCCGCTCCGACCAGGGCTCCGGCAGCTGAAGACCTCCAGAACCAGCCACCACCATGCTGAGACCACTCTCTGCACACATGAAGGTACCGACAGAGGAACAAAGCCACACGGGTCCTGGGGCCGAGATCTCCAAGCCTACTCGGATCAGGGCTGAGCATCCTCCACCCAGATCCTCCAAATTCCAGTAGGCGGGGGTCACACCCACCAACTGGCCCCCTGGCGCCGTGTAATCCCATCAACGGCCAAGACTCAGAGACTATAAAAGCCAGCTCCCGGAAGCGCGTGGCCATATTTACCGCTGCGCAACATCTTATCTTCTCATTCCTACTTTGGACAAACTGGCAGGCTACTGAATGTAACCTGCCCACATGGCAGAGTCTGGCAAACTCCCCTTGGCGTACCCAATATGCCAAATACCAGTAACAAAGAAGGGTCTCATTCTCCTAACTCTGAAAGAGCCTTGAATATGGCACTTTTTTAAAAAAGTCTCAGGGCTAGGACGAAGGAGATGTTACTGGGGCCTGCTCGAGGCAATCGACAAATAACAGGATGGTTGTGATTGTGATTGTGATTGGAAAATGACACAGCATCCCTGATTCTTGACCATTCACTGAGGTCAGAACTCTGGATTCTTTCTCTCATTTGAGTGAAACGTGATACTCCAAGCAGAGCTCTTTTGAATCCTCTTTGGGAGGTCTGAGTAGCATTCTCCTCCTGTTTTCATAGGGCCCATGTCTCTGCAGAGTATGTTAATGCAGGAAGAACAGTAGAGTCGAAGAGATATGCCGGGAGCTGGAGGTTCGTCACCCTTTTAGCAATTTCTTCGAAGATCTTCAAGGCGGTCCAAGCAACTCTCTTCCTCCTGCATAACTCAGGTGCCAGGTCATTTGTCATGTTGACTTCTAGACCTAGGTACACATAACTGTTGCATTCAGAGATGGTCATTCCGTTGAGAGAGAATGGAACATCAGGAAAGAGACTGTTTCTCATAAACATTGTCTTCAACAGATTCAGCTGGAGTCCGACCTTTCCACACTCATGGTCGAAGTCTGCCAGCATTTGTGCCACTTGGCTAATGTTTGGTGTTATTAGAACGATGTCATCAGCAAAGCAGAGGTGGTGTAGTTGCTGACCGTATATCTTCACTCCCATTCCTTCCCATTCCAGTCTTTGCATTACTTTCTCGAGGGTAGCAATGAAGAGCTTTGGTGAAATGGTATCACCCTGCCGAACACCTCTCTTGACATCTATGATCACTTCTTTGTAGAATGGTGAGATCCTGGTAGTGAATCCATAATACAGCTCATGGAGGATCCTGATGTATAGAATATGAATGCCCTGATTGGCTAGGGCTTCGATGTCCACTTCTGTCTCAACAGAATCAAAGGCCTTCCTTAAATCAGTGAATGTTAGACAGAGTGGCATCTTAAATTCCCAAGAAACCTCAATGAGCTTGGTTATCGGGTGGATATGGTCGATGGTGCTGAATCCTTTTTGTAACCCGGCTTGCTCGCATGGTTGTCATTCATCTAGTGTTCTGCCACTCCTATTCAGGATGACTCAAGTGAACAGCTTATAGAAGACAGACAACAGGCAGATCGGGTGATAGTTGCCAATGTCGTGGATGTCTTACTTCTAGTACAGCAGTACAGTTCTGCTGGTTTTCCATTGGGTTGCATCCTTGCCCTCAGACAGGTAGCATGAGAAGAGCAGAGCTAATGTATTGATAAGTTCCAATGGCAGGTTATTCAGGTGTTCAGGTCTGACCTTGTCTGGGCCAGGAGCTGTTTACTTCTTTACTGATGAAATGGCGTATTGTATTTTGGAAGGGAGAACATTGGGAACGACATATCCATCCTGCGGAATTTTGTATGTGGGCAGGTGGCCGTAGCTATTGAAGAGATCCGAGTAGAAGTCATGGATAATATTCTCCATTGGTCTTTGGGAAGATGTGATAGATCCATTAGGACATCAGAGGAAATTCTTCTTGGTCTTATAGTTAGTGAAGAATAAGAGGGCATTGCAAATACTTTACCCGGCTTCTGCCACATCTGCCAGCATTGCTGTACTTCTCTCTTTGAGGTCTTCCTTGATCTCTTCTCTGCACTTATTTGTGAGTGCAGACGTTTGCTTGCTTGCAGTTGCCTGAGACTTGAGCCAAGGTACGTTGGAGAATGAGCTCAAGAGTTTTCGAAGACAGGCATCTTTTTGTGGCTCTCTCAGCGTTCCTCGCACAGTCTTGGAGGTGCTGAACCAGTAGATCGTATTCCTCGCCAATGTTGTCAATAACAGTATCCTCCCATGTTGCCGCAATAGTGCCAAAGAGCTCCCAGTTGCTGGTTGTTATGGGAGTTTTCTTCTTAAACGTTGCAGCCCTTTCTCCCATCTCCGTGAAGTAGAATTTTGCACAAAGGAGACCATGGTCCAATCCCATTTGGAATTTTGTGACAACAGCGACATTGGTCAGGCCATGCCGTCGATTGAATATGATGTGGTCAATTTCATTGTGGAACCGTCCACCGGGAGACTCCCATCTGCAATGTTTAGATTCGGCCTACTGGAATCTTGAGTTACCATGGACGGTCTTGGTCGACATGATGAACTCAGACAGTCTCTCACCCTGTTCATTCCATTCTAGGCCATGGGTTACTATGTACAGTTCTTTAGCTGATCTTTTCTGTCCTATCTTGGCATTCAAATCACTGACAACGATCTTGTAGAAGGTGTGGTCTTCTATATAGAACTTCTACAGCTCCATGTAGAACTTCTCAATTTCTCCTTCATAATTGGATGTTGGTGCCTAGACAACGAAGATATAAACTGCTCGTAGTGGACCACATCTATTCCAGTGTAATCATCAGATTCCGTTTGTTAGGAATTCGAACGAATCAATGCTTATGGCCAAGTTCATGTTGACAAGGACACCAACACCACCGATGCCTCTTTTCTTGTATGTTCCAAGGAACAGTTCCTCTCCAGTGTTGAAAACGTCGTGATGTTATTGATGCCTTCTCATCTCAGTCAGACCAATGATGTCGTACTTGAACTTTTGTGCTTGTACCATCAGGTCCTCGATGGATGCATCCGATGCCAGCATATGGTCATTGAATGTACAGACAGTCATTTTTGTCATTTTCATTTTGGTACCCTAGGGGGGCCAGGCGGTGGGTGTGACCCCCGCCTACTGGAATTTGGAGGATCTGGGTGGAAGATGCTCGACTCCAATTCGAGTAGGCTTGGAGGTCTCGGCCCCGGAACCCGCGTGGCTTTGTCCCTCTCCCAGTACCTTCATGTGTGCGGAGAGTGGTCTCAGCATGGTGGTGGCTGGTCCTGGAGGTCTTTGGCTCCGGAGCCCTGGTTGGGGCGGGGAGGAAAGCTCAATAAATCACAATATTGTGATGCAGTAAACATGGGCCTGCAAATATATTTCCAAATAATTGTTTTGGGCCCTTTGGGTTCAACGTCAAGAAGGAATTTGTGGGTCAAATGGAAACTCAATTTTAGTATGTTAGGTAGTATTCAAGGTTTTTCCAAGTTTTTTCATTGCTATTCTCACCAGCATGAGAAAGGAGAGGCCGACAAAATCTCAAGGCCGACCTAGGCTGCCACAACGAAGGAAGACAAAAATGATCGTCTGTACTTTCAATGCACGTACGCTAGCATCAGATGCATCCATCGAGGACCTGATGGTACAAGCGCGAATGATCAAGTACGACATCATTGGTCTGACCGAGACAAGAAGACACGAATCTCACCATGCCATTTTCGACACTGGAGAAGAATTGTTCCTCGGAACATGCGATATAAGAGGTGTTGGAGGCGTCGGTGTCCTTATCAACACAAACTTGGCCAAGAGCATTGATTCATTCGAATGCCTAACAACCCGAATCGGACGTTTACATTTGAATAGATGTGGCTCACTGCCTGCAGTTTCTATCTTCGTTGTCTACGCACCAACATCTCATTATGATGAAAGAGAAATCGAGAAGTTCTACATGGAGCTAGAGAAATTCTATAAAGAAGACCACACCTTCTACAAGATCATTGTGGGTGATTTTAATGCCAAGATAGGACCGAGAAGATCAGCTGAAGAACTTCACATCGGGACCCATGGCCTAGAATGGAATGAACAGGGTGAGAGACTGTCTGAGTTCATCATGTCGACCAAGACCATTCATGGTAACTCACAGTTCCAGAAGGCAGAATCTAAACGATGGACATGGGAGTCTCCCGGTGGACGATTCCACAACGAAATAGACCACATCATATTCAATCGACGGTTTTGCCTGACTGATGTCGCTGTTGTCCCAAAATTTCGAACGGGATCGGACCACCGTCTCCTTCGTGCAAAATTCTACTTCACAGAGCGGGGAGAAAGGGCTGCAAAGTTCAAAAAGAGAACTCCCAGAACGACCACCAACTGGGAACTCTTTGGTACTATTGCGGCAACATGGGAAGATGCCATTGTTGACAACATTGACGAGGAATACGATCGACTGGTTCAGCACCTCCATGAATGTGCGAGGAACGCCAAGAGAGAGATAGCCACAAAAAGTCGCCTATCTTCGAAAACTCTTGAGCTAATTCGCCAGCGTGGTTTGGCGCATGCCTCAGGCAACCGCAAGCTAACGTCCGAGCTTGCAAAGCAGTGCAGAGATGCGATCAAGGAAGACCTCAAAGAGAGAAGAGCAGAAGTACTGGTAGATGCGGCAGAAGCCGGGAAAAGTATTCGTAACGCCCGCCTGTCCTTCGCCAACTATAAGACCAAGATGACTGCCCTCCGACGTCCTGATGGATCCATCACATCCTCCAGAACGGCAATGGAGAAGATTATCCATGACTTCTACTCAAATCTCTTCGATAGCCATGTCCACTTGCCGACATACCAAATTCCACAGGATGGGTATGTCGTTCCCAACGTTCTCCCTTCCGAAATCCGACACGCCATTTCGTCAGTAAAGAAGCAAACAGCACCCGGCCCAGACAAGGTCAGACCTGAACACCTGAAGAACCTGCCGTCAGTACTCATCAATACACTGGCTCGGCTCTTCACTCGCTACCTGTCTGAATGCAAGGTTCCATCTCAATGGAAAACCAGCAGGACCGTACTACTGTTCAAGAAGGGAGACATCCATGACATTGGCAACTATCGCCCGATCTGCCTATTGTCTGTCATCTACAAGTTGTTCACTCGAGTCATCCTGAATAGGATTGGCAGAACACTAGATGAAGGACAACCATGTGAGCAAGCAGGGTTCCGCAAAGGATTCAGCACCATCGACCATATCCACACGATAACCAAACTCATTGAGGTTTCTCGGGAGTTCAAGATGCCGCTCTGCTTAACGTTCATTGATTTAAAGAAGGCCTTTGATTCTGTTGAGACGGAAGCGGTCATTGAAGCCCTAGCCAATCAGGGCATACAAGCCCAATACATCAGGATCCTCCGTGAGCTGTATTGCGGATTCACTACCAGGATCTCACCATTCTACAAAGAAGTGATCGTTGATGTCAAGAGAGGGGTGCGGCAGGGTGATACCATTTCACCAAAACTCTTCAGTGCCACCCTCGAGAACATCATGCGACGACTGGAATGGGAAGGAATGGGAGTGAAGATAGATGGTCGGCAAGTACACCACCTCCGCTTTGCTGATGACATTGTTTTAATAACACCAAACATCAGCCAAGCAGCACAAATGCTGGCCGACTTTGACCGTGAGTGTGGAAAGGTAGGACTACAGCTGAATCTTACGAAGACAATGTTTATGAGAAATAGCCTTGTTCCTGACGCCCCATTCGCTCTCAATGGAACGACCATCTCCGAATGCAACAGCTATGTGTACCTAGGTCGAGAGGTCAACATGACAAATGACCTGGCACCCGAGCTGCGCAGGAGGAAGAGAGCGGCTTGGAACGCCTTCAAGAACGTCGAAGAAATAGCTAAGAGGACGAAGAACCTCCGGCTCCGGGCACATCTCTTTGATTCCACTGTTCTTCCTGCATTAACATATGCCTCAGAGACCTGGGCCCTACGCAAACAAGATGAGAACGCCATTCAGGTCTCCCAAAGAAGAATAGAAAGAGCTATGCTTGGAATATCACGTTTCACTCAAATGAGAGAACGAATCCGGAGTTCTGACATCCGTCGACGATCAAGGATCAGGGACGCTGTCTCATTTGCCAAGGTGTCGAAAATCAGATGGGCTGGTCACGTAATGAGATTTAAAGACGACCGTTGGACTAGAGCTGTTACTGATTGGATTCCACGGGATGTCAAGAGACCGCGTGGCCGCCCACCTACCAGATGGTCAGACTTCTTTGTCAAGGTCATGAACGATCGGTTTGAGGCCCTCCATGTTCCCGGAGCGAAGAGATGCCATTGGGCTACACTAGCACGCGACAGGGACAAATGGAGACGTTACTGGCGCCCGCTCGAGCAAATCGACGACTAACGGGAAGTTAAGTGATTAAGTGATAAGTGATTCCCACCAGCACAGTATTATGATTCTATTTTCTCCATATCTGTGCTAACACATGATGTTTTGATTCTTTGAGATTTGTGCCCTTCTACCTTGGTATGAAGTGATATATCGTAATTATTTTAATTTACATCTCTCTTAATAGTGTCAGGGAAAATTTACTTATACAGTTCTCTGCATCAAAGTCTACTTTAAGGAAGTATTTGTTTAAAATCCCCATTTTAGATGGGGTTTATTTTTGGTGTAAGATCTACAAGTCTTTGATATATGTTTTATTTATCTTACATCAGATGAGGTGAGCAGATATTTTCCTCAGTTTTGTTGTTGTTGTTGTTGTCTTTTGATTCTGGCCATATTTTCATTTACAATAATTGAGCCATTAAAGACAGATAGGCAAAAACTAAAAGCATGAAATGGGTGAAAACTTTGGCTTCACATTGATCTGAAAATAATTAGGTTACAGGAGGGAAATTGAATCAAGAAGACTGCGGGGGACCAGCAAAACCACTCTCCGCCCCCCAGAGGTGGCCGTAGGATCCGTAGGTGCAAGCAGGGACCAACCGAATGAACACAAGACACAAGAGACAGAATGCAGATCAGAAACAGAGAGAAAAAGGGACAGACTTTATTGGGGGCAATCAGGGTATATATTCATTAGTGAGGCAGCTACACAAAAGGTCGTGCCCATATATGGTTAGGAAGGTTTGTTTTCACATATCATGCATTACAAGGTTTGTGTGTATCTCGTACCAGACACAAGGTGATTACACAACGGGCCATGTCCATATGATTTACCAGACTTGAGGTAGATACACAAAGGGCCATGTCCATATGATTTACCAAGTTTACACGTATCACATACCAGACACGAGGTAGTTACTTCTTGTTATTACTGACAGCCGTGACAGGTGTTCTCTCAGGATAACCATACATAGCACTGGCTTTGCCTGCCGCTGTGTCACGTAGGTCAAGATGACCATACATAGCACAGGCTGTGCCTGACGCGGGGTCGTAGGTCAAGATGACCATACCTAACACAGGCATGTAGGCCCTTGGTCAGTTAAAGGGCCAGCTTCCCACAGAAGACATAGACCATGTGTTTGAACTCAATTGAGAGTAACTGCGTGTTGTTGACATGAAACATGTGTCACAGGCTGACCATGGTCACAAACAAAAAGTCACCTTCAATGTTGGGTGCAAAAACAGCCGAGAGAGTCGGTGAGTCCTCAGGTGGAATTGTGATCAGTGTGGGTGAAGCACTGCAGGTTCAGAGTTGGGACACACCTCATGTGTCATCACAGTGCAGGGCCTCACTCAGCCTCTATACACAAAGCATAGAGGTTTCTCCTTACAGAAGCACAAGGTGAAACAAAACCGACTCTAGAATCACTCCCCACTGCCTCCTCAGAGTGTCACCAGGGCTCAGTAATTCCTCGTCAGACTAAGATGAGCCTCGGGTACTTTATGTGTATCTTGGAAATCCAAAAGGATTAACTAGTGGAGATGATCATAGAGGTGTTCATGATAGCAACTAGTACAGTAGCCAAGATGCAAACACAACACACAATCTCAGCGTTCATTTCTGTCTGTTTCCTTATTCAGCCGTGGAGTACATTCTTTCTCTCCTTCAGTTATGTTTGAAGGACAGTGATCATTGTTTCCTTACTTCTTTCCCTGAAACTCCTGAGTCTCCCTGACAGTGCTCTCTTCAAGTCAGAGAGCACTGAGAGGATTGTTGCTCTCTGTACACCCATAGAGCATCAGATGTTGTGATGTTCTTACCTGAATTCACTCCACATCGATTAAACAATAGAATCATATTTTCATTGTCCCTGGTGCTCTGTGGGAGCTAAGGATGTAAGATCCCATTGGTCTGGGCATGGATTTGGTGAAGTTCCTCACTCTATTCAGCTAGGGCTGTGACTCTAGTAACTTCTGGCAGCCACAATGTCTGTGGTGTTTTCTCAGTGAGATTGGGAGCGCCAGAGGCTTGTTGGCAGGAATAACTGTGGGTTCTGGTGCTGACAGGGCCTTACTGACATGTGAGACTTTCCCTTGGGAATAGGCTTTCAATAATATCATGAAGCAAGAGAAATTAACCGATGAGTTTCAGGAATATAAACTGTCAATCCATTAGTATTGAATTGAGAGCCCAGAATAAATCCTTAGATTTTTACAGTGAATCTTTGGGAAAGGATTCCGTCCTATGGAGTGATGCAAGGAAAATCTCTTCAACAAATGATGAATAGCACCACATACAAAATGGTGAACAGAACCACATACAAAAACAACAATAGAAGACAGACTTGAATCCGTATGCTACATCAGATACATAATTTAATGAATTGTTGGCTTATGGTCCAACTTTGACAGCAGAATCCTTAAAACACACAGAGGAAAAGCTTTGCTGGTCTCTCCATGACACTAATCTTAGAGGCCTCATCTATAGTTGCACTGCATTGGAAATGAGATGGCAAACAAAACTCAATAGATTGGACTAAATCAATTAAAAGATTTTACTGGCAATGTAATTTGATATTAAGAAAAAGTTACCCTATTGAATGATAAAAAAATCATGTACCACCAAATCTCATATCTAACCTAATATCTAAGAAATTCATAGCACTCACAAAGTTCAACATCAGAACCAATCACCTATCAGAAAATGGTGCAGTAAATAAACAGATTCTTTCATAAATCAACATTCCTATGGGATGTAGGCATATGAAATGTTGTTTATCAACACTAACTATGCGAGATATATTGATATAAAGTACACTGAAGACTGTATCTCCCCAGTGAGTATGGTTTATATGAAAAATACTGGAAACAACCAGTATTGGAAGGTTTCCAAAGGGAACAATGTTTCTATTTCTGTGGGAACATATCTGTGGGAAACACTAGGAGATTTCTCTAGAGAGTGAAAATAGAATTTCCAATGTACAAGTGATTCTATATTTGGTAACTTCACCCAAGTATGAAAACAGTCATTAGAGAAAATACATGTAAACATATGTCAGTTGTAGAATTTAGAATAGTTGTCAGGGCTTGGAAACAATCCAAATGCTTAATGAGTTTCATGGATAAGAAGTTGTGAAGTATATACACAATAGAATACTGTGCAGCTATAAGAAACGAGAAAATACCAGTGTTTTCTGAACCATGAATGGAACTAGACAATATCAGATTAAGTGAAGTTTGTCATAGGGAGAAGGACAAATTCACACAATCTCATTCATCAGTGGTACACAGAGAACAGAGGAACAGTATGGGCGGATACGATAAAAACAGGCCCTGATTCCTAACCACATTCTGGGGTTCCCGAGAGGAGTCAGGTGGGGGAAGAAGAGGCCGAGCACAGAGGCCACAGCAGAGTGTGGGGGTCTGTGTGGATTTGATGCGGGGAGAAGCGCAGGGAGTTTGTCACCCACAAGCATCAACTCTCAGACTGTTGTCAACCTAACTCCTCAATGACAATAAAATAGGTAATTGCAAAAATCCTCCTTCTGTGAAGCAAATGATTGTTATAGGAAGAAAAATTATTGGCACCTTTCCTAACGGGAAATAAGTCTCTAGTGGACCATGTGGTATGAAGAGGAATAAACAAATTTGTACTAGAATAAAATGTAGTAATAAAATGTGTAAACTTGGTTATGAAATTTGTCTTCTATATTTAAATAAATGAGAAAATAAAGTGATCCCCTGGCAACCCCTCACCCCCCTGCTCCTGGAGGGCAGCCCTGGAGTCCTGGGAGCAGAGCACCCCCTGGTGGTCACATGCACCCTTGCAACTCTCCAGTCTCCCTCAGGAGGTTTGTGTCTGGGCTCACAGGGACTTGCCCTCACTGTGTCTTGCACAATAATACACGGCTGTGTCCTCAGTTACTGAGTTGCTCAGTTTCAGGTAAACTTGGTTCTTGGAGGTGTCCCTGGAGATGCTGACTCGGGACTTAAGATGTGGGTTATAGTTTGTTCCCCCCACCAGTATACATAACACCAATCCAATGAAGCCCCTTTTCAGGGGCCTGACATTCCCAGGGCACATTATAGTCGGTTAGAGAGAACCCAGAGACGGAGCAGGGAAGGGACAGCGTCTAAGAGGGCGTCACCTGATCTGGTCCCGACTCCTGCAGCTATACCTGGAACAGGACACCTGGGGAAAGAGACCCACAGTGAGTCAACGGCTAGGAGCCCCCTTGCCCACCTTGGAGCCTCTGCCCAGGGATACTCACATCTTGGAGCCGCCACCAGAAAGAGGAAGAACCAGTGCTGACGCATGTTCCTTCCCACTAGGTCCATGATTTCAGACACCGTGTCAGGGGGAGAGGGAGCCCGAGTTGGGGTGAGTGTGAACGTGGTTTTAATCCTTGGTCCTTTAATCCTTGGTCCTCCATTGCATGGAGGAGCCTCTGTAGAGAAAGGAGGGACCCAGGGGAGGCTGGTGTTTGGACTTCCTGGGAGGAAGTGCTGAGTGTGGCTCAGAGCACTCAAGCCTGTCCCTGGGTGCCTGTGAGAGCCGGGCCTCTTCCTCCAGCATGGGAAACGTGCTGAGGAGCTCTCAGGAGACAAGAATTTCTCAGGGGAAAATGGCAGTGGGGAGGAGAGTCCCTGTGTCTCAGGTCCTGATAACCAAACTCAGACCCCCGAGGGCCTCTACCCTGTTGACAGACCCCTGCCCATCCTTGTCCCTGGGTGTTGGCTCCTGTTCTCCCAATGTGAATGAAAATCTTTGGGTGTAACAGACAGTGCCATCGTCCCAGTGAATTCTTACTTGTCCTGGTCCAATCCGTATCAATCAAATTTCACACTATTTATTTACTCACTTACCTTGAATGAAAATCCCCTTTCGTTGAGTAGCTTTGTTCCGTTATATTCAATGTAGTTACTAGGGTGTTTTGTTTTTTCTCACTGGTGCTAAGTCTAATTAGGGACAAAGAAGATGCCTCGCCTACTGACCTTTCTGGTGTGGTTGCCAGGCCAGGAGCACCTCAACCTGCTCTGTCCTGTATGTAACTTAGCACCCAGAAGATGTCTGTGAACCTCAGGACACTGTTATTGGGGTCATCACTGAGAAATCCCAGCCCCATCAGGTGCCCAAAAAGAGCTCGTGCAGAGTCCTCAGCTGACAAATATTGGGCCTGGAATCTGGTCATAGTTCTGAGACTCACACATTTCAGAAGGGCACAAGTGTGCTGGCCCTGAACAGCACCAGGTATGGCCCTCCACCCTAATGATCAAACTTAGACCCCCTAGGGCCTCTACCCTGACCTCTACCAGGTATGACCCTCCACCTCACTGCCAAATGCATGAATCTTAGACACAGGCTGTGTCACATACATGTACCCCCTAATTTAATGAAGCACCCAAGGGTTGAGTTCAATCTAAGGGGTCAGAAAATATGCTCTAAAATTTGATGTTTAAAAGGTCAACATTAAGGATCAAAAGTAATCTTACACACTCAGAAGGAGCTACAAGATTCTGCTAGATTAGACACAGAGACACACAAACACCAACTCAGGCAACGTGAGGATTGAGATGAATGATGTCACACCTCAGGGACCAGTTGGCTATAGAATTCATAACCACGCTTGTGTATAAACACGTGACTCTCTGTCTGTCCTGAGGTCTCCTGTTCCAGAGCTCCTGCAGGGCAGGAATAGTGAATCCTCACAGACCTGACCCACCTGCGCTGTGTCTGTATCTCCAAAGTCAGCAGTTTCCAGGGGAGCTGGGACCCCAGACCTCAGGAAGGACTATGGAGTGCCTGGGGAATGTTGGAAATATTTCCTAAAGCTGCTGAATCAAGAGCAACAGGACAATTTCTTAAACTTATGAAAGTTTGTTTTCACACAATAATATTAACTATAGATCAAGAATGTCTGTTTTACTTTAATCTTATTAAATTAGATATATTTCTTTTCCCTAACATTCTCGACTCAGCTTGTGGCTTATTAACTTCTCCAGATGTAGAATAAATAAAATATCCTGGTTTATATTTAGCAATGAATTAGAAAAAGTGAAAGAATCTGTTTAGAAAGGAAAGAAAACCTAGAACATTCATGTCACAATTTATTGTTGTTAGACAATCCTGGCATGACAGAAACTAAAAGGTGTTTCTTTTTCAAAACTTGGACAATATCAATGGAATTGGAGCATCTTTGCACAAGTTCATTTTCGTGCACCACTAGTCCGATTCCTGAGCACTACAGGGGAGCCAGGACACAGACAGGAAGTAAACGCATAGTACTCCCAGGTGTGGCCCCAAACCTAAAGGAAACACAGATTGTCCATATTTGAATAGTAGAATTTTTCATAATGATTATGTATCTATCAGTTTTATTCTAAATAAGCCATTTGCAATCATGACTAATAGTGTAATTTCTAACAAGAAATATACTTTCAATATTAGTATTTATTATTGATATTGAACCTTTAAAACTCTTTGAGTTCTCTAAGTGAAGAACTAATGGTGCATTTGTGATTTTAAAGAGGTGACTGTGGAAGGTCCCCAGATCAGGAGAGCTACCCAGTGATGTCACCATGTGAGGTAAGAGAGGAACATAGATTCTAATCTCCAGGTTTCTCTGTCTCAGGGGGGCAGACTGGACATTGAGGTTGATGCACATTGAGAGTTACATCTGCAATGGTCTCCGTATGGGGCCTCAGTGTAAGGAGGATCCCTGGGCTTTGGGGTGTGTTGTATCTGGGGATGCCGGGAGAGTGGGGGCTCAGGGAGGGCATAAATGCTCTGGGTCCTGCCTCTTGCACTGCTCATGTCACAGGACCTGGCTTCTCCTCTACAAGGTAGAGGGGTGGATAGGGAATGGGAAAACCTGAATGACCATTTAGTGAGTGGATAATGGATGGGAGGTCAGCCCACCCCAGAGAGCAGGACTCCCAGGTGTAGGGTGATCAGGTGGAGGCTACCTGGGTGCAGGTCAGAGCGTAGAGACCAGTGGGCACTGAGTGTGTGTCTGAGAGCTAAAGGAAGGAGCCAGCACACAGCTGAGTGGATGCCAGAATTTCTCTTTCTGACGAAGAGACTCCTACCAGGAGACCAAGATAATCCCCAAAGGGTCATTTTAATTTCTACAAGAGAATAATGTGCCCCCCAGGCCCCAGGGAAGTCATAGTCCCTTTAGTGAAAACTTCCATTATGAGACAGAGAGTGAGACAAACTCCTTCCCACCCACAGTGAGAATGGAGGACTCAGAGCCACAACCCACAGGATAAGGTGCCCTTGGGGCCATCTGAGAGCTGAGGGGCAGGTCAGGCCTGATCTCTGCAGAAAGATGATTCATCTGGTCACGAGCAACATCTCCTCAGGGGAGAGTCTTCAGAGCCTCCTGGGGTCTGCACCCCTGAAGCTTACCCTGCTTCCTCCTGAAGATGGTTTGTGTCTGGGCCCACAGGGCCTTCCTCTCACTGTGTTTCTCTCTCGCACAGTAGTACAGGGTCGTGTCCTCCTCCCTCAGGTGGCTCATTTTCAGAGTGCATGTTCTTGCTGTTTTCTCTGGAAATGCTGAATAGGTCCTCCATAGAGTCGGTATAGCTTATATAACTACTATCATAACTAATGATTGAGACCCACTCTAGGCCCTTCCCTGTAGCCTGACGGACCCAGGCCATTGCATAGCCACCAAAATTGAATCCAAAGGCTGCACACGAGAGTGTCAGGGAACACCCAGGATGCACCACATCTCCCCCAGACTCTTCCAGCTGCACCTCACACTGGTCCCCTGCAAATACAAAGGAATCCTGGTCAGGAAATGCCCTAGCATCTAGACAGGAGTATTCACTGACACCCCATTTGGGATGTAGAGGCAATACAGGACTCAGGTACTGACCTGCATATAATTGACTGGGTTCCATGCTCAACTCTGAGTATTATCTGCCTGCCAACATCCAGGAGGTTTTCTCTGATCATCGATCCAGGAGTCACCCTGACCATAGCTGGTGTCACCCTTAAACCAAACCCAAACAAACCAAAACACAAAACAATGGGCTATTTATATGTGATGACATCTTCCCTATAATGAAGACAAACCATCTTTGTTGTGAATTTTGTTTTAACCTGGAGAATGTTGGAGGCCATAGTTCACTGAAGTTTAAAAATTCACAAACACTTTAACTTGTCTCTCCTTCTTAACATGTGAACATTTGATTGGTAGTAAAGATCATATCAGGCCATGCCCCACACAGAATACTAACTCACAGAGCTTTTGTGTTTCATGAGCACTGACATATATGGACACCTGAGTCATGACCATCACACCCCAAACAGTGGATGAACCCCTCTCTCCCGTTTTTCCTCTTGGCGCCTGTTATTTCTCCCTCCAGACCTCAACCCCACCTCATGCTCCCAGCAGTGACTCCTGTTTGTATGAGACAGACACAGATTAACCCTCCTCCACTCTTTGGGTAAATTCTGTTTGTTTGTTACACCCAGAGGAGCCCTGCATGACTCTGTCTGGGCATTGCCAAGTCAAGTCACATTAACTTTGTAGAGACAGAAGCAAGAAAAGCGTGTTCTGTACCTTACATGAACCTCAATAATATTAAATCTAGGGAATAAACTGAGTATTAGTCTTCAACCCATTAGGGAATTGGAGTCCTGGGGTTCCCTGAAAACAGAAGTATGGCAAGTCAGGGCCTGGGGGAGTTTCCACGCTCCTGGCTCTGTGGTCAGGACCAGCTGCAGCTGAGTCTTCACTCTGTCCTCCCTGTCCTCTGGCAGCAGTTTCAGGGCATGATACCCAGCAGACTGAGAAACTTCAACAGTGCAGAAGACAGTGACAGGGGTCGTGTGGAAGGACTGAGCCGGCAGCTGGGGTAGCCTGAGCCTGAGTCTATGAAGGTCTCAGGGGACTTTGCCTCAGAGACTCCGTCCTCTGGGGGTATGGTGCCGGCAGCAGGTCAATCTGTACCTGTGAGGCGAGTGCATCAGCAGCCTGATGGCACTGTCAGATTTTCAGATACCACCAAATTGCTGCTGTGCCTTTGGCCAGACCCCAAAAACTTGGGGCAAAGTTTACCAAGAAAGTAAACAGCCAAGAGTTAGGTTTATGAGAGACAAACCCACAAACCAACTCCGGCTTAGCTATGTAATTGGAGGCATGGCTTCTTTGGTTCCTAATCGAACTGCTTAACGGCTATGATCCCAGAGACTCAGAAACAAATCTTGGAACCCAAAGGATTTTGGCAGAAATGCGTCCTGTTCCTGCAGTAGGTTACTGGGGTTGGGCCACTCCAGATGGTAATAGGTTTTGTGCCTTGTCCTGTTCCCCTTGGCGGCCTGGTGATGATCATCCTCCAGAGGCCACTGGACAATCAGGTTTGGGCCTGCAGTAACGAGACACGTGAGCCTCACCAGATGGGGGGTGGAACTGGCCCTTTCCTCCCCATCCCAGCGAGACCTCGAGTTGCCGCCTACAAACGTCCTCTCTGGCTCCTGATCTTGCTGATCAATGGCCATGATTCCAGAGACTCAGAAACAAATCTTGAAACACAGCGGCTTTTGGCAGAAATGTATCTGGACCACATACATGGCCATGGCTCCAGAGGCAAAAGGACTTAATCCAGAGTCTGGAAACTTGTGGCAAAAAAGTGAATGGACCATGCCTTAAACTATGGCACCATGCCTCCCCAGAAGGGAAAGGATGTTGCTCCCTTCCACCTTTCTCTCCCCCGGCAGCAAGGTGGCTACCGCCTCAGAGCTTATTGGAAAGCTAGGTATGAGCTGGCAGTTATGGGGCAACTGCAGTCTCATGGGAAGGGGGACAGTACCAGTTTGTCCTTCACGCCCTACCGAGGTCACGAGTTGCCCCCCACGAGTGGCTCTCTGGCATGGCCAGGGCTCCAGAGGCAAAATGACTTAATCTAGAGCCCAGCAGCTTGCGGCAGAAAAGTGAATGGACCATGCATTAAACTATGGCGCCATGCCTCCCCAAGAAGGAAAGGGTGTTGCTCCCTTCCACCTTTCTCCCACCCCACCCCCTCGCAGCAAGGTGGCCACTGCCTCAGAGCTTATTGGAAAGCCAGGCATGAGCCGGTGGTGATGGGGCAGCTGCAGTCTCATGGGAAGGGGGACAGTACCAGCTCGTCCTTCACGCCCTACCAAGGTCCTGAGTTGCCCCCAACGAGCGGCTCTCTGGTACAGCCATAACACCAGATGCACAGAAACCAATCTCATAATTATCTGGCTTTTTGCAGAAATCCAAAATTGCGCTGCAGCAATAGCGACTACGCGACATTATATGATTCTCATAACCAGCTATAGAAAACAAAGTATTTCACAATACCTTTTCAGCAATTCTGATTGTTCGGGGGAGGGGAATTCTAAACAATAATGGTGCATCTTTTGCCGAAATAATGAATGTAATCAATGTAGAGAAGAGTTTAGTGGAAATCATCTCCCTCACAGGCACTGGGAGGGGTGGGAGGGGAGGTATATTAGGGTTATTGGTGGGGAAAAATGAGTACTGGTGAAAGGAGAGGTGTTTGATCATTGTATGACTGAGACTTAAACCTGAAAGCTAAGTAACTTCTCCCACAGTGATTCAATAAATAAATATAAGACAAAAATAAATAAATAAATAAAACTATGGAAAAAAAAAGATAAGGTGGAGTTCATACCCAATACAATCAGCTAATCAGTGACTGAATAAATAGCAGTACTCCTATATTAAAAAAAGAAAAAGAAAAAGAGAGACTCCATCCTCCCAGTGGGGTGAGGGCAGATTACTTCCGACTGCACATTTCTGAGCAGGATGTGGTATTTTAAAGACTCTCTTCTCTGTGAGTTTACATGCAGGGCTAAGGATCGACTGTTTCAGGTATAACCAACTAAATATCAGACACATAAAGAATGACTGGCCAGCTCAGAAGTAATGTTGTTACGTACCCCTGAACCATCAGAGACACTCCGTGCAATGCGACAGTAATGGCAAACAGAAAGTTGCCTCACTCTGAAGCGAGCACCATCCCAAAAGAGTCTCATCAGGGATGCAAGGAAGGCCTGTTCTACATCTAAGGGCACAGGTTGGAAGCCCCCATGGGAGCCACGGGAGCCCCTAAGCCCCTCAGTGTGGCCCTGGAGGGAGGCACTTCCTGTGTCTCCCAGAGGGGTAGGGAAGGGGCTGGTTCCTAGAGGGGCTACAGAGACTTCCCCCAGCCCCACTTCTCCCTCATGCCACAGTTTGTCATCCCAGACAGGAAGGGGTGGATGCTCCCAGGCAGTTCAGAAGGCCTGTCCACGCCCACCCAGGCTATTTCATTTCTCAGGAAAGAGGAACCAGTTTTTCTATGAGTCTAAAATATAGAAATATAGGTTTGTTGAGGGCAAATGTCCCACAGTAATAACTTGATGGGGCCTCACAATCTGCCTGAGAAAAGAAGACTCTCTGTCCATTTCTTAGAGTTCCCTTTACTAAGACCGTGATGGATTCTGGGTGGGCAGGAGCACTGGTGTGCGCTGAGTAAAACTTTGTAATTTTATGATCAGGGTATCAGGACCATGGCAATGTGACCCTGTATCGGATTCAGGGATCTTGGAAAGTGCAAATAGATCAGGATCCTGAGCTTGAAAGTTGCAGCCAATACTTATGGGTCAATTAAAACAGAGCCCCACAATACTAATAAGACAAACTAAGAACCATCCACTATGACAGAAAATGCAACATCATGTGTGAACCCAGGCCACCCCCTGCTGGGCTTAAGCGAAGGGAGAGGCCATGCAACAGCCCCACCAAAACAAACATAAAACCAAGTTATTTGAAAATTTATTAGTTGTTTCAAGATTAGACCTGAACCCCTAAAATCTATTGAGGAACCCAGTCAGGAATCACCATGATACTGATCTCAGAAATGTCAGCGATGGTTTGATTCCATTGGCAAAAAAAAAAAAATTAAAATGAATAGTGAGACTTTATCAATTAATAACATTTGCTGGATAAACAAGGTAAAAGGTAAAGGTAAAGGCCCTCCCGTTGATCGTCGATTTGCTCGAGCGGGCCCAGTAACGTCTCCATTGGAGACTTTGTTGTTACTGTGTCTGGCATATCGAATACTCTCGGTAGCTTGCCGGGCTCTCCGAGAGGGGCGGAGGAATCGAACTCGGGTCGGCCATGTTGGCCGCTTGTAAGGCGAACGCCCTACCCGCTGTGCTATCGCTCCAGTCCATGACTGGATAAACAAACTATATTAAAATTAAATATATGCTGGTAAATAATTTGTATCACTTTTCATCCCATTGATCATTGATTTGCTCTAGTGGGCACCAGTAATGTCTCCATTATTCTCTGTCTCGTGCTAGTTTAGCCCAATGGCATCTGCTCGCTCCAGGAATAGGAAGAGCCTGAAACCATTTATTCAGGGTTTTGATGAAGAAGTCTGGTCATCTCGTAGGTGGGTGGCCATGGGTTCTTTTGACATCCCATGGAACCCAGTCGGTAAGAGCTCTAGTCAGCACTCATCTCTAAATCAAATTATGTGTCCGACACATCCAATTTTCGACACCTTGGCAAACCCTGATCTTCTATCGTCTACAGAAGTCGGAACTCCGGATTCCTTCTCTCACTTGAGTGAAGCACAATACTCCAAGCTTAGCTCTTTCGATTCCTCTTTGGGAGACCCAAATTGCGTTCTTGCCCTGTTTTTGTAGAGTCCAAGTCTCTGAAGTGTATGTTAGTGCAGGAAAAATAGTGGAGTCAAAAATATGTGCCCAGCGTCGGAGGTTCTTTGTCCTCTTAACAACTTTTCAATGCTCTTGAAGGTGTTTGACACCACTCTCTTCCTCTTGTGCAGTTGGTGCCAATTCATTCCTCATGTTGAGTTCCCGACCCAGGTATACATAACAGCTGCATTTGGAGATGTTCATTTCATTAAGATCAAATGGAACGTCAGGGAACGAGTTCATTTTTCATGAATATTGTCTTGGCGAGATTCAGCTGCAGTCTGACCTTTCCACACTCAAGGTTGAAGTTGGCCAACATTCGTGCCACTTGGCTAATATTTGGTGTTATTAGAACAATGTCATCAGCGAAGTGGAGGTGGTGTAGTTGCCGATCGTCTATCTTCACTCCCATTTCTTTCCATTTCAGTTGTCGCATTATGTTCTCAAGGCTGTCACTGAAGAGTTTTGGTGAAATGGTATCACCCTGCTGTACCCCTCTCTACATGTCGATGATCACTTTTTTGTAGAATGGTGAGATCCTGGTGGTGAATATGTAATACAGCTCAAGGAGGATCCTGATGTACTGAATTTGAACGCCATGTTTGGCTAGGGCTTTGATGACCGCTTCAATCTCAACAGAATCAAAGGACTTCTTTAAATCAATAAACATTAGACAGAGCAGCATCTTTAACTCTCGCAAAATCTCAATGAGCTTGGTCATCATTTGGATATGGTTGATCATGCTGAATCCTTTTCAGAAACTGGCTTGCTCACATGGTTGTCCTTCATCTAGTGTTCTGTCAATCCTATTCAGGATGACTCACGTGAACAGCTTGTAGACGATGGACAACAGAGAGATTGGGTGATAGTTGCTTATGTCATGGATGTCTCCCTTTTGTACAACAGAACAGTCCTGCTGGTTTTCCATTGGGACGGAACCTTGCATTCAGACAGGTAGCTTGTGAAGAGTCGAGTCAGTGAATTGACAAGTGGTGGCAGATTCTTCAGGTGTTCGGGTCTGACTTTGTCTCGTCCAGGTACTGTACTCTGATGAAATGGCATGTCAGATTTCGGAAGGGAGAACGTTGGGAATGACATATCCATCCTGCAGAATTTGGTATGTGTGCAGGTGGATGTGGCTATTGAAGAGATCTGATAATGCTGGTAAATGGGAGAAAATATTTGACTATTAGCATCAGATAATGTGAATGCCTAAAATACCTAAGAACTCACAGAAATCAACACAAAAATGCTCTCTCCACCTTATAAAATAGGCAATGCGTATGAACAGATAATTCCCAAAATTGTACTTTGGGGCAGTTAAGAGACACAGAAATAGTGTCTGTTGTTACATGTGATAGAAATGCAGTAAGAGAGGGCAATAATATATCATCTCAGGCAGTGAGAATGCATTATATTTAAAAAGAACTGGATAAAGAAATAAATGAAATTCATGGCCACAGTGATGGGACAGTGTATAATATACATGGCCAACCTTGCTTTGAATCCCAAACATTGCAGGTGTCTTCTGAGAATCACTTGGAGTGATCCATAAGTACAGAGCAGTGAGCAAACCCTGAGCACAGCAGGTGTGGCCCAAATCCACCACACACACATTCATGTACACAAAAACACAAACACTAACACACATTCACACACAGAGACACATACACACTGACACATACTCACACACATTCACACACACACGCACACATGGTCCTGGTAAAAACAGACTGTCCTTTCAATGGATGGGCTTGTTAACACGGAAAACTCTGTTCCATTGCTCTGTTCTCTATGTAACACAGATGAATGAGAATAAATCTGAAATTTATCCTCCTCACTCTAGTTACTTCTATGAACTAAGTGTGTTTTGTTTGTTTTTGTATCACATTCAGCGATGCTCAGGGGTTATTCCTGGTTATTTCTGGAAATATTCTTGTTCTTTGGGGACAATAAGGAACCCAGAGACCCAATCAGAAAACTCTACATACATGGCAAACACCCTGCATTTTGGCTATGACAACAGCCCCATAAAATAAAATAGAATAAAATAAAATAAAATAAAATTGAAAAGATTTAAAGAAGATGACCAACATACCAGTGTTGGTTATATGGAGATACAGGATGTTGTTTCACTGTTGGTGAATGTGTTTTTGGCTCAGCCTCTATGGTAAACAGCAGGAATTTTATTTCTCACAAAATTAAAAACAAGTTCCATATGACTATACTTCCTTCAGGCATGTATGTTGTAAATACAAAAATATTCATTTGAAAAGAGGCATGTGGTCTGGAGAGACAATACTGCAGGCGCTTTGCCTTTCATGCAGCTAATCCAGGTATACTCTGGAACCTCCCATAACCCCTGAGTGCAGCAGTGATGTTGTTACTTGTGAGAGAAATGCAGTAAGAGAGGGCAATAATATATCACGTCACTCAGTGAGATTGCCTTATATTTAAAAAGAACTGGATGGAGTATATTTTGTGTATCTCTATGTGATGTGCAAAATGAAAAAAATTATTTTCATTGCAGCATTTAGAATGTTAGTCATGACATAGTAAACATCCTAATGTTCACAAGAGATGAATAGGAAGAAAGTTGTGGTTCCACAGATGATGGATACTGTGCACTCTACCACAGATGCAGTCAGGAACCTTACTGCTACTGGGACGGCACTGGGGTGTCAGGACCACTGAAGGAAGTAGGGTGAGGAGTATAAATTCCAGATGACTTCATTCATCTGTGGTACGTAGAGACAGAGCAAGGCAACAGAGAGTTTCCTGTGATAACAAGCGCACACATTGAAACTACACTCTGTGGTTACCAGGAATGTGTGTGATGTGTGTGCCTCTGTGTGTCTGTGTGTGAGTGTGTATGAGTGTGTGTTAGTGTTTGTGTGAGTGTGTTTCTCTGTGTGTGAATGTGTGTGAGTGTGTCACTGTGTTTGTGTGAGTGTGTGTGTGTTTGTGTGTGTGTGCACCAGTCTGGGTGTCTGTGTGTTGGTGTGTGTGTCCAGTGTATGTTTCAGTGTCACTGTGTGAATGTGAGTTTATGAGTGAATGTGTGCTAGTGTGTGTTTATGTGTGGGTGTGTGTCAGTGTGTATGTGTGAATGTGTGTCTGTGTGTGAGTGTTGGAGAATGTGCGAGTTTATGAGTGTGTATGTGTGAGTGTGTATGTGTGTTGTGTGCACACTGGTGGGTACATATGTTCCTGAGAAGAAGAGGCTAAGTAGAAGTGACAAGCAGGTGTGGATGGTCTTTGCAATTTGGCTCTGGTAAAAACACCGTAACTCTGTAAATCATAAGCTTGGAAAATAAGACAAAGGTAGCCAGGCGTATGCAGCCAGCCTGGCCGAGCCGGGTTTGATTCCTCTGCCCCTCTCAGAGATCCCGGCAAGCTACTGAGAGTATCTCATCCGCCGGCAAAGCCTGGCAACCTACCCGTGACGTATTCAATATGCCAAACACAGTAACAACAAGTCTCAAAATGGAGATGTTACTGGGCCCACTCGAGCAAATCAATGAACAACGGGAGGACAGTGCTACAGTGCTACAGTAGCCAGGCGTATCTCTATTACAATAAGAAATGAAAATGGGGGAAAAAACTTATTTCCATGAAAAGAATATCCTCAGGAAAGCAACATGCAGCCTATTTTTAAAAATTGAGATTTAACAGAGTGTATTTAGTAGAGTCACCAATAAGAAATGGAGTGAACAATTCATAGTATAGGAAAGGAAATTTTTAAAAATTAAAAAATTTTCTTTTGATAATACTGTTCCAGGCTGAGTTCATCTAGGCACCTCGGTAGGGGCATGACCCCCCACCTGTTCCCAATAAACCACGGGAGCCAGAAACCTCCATACCTCAATTGCTGTCATGCTCAGGGCGAATATTCACATTATTTTGATTATATTCTAATATTTGAAATATTGATTGCATCCAATATTTCAATACCATTCCCACCACCATTAAAACTTTGTACAAGCATTATTTTAAATTTTCCCATCACCACCCACGCCTGCCCCACAGGCAGATGATAAATAATTTGTTTGGTATTGCTTGTTATGAATCACTGTCACTGTCACTGTCCTCCTGTTATTCATCGATTTGCTCGATCAGTCCCAGTAACGTCTCCATCGTGAGACTCCAGCCCTTGTTATGAATAATTGAGTAAAAATGATCCAAAAATTTTTCCTAGAGGAAAGTGTATAAAAACTGTTGTATCTCATCTTGAAACCATTTAGCCCCTGTAAAAGAGAGTGCTGGAATTTTTTAACTGGATGGTGATTTTAGGATCCGAGGCATCCTGCTGCAAGCTGCTCTCTTCCAAGATTCATAAGTGACTCTCTGGATCAGGGCTGATAATGTGCTTAAAGGCTGCCCAAGAGGCGGTACGTGGGCGTGAGTGCCAGGAATCAGAAGTTTTGGGAGGTGGAGGGGGGGGAGCATCCCCGACTCCGTGAAAATGGAGTTTTCAGTCACTGGTCCTGCACACCTGGGTTTTTCAGCAGATTCATTTTTATGCATGGGGGGCATGAACGAGCCTGTGAATGTCGGCCCAGAGCATGACAGCAATTGAGATATGGAGGTTTGTGGCTGCCTGGGTTTATTGGGGACCGGTGAGGGGGTCACAAATGCCCCTTCCGAGGTGCCTGGATGAACTCATCCTGGAGTAGGGTGGGGAGATATATTTGCAGAGTGAAGCCCTCTTTCGAGATTCATATCTGAGTCTCAGGAAAGAATATATTAGCAGATACCTACTCGCTTTGCGCAATTTGTTTCTACTTTTCAATTGAAAGAGAAACGAAAATCAGGCCTGAGAGACCCCTCTCTTCTGGCCCCTGGGCACAGCCCTGGAGTCCCAGGAGCAGAGCGCCCCATGGTAATTACACGCCCCCTGCAGCTCCCTGTCTCCTTCAGCAGGTTTGGGTCTGGGTTCACAGGGACTTGCCCCCACTATGTCTCTTGCACAATAATACACGGCTGTGTTCTCAGTCACTGAATTGCTCAGTTTTAGGTAAACTTGATTCTTGGCAGTGTCCCTGGTAATGCTGACTCGAGACTGAAGACTTGGCTTATAGGCTGTGCTTCCACCACTCCGTATAACACCAATCCAATCCAGGCCCTTTCCAGGGACATGATGGACTGAGTGCACATGATAGCTGGTCAGAGAGAATCCTGAGATCGAGCAGGTCAGGGACAGAGTCTGCGAGGGCCTCACCAGGCTTAGTCCCGACTCCTTCAGCTGTACGTGGGACAGGACACCTGCGGACAGAGACCCACAGTGAGTCACGGGTTCAGAGGTCCCATGCCCACCTTGGAGTCTCTATTCAGGGGATACTCGCACCCGGGAGCTGCCACCAGAAAGAGGAGGAACCAGCACTGATGCACGTTCCTGCCCATGAGGTTCATGATCTCAGACATTGTGTCAGGGGGAGAGGGAGCCCGAGTTGGGGTTAGTGTGAACGTGGTTTTAATCTAGCTCCTGAGTGCAGATTTTCTGTAGAGAAAGGAGGGACCCAGGGGGAGGCTGGTGTTTGAGCTCACTGGGAGGAGGTGCTGACTGTGGCTCAGAGCACTCAGGCCTGTCCCTGGGGTCCTGTCAGAGCCAGGCCTCTTTCTCCAGCACAGAAAAGGTGCTGAGTAGCTCTCAGGAAACAGGAATTGCTGAGTGGGAAAAGCCAGCTTGGGAGGAGAGTCCCCGTGTCTCAGGTCCCTGATGACCAAACCCAGTCTCCCCAGCAGGACCTCTACCCTGTAGACATACCCTGTCCCTCTGTGTCCCCGAGGGTTTCTCCTGTTCTCCCAGTGTCTGTCCAAATTTTGGTTTCAAACAGTCATATTTGTTATTACAGTGAATTCTGACAGAGCTTGCTTCAACCCAAAGTCAATCAAATTTTGCATTAGTTTCTTCACACACTTAGATGAAAATACCCTCGCCTGAAGCATTGCCAAGGTAGTTGTTAAAATGATCATTGTCACCTGTTGACGGGTTTATATATGGACAAGGAACAGCCCTTGTCCGGTGACTGCCTGGTGTGGTTGTCTTGGTAACAGTGCCTAATCCTGCTCTGTCCCGTCTATACTCAGTTCATAGACCAGCATAATTCTCAGGACCCTGTACTGGGGTCATCACTGAGGAATCATGACCCTATCAGGAGCATAGAAACAGCTCATGGAGACACTCAGCACACAATCTATTGGGCAGAGATCCTGGTCTTAATGCTCAAACTCACACAACGACAAGGGTACAAGTACCCAAGCCCTGATCACTGCCAGATGTGGCCCAAACCACCCCCCAGATGAATAGAGCCTAGACACAGGCTGTGTCACATATTGTACCTCTTATTTCTATGCAGTGCAGGGGTTGAGACAAATCCAAGAAGCCAGAAAATATGGTCTAAAATATGATTTAAAAAATAATTCAGTATTAAGAGTCAAAGATGAAAACTGTACACCACAAATTAACAAAATTGGACTGAAATAAATACAAATGCACAAACAAGTTAGGCAGTCTGAGTGGGTGAGTCTCCCCCTCACATTCACGGTAGCTCTAGTGTGGCCCCCGAGTTCTCCTGAGCTCAGTGAGAGCCCTCGGAGCCAAATAGGAGACACTGACAAGTGTTACTTGTCTTCCCATCACTGCACTGTGGGGCAGAGCCTCTAACCTCCACCAAGGACCCAAGACTCTTATCGTATTTATACTTCAAAACTACATCCCAGCATGTATTTAAGACCAGACAAGATAAACTATTGCTTTTTGTTAAAAAAAAATAAGTAAAAGAAACAGCTGCCTCACATCCTGCCCAGATGTGTGGGGTCCAAGATATGTTTTCACTCATGTGATCAAATGGGAGAAAACAATTTCTTTTGCACAACTCGGGGGGGGGGGACTAAACATCTTCGGACCTTATCAGGGAGACCGTCAGGTGATTGCTTGAGAAGTCCAGAGACTAGTAAATAATTAGAGACAAACCTAGATAAAGAGTGTGCACACATGGGGCCCTTAAGTCTTCGGGACAAACTTCGTCTTTGTTTGGCCCAACAGTGGCCAGTATGTGGCTGAAGTTATTTTTGCCAATTCAATATTCCTTCAGTCTCCTCAAAACGGAGTGTAACACTGAGATGATTGATAGAGTCACTAGTGTACAACTCGCTGTAGCTCTGTCCCGGGGGTTCTGTCCCAGCACAGCTAAAGTTCCAGGACCCAGATTTCTCACAGTTCTGCCCTCACCTGTGCTGTCTCCCCATACTCCACCCAAACCAGAAGTTTCCAGGAACGCTGGACCTCAGACCTCAGGAAGGACCTGGAGTGAACGGGAGATGCACAGTGATGGGAACATTTCCTAAAGCCGCTTCACCTAAACCCACTGGAAATCTTCTTGAACTGATGAAAACTCACGTTAGCTAAAGATTTTATTAATATGCTTTACTCTATTTTCAGCACACTAGTGAAGATATATCGCTTGTTTCACTATGCCTAGACTCATTTTATGTATTTTTTCATTCCTTAGAAATGTAGAGTAAGTCATCCTGGATCATTATTAGTGATTCATTAAAACAATGAAAGAAATATAAAGCCATCACTGTATCACCGTATCACTGTTATCCTGTTGTTCATCTATTTACTCGAGCGGGAATCAGTAATGTCTCATTTGTCCCAGCCCTGAGATTTTAGCAGCCTCTCCTTACTCGTCTTTCCCAATCTATTGGAGGCTCTTTCAGGGCCAGGGGAATGAAGCCCGTTATTGTTATTGTTTTTGGCATATTGAACGCACCACGGATAGCTTGCCAGGTTCTGCCATATAAAACCATAAATCATTCATTTTGTATTTTCTCATTATTAGACACTCCTGGTATGACAGAAATAATTTTATAAGTTTGTTTTAAAGCAATTTGGGCAGGAACAATGGAATAGGCACATGCTAGCTCATGAGTGTCCCAAGTTCATTTTCCAGTACCACTAGCTGATACCCTGAACACTACAGGGGGACCAGGACACAGACAGGAAGTAAATAGAAGAAAGCCAGGTTTGCCCCCAAAATCAAAGAAAACACATATTGTCTGGGACTTCGATAATAACAGGTTTTCAGAATGATATATAAACCCATCAATTTTATCTCAATTTAGTCGTGTCATATCTTGGCTGATAGGACTGTAACTCTGTCCTCCCATTGTTCATCAATTTGCTCGAGCAAGCACCAGTAACATCTACATTTTGAGACTTGTTGTTACTGTTTTTGGCATATCGAATACGCCATGGGGAGCTTGCCAGGCTCTGCCATCGGGCGGGATACTCTCGGTAGCTTGCCAGGCTCTCAGAGAGGAACAGAGAAATCGAACCCGGGTCGGCCACATGGAAGGCAAACACCCCATGCGCTGTGCTATCGCTCTATATCATCTTGGCTGATAATGTGATTCTAATAAGAAATATGCCTTCACAGTTTAAATTTATTATTTAAATTGAAGCTATAAAACTGTTTCTATTTTCCAAGTGAAGAGGATTTAATTGTACATTTGTGGTGTTTAACAAGTGATATTGGAAGGTCAACCAAAACAGGAGAGCTGCCGTAGTAGTGTCACCAAGTGATGGGAGGGGGAATTCTAATGCCCAATTTACAGTATCTCAGAGGGTGAAGGGAGGTTGAGGTTGATCCTCAATGAGAAGTTCTTTAAAAGTCACATGTGCACGATGAATACCAGCAGAGGAACAAAGGCATGCACGTCCCAGGGCTGAGATCTCCAAGCCTACTCGGATTGGGGCAGAGCATCCACCACCCAGGTCCTCCATCTCCAGGTAGGCGGGGTCACACCCACCAACCACTCCTCAGCGCCATGTAATCCTATCAACGACCAAGACCCAGAGACTATAAAACCCAGCTCCCAGAAGAGAACAGTGCAGTGTCCTGCCCCCGCTCCTGGCTGTCCTTGTCGGGGCCCCTCGGACAGGGGCAGGTTGAGTTTCCCTCCCCACCCCGAGCTGAGCCCCGTCAGCGCCCCGAAGACCTCCAGAACCAGCCACAACTATGCTGAGACCACTCTCCACACGATGAATACCAGCAGAGGAATAAAGGCATGAGGGTCCAGGGGCTGAGATCTCCAAGTCTACTCAGATTGGGGCTGAGCATCCTCCACCCAGGTCCTCCATCTTCCAGTAGGTGGGGTCACACCAACCAACTGCCCCCCAGCGCCGTATAATCCTATCAACGACCAGACCCAGAGACTATAAAACCCAGTTTCCAGAAGATTACAGCACAGAGTCTCCTGCCCCCGCGTCTGGCACTCCTCGTCAGGGCCCCTCCAACAGGGAGGGATTCAGTTTCCCTACCCGCTCTGAGAAGAGCCCCAGCAGTGCCCCGTAAGCTTGCAGCAGCATTCACAGCCGCACGACATCTTATTATCTTATTTTACTTTGACAACCTGGCAGGCTACAGAGTGTAGCCTGCCCACGCGGCAGAGTCTGGCAAATGCCCCGTGCCGTACCCAATATGCCAAATTCCAGTAACAATGATGGGTCTCAATCTCCTAACCCTGAAAGAGCCTTGAATGTGACACTTTTTATAATCTCAGGGCTAGGACGAAGGAGACGTTACTGGTTCCCAAGAAAGTCATGGTCCCATTAGTGAAAACTTCTGTCAGGAGGCAGAGAGTGTGACAAATTCTTTCCTGGTCACAGTGGAGAAGGAGGATTGTCCTGAGCCACAACACACAGGAAAAGATGTCCATGGGGCCATCTGAGAGCTGAGGGGAAGGTAAGTCCTGATTTCCACAGAAATATGATTCATCTGGTCATGAGCAACGTTTCCTCAGGGGAGAGTCCTCAGAGCCGTCTGGGGGACTGCACCTCTGAAGCTCACCATGCTTCCTCCTGCAGGTGGTTTGTATATGGGCCCACACGGCCTTTCCCTCCCTGTGTCCCGCACACTAGAACAGGTCCATGTCCTCCTCCCTCAGGTGGCTCACTTTCAGAGAGAGCGTGTTCTTGCTGTTGTCTCTGGAGATGGTGAATCGGCTTCACAGAGTCGTCATAGCCTGTATATGTACCACTAGTACTAATGCGTGAGATCCACTCTAGCCCGTTCCCTGGTGCCTGGCGGATCCAGCTTATATAATACCTGCCAAAATTGAATCAGATGTTGTACAGGAGAGTGTCAGAGTCCCCTCGGGATGCACCAAGTCTCCCCAAGACTCCACCAGCTGTTCCTCACACTGGATCCCTGCAAACACAAAGACATCCTGGTCAGGAAACTCTCCTCACACTTAGGATCTGCCTCTCCCATCTCTCCCATGCTCCGTGTCTCTGTCGCCATTGAGTTACCTCTTAACACAGCCACCAGGAGAAGCCAGCTCAGCCCACACGTCATGTTGGTTCTATCTGAGTCAGGATGGAGCCCCTGGAAACCCCTAAACTGACTCCTTTCCTCTCCCGCAGCTGAGACTGGGGTGGGCTGTTTTCGTCACTGTGGAGAAAGTCTATTTGCATGTCCTCCTTCTCTATAAAAAGTTCTCACTGATCATGGAGAAAGAAGGGAGGACTCCAGAGCAGGTGAAGGGTTCTGGGGTGTCCATGACCATGAAAAATTTCGGAAACTCTGCTATTCCAGCATGCAATTATTACATGACAACCAATTTAATTTATATTCTTTAATGTTTATTTTATATAAATCCAGTTATGTGTGTAGTACTACTTATATTTAATGAATCAATATGAAATATAAAAGCTTAAATGGTTTTTATAAAGCACAAAAATAAATTTTAGAGTTGGTCCCACTATCTAGATAAAAGGAATCCATTTTGTCACTCACAGCTGTCACTGTTTTGGGAGACAAGTATTAAGCTAAAATCAGGAGGAAGGAAGAATGGCCAGAAAACAGAGCCCTGATGTCTGAAAACCCACTGGAGCAAGTCCATGTAGCTGCTGTTTTTGTACTTTGTCTGAGAGGAAAAACTTCTGGGATTAAAGGTATTTGTCCTGATTACCTAAGGCCTCAGATGTGTAAGAGCTTAGCTCAGACAAAGCTAGAAAATTGACCTAAGCATGTTGTTCTCCTGATGATTCCGGTTCTAAGCAATAACTCTCAAAACGTTGGGCTTTTGGAGCTGTCAGTCCACTAGGGAGTTAGTCCTCTGAGCAACACCCTTTCTCTCTTCAGTCTGTCTATCTGTTCATACTGACAGCATCCCACAGTTGGTCCCTGTTCACCTGGATCATCCCTGTAACTAGATATGCAGAGGCAGTAGAGGGGGAAGGTCCTCCCCTGCATGTGGTTCATCAGGTTGATTCCCTGCCCTTCACATAGTTTCCCTTGCCCCTACCAGTAGTGATCCCTGAGCACAGAACCAGGAGTATACCAGTGGCATAAACAACATGACCAAAACAACAGGAATTGAGAGAAAGTACAGTGGTAAGGCACTTATATTGCACATGGCAACCCAGATTCCTGGAGGTGTGGAGTTCTCCCTGGCTGTCCCCTTGGCCACTAGAAGACATTGTACCTGTAGAGAGTTCCACAGGCCTCAAGTTCTCTGATATTTCTATGAATAGCGTAGATTAACTGGCCTTGATTTGCTGGTGCCCAATGGCTTGAGACTTGGGAAAGAGACATCTCAGGTGTCAGCAATACTTCAACCTTGCCTCTGCCTTAGAGCATCAAGGCCAGTGCTCCAGCAACTTTTTCCAGGCATAACAATCTCCTGATTCTCCTGCCACCTGCTCCTTAGTGCACACAGGCATCCTCCCTCAGCCTCTATGGGCCATTGCTCTCCTAATAAACTCTGTCATATGACTAAATGTCAAGGGCCTATGTGGGCTGCTATGTCTCAGCCACACTGCAGTAATAAATCTTTGAGCATGCACTGACCAAGCATTTGATCAATGGCCTCTGCAAGGGGGACGTTTCCCCAGTCCCACGGAGATGCTCCTCACTCCATGCTGAAATCTCATTGGGGGAGACAGGGAACGGATCCAACTATCTGGGATTTTTACCTCAACACCTTTGAGGAGAGGATTTTCCTGAAATTCTGGAAAAGGTAGAAAAAATGCCCCCAGTGTCAGCCATAATACTTCCTTTCTTCCTGTTATTTCAAATGTGACCTAAGGGTTCCTTGTGCAAATGTTGAACACAGGAGCTGGTGTAGCCTTGGGCCTCCTCAGAACAGGAGACTGAAAGTCTCCTCCAGGCGCCAAGGGGTACTGAGATTCCTGTCTGTCCCAGGACACAGGTTAGACCTGGGTCAGGCTAGGAGACTCCCCCAAACTTCTGCTCACCAGGGAGAAATTCCTGTGTCAGTGCCCTCTCTGTGTGCAACTGGGACAACCATTCTGTGCCTCTGGCACTCGGTAAAGGCCCTGGAAGATTGAAACAGGTTCAAGTCTTGGAGTTCAGGGAATAAGATATTGTAAGAATTCAGAGATTGAAGTCAGGGTTAAAGCACTAGACCCCCCCCCACAAAAAAAATAAAACCCCACCCCCCAAAATACTCAATTGTGCAGCTCAGTTCTCCTATTGTGCTGCTCTTAGTCCTTGTTGCTACCTTGCTGTGGACACTTTAAGCCCCATATTATGAGACAGATCATTCTGTATCTCTCCCTTTACTGCTGACTGGCTCACTCAGCATGATATCCTCTCATTTTTTTCTGTATTGCAGAAAGTTGAATGATTTTCAACTCAGTAAGCACGTAAGGCTCACAGAGGGTAGACAGGATTAGGACTCTTTCCAGATGTTCCTCATACATGTGAAATTTATGAGTAAAATGTCTCAGGCCAATGCCCCAGACTTTCTGGAATCAGTTGGAAGTGTGTAGCACTAGGAGACTGGTTGTTGATTTGAGAACTTGGCCTTCCCAGTGTAACTTGGAGTTGTCCCTACACACAGAGGACAGGGGGAGACTGAGAACAGTCTGACACTCCAGAACTGTAAGTAGCAGTTCAGTCACCAAGGAGCCCCATCTAGGCGCCTGCTCTGTGCAGAGGCAGAAGGGATGCATTGAGAACAATCCTCGAGGTCTGATTCCTGGACTTCCCTGTCCCAGGAATCTGTCTGGGCCTTTCTGCTCTACCACATGGACAATCAAGGCTGGTTTTCAGGTCGGGCCCCTGCTTCTGTGCTCTGAATTGACCTCGGTCGGAACTTTTGCCCATATTGTGCTTATTGTGCCTTCAGAAACTGAAGGGTCATCCTGATTCATGTATGTTAAATGTTCTCCTATGGGAGGTATGAAATTACTTTCACATCAGATATGGACATTTTCTCTGTCATTGGGAAGGGTTTTGTTCACTTTTTGTAAATTGATCATTTTGCAAAATTTGGTAACATTTTTCAAAATGCATGGATGAATCTTGTAATCTGCCTAAGAATTAAAGGTCATAGTCCAATTATGGAAGCACATATATTCCCAGTAATACTGTGGTTTGCATGACTGATAACCCATCACATAGTCATGTTGTCTGAGCCTTCCCGGTGGACACTAAGAGGCTATATCACTTGTCACTTGTCATCACTTGTCATCTGTTGATCATCGATTTGCTCGTGTGGGTGGCAGTAATGTCTCCATTCGTCCCTGTCGCGTGCTAATGTAGCCCAATGGCATTCGCTCGCCCTAGGAAGAGCCTCGAACCGATTGTTCAGGGTTTCGATGAAGAAGTCTGATCATCTTGTAGGTGGGCGGCCACGCGTCCTTTTGATGACCCGTGGAATCCAGTCGGTAATGCCTCTAGTCTACCGGTTGTCTCCAAATCACATTACATGTCTAGCTCATCTGATTTCCAATGCCTTGGCAAACGAGACAGCGTCCCTGATTCTCGATCGTGGATGGAGGTCGGAACTCCAGACTCCTTCGCTCACGAGTGAAACGTGATATTCCAAACATAGCCCTTTGGATTCCTCTTTGGGATAAAAGGAGGGGCAGAGTGGCGCCAGCTACTATAGACAAGGGAGGAGTAGGAAGGAAGGAGGGGTAGGGCGGGGGTCAGCTACTGTAGATAAGTGAGGAGTAGGAAGGTCCACCAACCTCGATGGTTCACCGCCTCATCGTGGCAAGAGGGCAGCAATGGTGCCAACGGGAGAAGAGTGAACCAACACAGATCGTTACAACTTGCCACCTGCACAGCAGAGCCTAGCAATCTACCCGTGGCGTATTCGATATGTCAAAAGCAGTAACAAAAAAATGGGCCTCATTCTCCTGACCCTGGAAGAGCCCCCAATACAGCAGCTTTGAGAAGGACGAACAAGGAGAGGCTGCTAAAATCTCAGGGCCAACCTAGGCTGCCCAAAAGAAGAAAGACTAAAATGACTATCTGCATTTTCTTTTTTAAATTTTTATTAGTGAAACACCATGAGGCACAGTTGTAGATTTACAATTTTTTGTGCTTGGGTTTCGATTATACAATGATCAAATACCCATCCCTCCACCAGTTCCCATTTTCCACCACCATGGATAATATCCCTCCCACCCCTATCTCCCCCATCCCACCCTGCCTCTGTGGCAGGGCATTCCCTTTTGTTCTCTCTCTCCTTTTGGGTGTTGTGGTCTGCAAAAGAGGCATTGAGTGGCAAACATGTTCAGTCCATAGTCTACATTCAACATGCATCTCCCCTCCTGGGAGGATCCTCCAAACACCCTTTATTTGGTGCTCCCTTCTCTATCTGAGCTGTCCTTTCCCCTAGAATGCCCGGCTGGCCTGTAAGCTATAAGCTATAGAGTAATCCTCCTGGTGCTGATCTCAGCTATTCTTGGGGATTAATCTCATATTTTGTTACTTTATATCCCCCAGATGAATTCAATATTTTTATGTCTATCTCTCTCTTTCCGACTCATTTCACTTAGCATGATACTTTCCATCTTGTACCACATGTATGTAAATTTCATGACTTCATCTTTTCTAACAGCTACATAGTACTCCATTGTGTAGATGTACCAAAGTTTCTTTAACCAGTCATCTGTTCTTGGGCACTCAGGTTTCTTCCAGTTTCTGGCTATTGTAAAGAGTGCTGCAATGAACAAACAAGTGCAGATGTCACTTCGACTATACATTTTTGTCTCTCTGGGATATATTCCCAGGAGTGGTATTGCTGGGTCAAATGGGAGCTCAATTTCTAATTTTTTGAGAATCGTCCATACTGTTTTCCAGAAGGGCTGAACCAGTCGGCATTACCACCAACAGTGAAGGAGTGTCCCTTTCTTGCCACATCCGTGCCAGCATCGGTCACTTTCGTTCTTTAGAATGTGGGCCAGTCTCTGAGGTGTGAGATGGTATCTCATTGTGGTTTTGATCTGCATCTCCCTGATGATTAATGATGTAGAGCATTTTCTCATGTGCTTTTTTGCCATTCAGATTTCTTCTTTGAGAAAGTTTCTGTTCATTTCATTGCCCCATTTTTGGATGGGGTTGGATGTTTTCTTCTTGTGGAGTTCAACCAGTACTTTGTATATCCTGGATATCAACCCTTGTCAGATGTGTATTTGGCTAATATCCTTTCCCATTCTGTAGACTGTCTTTGTATTTTGGTCACTGTTTCTTTTGAGGTACAGAAGCTTCTTAGTTTAAGATAGTCCCATTTATCTATCTCTGTTTTCACTTGCTCGGCCATTGGCGTGACATTTTTGAAGATACCATTAGCTTCAATGTCATGGCTATCTGCACTTTTTACACACTACGCCGGCATAGATATCAACTGAAAGTGATAAATATTCCCAGATTGTAAGGCATGCACAAAATTAATGTTTCGTTCAATACCATATATTTCCCAGGGATATCCATCAATTGGTGAGATCAGACCCCAGGTAAACTCAGCTTGGCTGCATGACCGTGGCGTGGAGGGAGCAGCCCCTGAGGCCTCGCTCTAGATCCTGTCTGCTGGTCCATGCTACTGCCAGCCCTCCTGGGCACACCCCAGATAGTGTGTCTGTGCTTGGGTCACAAACTTCCCCTGAGCTGGGCTGAGATGCCCAGGACTTCAGGACTTCAGGACTTCAGGACCCTGATTCTGACTATTTCTTAACCACCACGTGATAGGAGAAATGTGACTATATCTCGTTCATGTAGGGTCATCTTTTCAACTGTCCTTGACAAATTGTAGGATTACAGCTCAGGAATATGAAGATACAAGCATGCACAGAGGGGCAGGGCTACACAGAAACTCCAGAGGGGGTCTGTCCAACTCTAGGATTTCAACTCAGAGAATAGAATTTTTTTGCTGAGACACAGAAATTAAGATTAAATATGTGAAAGTGGAAGTCTGCCATGGGAAGATCTGCAGTCCAGGAACCTGCAGTGACACCAGCCCAAACTTCCATGTGGTTCTTCCTGTACCATCTGAGATGCTCCACTGTACAATCCCACAAGAAAATATGAGTGACACCAGGTGTTCTCGAGAAAAGTCATCTTTCTCTTGGTTGTTGCTGAAGGACAGAGACAGATCCTGAGCCTTTCCCTCAGATGAAGCCTGACCCTGTGAGCCCCATTCTGTGTCTCATACCCTGACTCTGAGGAGGAAGTCAGGAGGATCAGTGTCCCCGTCATCTCCTCACGCAGCACAGCTGCCTTCCCCTCAGGTTTCTGACACATTCAGGATGTGGTTGTTCCACTGTGTTTCTCACACAGTAATACACAGCCATGTCCTCAGTGCTCAGCCTGCTCAGTTCCATGTAGGCTGTGTCCTTGGACTTGTCTGCAGTGGTAGTGACTCTTCCCTAGAACTTTTGTGCGTAGCTTGTATCACCATCACCAGGGTATATCCTTCCCATCCACTCAAGTCCTTGTCCCAGGGCCTGTCACACCTAGTACATCCAGTTGCTGGTGAAGGTGTATCCGGATGCCTTGCAGGAGATCTTCACTGATGTCCCAGGCTTTCTCACCTTAGCCCCTGACTGCACCAGCTGTATCTGGGAGTTAACACCTGTGGACAGCAGGCAGGAGTGGGTGGACTCCATTTGACTGGCCCCTTTCCCTCAGCCCAAGGCATGGGGACACTTACCTGAAGCCACTGCCACCAGGAAGAGAATTCTCCAGGTCCAGTCAATGATGGGGACTGTGTACTCAGGGGCTTCTGAAGGTGTGGGTGTGCCAGCTGTGTGATGTTTTTGGGTCACAGACACATCTCTATATAACTGAGTGTCCCTCGTGTAATTTTCACATTCATGAGGAGGGAGAATTCATAGCTGAAGCCTGGTCCAACCTGAGAAGGGGCTGGTGGAAGCCACTTGGTCCATCCTCAAGGGGAGTGAAGAGGTCCACGTTCTGATCCTTGTTTGAGGAGATGAGACCCTGCCCTGTCCCAGGACTCTGTTCACACAGAGCTCCTCCTCCGGAGGGCCAAGCACTTCCAGGACCTTCCCCTCCGTGCCCCCCACATCTGTATGGCCTGGACACATCTGGGCACACCTGGGTGTGAGGTTATTTCTGGGATCCTGGAACTCCCCAAGGGATACTACAATGAGACTAGAAAACCATCCCAATGCTCCAGAGGTTTCCATTGGAGATATAAATATTTCTAGAAGCACCCCCTGCATACATGTTTTATTGCCTTGTCAATATCATAAATGTTCCTCCCCAAACGATAAGTATTCACAATTTGACCTTCTGTCTCCTATACTTACTTTAGTTTTGATATTTTTAGGAAAACAAACTTTAGTTTTATTGAAAAAGGAAATTCTGTTTCTGAGGAGATTCCTGCATCTCTGCACTCATTTCTGCCACCTTTGCAGCCCTTCAAGCTTGTAACTCTATGTTATTGGGATTTGGCGCCTCCTGCAGTCTGGTCCCCACCCTGCAGTTAGAGCCTTTGTGCTCTCAGAGGCATTAACAGTTTCGTGTCTCTTCTGTAGGATTGAATACAGGGACTTCATTTCACATGCCTTGTTCACATATCCTATTCTCTTATGAGCCTTTTGTTTTGGTTTTGAGTCACACTTGGCAGTTGTGAGGACTTACTCCTGGCTCTGTGCTCAGGAATCCCTCAGGTAGATGGATCCTAGTAAAATATTGGTAAATCAAATAGTTATATATATATATATATATATATATACATATATATATATATATATATCTCTCTTAAAATTCACACTGAGTGTTCTTTGCTGAAATCATGTAAAAGTGCTACTTTAAATAATTCACTCAAATAAAAATACTGTAAACGATCAAAATAAAAGAGGATTTAAATATTTAAGTAAAGACTTTAAGGTAGAGGTAAAGGTAAAGGCCCTCCCGTTGATCATTGATTTGCTCGAGCGGGCCCAGTAATGTCTCCATTGGAGACTTTGTTGTTACCGTGTCTGGCATATCGAATACTCTCGGTAGCTTGCCGGGCTCTCCAAGAGGGGTGGAGGAATCGAACTCGGGTCGGCCATGTTGGCCGCGTGCAAGGCGAACGCCCTACCCACTGTGCTTTAAACAAAAATTTTATATTAAATTTGCTAAGTTAACGAAGACTTCAAAAACCAGGCATGAGTCTAACATAGCTGCCAACAAGTTTATTACATAGCAGTATTAGTGGAACAAATATAAGTAAACACAAAATGGATAGAATACAATAAAGTTTTATGGCACATATGACTTTTACTCTGACTTTTTAGCGATACAGAATCGTATTATTTAACGAAATATACTTAGAGAAATGCAAGGGGAGAGAAAGAGAGAGCCATGTTCTTGAGAAAACATGGGCTTCTCCAAAAGGGAAAAAATCCTTGAGTTCTGATTTCTGGTCCAGAAACACCACCTGCATACAAGTTTTACTGCCTTATCATTTCATTTCATTTCATTTCATTTCATTTCATCATCCTGTTATTCGTCGATTGCCTCGAGCAGGCCCCAGTAACGTCTCTTTCATCCTAGCACTGAGATTATATTCAGGGCTATTTAGGAGAATGAGACCCATCATTGTTACTGGTATTTGGCATATTTGGTACACCACGGGGAGTTTGCCAGACTCTGCCCTGTGGGCAGGCTACATTCGATAGCCTGCAAGTTTGTCCAAATTTTGATAAGATGTCGCGCGGCCACGAATGCGGCCGCGCGGTTCCGGGATCTGGATTTTATAGTCTCTGAGTCTTGGCCGCTGATGGGATTACACGGCGCCAGGGGGCCAGGTGGTGGGTGTGACCCCCGCCTACTGGAATTTGGAGGATCTGGGTGGAAGATGCTCGACTCCAATTCGAGTAGGCTTGGAGGTCTCGGCCCCGGAACCCGCGTGGCTTTGTCCCTCTGCCAGTACCTTCATGTGTGCGGAGAGTGGTCTCAGCATGGTGGTGGCTGGTCCTGGAGGTCTTCGACTGCCGGAGCCCTGGTCGGGGCGGGGAGGAAAGCTCAACCCGCTCCCCTCCAAGGGGCTCCGGGAAGGAACACCCAGGCGCGGGGGCAGAGACTGCACTGTTCTCGTCCGGGATCTGGATTTTACTGCCTTATCAATATGATAAAAGGATAAGTATGCACAGTTTAAGCTTCTGTGTTCTATATTTATATTAATTTTGGTTTTCTTGAGAAAGCAAAATTTATTTATATTGAAGAAAGAAATCCCGTTTCTGAGGAGTTTCTGCATCTCTGCAACCATTTCTCCCATCTCTGCACCCTTCTAGCCTGCAACTCTGTGCTCTTGGGACTTGGCGCCCCCTGCAGCCCGGTCCCCACCCTGCAGGGAGAGCCTCTGGGCTCTCAAGGGCTTCAACCTCTTGGGGGTCTCTAACACAGGATGGAATCCTGAGACTTCACTTCAGAAGCCTTGTTCACAAGACATATTCTTTTATTTATTTATTTATTTTTGCTTTTTGGGCCACTCCTGGCGATACACAGGGGGTTACTCCTGATTCTGCTCTCAAGAATTACTCCTGGAAGTGCTCAGGGGAACATATTGGATGCTGAGAATTGAACCTGGGTGGGCTGCAGGAAAGGCAGATGCCCTACCCGCTGTACTCTCACTCCAGCCCCAGTCCTATTCTTTTATGGGCTTTTGTGTGTGTGTTTTGAGCCACACCTGGCAATTCTGAGGTTGAGGGCTTACTCCTGGCTCTCTTCTCAGGAATAGCTGAGATCGATGCATTCTAGGAAAATATTGGCAAATCAAGTAGTTTTATATATATAATATGCATAACTTAAAACGTGACACTGATTCTTCTCAGCTGAGATCATGTAAAAGTGATATAATAAATAATTTACTCAAATAAAAATAGATAAAACCATCAAACTAAAAGAGGATTTAAGTCTTTAAGTAAAGACTTTAATATAAACACAAAATTATATTAAATTTGCTGAATTAATGAAAAATATTTAAAAACCAGGCATGAGTCTAACACAGCTGCCAACAACTTTATTACATCTTTGGCACAAATATAAGTAAATTAGGATAAAATTAATAAAGCTTTATGCACATATGACTTGAACTCTGACTTTTTCAGTGATATAGAATAGTATTATTTAAAGAAATTTACGTAGAGAAACGCAAGGGGAGAGAAAGAGAGAGCCGAGTTCATGAGATCACATGGACTTGTCCAAATGCAAAAAATCCTTGAGTTCTGATTTCTGGTCAGACATGAGAGAAGTCTGGAAAACATCTTTCCACCAAGCACACGTGAAAACCTGAACAAGAGAAAATCAGAGATTCACTTTCTGTCTCTCTGTGAATGCAAGGTAGAAAGAGATGGAGAGAGAAGTAAAATAGTATCATCTAAAGAAATTTACTTAGGGAAGTTTAAGGAGGGTGAGAGAGAGAGAGAGAGAGAGAGAGAGAGAGCACAGGATTGTGACAGAAAGGACAGTCCAAACACAGAATCTGGTCATCATCACCTGAGCCATCTTTCTCCTTTGTTGATCCCTAGGATTCTATATCCCTCCATCTATGTGTTGCAATACAGACACTGAAAAGTTATCATGTATATCCTTTTTCATACTTTCAAAACTCAGTTCTTGTTCAGAGTGATCATATCTAACTATCCCTGTAATACTCCCCCTCATACACTTGTAGCAAGCTTAAAATTATTGACCTGTCTTTCCAGCCCCTGTGTTTCCTGGCATTGAATATTAATCTCATACAAAAGTTTGAATCCCACAGAACGATGAAATTATTCTATATCTATCCCTCTCCTTCTGACTCATTTCACTAACCCAGATACTCTCCATTTCCCTCCATTTATAAGCAAATTTCATGATATAATTTTTCCTGGTAGCTGCGTAGTATTCCACTGTGTAGATGTACTATATTCCATCCAGCCATCTATTCTCAGATACTCTGGTTGTTTAAGAATTGGGTATTGTGAATACAATATTGTGATACAGTAAACATGGGCTTGTCTTGTCTTGTCTTGTCCTCCCGTTGTTCATCAATTTGCTCGAGCGGGCCCAGTAATGTCTCCATTGTGAGACTTCTTGTTACTGTGTTTGGCATATTGAATACTCTCGGTAGCTTGCCAGGCTTTCCAAGAGGGTCGGAGGAAACGAACCCAGCTCAGCCAGCCTGGCTTGTGCGCAAGGCAAATGCCCTACTGCTGTGCTATCACTCTAGCCCATAATTTACCAAAAAAAAAAAGTATCTCACTGAGTAGAAGGCAGCCATCTCTGAATCCCCAAGAATTTCCAGCATGGTACCACACAGTAGGTACTGTAGGTACTTTAGTATCATTAGCAGCAGCACACAGTAGGCGCTTTATTATTGGGGCGGGGGGGCACATGGCACTTGCACACAGATGTGTGTATGCGTGTGAGATTTTGGGGTATGCCTGGTAGTGCTCAGGGCTCACTCCTGGCTCAGCTTGGGGAACAATATGGGTGCCGGTGATCGAGGCTCCAGCCCAGCGGGTTTGTTTTACAGGGTTAGTGGGAGATGAGAGAAGCCACAGCAGTGATGGTGGGAAAGAGTTAGGCTTTGGCTTAGGAGCTGTGGACCACAGGAGTCGTCCTCCAAAGCAAGTGAAGGGATCGTCAAGGAACACATCCCGGCCGGGTGCCCAGGGGCGCAGGGAACGAACCCGGTGGCGTTTCAGACTCCACCCCTCGACGTGGACGTGCGAATATATTTCTAAATCAGTGTTTTGGGTCCATTGGGGTCAAGAGTGAAAATTTTGGGTCATATGGAAGATCAATTCTTAGTATACTGATTAGTACCCACGTTGCTTTGAAAGAGGTCAACCCTTTGATATTCCCAACTGCAGAGGATGAGGATTGCATTTCCTCTACATCTTTGCTAATATAGAATATTTTGGTTCTTTGTGATATTTGCCCTCCTACCTGGGTGAGGTGATATCTCATAATTGTTTTAATTTTCATTTCTCTGATAAGTGATGAGGAGAATTTGTTCCTACAGTTCTCTGCCTCAAAATCTCCTTTAAGGATGTATCTATTTCAAACCCCCATTTTAGATGGGGTTTATTTTTCTTGTTAATTAATATAAGTGCTTTGTATATGTTTTATTAATTTTACATCATATGAGAGGTGGACAGATATTTTGCCGTTTTTTGCTTCTCTTTTGATTCTGTTCATCATTTCATTTACATTGATTGAGTCATTTAAGACAAATATAATACTGGCAACTCAAAGCATGAAATGGGTGAAAACTTTGGCTCCACCTTGACCCCAAAATTATTAGTTTATGTGAGGGAAATTGAAAAAGAAGGCAAAGAACCATGTGTTTGAACGTAGCTGAAAGTAACTGCTTGTTTGCAACACAAAACGTTTGTCATGGGCTGACCACAATCACAAAAACAAAGTCAACTTCAATGTTGAGTGCAGAAACAGCCGAGAGAGTCAGTGAGTCCTCAGGTGGAATTATGATCAATGTTACTGGATCATTGCAGGTTCAGAGTCGGGACACACCTCACTTGTCTTCACAGTGCAGGGCCTCACTCAGCTTCTGTGCACACAGCAAGGTCCTAGGATGTGGGTCCTCCTTCCACAAGCACCAGGTGAAACATAATCTACACTGGACTCACTCCCCACTAACTACTTATAAAGACACCAGTGCACAGAACTTTCTCCATAGACTAAGATGAGCCTCAGGTACCTTATGTGCCTTCTGGAAACCCAAAATAATTAACGAGTGGGTATGATCATAGTTGTGTTCACGGCAGCACCAAATACAGTAGCCAAAATACACACAAAACACACAGCCGAAGCATTCAATTCTGTCTGTGTCTCCTCATTCAGTCATTGAATCTGTTATTTCTTTCCTTCAGTTCTGTTTGGAGGACAGTAATCATTGTTCCCTTCCTTCTCTCCCTGAGATTCTTGAGTCTCCCTGTCAGTGTTTTCCTCAGGTCAGAGAGCACTGAGAGGATTGTTGCTCTCGGTGCACCCACAGAGTTATCGGATGTTCTGATGCCCTTACCTGGATTCAGTCCACATCCCTTAAACAATCACTTGGTCACTTGACATCCTATTGCTCATCAATTTGCTAGAGCTGGTGCCAGTAATGTCTCCATTCGTACCTATCGCATGTTAGGGATGTCTGCTTGTTCTAGGAACACAAAGAGCCTCAAACCGATCTTTCAGGGTCTTGACAAAGAAGTCTGACCATCTCATAGGTGGGTGGCCACGCGATCATTTGATATCCCGTGGAATCCAGTCGGTAACAGCTCTAGTCCAGTGGTCATCTCCAAATCTCATTACGTGTACAGCCCATCTTATTTTGGACACCTTGGCAAACGAGACAGTGTCCCTGATTCTTGACCATCAATGGACATTGGAACTCGGGATTCTTTCTCTCATTTGAGTGAAGCGTGATACTCGAAGCATAGCTCTTTCGATTCCTCTTTGGGAGACCCGAATAACATTCTCATCCTGTTTTAAATTTGTCTTTCTTCGTTTTGGCAGCCTAGTTTGGTCTTGAGATTTTATCAGCCTCTCCTTCCTCATCCATCTTAATGCTGCCGTATTGATGGCTCTTTTAGGGTGAGGGGAATGAGACCCATTGTATTTCCTGGTTTTGGCATATTGAATATGCCACGGATAGCTTGCCAGGCTCTGCCGTGTGGGCGGGATACTCTCAGTAGCTTGCCAGGTTCTCCGAAAAGGATAGAGGCTTTTAAGGCGGCCTCTAATCGCCCTTGTAAGTGTTCCCATGGTTCAAACCATATTTGAACCCTATCAAATATGGTGCAGCAATCCTGGAAGATGGGTATTAAGTGTCTTATGATGTGATTGTTATTCCAATAAAGAATAGAATCATATTTTCATTGTCCCGGTGCTCTGTGGGAGCTAAGGGTGTAAGTGCCTGGTGGTCTGCACATGGATTGGGTGAAGTTCCTCACTCTATTCAGCTAGGGCTGTGACTCTAATGACTTCTGGCAGTCACAAAGCCTGCGGTGTTTTCTCAGTGGGCCTGGGAGGGCCAGAGGCCGGTTTGCAGGAATAACTGTGGGTTCTGGTACTGACGGGTCCTCACTGAGGACTCCTGACATCGCCTGGGGAACAGGCTTTCAATAATATCATGGTAAAGGTAAAGGTAAAGGCCCTCCCGTTGATCGTCGATTTGCTCGAGCGGGCCCAGTAACGTCTCCATTGGAGACTTTGTTGTTACTGTGTCTGGCACATCAAATACTCTCGGTAGCTTGCCGGGCTCTCCGAGAGGGGCGGAGGAATCGAACTCGGATCGGCCATGTTGGCCGCTTGTAAGGCGAATGCCCTACCGCTGGAGCGATAGCACAGCGGGTAGGGCATTCGCCTTATAAGCGGCCAACATGGCCAACCTGAGTTCGATTCCTCCGCCCCTCTCGGAGAGCCCTGCGAGCTACCGAGAGTATTCGATATGCCAGACACAGTAACAACAAAGTCTCCAATGGAGACGTTACTGGGCCCGCTCGAGCAAATAATATCATGAAGCTATAGAAATGAACCCCGAGTTTCAGGAATATAAACTCTCAGTCCAACTGCATAGAATTGAGAGCCCAGAATAAATCCTTAGATCTTTTACAGTGAATCTTTTGGAAAAGATTCCATCCTATGGAGTGAAGCAAGGAAAATCTCTTCAACAAATGGTGTTGGGAAAACAACACCACATATAAAAACAAGAATATAATATAGAATTGAATTCATATCTCACACTAGATACAGAATTTAGTGAAAAGAGGACTTATTGTCCAGCTTTGACAGCAGAATCCTTAAAACACAGAGAGTAAAATAAAAACCTCTACGCTCTCTCTATGACACTGATCTTAGAGAGCTCATCTATAGTTTTACTTCAATAGCAGAGAGAAAAGAAACTAAAATAAATAACTGGGACTAAATCAATTAAAAGATTTTAAAGGCCATGTAAATGACATTAAAATTAAGGTACCCTACTGACTGGGAGTAACATGTACCCACCAAACATCAGAGCCAACCTAATACCTCAGATATTCATGCACCAAGCTCAACATCCGAAAAAAATCATCCTCCATAAAAGGGTTTGGAAAATAAACAAATACTTTCCAAAGCAACATTTCTATGCCCTGTAGGCATCTGAGAAAGTGTTGATGAACACTTAGTATCAGAGACATATTAATACAAAGGATAATGAAGATGATCTCTCCTCAGTGAGAGTGGCTTATATCAAATATACTGGAAACAACCATTGTTGGAACATTGTCAAAGGGAATACTGTTTCTGTGTTTGTGAAAATTTATTGATGGAAAACACAATGAGATTTATCTAAAAAGTGAAAATAGAATTTTCACATTGAAAGTGATCCTATTTTTGATACCTTCACGCAAGCTTGAAAACATTAATTTGAGAAAATCTATGTCAACATATGTTTCATTGCAACATTTAGTATAGTGGCCAGGGCAGGAAATAATCTTAATGCTTAATAAGAGTTTCATGGATAAAAAAGAGTTTTATGCATAATAAGTTGTGGTGTATATACACAATGGGATACTGTGCAGTTATAATAAACGACAAAATATCATTGTTTTCTGCACCATGGATGGAAGTAGAGAATATCAGATTAAATTAAGTCAAAGGAAGAAGAACAAACTCAGAAAATCTTGTTTAATTATGGTACACAGAGAATAGAGTGTCAGGATGGACAGGATCCAATGATAACATCTAATATTTAAGATGCATCCTAAACATCCTCTGGGGTTCTTGAAAGGAAACAGGTGGGGACTCAAATCACCGGGAAGAAGAGGCTGAGAACAAGGGCCACGGCAAAGTGTGGCGGAACGTGGGGATTTGGTGCTGGGAGAAGCTCAGGGGGTTTGGGACCCACCAGCATCAACACTCAGACTATTTCCTCACTAAAAATAACAAAACTGAAAGGGGGAAAACACTCATTTGTTTAAAGGTATTTATTTAAGAAGGAAAATCAAACATACCTCATAAAAACACATGAGTCTCCAGTAGACAATGAGATAGAGAATAAACAATTTTGAACTAGAAGAGAAAGTAATGAATAAAACTTATATATGTGGATAATGCATTTTTTTTCTTTTGGGAGGGTTGGAGCAATAGCACAGAGGTAGGGCATTTGCCTTACAGTTGGACAACTTGGCGGACCTGAGTTTGATTCCTCCACCCCTCTCCGAGAACCCAGCAAGCTATCGATAATATCTCGCCCGCTTGGCAAAGCCTGGCAAGTTACCCGTGACTTATTCGATATGCAAAACACAGTAACAACAAGTCTCACAATGGAGACGTGACTGGGCACGCTCAAGCAAATTGATGAACAACGGGAGTACAGTGCTACAGTGCTTTCTGGGTCACACTGGGTGATGCACCCAGGAATTACTTCCGGAAGGGCTCAGGAGACCATTTGGGATGCTGGGTAGGGTGTTTGCTTTGCACGGGGGCGACCTGGGTTTGATTCCTCCGGCCCTCTCGAAGAGCATGGCAAGATACCAAGAGTATCTTGCCCGCACTGCAAAGCCTGGCAAGCTACCCATGATGTATTTAATATGCCAAAACAGTAACAAGTCTCACAATTTGTTGTGAGATGTTACTGGTGCCCGCTCGTGCAACACGATGAACAATGGGACGACAGTGTTACAGTGCTATTGTATTTTTTAAATATATTTCAATAAAAAAGAAAAAAAGTGACCCCTTAAAACCCCTCTCCTCCTGCCAGGAGTTCCAGGAGAGAGAGACTCCTGGTGGTCAAATGCGCCCCTGCATATCCCTATCTCCCTCAGCAGGTTTGTGTCTGGGCTCACAGGGACTTGCCCTCACTGTATGTCTTGCATAATAAAACACGATTGTGTCCTCAGTTACTGAGTTTCTCACTTTCAGGAAAACTTGGTTCTTGGAGATGTCCCTGGAGATGCTGAGTCGGGACTGAAGACTTGGCTTATAGTGTGTGTTTCTACTAGTCCATATAGCACCAATCCAATCCAGCCCCTTTCCAGGGGCCTGGCGAATCCAGCTTACATCATAGCTAGTTAGAGAGAATCCAGAGACCAAGCATGTGAGGGACAATGCCTGCAAGGGCGTCACCAGCTTGGTCCTGACTCCTGCAGCTATACCTGGGAGAGGACACCTGGGGACAGAGTCCCACAGTGAGTCATGGGCCCAGAGGCCCCAGGCCCACCTTGGAGCCATTGTGCAGAGGATACTCACATCTGGGAGCTGCCACCAGAAAGAGGAGGAACCGGCACTGATGTACGTTCCTGCCCATGAGGGCCATGATCTCAGACACTGTGTCTGGGGGAGAGAGAGCCCAAGTTAAGCTGAGTGTGAACGTGGTTTTAATCTTGGGTCCCAAGTACGATTTGCATGCGGGAGCCTCTGCAGAGAAAGGGGGACCCGAGGAAGGCTGGCGTGTGGGCTCCCTGGTTGGAGGTGCTGACTGTGGCTCATAGCACTCAGGCCTGTCCCTGGGGCCGTGTAAGAGCCGGGCCTCTTCCTCCAGCACAGGAAACGTACTGAGGAGCTCTCAGGAAACAGAAATTGCTCAGAAGGAATCTGCAACTGGGGAGGAGATTTCCTGTATCTCAGGTCCTTGATGACCAAACCCAGCTCCCCCAGGGACTCTACCCTGTAGACAGGTCAGGTCACTGTCCCTCCAAATCCCTGTGAGGTGGTTCCTGTTCTACTGTATATGGAAGTCCTGGCATGTATACACAGTATAATTGTCACAGTAAATTCTGACTTGTACTGTTCCAATTTATGATTAATTAATTTTCAGTCTACTTACTCTCTCAACTTGCATAAATATTTCTTCATGAGGGGCAGCTTCACTCATTATCTACAATGGTTTTTAGAGTGGATTCATTGGGACAATGATTTGTTGTATATGCATCAACGTCCAATTATGATGAAGGAGAAATTGAGAAGTTCTACATGGAGCTGGAGAAGTTCTATAAAGAAGATCGCACCTTCTTTAAGATCATTGTCTTGTGCATAAAGATGACTTTAGTGCTAAGATAGGACCGAGAAAATCAGCTGAAGAACTCCACATAGGGACCCACGGCCTAGAATGGAACGAGCAGGGTGAGAAACTGTCTGCGTTCATCATGTCGACCAAGACCAAACATGGTAACTCACAATTCCAGAAGGCCGAATCTAAACGTTGACATGGGAGTGTCCCAGTGGACGGTTCCACAACGAAATTGACCACATCATATTCAATCAATGGTTTTGCCTGACTGATGCCACTGTTGTCCCAAAATTCCAAAGTGGATCGGACCACCGTCTCCTTCATGCAAAATTAGAATTTTTTAATTTGCTATTCACAGAGCGGGGAGAGAGGGCTGCAAAGTTTAAAAAGAGAATGACCACCAACTGGAAGCTCTTTGGCACTATTGTGGCAACATGGGAAGATGCTGTCCTAGATATCATTGATGAGGAATACAATCGACTGGTTCAGCACCTCAATGATTGTGCGAAGAACTCTGAGAAAGAGATAGCCAGAAAAAGACGACTGTCTTTGAAAACTCTCCAGCTCATTCGCTAACATGGCTTGGTGCAAGCCTCAGGCAATTGCAAGCGAACATCTGAGTTCGCAAAACAGTGCAGAGAAGCGATAATGAAAGACCTCAAAGAGAGAAGAGCAGCAGTGCTGACAGATGAGGCAGAAGCCTGGAAAAGCATTCGCAATGCCCGCCTGTCCTTTACCAACTACAAGAACAAGATGACTGCCCTCCTACATCCTGATGGATTTATCACATCTTCCAGAAGGGCAAAGGAGAAGATTATTCATGACTTCTACTCAGATCTCTTTGATAGCCACATCCACCTGCCCACATACCAAATTCCACAGGATGAATATGTCGTTCCCAATGTTCTTCATTCCTAACCTGACACGCCATTACATCGGTAAAGAAAAGAACAGCACCAGTTCCAGGCAAGGTCAGACCTGAACACCTGAAGAATCTCCTACAGTACTCATCAATACACTGGCTCGGCTCTTCACTCGCTACCTCTCTGAATACAAGTTTCCATCCCAAAGGAAAATCAGCATGACTGTACTACTATACAAGAAGGGAGACATCCACGACATTGGCAACTATGGCCTGATCTGCCTGTTGCCTGTCATCTACAAGCTGTTCACTTGAGTCATCCTGAATAGGATTGGAAGAACACTAGAAGAACGACAACATGCGAGCAAGCTGGGTTCCACAAAGGATTCAGCACGACTGACCATATCCACATGATAACCAAGCTCATTGAGGTTTCTTGGGAGTTCAAGATGCCATTCTGTCTAAAGGCCTTTGATTCTGTTGAGAAAGAAGCAGTCATCAAAACCCTAGCCAAACAGGGCATTCAAACTCAATACATCAAGATCCTCCATGAGCTGTATTATGGATTCACTACCAGAATCTCACCATTCTACAAAGAAGTGATCATCCATGTCAAGAGAGGGTTTCGGCAGGGTGATACCATTTCACAGAAAGTCTTCAGTGCCACCCTCGAAAACGTCATGTTATGACTACAATGGGAAGGAATGAGAGTGAAGATAGACACTCAGACACTACACCACCTCCGCTTTGCTGATGACATCGTTCTAATAACACCAAATATTATCCAAGCAGCACAAATGCTGGACTATTTCGACTGTGAGTGTGGAAAGGTCAGACTCTAGCTGAATATCACGAAGACAATGTTTATGAGAAACAGTCTCGATCCTGACATTCCATTTACTCAATGGAATGAACATCTCGGAATGCAACATTTATGTGTACCTTGGTCGAGAAGTCAACATGACTAATGACCTGGCACCTGCGTTGCGCAGGAGGAAGAAAGCTGCTTGGAATGCCTTCAGGAGTGTTGAAGAAATAGCTAAGAGGACAAAGAACCTACAGCTCTGGGCACATCTCTTCGATTCCACTGTACTTCCTACAATAACTTATGTCTCAGAGACCTGGGCCCTACTAGAACAGGATGAGAATGCTATTCGGGTCTTCCATAGAGGAATCGAAAGAGCTATGCTTGGAGTAACTAGCTTCACTCAAATGAGAGAAAGAATCTGGAGTTTCAACCTCCGTTGACGCTTAAAGAATCAGGGACGCTGTCTCATTTGCCAAGGCATCGAAAAGCAGATGAGTTGGACACATAATTAGATTTGGAGACGACCACTGTCTAGAGCCATTACTAACTGGATTCCACGGGGCATCTAAAGATCGCGTGGTGGCCCACCTATGAGATGGTCACACTTCTTTATCAAGACCCGGAATGATCGGTTTGAGGCTCTTCATTTTCATAGAATGAGCAGGCGCCATAGGCTACACTATCAAGCAACAGGGATGAATGGAGACGATACTGGTGCCCGCTAGAGAAAATCAATAAGGGGATATCAAGTGATCAAGTGATCAGTGTTTCACAGACAACTTACTCCGACCATTTTCTTACCACGATATGATCGTAGAAATGTGACTACGGTTCCTTTCATGTAGGTTCATCTTCTCCACTGTCTCTTGTCCAATGGCAGGATTCCAGCTTAAAAATATAGAGATATGATGATGTACAAAGGGACAGGTATCCACAGAAATTCAGAAAGGGAGTCTGGCCAACACCTGGATATCTTCTCACACCCACAATGCATCAAATGTTCTGATGTTCTTACCTGGATTCAGTCTACATTAACTAAACAATAGAATCATATTTTCATTGTTCCCAGTGCTCTGTGGGTCAGGTAAATAAACAGATTCTTTCCTTAAGCAACATTCCTATGGGCTGTAGGCATATGAAATGTTGTTTATCAACACTAACTATGCGAGATATGTTGATATAAAGTACACTGAAGAATGCATTTCCCCTGTAAGTATCACTTCACTTAATCACTTAACTTCCCGTTAGTCGTCGATTTGCTCGAGCGGGCGCCAGTAACGTCTCCATTTGTCCCTGTCGCGTGCTAGTGTAGCCCAATGGCATCTCTTCGCTCCGGGAACATGGAGGGCCTCAAACCGATCGTTCATGACCTTGACAAAGAAGTCTGACCATCTGGTAGGTGGGCGGCCACGCGGTCTCTTGACATCCCGTGGAATCCAATCAGTAACAGCTCTAGTCCAACGGTCGTCTTTAAATCTCATTACGTGACCAGCCCATCTGATTTTCGACACCTTGGCAAATGAGACAGCGTCCCTGATCCTTGATCGTCGACGGATGTCAGAACTCCGGATTCGTTCTCTCATTTGAGTGAAACGTGATATTCCAAGCATAGCTCTTTCTATTCTTCTTTGGGAGACCTGAATGGCGTTCTCATCTTGTTTGCGTAGGGCCCAGGTCTCTGAGGCATATGTTAATGCAGGAAGAACAGTGGAATCAAAGAGATGTGCCCGGAGCCGGAGGTTCTTCGTCCTCTTAGCTATTTCTTCGACGTTCTTGAAGGCGTTCCAAGCCGCTCTCTTCCTCCTGCGCAGCTCGGGTGCCAGGTCATTTGTCATGTTGACCTCTCGACCTAGGTACACATAGCTGTTGCATTCGGAGATGGTCGTTCCATTGAGAGCGAATGGGGCGTCAGGAACAAGGCTGTTTCTCATAAACATTGTCTTCGTAAGATTCAGCTGTAGTCCTACCTTTCCACACTCACGGTCAAAGTCGGCCAGCATTTGTGCCGCTTGGCTGATGTTTGGTGTTATTAAAACAATGTCATCAGCAAAGCGGAGGTGGTGTAGTTGCCGACCATCTATCTTCACTCCCATTCCTTCCCATTCCAGTCGTCGCATGATGTTCTCGAGGGTGGCACTGAAGAGTTTTGGTGAAATGGTATCACCCTGCCGCACCCCTCTCTTGACATCAACGATCACTTCTTTGTAGAATGGTGAGATCCTGGTAGTGAATCCGCAATACAGCTCACGGAGGATCCTGATGTATTGGGCTTGAATGCCCTGATTGGCTAGGGCTTCAATGACCGTTTCCGTCTCAACAGAATCAAAGGCCTTCTTTAAATCAATGAACGTTAAGCAGAGCGGCATCTTGAACTCCCGAGAAACCTCAATGAGTTTGGTTATTGTGTGGATATGGTCGATGGTGCTGAATCCTTTGCGGAACCCTGCTTGCTCACATGGTTGTCCTTCATCTAGTGTTCTGCCAATCCTATTCAGGATGACTCGAGTGAACAACTTGTAGATGACAGACAATAGGCAGATCGGGCGATAGTTGCCAATGTCATGGATGTCTCACTTCTTGAACAGTAGTACGGTCCTGCTGGTTTTCCATTGAGATGGAACCTTGCATTCAGACAGGTAGCGAGTGAAGAGCCGAGCCAGTGTATTGATGAGTACTGACGGCAGGTTCTTCAGGTGTTCAGGTCTGACCTTGTCTGGGCCGGGTGCTGTTTGCTTCTTTACTGACGAAATGGCGTGTCGGATTTCGGAAGGGAGAACGTTGGGAACGACATATCCATCCTGTGGAATTTGGTAAGTCGGCAAGTGGACATGGCTATCGAAGAGATTTGAGTAGAAGTCATGGATAATCTTCTCCATTGCCGTTCTGGAGGATGTGATGGATCCATCAGGACGTCGGAGGGCAGTCATCTTGGTCTTATAGTTGGCGAAGGACAGGCAGGCGTTACGAATACTTTTCCCGGCTTCTGCCGCATCTACCAGTACTTCTGCTCTTCTCTCTTTGAGGTCTTCCTTGATCGCATCTCTGCACTGCTTTGCGAGCTCGGACGTTAGCTTGCGGTTGCCTGAGGCATGCGCCAAACCACGCTGGCGAATTAGCTCAAGAGTTTTCGAAGATAGGCGACTTTTTGTGGCTATCTCTCTCTTGGCGTTCCTCGCACATTCATGGAGGTGCTGAACCAGTCGATCGTATTCCTCGTCAATGTTGTCAACAATGGCATCTTCCCATGTTGCCGCAATAGTACCAAAGAGTTCCCAGTTGGTGGTCGTTCTGGGAGTTCTCTTTTTGAACTTTGCAGCCCTTTCTCCCCGCTCTGTGAAGTAGAATTTTGCACGAAGGAGACGGTGGTCCGATCCCGTTCGAAATTTTGGGACAACAGCGACATCAGTCAGGCAAAACCGTCGATTGAATATGATGTGGTCTATTTCGTTGTGGAATCGTCCACCGGGAGACTCCCAGTATATGAAAAATACTGGGAACAACCAGTATTGGAAGGTTGCCAAAAGGAACAATATTTCTATTTCTGTGGAAACATATCTATGGGAAACTCGGAGATTTCTCTAAAGTGAGCAAACACAATTTCCAATTTACAATTGATTCTATATTTGGTAATTTCACCCAAGCATGAAAACTGTTATTAGAGAAAATACGTGTAAACATCTGTCGGTTGTAGAATTTAGAATAGTCGTCAGCGCTTGGAAACAATCAGAATGCTTAATGAGATTCATGGATAAAAATTTATGAAGTAGGGGATATGGTGCCGCCAGAAGGTCAATCTGTACATGTGAGGCGAGTGCATCAGCAGCCTGATAGCAACTTTAGACTTCCAGATACCCCAAAATTGCTGCTGTGCCTTTGGCCAGACCCCAAAAACTTGGAGCAAAGTTTACCAAGAAAGTAAATTGCCAAAAGTTAGGTATGTAGGAGACACAGCCACAAACCACCTCTGGCTCAGCTATATAATTGGAGGCATGGCCTCTCTGGTTCCTGATCAAACTGTTTAACGGCGATGATCCTAGACACTCAGAAACAAATCTCGAAGCCCAAAGGCTTTTGGCAGAAATGCATCTGGTCCCTGCAGTAGGCTTCCGGTGCTGGGCCACCGCAGGTGGGTATAGGTTTTTTGCCTTGGTCTGTTTCCCCTGGCGCCCCGGTTGCCGTCATCCTCCAGAGGCCACTGGACAGTCAGTTTTGAGCCCGCAGTGACGAGACACATGGGGTCTCAAAGATGGGGGTGGAACTGGCCCTTTCCTCCACACCCCAACGAGATCCTGAGTCACCGCCAACGAATGACCTTTCTGGCTCCTCATCAAGCTCTTATAGGCAATAATCCCAGAGACTCAGAAACAAATCTCTGAACCCAGTGGCTTTTGGCAAAAATGCGTCCAGATCCTGCAGTAGGTTAGTGATGCTGGGACACCCTAGGTGGGAATAGGTTTCGTGCCTGTTCCCCCTGGAGGCCCAGTGGACGCAATCTTCCAGAGGCCATTAGTCAGTCACGATTAGGCCTGCAGTGAAAGACACTTGGGGCCACATGGGATGCAGGTGGAGTCGGCCCTTTCCTCCCCATCCCAATGAGACCCCAAGTCGCCTCTCAGGAACGGCCTCTCTGGCTCCTGATCAAGTGGCCTAATGGCCATGATCCCAGAGACTCAGAAACAAATCTCAGAACTCAGCAGGTTTTGGCCAGATATCCCTCCAGATTTAATGTTAAAATTTCGGAATTTCAAAATCGCACTGCCACTACTGTAGCCACGCAACATCATATGTTATTCATAACCAGCAATAGAAAACAAATTGTCTACTGTTGACTTTTCGGAGATCTGAGTGTTGCGGTAAAATCCCAAATTTAATAATAGTGGGTGTGGTGTCAAAATATTGAATGTAATCAAAGTATAGAGACAGTAATTTGGAAGTCATCTGCCCCACAGGTAGAGGAAGGGTGTGGGATAGGGGTATACTGGGTTTTTTGGTGGTGAAAAATGCGCACGGGTGAAGGTACGTGTGTTTCATTGTGTGATCGAAACTTAAACCCAAAAGCTTTGTAAATGCTCTCACAGTGATTCAATAAATAAAATTATAAAAAATGGGGAAAAAAGTAAGGTGGAGTTCATGCACAATTCAATCAGCCTAATCAGTGACTGAATAAATTGCAGTACTCCTACATAAAAAAAAGAATTTGTGAAGTATACACTCAATGGGATACTGTGAAGCTATAAGAAATGCTTTCTGAACTATGATTGGAACTAGACAATATCATATTAAGTGAAGTTTGTCAGAGGGAGAAGGACAAATTCAGACAATCTCATTCATCTGTGGTACACAGAAAACAGACAATCAGCATGGACATGACCCAATGATATTGGCCCCTGCATCCTAACCACACACTGAGGTTCCCCAGGGGAGTTGGGTGGGGGGAAGAAGAGGCTGAGCACAGGGACCACATCAGGGTGTGGGGATCTGTGCGGATTTGGTGCTGGGAGAAGCACAGGAAGTTTGTGACCCACAAGCATCAACACTCAGACTATTTTCAACCTAATTCCTCAATAACAATAAAATAGGTAATTGTGAAAATCCTCTTCTGTGAAGCAAATGATGGAAAATTAACCGCACCTTACCAAAAGGGAAATAAGTCTCTAGTGGATTTATGGTATGGAGAGGAATAAACAAATTTGTACTAGACTAAAACATAGTAACTAAAATGTACATACTTGGTTTATGAAATTTGTCTTTTATATTTCAATAAATGAGAAAATAAAGTGACCCCCCAACAGTCCCTCACCCTCCTGCTCCTGAAGCACAGCCCTGGAGTTCTGGGAGCAGAGTGTCCCCTGGTGGTAACACAAACCCCTTCAGCTCCGCTGTCTCCCTCAGCAGGTTTGTGTCTGGGCTCACAGGGCCTTGACCTCACTGTTTCTTGAACAACAATGCATGGCTGTGTCCTCAGTAACTGAGTTACTCAGTTTTAGGTAAACATGGTTATTAGAGGTGTCGCTGGAGATGCTGACTAGGGACTGAAGACTTGAGATATAGTTTGTTCCCCCACCAGTATACATAACACCAATCCAATCTGGTTGGCCCAGTGCACATGATCACCGGTTAATAAGAATCCAGAGATTGAGCAGGTAATGAACAGTGTCTGCGAGAGCATCACCAGGCTTGGTCCTAACTCCTGCAGCTCTACATGGGACAGACACCTGGGAAAAAAAGACCCACAGTTAGTCACGGGCTCAAAGGCCCCATGCCAACCTAGGAACCTCTGTCCAGGGGAGGCTCAGATCCCGGAGCTGCCACCAGAAAGAGGAGGAACCAGCACTGATGCATGTTCCTGCCCATGAGCCCATGATCCCAGACATCATGTCAGGAGAGAGGGAGCCCGAGTTGGGGTGAGTGTGAACGTGGTTTTAATTCTGGGTCCCGAGTGCAGATTTGCATGGGGGAGCCTCTGTAGAGAAAGGAGGGGACCCAGGGGAAGCTGGTGTGTGGGCTCCCTAGGAGGAGGTGCTGACTGTGGCTCAGAGCACTCAGACCTGTTCCTGGGGCACTGTGGGAGCCGGGCCTCTTCCTCTACCACAGAAAACGTGCTGAGGACCTATCAGGAAACAGGGATTGCTGAGGGGGAAAAGGCAGCTGTGGAGGAGAGTCCCCGTGTCTCAGGTCCCAGATGACCAATCCCAGCAACCCCAGGGCCTCAACCCTGTGTACAGGCCCCTGCCCTTCCATGTCCATGGTTGTTGGTTCCCATTCTTCCAATTTGGGGGCACAATTTGAGGTCAAACAATCAGTTTTATTGCTATATTGATTTTTTTGTGCCTTTCTTGTTTCCAACATAGGGTCAATCAATTTTCCTGGTAGTTTATTCATATATTTACTTTGAATGAAATTCCCTCACCTGGAGAAGATTCTTCTAACTATTCAAAGTAGTTATTATAACATTAATTCTCACTAGTTTTGGGTTTGCATTGGGTCAAGGAATAGCTTCTGCCCTGGTGTAGGGGGCCTGGTAGCATCTCCTCACTCTGCACTGTCTGTCTATAGGTGAGTGTCTGGAAGACACCAGGAATCACAAGATCCCTGTTCTTGGGGGTCATTTCTGAGGAATACTTTTTGGTTTTTAATTATAATGAATTACTGTGAGATACAGTTACAGACTTACAAATTTTCGTGATTACATTTCAGTCATACTGAACATTTCAGTTCAGGTAACCATCCCTCAACCAGTGCCCATTCTCCACCACCAATGTTCTCAGTATCACTCCTGCTTCAACCCCTGTCAGATGCATAAATACGACTCACAGAGGTTCCTCAACATGAAGTCTGGGAACCTGGTCTTAGTGCTCGAACTCAGACTTTTAGTGTACAACCTGAGCACTACAGGTATCACTTGACATCCCGTTACTCATCAATTTGCTCGAACAGGTACCAGTAACATCTCCACGCATCCCTGTCACGTGCTAGTGTAGCCCAATGGCATCTACTCATTCTAGGAACACGAAGAGCCTCAAACTGATCATTCAGTGTCTTGACAACGAAGTCTGACTATCTTGTAGGTGGGCAGTCACGCAGTCTTTTGACGTCCCGTGGAATCCAGTCAGTATCGGCTCTAGTCCAGCGTCATCTACAAATCTCACTATGTGTTCAGCCTATCTGATTTTCGACGCTTGGCAAAGGAGACAGCGTCCCTGATTTTTCATGTCAAGGGAGGTCGGAACTCCGGATTCTTTCTCTCATTTGAGTGAAGCATGATACTCCAAGCATAGCTATTTCGATTCCTCTTTGGCAGACACGAATAGTGTTCTCATCCTGTTTCCGTAGGGCCCAGGTCTCAGAGGTGTATGTTAATGCAGGAGGAACAGTGGAATCGAAGAGATGTGCCCGGAGCCGGAGGTTCTTCGTCCTCTTAGCTATTTCTTCGATGCTCTTGAAGACGTTCCAAGCCACTGTCTTCATCCTGCGCAACTCAGGTGTAAGATCATTCGTCCTGTTGACTTCTCGACCTAGTTACACATAACTGTTGTATTAGGAGATGGTCATTCCGTTGAGAATGAATAGAACATCAGGAATGAGATTGTTTCTCATAGACATTGTCTTTGTTAGATTCAGCTGGAGTCCGACCTTTCCACACTCACTGTCGAAGTTGGCCAGCATTTGTGCCACTTGGCTAATACATAGTGATATTAGAACGATGTCATCAGCAAAGCGGAGGTGGTGTAGTTGCCGACCGTCTATCTTCACTCTCATTCCTTCCCATTCTAGTCGTCACATGACGTTCTCGATGGTGGCACTGAAGAGTTTCGGTGAAATGCTATCAGCCCGCTGAACCCCTCTCTTGAGATGGATGATCACTTCTTTGTAGAATGGTGAGATCCTGGTAGTGAATCCATAATACAGCTCATGGAGGATCCTGATACATTGAGTTTAATTGCCCTGACTGGCTATGGCTTCGATGACTGCTTCCATCTCAAAAGAATCAGAGGCCTTTTTAAAATCAATGAACATTAGACAGAGTGGCATCTTGAACTCCCGGGAAACCTCAATGATCTTGGTTATTGTGTGGATATGGTGGATCGTCCTGAATCCTTTGTGGAACCCAACTTGCTCTCATGTTCTGTCAATCTTATTCAGGATGACTTGAGTGAACAGCTTGTAGATGACAGAAAATAGACAGATTGGGTGATAGTTACCAATGTCGTGGATGTCTCCTTTCTTGTACAGTAGTACAGTCCTGCTGGTTTTCTATTGGGATGGAACCTTGCATTCATACAGGTTGTGTGAAGAGCTAAGACAGTGTATTGATGGCTACTGATGGCAGGTTCTTCAGGTGTTCAGATCTGACCTTGTCTGGGCCAGTTGCTGTGCATTTCTTTACCGATGAAATGGTGTGTCGGATTTCAGATGGGAGAATGTTGGGAACGATATTTCCATCCTGTAGAATTTAATATGTGGGCAGGTGAACGTGGCTATCAAAGAGATCTGAATAGAAGTCATCAATAATCTTCATCGCCCCTCTGGAAGATGTGATAGATCCATCAGGACGTCGGAGGGCAGTCATCTTGGTGTTGTAGTCGGTGGACAGGCGGGCATTGCGAATGCTTTTACCATCTTGTGCACATCTACCAGCACTGCTGCTATTCGCTCTTTGAGGTCTTCCTTTATCGCTTCTCTGCACTGCTTTGCAAGCTTGGACGTTCCTTGCAGTTCCCTGAGGCTTGCGCCAAGCCAGGTTGGCGAATAAGCTCAAGAGTTTTCAAAGACAGGCATTGTGTGTGTGTGTGTGTGTGTGTGTGTGTGTGTGTGTGTGTGTGGCTATCTATCTCTCTTGGCTTTCCTCACACAATGATGGAGGTGCTGAACCAGTCGATCTATTCCTCGTCAATGTTGTCAATGCCTGCATCTTCCCATGTTGCCGCAATAGTGCCAAAGAGCTCCCAATTGGTGGTCGTTCTGGGAGTTCTCGTCTTAAACTTTGCAGCCCTTTCTCCCCGCTCTGTATAGTTGAATTTTTCACAAAGGAGTCAGTCGTCAGATCCCATTTGGAATTTTGGGACAACAGCGACATCCGTCAAGGAAAACCGTCAATTGAATACGATGTGGTCAATTTAATTGTGGAACCATCCCCTGGGAGATTCCCATGTCCAACATTCAGATTTGGCCTTCTGGAACTGTGAGTTACCATGAATGATTTTGGTCGACATAATGAACTCAGATGGTCTCTTACCCTGTTCGTTCCATTCTAGGCCATGGGTCCCGATGTGGAGTTCTCAGCTGATCTCGGTTCTATCTTGGCATTAAAATCATCAACAATGATCTTGTAGAAGGTGTGATCTTCTTTATAGAACTTCTCCAGTTTCATGTAGAACTTCTCATTTTTCTCCTTCATCATAATTGGATGTTGTTTCGTAGACAACAAAGATAGAAACTGCCAGCAGTGAGCCACATCTATTCAAGTGTAATCATCCTATTCAGGTTGTTAGGTATTCGGATGAATCAATGCTCATGGCCAAGTTTGTGTTGACAAGGACACCGACACCTCCAATGCCTCTTTTGTTGCATGTTCTGAGGAACAATTTTTCTCCAGTGTCGAAAACGGCATGATGCGATTGACGTCTTCTTGTCTAAGTCAGACCAATGATGTACTTGATCTTTCACACTTGTACCATAAGCTCCTTGATGGATGCATCTGATGCCAGCATCCATGCATTGAAAGTACAGACAATCATTTTTGTCTTTCTTCGTTTTGGCAGCATAGTTTGGCCTTGATATTTTATCAGCCTCTCCTTCCTCATCCTTCTTAATGCTGCCATATTGGTATCTCTTTCAGGATCAGGGAAATGAGACCCATTGTATTTACTGGTTTTGTCATATCTAATACGCCACGGATAGCTTGCCAGGCTCTGCTGGAGACACACACACACACACACATATATATATATATATATATATATATATATACATACATATATATATTCTTCTGTTTTACAATCCTCTACTGTATACATTTGTGCATAGATATATGTCCATGAATACATATTCTCAATATCAATTGAAAGAAAGTGATAAATTGTGATTAGTTATTCCCAGATTTCAAGGCATGAACAAAAGTTCTGTTTCACTCTTTGCGATATATTTCCCAGGAATATTGGTCAATTGGTGAGGTCAGACCCAGGTAAACTCATCTGAGATGCATGACCCTGGTGTGGAGAGAGCAGCACCTGGGGCCTCGCTCTAGATCCTGTCTGCTGGTCCGTGCTACTGCCAGCCCTCCTGGGCACTCCCCAGATAGTGTGTCTGTGCTTGTGACATGACTTTCCCAAGAGCTGGGCTGATATTCCCTCAACGTCAGGACTTCACAGAACCTGACCCTGACCATTTTCTTAACACCAAGTGATAGAAATGTGTTCTTGGTGCCTTTCATAGAGGGTCATCTCCTCCACTGTCCCTTGTCCGGTGGCAAGTTTACATCTCAGGAATATAGAGATATGAAGATGTACAAAGGGGCAGGTCTGCACAGAAACTCCAGAATGGGGTCTGACCACCACAATGAACTTATCTCAGAGAAAAAGATTTCTTGCAGAGAAAGAATTTCAAACTTAATGTGTAACATTGGGAGTCTGCCATGGGTAGACGTACAGTTCAGGAACCTGCAATGACACCAGCACAAACTTCCATGTGGTTCTTAGTGTACCATCTGGTCACTTCAAACAAAATCCTGGAAGAAAATATGAGGGACACCAGGTGTTCTCCAGAGAAGCCATCTTCCTGTTGCTGAAGGACAGAGAGAGATCCTGAGCCTTTCTCTCAAATGAAGCCTGACCCTGTGAGCCCCATTCTGTGTCTTAGACCCTGACTCTCTGATGAAGTATTCAGGAGGATCAGGCCTGTCCCTGGGGTCCTGTCAGAGATGGGCACAGGAAACGTGCTGAGAAGCTCTAAGGAAATAGGAATTGCTCAGGGGGCAACTGCAGCTGGGGATGAGAGTCTTCATGTCTCATGTTCCTGATGACCAAACCCAGCCCCCACCCCAGGGTCTCTACCCTGTAGGAAAGCCCCTGCCCCTATGTATCCCTGTGTTTTTGCTCCTGTTATCCCACTGTCTGTCCAAATACTGGTTTCAAACAGTCAGATTTATTATTTATTCAGTGAATTCTGACAGTTTGTTTCAACCCAAAGTCAATCAAATTTTGCATAGTTTTTTCACATACTTATCTTAGATGAAAAACCCTCGACTGAAGTAGAGCCAAGGTGGTTGTTAGAATGATCATTGTCACTGTTGTCAGGTTTATATATGGGCAAGGAAGGGCCTCTGTCAGGTGATCTGACTGGTGTGGTTGTCCTGGTAACAGCGACTGACCCTGCTCTGTCCTGTCTATAACTCAGTGTCCATAGACCAGCATGAACCTCAGGACCCTGTACTGAGGTCATCACTGAGGAAGCCTGACCCTGTCAGGATCATAGAAACAGCTCACGGAGACCCTAAGCATACAATCTATTGGGCAAGGAGCCTGGTCTTAGTACTCAAACTCACACAGCAACAAGGGTACAAGTACACAGGCCCCTATCACTGCCAGATATGACCCACCCCACCCCCCAGATGAATAGAGCCTAGACACAGGCTGTGTCACATATTATACCTCCTATTTCTATGCAGTGCAGGGGTTGAGATATATCCAAGAAGCCAGAAAATATTGTCTAAAATGGTTTATGATTTAAAAATAAAGTAAAGTAAAGTAAAGGCCCTCCCGTTGATCGTCGATTTGCTCGAGCGGGCCCAGTAACGTCTCCATTGGAGACTTTGCTGTTACTGTGTCTGGCATATTGAATACTCTCGGTAGCTTGCCGGGCTCTCCGAGAGGGGCGGAGGAATCGAACTCGGGTCGGCCATGTTGGCCGCTTGTAAGGCGAACGCCCTACCCGCTGTGCTATCATTAAGAGTCAAAAGTGAAAAATGTACCCCATGAATTCAACCAAATTGGATTGAAATAAGTATTGAAAGAAGTATTGGGGAAATCTGAATGTCCACTTAGTGAGTGGATGGAGGATGAAAGGTCGATCGGTCCAGGAGAACAGAACTCCCAGGTGTAAGGTGACCAGGTAGAGTCTACCTCGCAGTAGGTCAGTTGGCACAGAGTCTGTTGGAGAGCAGAATGAAAGAACCAGCACACAGCTGAGTGGACACCAGAATTTCTCTTTCTGATCAAGTGACTCTTACAGAAGACAATGATAATTCTACAGGGTCATTTTCATTTCTATAAGAGAAAAATGTGTCCCTCGCCCCCAGAGAAGTCATGATTCTGTCACTGGAAACTTTTCATCAGGAAAGAGAGAGTGTGATAAGTCATTACTGCCCACAGCGGGGATCGAGGACTCAAAGCCACAACTCACAGGACAAGGTGCCCATGGGGTCATCTGAGAGCTGAGGGGCAGGTCAGTCCTGAACTCCACAGAAACATGATTCATCTGGTCATGAGCAATGTTTCCTCAGGGAAGAGTTCCTCAGAGCCTCCTGGGCGCATGCGCCCCTGAAGCTCAGCCTGCTTCCTCCTGCAGGTGGTTTGTGTCTGGGCCCACACTGCATTCCCCTCACTGTGTCACAGTAGTACAGGGCCGTGTCCTCCTCCTTCAGGTGGCTCATTTGCAGAGAGACCGTGTTCTTGCTGTTGTCTCTGGAGATGGTGAATCGGCCCTTCGCAGAATCTGCATAGTATGTACTATCACCACTACCACTTATGCTTGAGACCCACTTTAGGCCCTTCCCTGGAGCCTGGCGGACCCAGTTCATATAATAGTTGCCAAAATTGAATCCAGAGGCTGCACAGGAGAGTGTCAGAGATCCCCCCGCGCCTCACCAATTTCCCCCCAGACTCCACGAGCTGGACCTCACACTTGACCCCTGCAAACACAAATACATCCTTGTCAGGAAACTCTCCTCACACCGAGCAACTGTCTCTCCCATCTCTCCCATGCTCCGTGTCTCTGTCTCTCATGAGTTACCTCCTAACACAGCCACCAGGAGAAGCCAGCTGAGCCCACACGCCATGTTGGTTCTGAGTCAGTATGGAGCCCCTGGGAAACCCTGAACTGATGCCTCTCCCGGAGCTGAGGCTGGGCTCTGCTGTTTTCATCACTGTGGAGTGTCTTATTTGCATGTCCTCCTTCTCTATAAAAATTTCTCTTTGAACTTGTAGAGAGAAGGAAGGGCTCCAGAGCAGGTGAGGGGTTCTGGTGGTACCTTTGACCAGGAAAAGATTCAGAAACTCTACTATTCCAGTAAGCTAAGCCCAGAAAGACTAAGCTAGAAATTTGACCTAAGAATGTAGTCTCCTGACGATTCCTGGTTCTAAGCAGTAACTCTCAATGTGATGGGCATTTGGAGCTCTCAGTCCACTAGGGAGTTAGTCCCCTGAGAGACACGCTTTCTCTCTTCAGTCTGTCTGTTCATACTCACAGCATCCCACTGTTGGTCTCTGTTCACCAGGATCGTCTCTGTAACTAGAGATGCAGAGGCAGTAGAGGAGGAAGTTTTATCCCCTGCAAGTGGTTAATCAGGTCCATTACCTGTACTTCATGGGTTTCCCATGCACCTAACAGGAACATTGAGTATAGAGCCAGGAGTATACCAAAGTGGCACAAACGACAAAACTAAACCAACAGGGACTTAGACAGTGTATGGTGGTAGGGCACTTGCTTTGCACATGGCGAACCAAGCTCGATCCCTTATGTTCCATGTGGTCCGCCAATCACATTCAAGAGTAGTTCCTGAGTACAGATCCAGGAAGAACCCTGAGCATCACTTGGTCTGGACCTAAAACCACAACCAAATGAAGAGAAAAACAAAACCAACAACATAAACAAAATATAGACTATTCAACTGTTAAGATCTTTTTCTGTGTATTGAGAAAAAGTTGTCTTTATTCTAATTTTGTGTTCAGATGGAGTATCTTGGAATCAGGGTGCACGGAGGTGCATGGAGTGTGATTTTTCACATCAATTTTGGCTCCATCTCTCCTTATCCTGTAAGCATTATTTTCAGTCTGCGCCCTACACAGAATAATGACTTATAGAATATTTATGTTTCAGAGCACTGACGTATATAGACAAACCTGTGCAGTGATAATCACACTCAAAACAGTGGATGAACCCCTCCCCCCACGCTTCACTCCCCCCCCATGCTCTCTCCAGAGCCTCCTGTTTGTGTAAGTGTATGTAGGGTGTGATAACGGAGATTCACTCTCAGTAGCCTTCCACTCTAGGGATATATTATGGGTTTTTACTCATCCTTAAAGCATCTTGGATTACTCTCAGTCCTGGTTCTTTAAAATACATCAACCGAGCTTTCTAGAAGGAGGGAGAAAAATGAGGAAAAGCTGTTCTACATCTTACATGAATATCAAAAAGAATGCTATAAAAATAATAACAAACCAGGAAAGCAACGATTAATACTCATGCTGCCAGGCTTTGGAGTCCTGGGGGCCTCGTGTGATGAGTGTAGGGGACAGGGAGGACAGATCACAGGGAGGGTGTTGGGAGTGTGAGGGTGTCACTGAGAATGGAGCTGCTCTGGGAGCGATGGGGGAAGGACCCTAGGAAAGACTCTGGAACTGGGCATGGATGGGAGTGGGTGGGGGTGAGGGGGGCTGAGCATCTATGTGTTGTGACAGAATATTTGCCTGTGTGGGCTTCTATAACATGGTGACCCTCTTTGCCCCTAGTGGTGCTGAGGCCTCTTCTGAGGTGGCTCCCGAGTGTCCTCTGGTGGTCAGCAGCGCCCCTGCAGCCGCTCCCGTGTCCCAGCAGGAGTGGGTGTCTGGGCTCCCCTGACTGACCCAGAGTCCCCTGCACACCCGTGGTCACCTGCTCTCAGGCTGCTCCCCTGCAGGCAGGTCACAGGGTTCCTGGGTCTCTGGAGATGGTAAATCAGCCCCTTCCAGAGAGTCAGAGATTGATTGTCCTGATACAGTCCTGTCCTCTCCTGGACCAGGTTATGCAGGAGCTGCTGACCAGAGTCTGCACAGGAGACACACTCTCTCTCTCCTCTCTCTCTCTCTCTCTCTCTCTCTCTCTCTCCAGATTAAGGCTTCAGTGATTTGATCTTGTTAATTGAGATCGGAGCCTTCCACATTACATCCCACCCAATGTCCAATGGGCTGTGCTACTCCTGTTTGATCCAGTTGTAGTGTTTGAGATGTCACTCCAGGAAATCCAGAGTTTTTAAATAGGTAATATAGCTGAAGTTTAATCTTTAACTGCTGGTGACTTTGGGACATGTGCGTGACTTCCTGGGCTTCCAGAAGTACAGAAAGATGGCGGAAATATAAAGTAAATATAAATCAGAGATATCACGGAGAAAGACCTATATCAGAAAAAGTCTCAAAGCAACAAGGGTTGGGATGTTGTCAAAAGCAAATCTGTTTTCTCACTTGTCTGATTTAATGTCTATGAAAAACAGTAGGAGATTTCTCTACAAAGTGAAAATAGAGTTTCCATATAACACATTGATCCAAGCTAGATACCTTCACCCAAACGAGAAAATATCAAATTAAGACGTTATAAGAAAACATGCACTGAAGCATTTGATATACTGGCTAGGACATGGAAATGACCCTAATGCTTAATGACAGTTTCATGGTAAGAAGTTGTGGGGTATATACAAAAAGGGATACTGTGCAGTTGTTAAAAAAAAAGAAAAAGAAAAGACAAAATATCAGCCTTCTCTGAAACATGGATGGAACTAGAGAATATCAGATTAAGTGAATTTTGTCAGAGGGAGGAGGACAAATTCAGACAATCTTATTCAACTGTGGTACACAGAGAACAGAGCGTTAGGATGGACAGTATCCAATGATAATGGCCCCTGACCACACTCTGGGGTTCCTGAGAGAAGTCAGATGGGATCTTAAATCACTGGAAAGAAGAGGCCAAGCACAGGGGCCACAGCAGAGTGTGGGGATCTGTGTGTATTTGGTACTGGGAGAAGCTCAGGGAGTTTGTGATTCACAAGCATCAATTTTCAGACTATTGTCATCGTGTTCCCTCAGTGACAGTAAGAAGGGAAGGAGAGATATCTCTCCTTTATGTGAAAAGAAATGATCTTGATTAAAGAAAAATCAACAACACCTGACCTAGCAGGAGAGCATAGTCTCTAGTGGACTCTGAGAAAGGAAGAGAAATAAGCAAATTTGTAATAGGAGAGAAAGCAATTACTAGAATGTATTAAGTGACTGGAGTGATAGCACAGCGAGTAGGGTGTTTGCCTTGCACGCAGTCGACCCGGGTTCAATTCCCAGCAACCCATATGGTCCCCCAAAAACCGCCAGGAGTAATTCCTGAGTGCATGAGCCAGGAGTAACCCCTGTGAATCACCAGGTGTGACCACCCCCCTCAAAAAAGCAAAAAAAAAGTATTAAAATGTATTTAGGTAATATATTAAATTTTATTCATATATTTAAACTAAAGAGTAAAGAATCCCCCCCCCCCCTTACAGCCTCTCTCCCCTTTCTTCTCTTGCCTCCGGAGCACAGCCCTGGAATCCCTGGATCACAGCACCCCCTGGTGGTCACACGCATCCCTGCAGCTCCCCTGTCTCCTCAGCAGGCTTGTGTCTGGGTTCACAGGGATTTGCCCTCACTGTGTGTGTTTTGCACAATAATACACAGCTGTGTTCTCAGTTATTGAGTTACTCAGTTTTAGGTAAACTTGGTTCTTGGAGGTGACCCTGGAGATGCTGATTCAGAACTGAAAACTCAGTTTATAGTATGTACTTCCATCACTCCATATACCAGGAATCCAATCCAGCCCATTTATAGGGTCCTGGAAGACCCAGCTTACACTATAGGTGGTTACAGAGAATCGGGAGACGAGCAGATGAGGGTCAGCGTCTGTGAGGGTGTCACCAGGCTTGGGTCCGATTCCTGCAGCTGTACCTGAGACAGAACACCTGGGGACAGAGACCCACAGTGAATCACGGGCTCAGAGGCCCCATGCCCACCTTGGAGCCTCTGTCCAGGGGATACTCACATCCGGGAGCTGCCACCAGAAAGAGGAGGAACCAGCGCTGATGCACGTTCCTGCCCATGAGGTCCATGATCTCAGATACCCTCGGGGAGAGGGAGCCCGAGGTGGGGTGAGTGTGATCGTGGTTTTAATCCTGGGTTCAGAGTGCAGATTTGCATGGGGGAGCCTCTGGAGAGAAAGGAGGAGACCCGGTGGAGGCTGGTATGTGGGCTCCCTGGGAGGAGGTGCTGACTGTGACTCAGAGCACTCAGGCCTGTCCCTGGGGCCTTGTGAGAGCCGGGCCTCTTCCTCCAGCCCAGGAAACGTGCCGAGGAGCTCTCAGGAAACAGGAATTGCTCAGGGGGAACCAGCAGCTGGTGAGGAGAGTCCCCATGTCTCAGGTCCCTGATGACCAATCCTAGCCACCCAGATCCTATACCCTGTAGGCAGGCTCCTGCTCCGCCGTGTTCCTGAGTGGTGTCTCCTGTTCTTCCACTGTATGCGCAAAACCTGGGACCAAAACACACGCTGTAATTGACACAGTCAATTATGACTTCTTCTAGTGCAATCCAGGTCAATCAAATTTCAGAGTTTATTCAGAAACTTTCCAAGAATGACCATTCCTTCAACTGTAACAGCATTATTTGTAAGTATACAGGTAGTTGTTGGATGTACATTCTCTCTGATGAAACGTTTGTGTGAAGCAAAGGAAGACGCTTCTGCCTAGGTGACCTTCCTGGTGTGGTTGGTCTGATCAGTAATACCAAAACCTGCTCTGTCCTGTGTACAACTCAGTGTCCAAAAGATGACCATGAACCTCAGGATGCTATTCTTGGTGGTAATCACTGACGAATCCCAATCCTGTATGATGCTTAGAAAGACCAACTAATGGGTCCTCAGCACATAATTTATTGGGCCCAAGTTCTGGTCCTAATGCAAAGACTCACACATGCTGCAGATGCACAGTGTGCAAGCCCTGAGAAGTGACAAATGAGGTCCCACCCTGACCCCAAATGCATGGAACCTAGACACAGCCCATGTCACATAACTGTACCCCTAATTTCATGGAGCAACAGGGGTGTTAGTTCAAACTAAGGGACAAGAAAGTATGCTCTTAAAATTTTATGTGCAAATGTCAGCATTAGGGGCCAAAGTAATTGAAACAACTATCAAGTTCAACACAATTCTATTAAAATAAACACAGAAAGATATACAAAGAAATCAGACAACATGACGATTGAATGGATCAGTATTACATCCCACATACAGATAGCTCTAGTAGGATTAATAACTATCACTATCACACCATTGTTCTTCAATTCGCTTGAGAGGGCCCAGTAACGTCCCATTCGTCCCTGTCACTTGCAAGTGTAGCCAGATGACATACTAGGGGCTCTTTCAGGGTCAGGGGAATGAGGACAATTCATTGTTACTGTTTTTGACATATCGAGGACGCCATGGGTAACGTGTCACGCTCTGCCATGCGAGCGGGATACGCTAGGTAGCTTGCTGGGCTCTCCGAGATGGATGGAGGCTTTGGAGCAACCTCAAATCACCTTTACAGGTGTTCCTTTCATTTCATTCATCATCCTGTTATTCGTCGATTGCCTCGAGCAGGCCCCAGTAACGTCTCTTTCATCCTAGCCCTGAGATTATATTCAAGGCTCTTTAGGAGAATGAGACCCATCATTGTTACTGGTATTTGGCATATTTGGTACGCCACAGGGAGTTTGCCAGACTCTGCCCTGTGGGCAGGCTACATTCGATAGCCTGAAAGTTTGTCCAAAGTAGGAAAGAGACAATAAGATGTCATAAAAAAAAGTTCTGATAAGATGTCGCGCGGCCGCAAATGCGGCCGGGCGGTTCCAGGATCTGGATTTTATAGTCTCTGAATCTTGGCTGCTGATGGGATTACATGGCGCCAGGGGGCCAGGTGGTGGGTGTGACCCCCGCCTACTGGAATTTGGAGGATCTGGGTGGAAGATGCTCGACTCCAATTCGAGTAGGCTTGGAGGTCTCTGCCCCGGAACCCGCGTGGCTTTGTCCCTCTGCCAGTACCTTCATGTGTGTGGAGAGTGGTCTCAGCATGGTGGTGGCTGGTTCTGGAGGTCTTCGGCTGCCGGAGCCCTGGTCGGGGCAGGGAGGAAAGCTCAACCCGCTCCCCTCCAAGGGGCCCCGGGAAGGGACACCCAGGCGCGGGGACAGATGTTCCTAGTCAGGCATATAGGCGGGTATGATACTCTCAGTAGCCTGCCGGGTTCTCTGAGAGTGAAAACTAGAGAATAAGAGGTCTTCCAAGGTCTTGGTTTTATAGTTTTTGGATTGCCGTTGATGGGGTTACACAGCATTTGGTCGGTGTAACTGTCTAGCTACTGAGGCCCAGTCCTGAATGGAGCAAGCTTGGAGATCTCAGCCCCGGGTCCCGCACACCTGCCGGTTCCTCATCCAAGCATGTGGAGAGTTGCCTCAGCATGACTTTGACTGGGTCCCATAGGTCTTCAACTGTCGGGGCTCTGCTTGGGGCGGAGAGGGAAACTCAACCCGCCCTCCTCCAAGGGGCCCCAGTGAGGACAATTGGGTGCGGGAACAGGAGACTCTGCCTTGTTCTTTTCCGGGAGCTTGGTTTTATAGTTTATTAATAGGATTAATAAACATTCTATTATGCAACATCTACAAAGAAGTAATCATTGATGTCAAGAGAGGGGTTCGGCAGGGTGATACCATTTCACCGAAACTCTTCAGTGAGAGAGCATCATGCGACAACTGGAATGGGAACATCATGCGACGACTGGAACATCATGCGATGACTGGAATGGGAACATCATGCGAAGACTGGAATGGGAAGGAATGGGAGTGAAGATAGATGGTCGGCAACTACACCACCTCCGCTTTGCTGATGACATTGTTTTAATAACACCAAACATTGGCCAAGTGGCACAAATGCTGGCCGACTTTGACCATGAGTGTGGAAAGGTCGTACTAGAGCTGAATCTTACAAAGACAATGTTTATGAGAAACAGTCTCATTCCTGATGCCCCTTTCGCTCTCAACGGAATGACTATCTCCGAATGCAACAGTTATGTGTACCTAGGTCAAGAAGTCAACATGACAAATGACCTGGCACCCGAGCTGTGCAGGAGGAAGAGAGCAGCTTGGAACGCCTTCAAGAGCGTCAAAGAAATAGCTAAGAGGACGAAGAACCTCCAGCTCCAGGCACATCTCTATGATTCCACTGTTCTTCCTGCATTAACATACACCTCTGAGACCTGGGCCCTATGCAAACAGGATGAGAACGCTATTCGTGTCTCCCAAAGAGGAATTAAAAGAGCTATACTTGGAATATCACGTTTCACTCAAATGAGAGAAAGAATTTGGAGTTCCAACCTCCATCAATGATCAAGAATCAGGGATGCTGTCTCATTTGCCAAGGCATCAAAAATCCGATGGGCTGGTCACGTAATGAGATTTAGAGATGACCGCTGGACTAGAGCCGTTACTGACTGGTTTCCATGGGATGTCAAAAGACCGCTTGGCCCCCCACCTAGCAGATGGTCAGACTTCTTCATCAAGATCATGAACGATCGGTTTGAGGCTCTTCGTGTTCCTAGAACTAACAGACGCCATTGGGCTACACTAGCACGTGACAGGGACAAATGGAGACGTTACTGGCTCCCGCTCTAGCAAATCGACGATTAATGGGAAGTCAAGTGGTCAAGTGATCAAGTGATCTATTATGCAAAGCATGTGAGTCGCTATGGCTCTCTGTCTCCAGGTGTCCTGTCCCTGAGCTGCAGTCCTGTACTGTGAATCCTCTGAATTCTGATCCACCTGAACTGTCTCTGTGAACTCCACCACTGGCAGCAGTTTCCAGGGTATCTTGATACCTGGGCCTCAAATATAATCTGGATGGACGTGGAGATGCACAATGATGGGACCATTTCCTAAAGCTACTTCGCCAGACCAACAGGGCAGTTTCTTAAATCTATTAAAACTTGTTTCCAACCACCAACTTTAAGTGATGATTTTATAAACTTTTTTTTTCTTTTTGGGTCACACCCAGTGATGCACAGGAGTTACTCCTGGCTCATTCACTCAGGAATTACTCCTGAGGTGCTCGGGGGACCATATGGGATGCTGAGAATTGAACCCGGGTTGGCCATGTGTAAGGCAAATTTGCCCTACCTGCTGTGCTATCACTCCAGCCCAATTTTAAAAACTTTTAAAAATTTTATTTTAAGGATATTAAATAAGATGGACTTTTTTTGCTTAATGGTTCTTGACTCATTTTGTGAGTGTTTCACTCATAGGTGTAGACTAATAAAATATACTGATTTATCACTAGTAATTTATTAGAAACAATGAAATAAATAAATTAGACATAAATTGAAAGCCTACATAATTCATTTTGTGTTTTTTCATTGTGACACACTCCTGGCACCATCTCCCTGTTCTTTGGGGAACCTGGCAGTCACGCCCAGGAACTGTCCCTGTTCCAGCCATGTAAACTCAAAAATGGCCATGATCTGAAGATTACAAATAAAGCTTGAAGAACAGCCACACACTGCAGATATGCATCTGGACCTCAAAGTCACCATCAGTTAAAAGTGTAACTCCAGCTATATCACCCTATTACAAATTTTAGAATTCCTGGACATCTCATACTCTACCCCAGTGATGTACCAAGAGTACTACACCATATTTGATGGGGTGTAAAATAGAAACAAACCGATCTCAATACAAAAAAAAGAAATAGCACAGAAGGCTCAACCTCTACCAACATGTTAATAATCCCATAGAGACTCAACAGCTCCCACGTGAGACACAACAATCTCACACACTTTCCTCTAAGGGCACATTTTGGGATCATTTTTCACGAATTTTTTCATAGCAAGCAACACAAAATAAATTATTTAGGACCGCTTTGGGGGCAGGTTTTTGTGGTGGTGGAAAAATTCGAAATAATGGTATGGGAAGGTGTAGTGGTGGTATGTGACTGGTGTTGGAACAGTTAATGTAATACATTAATGTGAGCGACATCACGTGATCACTTGATCCCCCGTTATTCATCGATTTACTCGAGCGGGTGCCAGTAACATTTCCATTCATCCCTGTTGCGTGCTAGCGTAGCCCAATGGCATCTGTTCGTTCTAGGAACATGCAGAGCCTCAGACTGATCATTCAGGGTCTTGACGAAGAAGTCTGACCATCTTGTAGGTGGGCGTCCACGTGATCTTTTGACGTCCCGTGGAATCCAGTCAGTAATGGCTCTAGTCCAGTGGTTGTCTGTAAACCTCATTACATGTCCAGCCCATCTGATTTTGATGCCTTGGCTAATGAGACAGCATCCCTAATTCTTGAGCGTTGACGGAGATCAGAACTCCGGATTCTATCTCTCATTTGAGCGAATTGTGATATGTCAAGCATAGCTCTTTTGATTCCTCTTTGAGAGACCCGAATAGCATTCTCATCCTGTTTTCGCAGGGCCCAGGCTTCTGAGGCATATGTTAATGCAGGTAGAACATTGGAATCGAAGAGTTGTGCTCGTAGCTGTAGGTTCTTTGTCCTCTTAGTTATTTCTTCAATGCTCTTGAAGGCATTCCAAGCTGCTCTCTTCCTCCTGCACAACTCAGGTTGTCATTCATCATGTTGACTTCTCGACCTAGGTATATATAACTGTTGCATTTGGAGATGGTGATTCCATTGATAGCGAATGGAGTGTCAGGAACGAGGCTGTTTCTCATAAACATTGTCTTTGTGAGATTCAGCTGTAGTCCGATGTTTCCACACTCACGGTCGAAGTCGGTCAGCATTTGTGTTGCTTGGCTGATGTTTGGTGTTACTAGAACAATGTCATCAGCAAAGCAGAGGTGGTGTAGTTGCCAACCATCTACCTTCACTCCCATTCTTTCCGATTCCAGTCATCGCATGATGTTCTCGAGGGTAGCACTGAAGAGTTTTGGTGAAATGATATCACCCTGCCGAACCCCTCTCTTGACATGGATGATTACTTCTTTGTAGAAAGGTGAGATCCTGGTAGTGAATCCGTAATAAAGCTCATGAAGGATCCTGATGTATTGAGTTTGTACGCCCTGATTAGCTAGGGTTTCTATGACCGCTTCCGTCTCAACAGAATCAAAGGCCTTCTTAAATCAATGATCGTTAGACCTAGCGGCATCTTGAACTCCTGAGAAACCTCAATAAGCTTAGTAATTGTATGGATATGGTGGATGGTAATGAATCCTTTTCGGAATCTGGCTTGTTCACATTGTTGTCCTTCATCTAGTGTTCTGCTAATCCTATTCAGGATGACTTGAGTGAACAGTTTGTAGATGACAGACAATAGGCATATTGAGCGATAATTGCCAATGTTGTGGATGTCTCCCTTCTTGTATAGTAGTAAGTCCTGCTGGTTTTCCATTGGGATGGAACCTTGCATTCAGACAGGTAGCGTGTGAAGAGCCGAGCCAGTTATTGATGAGTACTGATGGTAAGTTCTTCAGGTGTTCATGTCTGATCTTGTCTGGGCCAGGTGCTCTTTGTTTCTTTACCGACAAGATGGCATGTTGGATTTCGGAAGGGAGAACACCTGCATACAGGTTTTACTGCTAATAATAATAATAATAATAATAATAATAATAATAATGGCCCTCCCGTTGTTCATTGATTTGCTCGAGCGGGCCCAGTAACTTCTCCATTGGAGACTTTGTTATTACTGTGTCTGGCATATCGAATACATCACGGGGAGCTTGCCAGGCTCTGCCGTGCGGGCGAGATACTCTCAGTAGCTTGCCGGCTCTCCAAGAGGGGCGGAGGAATCGCACTCGGGTCGGCCATTAATTAATAAGTGTTCCTCCCTAAATGATAAGTGTGCACAATTAAACTTCTGTCTCCTATACTTATTTTCAGTTCTGTATTCTCGAGAAAGCAAAATTTAGTTTTATTGAAGAAAGAAATCCATTCTGAGGAGATTTCTGTCTCTCTGTCCCCATTTCTCCCATCTCTGCACCCCTTCTAGCCTGCAACTCTGGTCTTTGGAGTCGGTGCTCCTTGCAGCCCAGTCCCCACCATGCAGGGAGAGTCTCTGGAGTCTCTTGATGTCTCTAACACAGGATTGAATCCTGGGAGTTTACTTCAGAAGCCTTGTTCATAAGTCATATTCTTTTATGGGCCTCTTTTTTGTTTTTGAGTTGAACCTGGCAATTCTGAGGACTTATTCTTGGCTCTGTGTTCAGGAATCGCCCAAGTAGATGCGTCCTAGGAAAATATAGGCAAATAAAGTAATTATATATATGAAAATAAAAAAGTGATACTGAGTGTTGTTTGTTCAGATTATGTAAAAGTAATACAATAAATGCTTAATTCACTAAAGAATAATAAAAACCATCTAGATAAAAAAGGATTTAAGTCTTTACGTAAAGACTAATATAAACAAAATATATTAAATTTGTTAAAGAGTTTTTTAAAAACAGCATGATTCTAACACAGTCGCCAAAATGTTTATTATGTAACTGAATTAGTAGAACAAACTAAGTAAATTAGTAATGAATAGGATACAATTAATAAAGTTTTATGGCACATATGACTTGAACTCTGACTTTTTTAGTGATACAGAATTTAAATATTTATTAAAAGAAATTTACTTAGAGAAATGCAAAGGGAGAGAAAGAGAGAGTGTTCATGAGAGCATTTGGGCTTCTCTAAATAGGAAAATCTTTGAGTTCTGATTTCTGGTCAGACATGTTAGAAGTCTGGAAAACATCTTTTCACCCACACAAGTGATATTCTGAACAAATGAAATGCAGAGATTCATTTTCTGTCTCTCTGTGAATAATAGGAAAAGAAAGAGGGGGTGAAGTGAAATGGAATTACCTAAAGAAATTTCCTTGATATGTCGTTCCCAACTTTCTCCCTTCTGAAATCCGACACGCCATTTCATCAGTAAAGAAACAAAAAGCTTTAGCTATTCGTGGGGGCTTATTGTTCCATATAAATTTCAGGAGTGTTTGCTCCATTTCTTTGAAGAATGTCATGGGTACCCTTATAGGGATTGCATTGAATTTATACAATGCTTTCGGTAGTATTGCCATTTTCACAATGTTAAGTCTCCCGACCCATGAGCAGGGGATATATTTCCATTTCCTCATGTCCTCTTTTATTTCCTGAAGTAGCGTTTTGTAGTTTTCTTTGTACAGGTCCTTTACTTCCTTAGTTAAGCTGATTCCTAGGTACTTGATTTTCCGGGGCACAGTTGTGAACGGGATTGATTTTTTCATGTAGCTTTCCTCTCTCTCACTGTTTGCGTATAGGAAAGCCATGGACTTTTGGGTATTGATTTTATAGCCTGCAACTTTACTATACAAGTCTATTGTTTCTAAGAGTTTTTTGGTGGAGGTTATAGGGTTCCCTATAGTATCATATCATTTGCAAATAGTGAGAGCTTGATTTCTTCCTTTCCTACTTGAATGCCCTTAATATCTTTTTCTTGCCTAATTGCTATTGCAAGTACTTCCAGTACTATATTGAACAGCAGTGGAGAGAAAAAGAAAATGGGAGGAAACAACCTTCCTAACTTCAAACTTTACTACAAAGTGGTAATAATCAAAACAGCATGGTACTGGAACAATGGCAGAACTGCAGACCAATGGAACAGAGTTGAATACAATGACATCTCTCCATATGATCATCTAATCTTTTATAAAGGTGAAAGAAATGTGAAGTGGAGTAAGGAAAGCCTCTTTAACAAATTGTGCTGGCATCACTGGAGGGCTACATGCAAAAAAAATGGGCTCAGAACTCTGCCTAACACCATGTACAAAGGTAAGATCAAAATGAACTAAAGACCTCAACATCAGACCAGAAACCATAAGGTACATTGAAGACAAAGTTGGCTAAACCCTCCATGACATTGAGGCTAATGTTATCTTCAAAGATGCCACACCACTGGCTGAGCAAGTGAAAACAGAGATAGATAAATGGGACTAGCTTAAACTAAGAAGCTTCTGCACCTCCAATGAAACAGTGACCAAAATAAAAAGACAGTCTACAGAATGGGAAAGAATATTCGCCGAATACACATCTGACAAGGGGTTGATATCAAGGATATACAAAATATTGGTTGAACTCCACAAGAAAAAAAATCCAACCCCATCCAAAAATGGGGCAATGAAATGAACAGAAACTTTCTCAAAGAAGAAATCCGAATGGCAAAAAAGCACATGAGAAAATGCTCTATATCATTAATCATCAGGGAGATGCAGATCAAAACCACAATGAGATACCATCTCACACCTCAGAGACTGGCCCACATTCAAAAGAACAAAAGCAACCGTTGCTGGTGCGGATGTGGCGAGAAAGGGACACTCCTTCACTGTTGGTGGTAATGCCGACTGGTTCAGCCCTTTTGGAAAACAGTATGGACGTTCCTCAAAAAATTAGAAATTGAGCTCCCATTTGACCAGCAATATCATTCCTGGGAATATATCCCAGAGAGGCAAAAATTTATAGTCGAAGTGGCATCTGCACTTGTTTATTCATTGCAGCACTCTTTACAGTAGCCAGAAACTGGAAGAAACCTGAGTGCCCAAGAACAGATGACTGGTTAAAGAAACTTTGGTACATCTACGCAATGGAGTACTATGTAGCTGTTAGAAAAGATGAAGTCATGAAATTTACATACAAGTGGTACAATATGGAAAGTATCATGCTAAGCGAAATGAGTCAGAAAGAGAGGGATAGACATAGAAAGATTGCTTTCATCTGGTGGATATAAAATAACTAAATATGAGATTAATACCCAAGAATAGCTGAGATCAACACCAGGAGGATTACTCCATAGCTTAGAGGCCAGCCGGCTATTCTACGGGAAAGGACAGTTCAGATAGAGAAGGGAGCACCAAATGGAGGGTGTTTGGAGGATCCACCCAGCAGGGGAGATGCAGGTTGAAAGTAGACTGCACTGAACATGTTTGCCACTCAATGCCTCTTTTGCTGACCACAACACCCAAAAGGAGAGAGAGAACAAAAGGGAATGCCCTGCCACAGTGTCAGGGGGGATGGGGGGAAGGGATATTATCTATGGTGGTGTAAAATGGGCACTGGTGGAGGGATGGGTATTTGATCATGGTATGACCGAAATCCAAGCACAAAAATTTGAAAATCTACAACTGTACCTCATGGTGTTTCACTAATAAAAAATAAATTAAAAAAAATACAGCACCCGGCCAGACAAGGTCAGACCTGAACACCTGAAGAACCTGCCACCAGTACTCATCAATACACTGGCTTGGCTCTTCACTCCTACCTGTCTGAATGCAAGGTTCCGTCCCAATGGAAAACCAGCAGGACTGTACTACTGTTCAAGAAGGGAGACATCCATGACATTGGCAACTATCGCCCTATCTGCCTATTGTTTGTCATCTACAAGTTGTTCACTCGAGTCATCCTAAATAGGATTGGCAGCACACTAGATGAAGGACAACCATGCGAGCAAGCCGGGTTCTGCAAAGGATTCAGCACCATCGACCATATCCACACGATAACCAAGCTCATTGAGGTTTCTCGGGAGTTCAAGATGCTGCTCTGTTTAGCATTCATTGATTTAAAGAAGGCCTTTGATTCTGTTGAGACAGAAGCGGTCATTGAAGCCATAGCCAATCAGGGCATTCAAGCCCAATACATCAAGATACTCCATGAGCTGTATTGCAGATTCACTACCAGGATCTCACCATTCTACAAAGATGTAAGAATCATTGATGTCAAGAGAGGGGTTCGGCAGGGTGATACCATTTCACCGAAATTCTTCAGTGCCACCCTCAACAACATCATGCGACGACTGGAATGGGAAGGAATGGGAGCGAAGATAGATGATAGGCAATTACACCACCTTCGCTTTGCTGATGACATTGTTTTAATAACACCAAACATCAGCCAAGCGGCACAAATGCTGGCCGACTTTGACCGTGAGTGTGGAAAGGTAGGACTACAGCTGAATCTTACAAAGACAATGTTTATGAGAAACAGCCTCGTTCCTGACGCCCCATTCGCTCTCAACAGAACAACCATCTCCGAATGCAACAGCTATGTGTACCTAGGTCGAGAGGTCAACATGAGAAATGACCTGGCACCCGAGCTGTGCAGGAGGAAGAGAGCAGCTTGTAACGCCTTCAAGAACGTAGAAGAAATAGCTAAGAGGACGAAGAACCTCCGGGCACATCTCTTTGATTCCACTGCTCTTCCTGCATTAACATATGCCTCAGAGACCTGGTCCCTATGCAAACAAGATGAGAACGCTATTCAGGTCTCCCAAAGAAGAATAGAAAGAGCTATGCTTGGAATATCACATTTCACTCAAATGAGAGAAAGAATCCAGAGTTCCGACATCTGTCGATGATCAAGAATCAGGGACGCTGTCTCATTTGCCAAGGTGTCAAAAATTAGATGGGCTGGTCACATAATGAGATTTAAATATGACCGTTGGACTAGAGCTGTTACCGACTGGATTCCACGGGATGTCAAAAGACCGCGTGGCTGCCCACCTACCAGATGGTCAGACTTCTTCGTCAAGATCATGAACGATCAGTTTGAAGCTCTTCTTGTTTCCAGAGAGAACAGATGCCATTGGCCTACACTAGCACGCGACAGGGACAAATGGAGACGTTACTGGCGCCCACTCGAGCAAATCGACGACTAATGGGAAGTTAAGTGATTAAGTGATTAAGTGAAAGAAATTTACTTAAGGAAATTCAAGGAGGGGCAGAGAGAGAGAGAGAGAGATGCAGAGTATTGGCAGACAGAGGCAACCCACACACAGAATGTTGTCATCATTTGAGACGTATTTCTCCTTTATGGTCCCTAGGATCCTATACAAGTTCTCTCTCTCTCTCCCTCTCTTTCTCTTCCCCCCCTCACTCTTTGGGATCTATGGATTGCAATACAGACACTGAAAGGTTATTATGTATATCCCTTTTCCTAATTTCAACCTTTGTTCTTGTCCAGAGTGACCATATCTAACTATTCCTGTCATACTGGTCTGTCTCTGTTCTTCACCCCCACACACTTGGAGCAAGCTTCCAACTATTGACCATTACAGCTCCTGTGTTTCCTGGCATAGAATACTAATCTCATACAAAAGTTTAAGTCCCACAGAAGAGTGCAATTATTCTATATTTGTCCCTTTCCATCTGACTCATTTCACTCAGCCTGATACTTTGCATGTCCCTCCATTTACAAGTAAATTTTATTATTACATTTTTCCTGGTGGCCACATAGTATTCCATTGTGTAGATGTACTATATTCCATCAAGTCATCTGTTCTCAGATACTCGACTTGTTTTAAAACTGGCTGTTGTGAATACAATATTGTGATGCAGTAAACATGAGCATACAAATATATTTTGAAATTAGTGTTTTGGATTCTTTGGTTCAGTGTGAAGAGTGGAATTTCTGGGTCATATGGAAGCTAAGTTCCTAGTTTATTGGGCAGTATTCAAGTTTTTTCAGGAGTCAGTCCTGTTGCCAATCCCACAAGCAGAAAATGAGAATTGCATTTCCCCAGCATCTATGCCAACACAGAATGTTTTGATTCTTTGAGATTTGTAATCTTCTCCCAATAATTATGAGGGGATATCTCATAATTATTTTAATTTGCATTTATCTGATAAGTGACAGGGAGAATTTGTTTATATAGTTCTCTGCATCAAAATCTACTTTAAGGATGTATCTGTTTAAAATCCCCATTTTCCTCAGTTGTTGGGTTGTGTCTTTATTCTGGTCGTCATTTAATTTACATTGATTGGACCATTTAAAACAGAAAGACTGACAACAAAAAGCATGAAATAGATAAAAGCTTTGGCTGCACATTAATCCCCAAATAATTAGGTTATGTGAGGGAAACTGAAACAAGAAGACAGAGATCATGTGTTTGAAATCAACAGAGACTAACTGCTTGTTGGCAACACAATACACTTGTCATGGGCTGACCACAATCACGAACAGAAAGTAACCTTTAATGTTGGGTGCAAAAACAGCCTAGAGAGTCACTGAGTCCTCAGGTAGAATTGTGATCAATGCGGGTAGATCATTGTAGGTTCAGAGTCAGTACACACCTCACCTGTCTAGAGCACAGGGCCTCACTCAGCCTCTGTGCACACAGGAAGGTCCTAGGATGTGGTTCCTCGTTCCACAAGCATAAGGCAAAACAAAATCGACTCTGGACTCACTCCACACTGCCTTCTCAGACAGACACTAGGGTTCAAAACTTCCTCCTCAGACTAAGATGAGCCCGAGTACTTTTTGTGTCTCCTGGAAAACCAAAAGCATCAGCTAGTGGAGATGATCATAGTCATGTTCACGGCAGCACCAAGTACAGTAGCCAAGATGCACACACACAGCACTCATCTGCAGCGATCTCTTCTTTCTATGTTTCCTTATTCAACCATGGAGCCCATTCTTTCTCTCCTTCAGTTCTGTTTGAAAGACAGTGATCATTGTTTCCTTCCTTCTCTCACTGAGACACCTGAGTATCCCTGTCTGTATTTTTTCAGATCAGAGAGCACTGAGAGGATTGTTTCTCTCTGCACACCCACAGAGCATCGGATGTTCTGATGTTCTTACCTGGATTCAATCCACATCCATTAAACAATAGAATCATATTTTCATTATTCCTGGTGCTCTATGGGATCTAACGGTGTAAGTGCCCGGTGGTCTGGGCATGGATTGGGTGAAGTTCCTCACTCTATTCAGCTAAGCCTGTGACTCTAGTAAATTCTGGCAGCCACGACTCCCGTGGTGTTTTCTCTATGGGCCTGGGAGGGACAGATGTCGGGTAGTCAGAATAACTGTGGGTCCTAGTGCAAATGGTTCCTCACTGGGACCTGTGACATCCCTGTGGAACAGGCTTTCAATAATATCATGAAGCAAGAGAAATTAACCCATGAATTTCAGGAATATAAAGCTTTAGTCCAATAGTATTGAATTGAGAGCCCAGAATAAATCCTTAGATCTTTTATGGTAAATCTTTGGGAAAAAATTCCATCCTATGAAGTGAAGCAAGAAAATATCTTTTAAAAATGCTGTTAGGAAAACAGCACCACAAACAAAAACAAGAGAACATAGACTTGAATCCTTATCTCACACCAGATACAGAATTTAATGAAACGTGGCTTATGGTGCAGCTTTGACAGCAGAATCCTTAAAACACAGAGGAAAAGCTCGGCCGGTCTCTCCATGACACTAATCTTAGAGGACTCATCTATAGTTTCACTCCATTGGCAGAGATCTCTTGATCACTTGATCTCTTGACATCCTGTTACTCATCGATTTGCTTGAGCAGGTACCATTAACGTCTTCATTCGTCCCTGTCGCATGCTAGTGTAGCCCAATGGCGACTGTTTCTTCCAGGAACACGAAGAGCTTCAAACCGATCATTCATGGTCTTGACGAAGAAGTTTGATCATCATGTAGGTGGGCAGCCACACGATCTTTTGACGTCCCGTCGAATCCAGTCGGTAATGGCAAAGAGATTGTAAACTAAAATCAATAAATTGAACTAAATCAATTAAAGGGTTTTACTGTCAATGTAAACGACATTAAAATTAAATTACCCTACTGAATGAAAGAAAACATGTACTCACTAAACATCATATCCAACCTAGTATCTAAGATATTCTTAGCACTCACCAAGCTCAACATCAGAACCAATCACCCATCATAAAATGGTGTGGGAAATAAACAGATTCCTTCCTAAAGAAATATTCCAATGGGCTTTAGGCATATGAAAAGTTGTTTATCAACACTAACAATGCGAGATATGTTGATATAAAGTACACTAAAGACCGTATCTCCCCAATGAATATAGCTTATATAAAAATACTGGAAACAACCAGTATTGGAAGCTTGCCAAAGGAAACAATGTTTCTATGTTTGTGGGAACATATCTATAGAAAACACTATGAGATTTCTCTAAAGAGTGAAAACAGAATTTCCAAGTCACAAGTGATTCTATATTTGGTAACTTCACCCAAGCATGAAAACACTCATTAGAGAAAATACATGTAAACATATGTCAGTTATAGAATTTAGAATAGTTGTCAGGGCTTGGAAACAATTCGAATGCTTAATGAGTTTCATGGATAAGAATTTGTGAATTATACAAACAATGGGACACTGTGCAGCTATAAGAAACGACAAAATACCAGGATTTTCTGAACTATGAATGGACAATATCAAACTAGACAATATCAGATTAAGTGAATTTTGTCAGAGGGAGAAGGACAAATTCAGACAATCTCATTCATCAGGGGTAGACAGAAAACAGAGCATCAGCATGAACAGGATAATGATAACGGCCAATGATAACGGCCCCTGCATCCTAACCATATTCTGGGGTTCTTGAGAGGAGTCGGGTGGGGGAAGAAGAAACCGAGCATAGGGACCACAGCAGAGTGTGGGTGTCTGAGTATTTGGTGCTGGGAGAAGCACAAGGAGTTTGTCACCCACAAGCATCAACACTCAGACTATTATCAACCTAATTCCTCAATGACAACAAAATAGGGTAATTGTTGAAAATCCTCCTTCTGTGAAGCAAACGATCTTTAGTAGGAAGGAAAATTAACTGCACCTTAACTAACAGGATTGATTCCACTGTTCTTCCTGCATTAACATATGCCTCAGAGACCTGGGCCCTACGCAAACAGGATGAGAATGCTATTCAGGTCTCCCAAAGAAGAATAGAAAGAGCTATGCTTGGAATATCACGTTTCACTCAAATGAGAGAACGAATCTGGAGTTCTGACATCCGTCGACGATCAAGGATCAGGGACGCTGTCTCATTTGCCAAGGTATCGAAAATCAGATGGGCTGGTCACGTAATGAGATTTAAAGACAACCGCTGGACTAGAGCTGTTACTGACTGGATTCCACGGGATGTCAAAAGACCGCGTGGCCGCCCACCTACCAGATGGTCAGACTTCTTCGTCAAGATCATGAACGATCGGTTTGAGGCTCTTCATGTTCCCAGAGCGAACAGATGCCATTGGGCTACACTAGCACGCGACAGGGACAAATGGAGACGTTACTGATGCCCGCTTGAGCAAATCGACGACTAAAGGGAAGTTAAGTGATTAAGTGATTAACTAACAGGAAATAAGTCTCTAGTGGACTTGTGGTATGAAGAGGAATAAACAAATTTATACTAGACTAAAACGTAGTAATCACTTAATCACTTCCCGTTAGTCGTCGATTTGCTCAAGCGGGTGCCAGTAATGTCTCCATTTGTCCCTGTCGCGTGCTATTGTAGCCCAATGGCATCTGTTCGCTCCGGGAACATGAAGGGCCTCAAACTGATCGTTCATGATCCTGACGAAGAAGTCTGACCATCTGGTAGGTGGGCGGCCACGCGGTCTTTTGACATCCTGTGGAATCCAGTCGGTAACAGCTCTAGTCCAGCGGTTGTCTTTAAATCTCATTACGTACCCAGCCCAACTGATTTTCGACACCTTGGCAAAAACGTAGTAGCTAAAATGTATATCCTTGGTTTACGAAATTTGTCTTTTATATTTCAATAAACGAGAAAATAAAGTGATCCCCCTGACAATCCCTCACCCTCCAGCTCCTGGAGCACAGCCCTGGAGTCCTGGGAGCAGAGCGCCCCCTCGTGGTCACACGCACCCCTGCAGCTCCCCTGTCTCCCTCCGCAGGTTTGTGACTGGGCTCACAGGGACTTGCCCTCACTGTGTCTTGCACAATAATACACGGCTGTGTCCTCAGTTACTGAGTTGCTCAGTTTTAGGTAAACTTGGTTCTTGGAGGTATCCCTGGAGATACTGACTCGGGACTGAAGACTTGGATTATAGTTTGTTCCCCCACCAGTATACATAACACCAATCCAATCCAGCCCCTTTCCAGGGACCTGGCGGACCCAGTGCACATGATCACCAGTTAATGAGAATCCAGAGACCGAGCAGGTGAGGGACAGTGTCTGCGAGGGCATCACCAGGCTTGGTCCCGACTCCTGTAGCTGTACCTGGGACAGGACATCTGGGGACAGAGACCCACAGTGAGTCATAGGATTATAGGCCCCATGCCCACCTTGGAGCCTCTGTCTAGGGAATACTTACATCTGGGAGCTGTCACCAGAAAGAGGAAGAACCAGTGCTGATGCACGTTCCTGCCCACGAGGTCCATGATCTCAGACACCATGTCAGGGGGAGAGGGAGCCCGAATTGGGGTGAGTGTGATCGTGGTTTTAATCCTGGGTCCTGAGTGCAGATTTGCATTGGGGAGTCTTTGTAGAGAAAGGAGGGGACCTGGGAGATGCTGGTTTTGGCTCTCTGGGAGGAGGTGCTGACTGTGGCTCAGAGCACTCAGACCTGTCCCTGGGGCCCTGTCAGAGCTGGGTCTCTTCCTCCAGCACAGGAAACGTGCTGAGGACCTCTCAGGAAACAGGAATTGCTGAGGGGGAAATGGCAGCTGGGGAGGATAGTCCCAGTGTCTCAAGTCCTGATGACCAAACCCATCCCCTCCAGGGCCTCTACCCTGTATACAGACCTCTGCCCCTCTGTGTCCATGGGTGTTGTTTCCTATTCTCCCACTGTTTGGAGTCAAAATTCGAGGTCAAACAATAGTTTTACTGTTACATTGAATTCTTTTTGCGAATTCCTTGTTTCCAACCCAGGGTCAATCAATTTTCCTGGTAGTTTAGTCATATACTTACTTTGGATAAAATCCCTTCACCTGGAGCATATTCTTCAAACCGTTCAAGGTAGTTATTAGAATGTTAATTCTCACTAATAATGGGTTTGCGTTGGGTCAAGTAGTAACTTCTGCCTAGGAGACCTTCCTGGTGTAGGGGGCCTGCTCCTCACCCTGCTCAGTCCTGTCTATATGTCAGTGTCCATAAGACCATCAGGAATCTCAGTATACCTGCTCTTGGGGGGGGGTCATTTCTGAGGATTACTTTTTAAAATTTTTTATTTAAATGAATCACCATGAGATACAGTTACAGGTTTACAAACTTTTGTGATTACATTTCAGTCATACATTTCAGTCAGACATTACATTTCAGTTATTTCAGTCAGGTAACCATCCCTCCACCAGTGCCCATTCTCCACCTCCAATGTTCCTAGTATCCTTCCTATTTCAGACCCTGTCAGGTGCCTAAAAGGACTCACGGAGGTTCCTTAGCATGAGGTCTGGGAATCTGGTCTTAGTGCTCGAACTCACACATTTTACAGTGTACAAACCTGAGTACTGCAGGTGTGGCCCAACTCAAACCCCAAATGCAGAGAATGTAGAGAAAGGCTGTGTTCATAAGTGTGTCCCCTAATTCCATGAAAAAAATAGAGGGTTGAACACTATCAAAGGGGACAGAATATGCACTAAAATTTGACTTTTATCAAAGTCAGCATTAAGGGTCAAAAGTAATTTAAAAAACCCAGAAAATTCAACAAAATTTGACTAAAGTAAAGACAGATGCTCAAACAAGTCAGGCCGTGTGAGAATTGGAGAGTGAGTCTCCCCCCTCAAATTGATGGTGACTCTGATGTAGCACTCGAGTTCGCCTGAGCTCAGTGAGAGCCCTTGGATCCAAGTAGGAGAGACAGAGAAGAAGCGGTACTTGAATCCCATCACTGCACTGTGGGTCAGGGCCTCTAACCTCCACCAAAGACCCCAAGACTCCTGTCAGATTTATACCCTAAAACTACATTCCAGTGTGTAACTCTAGCAGACAAGATGATTTCTTGTCTGTAGGAAAACAAAACAGCCTCCCATCCTGACAAGACATGAGGGAACAAGGTGAGTTTGCAGTTACATGATCAAATGGGAGGAACCAATTTCCTTTACGTCAAGATACATACGCTTTCCTGTACCCTGTAGGGAGCCAGTCCCGGTGCTGCAGGAGAAGTTCAGAGGACAGACAGGAGTCAGAGACAGCATGGAGATGAGGAGTGGGCACACACGGGTGATTGGGAATCTCGGGGAAAACTATTTGCACAACAGTTCAGAGTACATGGCTGAAGTTCTTTATGCCAACTCAGTATTACCACAATCTTCTTAAAGCGGCGTGGAACACTGAGGCGATTGATCCGCTCTCTAGTGTACAAAGCAAAAGACTCTGTAGCTCTGTCCTGGGGGTCCGGTCCCAGCGCAGCTGGAGGCCCAGAACCCTGAATCCTCACAGCCCTGCCCTCACCTGTGCTGTCTCCCCATGCTACACCTAAACTAGCAGTTTCCAGGGAGGCTGGACCCCAGAGCTCAGGAAGGACCGGAGTGAATGGGAGATGCATGATGATGGAAACAGTTCCTAAAGCCACTTCACCTAAACTCACTGGAAACATTCTTAAATTGGTTAAAACTTGTTTTCAACCACCAACTTTAACTTCAGGTTTTGCTCACATTTTTGGCTCTATTTTCTGCATAATTAAATAAAACTTATTTTTTCAATCTTTCTTGACTCATTTATGTGTGTTTCATTCTTACATTATAGACTATTTAAAAATCCTGGCTCATAATTAATGTTAGTAAAATGAATGAAAGAAATGAATTAAAAATGAATAAAATCCCAAATCATTTATTTTTGTATTTCTCAGTATTAGATACTCCTAGCTTGACAGAAACCCTTTTACAATTTTGTTCTTAACAGCACTTGGGCAGACGGAATGGAATGGCCTCATTTTTGCACATGAGTGTGCCAAGTTAATTTTCCAGTGCCACTGGCATGATACCCTGAGTATTACAGGGAGGACCAGCACACAGAAAGGAAGTAAACACGGAGTACTCTCAGGTATGGCCCCCAAACTAAAGAAAACATCTATTGTCTGTATTTGGACAATAGCAGGTTTTCATTTTGATTAGATACTCATCATTTTTATCCCAGTTTAGCCATGTGGTATTTTGGATGATTGTGTGACTTCCAGTAAAACATACTTTCAATCTTTGCCTTTACTCTTGACATTGAACATATAAAACTGTTTCAGTTCTCTAAGTGAAAAGGACTGAATAATGCATTTGTGATGTTGAACAGGTGTCTTTGGAAGGTCACCAATACAGGAATGCTGCCCAGGGGGGTAACCACTTGGCCAGAGGGATGAATGTAGATTCTAATCTCCAAGCTTTCTCTGTCTTGGGAGGGAAGACTTGAAATTGAGGTTGATCCAAAATGAGAAGTTCATGACGAGTCATATCTGCTATGGTCTCCATACGGAGACTCAGTGTAAGGAGGTTACCTGGGCTCTGGGGTGTGGTGTTTCTGGGGGTTCTGCTAGAATACGGGCCTCAGGGAGAGCATCTATGCTCTGGTTCCTGTCTCTTGTCTCACTGTGAAGGGGTCAGCGTTGCCCGTGTCACAGCACCTGGTCTCTCCTCTACAGGGTCTGAGGGGTGGAGAGGGAATGTGAAAACCTGAATGCCCATTTGTGAGTGGGTGAGGCACGGGAGTTCGGCCGATCCCAGAGAGCAGGACTCCCAGTTGTAGGGTCACCAGGTAGAGGCTAACTGGTACAGGTCAGAGGGTAGATGTCAGTGGGCACAGAGTGTGTGTGTGAGAGCAGAAGGAAGGAACGAGCATACAGCTGAGTGGACACCATGATTTCTATTTCCGATGAAGCGACACTTACCATGAGACCATGATAATACCTACAGGGTCATTATAATTTCTACAAGAGAATAATGTGCTACTCAGGCCCCAGGGACATCATGGTTCCACTAGTGAAAACTTACAACATGAGAAAGAGTGAGACAAACTCCTTCCCGCCCACAGTGGGGATGAAGGAATCACAGCCACAACCCACAGGACAAGGTGCCCATGGGGGTCATGTGAGACTGAGGGAAAGGTCAGGCCTCATCCCCACAGAAACATGATTCATCTGGTCATGAGCAATGTTTCCTCAGGAGAGAGTCCTCAGAGATTCCTGGGGGCCTATGGCCCTGAAGCTCACCCTGCTTCCTCTTGTAGGTGGTTTGTGTCTGGGCCCCTACAGCCTTCTTCTCACGGTGCCTCTCTCACAGTAGTACAGGTCTGTGTCCTCCTCCCTCAGGCTGCTCATTTGCAGAGAAAGCGTGTTCTTGCTGTTGTCTCTGGAGATGGTGAATCAGCCCTTCACAGAGTCCGCATAGTACGGACTACCACCATACTATTGTATAAGACCCACTCTAGGTCCTTTCCTGGAACCTGGCAGACCTAGTACATTTAATAGCTGCCATCATTGAATCCAGAGACTACACAGGAGAGTCTCAGCTCCCCCCCCCCCGGGCTGCATCAAGTGTTCCCCAGACTCTACCAGCTGTTCCTCACACTGGACCCCTGAGAAAAGAAAGACATCCTGGTATGGAAACTCTCCTCACACAGAGGATCTTCCACCCCCATCTCTACCATGCTCCATGTCTCTGTTGCCATTGAGTTACCTCCTAACAAAGCCACCAAGAGAAGCCAGCTCAGTCCACACACCGTGTTGCTTCTGGTGAGTAAGGATGGAGCCCCTGAGAACCCCTGAACTGACTCCTCTCCTGGAGCTGGACTGGGATATTTTTATCACTGTGGAGAGATATTTGCATGTACTCCTCTATAAAAAGTCATCTTTGAACAGGTAGAGAGAAAGGAGGACTCCAGAGCAGGTTAGGGGTTCTGTGGTGCCAGCAACCAGGATAATATTTAGAAAAAATATGCATTTTTCCAGTATGCATTATTACATGGCAACCAATTAATTGATGTTCTTTAATATTTATTTTATATAAATCCTGCAATATGTACAGTATTACTTCTATTTCATAATATAATAGGACACAAAAAAGCTTAAATGGTTTGTGCAATATACTCAAAATACATTTTAAGAGTTGTTCCCACCACCTAGACAAAAGTAATCCTCTGAGTCTCTCACAGTTATCAATGTTTTGGGAACCAAGTGTTAAGATAGAATCAGGAGAAAGGCAGAATGGCCAGGTAACAGGCCCTGATAAATGTAACCTCATTGAGGCAGGCTCCTGTGTCTACTCATCTCTGCTCTTTCTCCCAGAGAAACATCTCAGTGGTTAAAGGTATTTATCTCCATGTCCTAAGGCCCTCGAATGTGTAAGAGCTTAACTCAGACATACCAAGTTAGAAAAATCACGTAAGAATGTCGTCTCCTGATGATTTCTGATTCTAAGCAGTAACTCTCAATGTGATGGGCATTTGGAGCTCTCAGTCCTCTAGGGAGTTAGTCCCCTGAGCAACACCTTTTCTCTCTTCAGTCTTTCTTTCTGTTTATACTCACAGCATCCCATGGTTGGCCCCTGTTCACCAGAATCGTCCCTGTAACTAGAGATGCAGAGGCAGTAGAGGGGGAAGTTTCCTCCCCTGCATGTGGTTATTCAGTTTGATTCCCTTCCCTTCAGATGGTTTCCCATGGCCCCACTAAGAGTGATCCCTGAGCACAGAGTCAGAAGTATACCAAGAAAGTCAGAAATAACACAACTAAATCAGCAGGAACTGATAGTACAATGGCAGGGCACTTGCCTTGCCGACCCAAGTTTGATCCCCTATATTCCATGAGGTCTCTGATCACCTTTAACAGAACCAGGATGAACCTCTGGGGATAACCGGGTCTAGGCCCAGAACTAAAACCAAATGAACAATAAACCCAAACCAGAAAAATAAACAAAATATGGGCTAGATAGCTGTCAAGAACTTTTTCCTTGTAATGAGAACAAGATGTCTTTATTGTGTGAGTACCTGGAGTATGTTAGAGACCGTGGTGCATGACAGTGCATGTACTGTGACTTCACATCAATTTTGGCTCTGTCTCTCTTCTTGCCATGTAAGCATTTGATTAGCAATAAAATTCACAACCGCCCATGACCTAAACAGAATACTGATTGTAGATCATTAATGTTTTATGAGCACTCACATATATGGACACCCGTGCAGTGATCATCACACCCAAAACAGTGGATGAGCCCCTAACCCCAGTGTTTCCCTTTAGCCCATGGTATTCCTTCCCCTATGTCTCAACCCTCCCTCATGCTCTCTGCAGTGCTTCCTGTTTGTGTAAGTGTGTGTAGGGTGTGATGACAGAGACTCACTCTCAATAGCCTTCCATTCTAGGGATATATTATGGGTTTTTACTTATGATTAAAGACGTCTTGGGTTAATCCCAGTCCTGGACCTTTAGAACAGGTCAAATGAGGTTTCTAAAAGGAGGGAAGAGCCGAGCCAGTGTATTGATGAGTACTGACGGCAGGTTCTTCAGGTATTCAGGTCTGACCTTGTCTGGGCCGGGTGCTGTTTGTTTCTTTACCGACAAAATGGCGTGTCGGATTTCGAAAGGGAGAACGTTGGGAACGACATACCCATCCTGTGGAATTTGGTATGTCGGCAAGTGGACATGGCTATCGAAGAGATTTGAGAAGAAGTCATGAATAATCTTCTCCATTGCCGTTCTGGAGGATGTGATGGATCCATCAGGACGTCGGAGGGCAGTCATCTTGGTCTTATAGTTGGCGAAGGACAGGCGGGCGTTACGAATACTTTTCCCGGCTTCTGCCGCATCTACCAGTACTTCTGCTCTACTCTCTTTGAGGTCTTCCTTGATCGCATCTCTGCACTGCTTTGCAAGCTCGGACGTTAGCTTGCGGTTGCCTGAGGCATGCGCCAAACCACGCTGGCGAATTAGCTCAAGAGTTTTTGAAGATAGGTGACTTTTTGTGGCTATCTCTCTCTTGGCATTCCTCGCACATTCATGGAGGTGCTGAACCAGTCGATCGTATTCCTCGTCAATGTTGTCAACAATGGCATCTTCCCATGTTGCCGCAATAGTACCAAAGAGTTCCCAGTTGGTGGTCATTCTGGGAGTTCTCTTTTTGAACTTTGCAGCCCTTTCTCCCCGCTCTGTGAAGTAGAATTTTGCACGAAGGAGACGGTGGTCCGATCCCGTTAGAAATTTTGGGACAACAGCGACATCAGTCAGTCAAAACCGTGATTGAATATGATGTGGTCTATTTCGTTGTGGAATCATCCACCAGGAGACTCCCATGTCCATCGTTTAGATTCTGCCTTCTGGAACTGTGAGTTACCATGAATGGTTTTGGTCGACATGATGAACTCAGACAGTCTCTCACCCTGTTCATTCCATTCTAGGCCATGGGTCCCGATGTGAAGTTCTTCAGCTGATCTTCTCGGTCCTATCTTGGCATTAAAATCACCCACAATGATCTTATAGAAGGTGTGGTCTTCTTTATAGAACTTCTCCAGCTCCATGTAGAACTCTTCACTCGCTACCTGTCTGAATGCAAGGTTCCGTCCCAATGGAAAACCAGCAGGACCGTACTACTGTTCAAGAAGGGAGACATCCATGACATTGGCAACTATCACCCGATCTGCCTATTGTCTGTCATCTACAAGTTGTTCACTCGAGTCATCCTGAATAGGATTGGCAGAACACTAGATGAAGGACAACCATGCGAGCAAGCAGGGTTCCGCAAAGGATTCAGCACCATCGACCATATCCACACAGTAACCAAGCTCATTGAGGTTTCTCGGGAGTTCAAGATGCCGCTCTGCTTAACGTTCATTGATTTAAAGAAGGCCTTTGATTCTGTTGAGACGGAAGTAGTCATTGAAGCCCTAGCCAATCAGGGCATTCAAGCCCCATACATCAGGATCCTCCGTGAGCTGTATTGCGGATTCACTACCAGGATCTCACCATTCTACAAAGAAGTGATCGTTGATGTCAAGAGAGGGGTGCGGCAGGGTGATACCATTTCACCGAAACTCTTCAGTGCCACCCTCGAGAACATCATGCGACGACTGGAATGGGAAGGAATGGGAGTGAAGATAGATGGTCGGCAACTACACCACCTCCGCTTTGCTGATGACATTGTTTTAATAACACCAAACATCAGCCAAGCGGCACAAATGCTGGCCGACTTTGACCGTGAGTGTGGAAAGGTAGGACTACAGCTGAATCTTACGAAGACAATGTTTATGAGAAACAGCCTTGTTCCTGACGCCCCATTCGCTATCAATGGAACGACCATCTCCGAATGCAACAGCTATGTGTACCTAGGTCGAGAGGTCAACATGAGAAATGACCTGGCACCAGAGCTGCGCAGGAGGAAGACAGCGGCTTGGAATGCATTCAAGAACGTAGAAGAAATAGCTAAGAGGACGAAGAACCTCCGGCTCCGGGCACATCTCTTTGATTCTACTGTTCTTCCTGCATTAACATATGCCTCAGAGACCTGGGCCCTACGCAAACAAGATGAGAACGTCATTCAGGCCTCCCAAAGAAGAATAGAAAGAGCTATGCTTGGAATATCACGTTTCACTCAAATGAGAGAACGAATCCGGAGTTCTGACATCCGTCGACGATCAAGGATCAGGGACGCTGTCTCATTTGCCAAGGTATCGAAAATCAGATGGGCTGGTCACGTAATGAGATTTAAAGACGACCGCTGGACTAGAACTGTTACTGATTGGATTCCACGGGATGTCAAGAGACCGGGTGGCCGCCCACCTACCAGACGGTCAGACTTCTTCGTCAAGATCATGAACGATCGGTTTGAGGCCCTTCATGTTCCCAGAGCGAACAGATGCCATTGGGCTACACTAGCACGCGACAGCGACAAATGGAGACGTTACTGGCGCCCGCTCGAGCAAATCGACGACTAACGGGAAGTTAAGTGATTATTAAGTGATTTAAAAGGAGGGAGAAAAATGAGGAAAAGTTGTTCTACATCTTACATGAATATCAAAGAGAAAGCTATACAAAGAACAACAAACAGGAAAGTACTGATTAATACTCACCCTGCAAGGCATTGGAGTCCTGGGGGCCTGGTGGGGTGAGTGTGGGGGACAGGGAGGACAGATCACAGGGAGGGGGTTGGGAGTGTGAGGGTGTCACTGAGAATGGAACTGCTCTGGGAGTGATGGGGAGGGGTCCCAGGAAAGACGCTGGAACTGGGCATGAATGGTTAGTGGTGGGGGCTGAGTGTCTCTGTGTTGTGACAGAATATTGGTCCATGTGGGTTCCTAGCACATGGTGACCCTCTTCCCCTGGTGGGGCTGAGGCCTTTCCCAGGTGGCTCTCAAGTGGCTCTCAAGTGCCACTCTGGTGGTCAAAGGCGCCCCTGCAACTGCTCCAGTGTCCCCAGCAGGAGTTGGTGTCTGGGCTCCCCTGACTGACCCACAATCTCCTGCACAGTCACACCTCCAGGTTCACCTGCTCTCAGGCTGCTCCCCTGCAGGCAGGTCACAGGGTTCCTGAGTCTCTGGAGATGGTGAATCAGCCGGTCCCAGAGAGTCAGGGGTTGATTGTCCTGCCACAGTCCTGCCCTTTCCCGGGGCATGGTGACCAGGTCATCCAGGCGTTGCTGACCAGAGTCTGCACAGGAGAGACTCTCTCTCTTTCTCCCTCTATCTCTTTCTCTCTCTCTTTCTCCCCACCGCCTCTCTTCCTCCCTCTCTCCCTCTCTCTCCATTTCTCCCTTTCTCTCCCTTCCTCCTTCTGCCCTCTCTCTCTCTCTCTCTCTCTCTCTCTCTCTCTCTCTCTCTCTCTCTCCAGATTAAGCCTTCAGTGATATCTTGTTAGTTGAGATTGGATGCCTTCCACATGACATTCCATCCAACCTACAACCTCTGAGCTACTCCTGGTTTATCAGAGTTGAACCGTTTGAGATGTCACACGAGGAAACCACAATTTTTAAAGGGGTAATATAGCAGCTGAAGTTAAACTTTTAACTGGTGGTGGCTTTGGGGCCTGTGCATGACTGAATTGACTTTAGAACAACACGAAGACGACGTGAATGTAAGGGAAATATAAATCAGAAGGAGAATGAGAGATATCAATGAAAAAGACCTATATAAAAAAAGACTCAAAACAACGAGTCTTGAATGTTGTCACAAGAAAACCTGTTTCTTCATTAATATGTTAAGTTGTCTGATTGAATGTCTGAAATCTCTAGGAGATTTCTCTAAAAAGTGGAAATAGAGTTATAATATAACCCACGGATTCAATCTATATCACTTATCACTTAACTTCCCGTTAGTCGTCGATTTGCTCGAGCGGGCGCCAGTAACGTCTCCATTTGTCCCTGTCGCGTGCTAGTGTAGCCCAATGGCATCTCTTCGCTCCGGGAACATGGAGGGCCTCAAACCGATCGTTCATGATCTTGACAAAGAAGTCTGACCATCTGGTAGGTGGGCGGCCACGTGGTCTCTTGACATCCCATGGAATCCAATCAGTAACAGCTCTAGTCCAACGGTCGTCTTTAAATCTCATTACGTGACCAGCCCATCTGATTTTCGACACCTTGGCATATGAGACAGCGTCCCTGATCCTTGATCGTCGACGGATGTCAGAACTCCGGATTCGTTCTCTCATTTGAGTGAAACGTGTTATTCCAAGCATAGCTCTTTCTATTCTTCTTTGGGAGACCTGAATGGCGTTCTCATCTTGTTTGCGTAGGGCCCAGGTCTCTGAGGCATATGTTAATGCAGGAAGAACAGTGGAATCAAAGAGATGTGCCCGGAGCCGGAGGTTCTTCGTCCTCTTAGATATTTCTTCGACGTTCTTGAAGGAGTTCCAAGCCGCTGTCTTCCTCCTGCGCAGCTCGGGTGCCAGGTCATTTCTCATGTTGACCTCTCGACCTAGGTACACATAGCTGTTGCATTCGGAGATGGTCGTTCCATTGATAGCGAATGGGGCGTCAGGAACAAGGCTGTTTCTCATAAACATTGTCTTCGTAAGATTCAGCTGTAGTCCTACCTTTCCACACTCACGGTCAATGTCGGCCAGCATTTGTGCCGCTTGGCTGATGTTTGGTGTTATTAAAACAATGTCATCAGCAAAGCGGAGGTGGTGTAGTTCCCGACCATCTATCTTCACTCCCATTCCTTCCCATTCCAGTCGTCGCATGATGTTCTCGAGGGTGGCACTGAAGAGTTTCGGTGAAATGGTATCACCCTGCCGCACCCCTCTCTTGACATCAACGATCACTTCTTTGTAGAATGGTGAGATTCTGGTAGTGAATCCGCAATAGAGCTCACGGAGGATCCTGATGTATTGGGCTTGAATGCCCTGATTGGCTAGGGCTTCAATGACCGCTTCCGTCTCAACAGAATCAAAGGCCTTCTTTAAATCAATGAACGTTAAGCAGAGCGGCATCTTGAACTCCCGAGAAACCTCAATGAGCTTGGTTACCGTGTGGATATGGTCGATGGTGCTGAATCCTTTGCGGAACCCTGCTTGCTCGCATGGTTGTCCTTCATCTAGTGTTCTGCCAATCCTATTCAGGATGACTCGAGTGAACAGCTTGTAGATGACAGACAATAGGCAGATCGGGCGATAGTTGCCAATGTCATGGATGTCTCCCTTCTTGAACAGTAGTACGGTCCTGCTGGTTTTCCATTGGGACGGAACCTTGCATTCAGACAGGTAGCGAGTGAAGAGCCGAGCCAGTGTATTGATGAGTACTGACGGCAGGTTCTTCAGGTGTTCAGGTCTGACCTTGTCTGGGCCGGGTGCTGTTTGCTTCTTTACCGACGAAATGGCGTGTCGGATTTCGGAAGGGAGAACGTTAGGAACGACATACCCATCCTGTGGAATTTGGTATGTCGGCAAGTGGACATGGCTATCGAAGAGATTTGAGTAGAAGTCATGGATAATCTTCTCCATTGCCGTTCTGGAGGATGTGATGGATCCATCAGGACGTCGGAGGGCAGTCATCTTGGTCTTATAGTTGGCGAAGGACAGGCGGGCGTTATGAATACTTTTCCCGGCTTCTGCCGCATCTACCAGTACTTCTGCTCTTCTCTCTTTGAGGTCTTCCACTACTTCCACTACCCAGCCGTCGCCACACTCCAGGACGCTTTCCGGACCCACGCGGCAGCTCTGGCCGAGACCCACGCACAACTGAAGACCCACAGAACAAGGTAAGTGGAACTCTCTGAGACCTTGGACTCCAGGCTCGGCGGACCCAGGGACAGAGCTTCTCTGCTTGCTCCCACCACCACAGGTGACAAAGGGATTCTAATCAGGAGCCCCACCCTACCCTGCCCTGTCTGCTTCCATCAACCACCCCGGGATCGAATTGTGCACAGGAGACCCACCCTACCCAGATAAATACCCCACTGGCAGATTTCCACTCTCGACACTACTTCCACTACCCAGCCATCGCCACACTCCAGGACGCTTTCCGGACCCGTGACACATCATAAGACACTAAATACCCATCTTCTGGAATTGTCGTACCATATTTGATAGGGTTCAAATATGGTAACACCTACAAGGGTGATTAGAGGCCACCCCAAAAGCCTCTATACCTCTCGGAAAGACTGGCAAGCTACCGAGAGTATTCCGCCCGCACGGAAGAGCCTGGCAAGCTATCCGCTGTGTATTCGATATGCCAAAACCAGTAACTACAACTGGTCTCATTCACCTGACCCTGAAGGCTTCACCGACATGGCAGCACTGAGAAGGATGAGAAAGGAGAGGCCGACAAAATCTCAAGGCCGACCTAGGCTGCCACAACGAAGGAAGACAAAAAATGATCGTCTGTACTTTCAATGCACGTACGCTAGCATCAGATGCATCCATCGAGGACCTGATGGTACAAGCGCGAATGATCAAGTACGACATCATTGGTCTGACCGAGACAAGAAGGCACGAATCTCACTATGCTGTTTTCGACACCAGAGAAGAATTGTTCCTCGGAACATGCGATAAAAGAGGTGTTGGAGGCGTCGGTGTCCTTGTCAACACAAACTTGACCAAGAGCATTGATTCATTCGAATGCCTAACAACCCGAATCGGACGTTTACATTTGAATAGATGTGGCTTACTGCCTGCAGTTTCTATCTTCGTTGTCTACGCACCAACATCTCATTATGATGAAATAGAAATCGAGAAGTTCTACATGGAGCTAGAGAAGTTCTATAAAAAAGACCACACCTTCTACAAGATCATTGTGGGTGATTTTAATGCCAAGATAGGACCGAGAAGATCAGCTGAAGAACTTCACATCGGGACCCATGGCCTAGAATGGAACGAACAGGGTGAGAGACTGTCTGAGTTCATCATGTCGACCAAGACCATTCATGGTAACTCACAGTTCCAGAAGGCAGAATCTAAACGATGGACATGGGAGTCTCCCGGTGGACGATTCCACAACGAAATAGACCACATCATATTCAATCGACGGTTTTGCCTGACTGATGTCGCTGTTGTCCCAAAATTTCGAACGGGATCGGACCACCGTCTCCTTCGTGCAAAATTCTACTTCACAGAGCGGGGAGAAAGGGCTGCAAAGTTCAAAAAGAGAACTCCCAGAATGACCACCAACTGGGAACTCTTTGGTACTCTTGCGGCAACATGGGAAGATGCCATTGTTGACAACATTGACGAGGAATACGATCGACTGGTTCAGCACCTCCATGAATGTGCGAGGAACGCCAAGAGAGAGATAGCCACAAAAAGTCGCCTATCTTCGAAAACTCTTGAGCTAATTCGCCAGCGTGGTTTGGCGCATGCCTCAGGCAACCGCAAGCTAACGTCCGAGCTTGCAAAGCAGTGCAGAGATGCGATCAATCTATATACCTTCACCCAAAAGTAAAAATATCAAATTAAGAATTCATTGAAAAACACAGTGAAGCAAGCACTAGATATACTAACCAGCACAAATCAAACAAACAAACAAAAAAAAGGTTCCTAATGCTTGATGACAGTTCCATGAATAAGAATTTGTGGGGTATATACACAATGGGATATTAGGCAGTTATAAAAAAAGACAAAATATCAGCGTTTTCTGCACCATGGATGGAACTAGGAAATAACAGATTAAGTGAAGTTTGTAGAGGGAGAAGGACAAATTCAGACAATCTCATTCATCTGTGGTACACAGAGTATAGAGCTTCAGGATGGATGAATCCAATGATAACGGCCGCTGCATCCTAACCGCTCTCTGGGATTCCCGAGAGAGGAGTCGGGTGGGGGGGGTCAGATGACTGAGAAGAAGAGGCCGAGCACACGGACCACAGCAAACTGTGTGGATCTGTAGGGATTTTGTGCTGGGAGAAGGGCAGGGAGTTTGGGACCCACCAGCAACAACACTCAGACTATTGTCATCGTGTTCCCTCAGTGACAATAAAGAAGGTAACGGGAGAAATCTCTTCTTATGTGAAAAGAAATGATCTTGATTGAAGAAAAATCGACCTCATTGACCTAGCAGGACATCATAGTCTTTAGTGGACTCTGAGAGAGGAAGAGGAACGAGCAAATATGTAATGGGAGAGAAAGTAATGACTAAAATGTATAAACATGAAATATTAAATTTTGTTTTCATATATTTCAACAAAACAGTAAAGTTCGGACCCCCTTAAAAGCTCATGCCCCCGCCCACCTGCCCTAGGGCACAGCCCTGGAGTCCTGGGAGAAGAGCGCCCCCTGATGGTCGGATGAAAACCCTGCAGCTCCTCTGTCTCCCTCAGCTGGTTTGTGTCTGGGCTCACAGGCACTTGCTCTCACTGTGTCTCTTGCACAATAATACATGGCTGTGTCCTCAGTTACTGAGTTGCTCAGTTTTAGGTAAACTTGGTTCTTGGAGGTGTCCCTGGAGATGCTGACTCGGGACTGAAGACTTGGTTTATAGGCTGTGCCTCCATAATTCCATATAACACCAATCCAATCCAGCCCCTTTCCAGGGGCCTGTCAGACCCAGTGTACACCATAGTTGGTTAGAGAGAATCCAGAGACGGAGCAGGTGAGGGACAACGTCTGCGATGGCGTCACCAGGCTTGGTCCCGACTCCTGCAGTTGTACCTGGGACAGGACACCTGGGGACAGAGACCCACAGTGAGTAACGGGCTCAGAGGCCCCATGCCTACTTTGGAGCCTCTGTCTAGGGGATACTCACATGCAGGAGTTGCCACCAGAAAGAGGAGGAACCAGCGCTGATGCACGTTCCTGCCCATGAGGTCCATGATCTCAGACACTGTGTCAGGGGGAGAGGGAGCCTGAATTGGACTGAGTGTGAAAGTGGTTTTAACCCTGTGTCCTGAGTGCAGATTTGCATGTGGGAGCCTCTGTAGAAAAAGGAGGGGGGACCCGAGGGAGGCTGATGTGTGGACTCCCTGGGAGGAGGTGCTGACTGTGGTTCACAGCACTCAGGCCTGTCCCTGGGGCTCTGTGGGAGCCGGGCCCCTTCATCCAGCACAGGAAATGTGCTGAGGAGCTCTCAGGAAACAGGAATTGCTGAGGAGGAAATGGCAGCTGTGGAGGAGAGTCCCTGTGTCTCAGGTCCCTGGGGCCTAACAGACCATATCATTGTCCCTGTGAATTCGGACTTGGCCTGGTTCAATCCATGTCAATCAAATTTCACAGTGTTTTTTCATTCATTTATCTTGAATACAAATCCCTTTTCCTTGACTATCTTCATTACGAAATATTCAAGGCATTATTAGGATGGAATTATTCTTTCTCACTGGTCTATTTAGGGACAAGGAAGATGTCTCACCTACTGACCTTCCTGCTGTGGTTGGCTTGGTCAGGAACACCTCAATCTGCTCTGTCCTGTATATAACTCAGCACCCAGAAGATGACCGTGATCCTCAGGACCCTGTTATTGGGGATCATCATTGAGGAATTCCAGCCCCATCAGTTGCCTGAAAATAGCTCGTTTAGACTCCTTAGCACACAAACTATTGGGCCTGGAACCTGGTCTTAGTGCTCAGACTCACACATTTTATAAGGGTACTAGTGTGCTAGCCCTGATTAATTCCAGGCATGGCCCTTCACCACCTCCCAAATGCTTGGAACCTAGACACAGACTGTGTCATATACATAAACCCCCTAATTCCATGGAGAACCAGAGGATTGAGTTCGATCTACGGGGACAGAAAATATGCTCTGAAATTTGTTGTTGAAAAAGGCAGCATTAAGAATCAAAAATGATCTACATACTCAGCATGTTCTACAAAATTCTGCTAAGATAGACACAGAGACACACAAACACCAACTCAGTCAATGTGAGGATTGAGATGGATGATGTCACACCTCTGGTACCAAGTGACTATAGGATTCACACACACTCTCGTATATAAGCACGTGACTCACTGTGTCTGTACCCAGGTGTCCTGTCCCAGAGCTACTGCAGGTCCAGGACAGTGAATCCCCACAGACCTGACCCACATGTGCTATCTCTGTACTCTTCAAAGTCAGCAGTTTCCATGGAGCTGGGCCCCCAGTCCTCAGCAAGGATGCTGGAGTGCCTGGGGAATGTTGGGAATATTTCCTAAAGCTGCTTCACCAAGACCAACAGGATACTTCCTTAAACTTAGGAAAGCTTGTTTTCAATAACCAATGAACTGTAGATTAACAAGTTTTGTTTAATTTTCATCGTATTATATTAAGCATATTTTATTTCCTTAACCTTCTTGACTCATGTTGTTTGTGTTTTACTCCTTCAGATGTAGAATAAATAAAACATTCTAGTTGTATAATTAGTAATGTATTAGAAAGAGTAAAAGACATAAATTAGAAAGGAAAGAAACCAGGAACAATCATTTTTATTTTATCATTGTTAGAAAAGCCTCATGTAACAGAAACTTTAAAATTTTGTTTTTCACATAAACTTGGACAGAATAAAATGAATTGGAGCGTTTTTGCACACGTTAGTTTTCCCTCACCACTAGCATGACACCTGAGCACTACAGGGGAGACCAGGACACAGACAGGAAGTAAACACAGAGTACTTCCAGGTATGACCCCAAAATTAAAGAAAAAACAAATTACCCAATTTGGATAGTACAGTTTCTCATAAAGGCCCTCCCGTTGATCATCGATTTGCTCGAGCAGGCCCAGTAACGTCTCCATTGAGACTTTGTTGTTACTGTGTCTGGCATATCAAATACGTCATGGGGAGCTTGTCAGGCTCTGCCATGCAGGCAAGATACTCTCGGTAGCTTGCCGGGCTCTCCGAGAGGGGCAGAGGAATCGAACTCGGGTCGGCCATGTTGACTGCGTGCAAGGCAAACGCCCTACCGCTGTGCTATCGCTCCAGCCCATAATGATTACATAATCATTATGTAATCATTATGATCCATTAGTTTTATTCTAAACTAGCAATTTGCAATCATGACTGATAGTGTTGTTTCTAATCAGAAATACACCTTCAACATTACTCTTTATTATTGATATTGAACCTTTAAAACTCAGTTCCCTAAGCGAAGAATTAATGGTGCACTTGTGATTTTAAAGAAGTGACTTTGTAAGTTTCCCAGATCAGGAATGTTGCTTCAGGGGGTTCAGCATGTGAGGGGAGAGAGGAAAGTAGATTCTAATCCCAAGTTTGTCTGTCTCGGGAGGACAGACCGCAAACTGAGGTTGATGCACAATGAGAAATTCAGTAAGAGTCAATCTGCAATGGTCTCCATATGGGGCCTCAGCATAAGGAGGGTCACTGGACTCTGGGGTGTGATATATCTGGGGGTACCAGGAGAGTGGGGGCTCAGGGAGAGCATCAATGCTCTGGGTCCTGCCTCTTGTCTCACTGTCAAGGGGTCAGCAAAGCTCATGTCACAGGACCTGGTCTCTCCTCTTCAAGGGGTGAGGAGTAGAGAGGGAATGGGGAAATATGAATGTGCATTTAGTGAGTGGGTGAGGGATGGGAGGTCAGCCCATCCCAGAGAGCAGGACTTTAAGGTGTGGGTGACAAAGTAGAGACTACCTGGGTGAAGGTAAGAGGGCACAGTGTGTGTGTGTGTGAGAGCAGAAGGAAGTTGCCAGAACACAGCTGAGTGGACACCAGGATTTCACTTTCTAATAAAGTAACCCTTACAATGAGACCACAATAATCTCTGTAGGGTCAGAGGTTAATTTTGACAAGAGAATCATATGCCCCGCAAGCCCCAGAAAAGTCATGGTTCCACTAGTGAAAACTTAGATGAGAAAGAGTGAGGCAAACTCCTTCCCACCCACAGAGGGGATAGAGAACTCAGAGCCAAAACCCACAGAACAAGGTGCCCTTGGAGTCATCTGAGAGCTGAGTGGCAGGTTAGGCCTGATCTCCTCAGAAACATGATTCATCTGGTCATGAGCAACATTTCCTCAAGGAAGAGTCCTCAGAGCCTCCTGAGGGCTTGCACCCCTGAAGCTCACCCTGATTCCTCCTGCAGGTGGTTTGTGTCTGGGCCCACAGGGCCTTCCTCTCACTGTAACTCTCGCACAGCAGTACAGGGCCGTGTCGTCCTTCCTCAGGGGGCTCATTTGCAAAGAGAGCATGTACTTGTTGTTGTCTCTGGAGATGGTGAATCGGCCCTTCCAGAGTCGGCATAGTATGTACTACCACCAGCACTAATGTATGAGACCCACTCTAGGCCCTTCCCTGGAGCCTGGTGGACCCAGCTCATATAAGAGCTGCCAACATTGAATCCAGAGGCTGCACAGGAGACTGTCAGGGACTCTCCGCGCTGCACCAAGTCTCCCCCAGACTCCACCAGCTGCACCTCACACTGGACCCCTGCAAACACAAAGACATCCTGTCAGGAAACTCTCCTCACACAGAGGATCTGCCTCTCCCATCTCTACCATGCTCCGTGTCTTTGTCACCCGTGAGTTACCTCCTAACACAGCCACCAGGAGAAGCCAGCTCAGTCCACACACCATGTTGGTTCTGTGTGAATCAGGATGGAGCCCCTGGGAACCCCTGAACTGATTCCTCTCCTGGAGCTGAGGCTGGCTTGGCCTGTTTTCAACATAGCATGGAAAGGACAATTTGCATATCCTCCTCCTACATAAGTTCTGTTTGAACCTAAAGAGTAAGAGAAGGACTCCAGAGTAAGTGTCAGGCTCTGGGGGTGACTTGTGACCTGGAAAAGATTCTGTCATGCAATTATTATATGACAAAAAATTTAATTTGAGATATTTTGTCCTTATTTTTGATGACTATCATGTAATATCTATAGTCATACTTCTGTTTTATGTACCATTTGTAACTTAGAAACTTAAATACTTTATACCATAATCTCATAACACATTGTAATAGTTGGTCCCATTATTGAGACAAAAGTAATCCACTGAATGACACCAAGTTATGAATGAGTTGGGAACCCAGAATTGAAACAAAATCAGTAGTAAGGCAGAAAGGCCAGACAGCATAGCCCTGATATCTGGGAAACCTGAGGCAGGATCCTGTGTCTGCTCTGTCTCTGCTGTTTCTCCCAGAGGAAACATCTCTGAAGTTAAAGATGTTTGTACTGATATCAAAGGCCCTCGGATGTGTAAAAGCTTACCTCAGATAGACTAAGTCAGGCAGCTGACCTAAGAATGTCGTTCTTCTGATGATTCCTGGTTCTAAGTGAAAACTCTCGCTGGGCATTAGGAGCTAAGAATGTCGTTCTTCTGATGATTCCTGGTTCTAAGTGAAAACTCTCACTGGGGCATTAGGAGCTCTCGGTCCACAAGCTTCTTTGTCCCTTGACTCCCCACTCCTTGTCTCTTAAGTCTCTCTTTAAAATACTCACAGCATCCCTGGTTTGTCCCTGTTCATCAAGATTGGTCCCCAGTAACTAGAGATGTAGAGGCAGCAGAGGTGTTAGCTTCTTCCCTTGCATTGGGTGATCAAGGTTCATTCCTTGCACTTCGTATGTTTTCCCATGCCCCAACAGGCTTGATTCCTGAATACAAAGCCAGCAGTATAACCGGAGTGGCACAACAACGAATCCAAACCAACAGAGACTGAAGGATAGCACAGTGGCGGGGCACTTGCCTTGCACATGGCTGACCCAAATTTGAACTCTAGTATGCCATATGCTTCTCCCAGGAATTTCTAGAGTAATTGCTGAGTGCTGAGTCAGGAGTAATCCCAGAGAAATGCCAGATATATCCTCAAAACCAAACAAAAACAAATAATACCCAATGAAATATCGCTAGTATCTGTCAAGAACTTCGTCCCTGGAATGAGTACAAATTGTATTCATTCTGAATTTTGCCTTTACCTGGAGGATGTTGGAGACTAGTGTGCATGGAGGTGCATGGGGTGTGACTCTTCACATCAGCCTGACCCCACGTCTCCTTCTTACCATGTCAATATTTGATTAGCAGTAGAAACCACAGGAGGCGATGCCCTGCACAGAATACTGATTATAGATCATTAATGTTTCATGAGCACTGGCATATATGGATACTTGTGCAGTGACCATCATACCCCAAACAGTGGATGAACCCCTCACCCAGTGTTTCCCCTTGGCCCATGGTATTCCTTCCGCTATGCCTCACCCCTCCCTCATGCTCTCTGCAGTGCTTCCTGTTTGTGTAAGTGTATGTAGGATGTGATGAAGGAGACTCACTCTGAAAAGCCTTCCACTCTAGGGATAAATTATGGGTTTTTACTCATTACTAAAGGAGTCTTGGACTACTCTCAGTCCTGGACCTTTAAACATAGGTCACAGGAGCTTTCTAGGAGGGAGAAAAATGAGGAAAAGCTGTTCTGTGTCTTACATGAATGTCAAAGAGAAAGCTGTACAAATAATAACAAGCAGTAAAGTACCGATTTATACTCACCCTGCCAGGCGTTGGAGTCCCTGGGGCCTGGTGGGGGTGAGTATTGGGGACAGGGAGGACAGATCACAGGGAAGGGGTTGGGAGTGTGAGGGTGTCACTGAGAGTGGAGCTGCTCTGGGAGTAACGGGGAAGTGTCCTAGGAAAGACGCTGGAACTGGGCATGGATGAGAGTGGGTGGGGTCATGAATGGGAGTGGGTGGGGGTGATGGGGGCTGAGTGTCTCTGTGTTGAGACAGAATATTGGCCTATGTGGGTTTCTAGCACATGGTGACCCTCTTTGCCCCTGGTGGGGCTGAGGCCTTTCCCAGGTGGCTCCCGACTGCCCTCTGGTGGTGCCCTTGCAGCCCCTCCCATGTCCCCCCAGGAATTGGTGTCTGGGCACCCCTGACTGACCCACAGTCCCCTGAACAGTCACATCCCCACAGGTCACCTGCTCTCAGGCTGCTCCCCTGAAGGCAAGTCACAGGGTTCCTGGGTCTCTGCGGACAGTGAATCAGCCCCTCCCAGAGAGTCAGGGGTTGATTGTCCTGCTACAGTCCTGCTCTTTCCCGGGGCATTGTGACCAGGTCATCCAGGAGCTGCTGACTAGAGTCTGCACAGAGGAGACTTCGTCTCTGTATCTGTCTACGTTTCTGTCTCTTCCTCTCTCTCTCCTTTCTCTGTCTCTCTCTGTATCTCTGTCTCTGTCTCTCTCTGTCTCTCTCTGTCTCTCTGTCTCTGTCTCTGTCTCTCTCTCTTTCTCTGTCTCTCTCTCTGTTTCTCTCTCTCTCTCTCCAGGTTAAGCCTTCAGTGATTATATCTTGCTAATTGAGATCGGAGTCTTCCACATTACATCCCACCCAATGTCCAACTGGCTGTGCTACTCCTGTTTTATCGAGTTGTAGTGTTTTTGATATGTCGCTCCAGGAAATGCAGAGTTTTTAACAGGGTAACATCACTGTCACTGTCACTGTCCTCCCCATTGTTCATTGATTTGCTCGAGCGGGCCCAGTAACATCTCCAGTGTGAGACTTGTTGTTATTGTGTTTGGCACATCGAATAAGTCACAGGGAGCTTGCCAGGCTTTGCAGTGCCAGCAAGATGAACCGAACCCGGCTCAGCCAATCTGGCTGCGTGCAAATCAAACAGCCTACCACTCTGCTATCGCTCCAGTGCACGGGGTACCATAGCTGAAGTTAAATCTTTAACTGGTGGTGGCTTTGGGGCATGTGCGTGTTGTTAAAAAAAAAAGACAAAATAGCAGCATTTTCTGCACCATAGATGGTACTAGAGAATATCAGACTAAGTGAAATTTGTCAGAGGGAGAAGGACAAATTCAGACAATCTCATTCAATTGTGGTACACAGGGAACCGAGCATCAGCGAGCATCAGCATGGGCAGGATGCAATGATAACGGCCCCTGCATCTAACCAGTCTAGGGGTCCCGAGAGAAGTCTGGTGGGGGCTTAGATCTGGGAAGAAGAGACCGAGCACAGGGGCCACAGTAGAGTGTGGAGGTCTGTGGGGATTTGGTGCTGGGAGAAGCGCAGGGAGTTTGTGACTCACAAGTATCAACACTCAGACAACTGTCATCGTGTTTCCTGAGTGACAATGAAGGGTAGAGTGGGAGAAGTCTCTTCTTTCTGTATACAGGAATGATCTTTATTTGAAGAAAAATCAACCTCGCCTGACCTAGCAGGACAGACAGTCGCTAGTGGACTCTGAGACAAGAAGAGAAAAACACTAATTTATATTAGAAGAGAAAGTAATAGCTAAAATGTATATACTTGTTTTTTTAAGTTAGTAAAAATATAATAAAGAGGAAAATGGAATCCCCAAAAGAAGAAATATATGTAAAAAACAAATGAAAAGGAAAAAAAAGAAAGTGACTTCTTACTAGCTCTTCTCCCTCTGTCCCAGGGACAGCCTTGGATCACCTGGAGCATAGCGACCCCTGGTGGTCACACGCACCGCTGCAGCTCCCCCATCTCCCTCCGCAGGTTTTTGTCTGTGCTCACAGGGATTTGCCCTCACTGTGTGTTTCTTTTGCACAATAATACATGGCTGTGTCCTCACTTACTGAGTTGCTAAGTTTTAGGTAAACTTGGTTCTTGGAGATGTCCCTGGAGATGCTGAGTCGGGACTGAAGACTTGGCTTATAGTATGTTCTTCCATCATAACCTATAGCACCAACCCAATCCAGACCGTTTCCAGGGGTCTGGCGGATCCAGTCCACATCATAGTCGCTTAGAGAGAATCCAGAGACCGAGCAGGTGAGGGACAGCGTCTGAGAGGGTGTCACCAGGCTTGGTCCCGACTCCTGCAGCTGTACCTGGGACAGGACACCTGGGACAGAGACCGACAGTGAGTCACTCTCTAAGAGACCCCATGCCCACCTTGGAACCTCTGTCCAAGGGATACTCACATCCAGTAGCTGCCACCAGAAATAGGAGGAACAAGCGCTGATGCACATTCCTGCCCACGGGGTCCATGATCTCAGATACTGTGTCAGGAGGAGAGGGATCCCGAGTGGGGTGAGTGTGAACGTGGTTTTAATTCTGGGTCCCAAATGCAGATTTGCATAGGGGAGCCACTGTAGAGAAAGGAGGGGACCTGGGGGAGGCTTGGTGTGCTGCCTGTGTCTCAGAGCATTCAGGCCTGTCCCTGGGGCCCTGTGAGAGCCAGCCTCTTCCTCCAGCACAGGAAACGTGCTGAGGAGCTCTCAGGAAACAGGAATTTCTGAGGGGGAAACGGCAATTGGGGAGGAGAGTCCCCGTGTCTCAGGTCCCTGATGAGCAAACCCATCCCTCCCAGCTCCTCTATCCTGTAGTCAGGGCCCTTCCCCTCCATATCCCTCGGTGGTGGGTCATGTTCTCCCACTGCACATGGAAAACCTGGGACCAAATAGGCAGTGTAACTGTAACAGGAAATTCAGATTTGGGTCCATCCAATCCATGGTTAATCAATTTTCACTCTATTTACTCTCTCATCTTCCATGAGCATTCTTTCCCCTGAAGCAGTGTCACTCCCTAATTTCAAGGTTGTTTTTAGGGTGGATTTTTTTTTTCACTGTTAATGGTTTTGTATTGGGACAGGAAGATGCTTCTGCCTAGGTGACCTTTCTGGTGTGTTGGCCTGGACAACAGTACCTAAACCTGGCCAGTTCTATGTACAACTCAGTGTCCAAAAGATGATCATGATTCCCGGCCACAGAGGCAGGGTGGGATGGGGGGGATGGGAGGTGGGAGGGATACTGGGATCAGTGGTGATGGAGAATGGGTACTGATAAAGGAATGTGTACTTGATCATTGTATAACTGAAGCCCAAGCACAAAAATTTGTAAGTCTACAACTGTACCTCATGGTGTTTCACTAATAAAAATAAATAAATACTCTTCATCTTTGTCCCCCTAGCTGTGCTGGTCTTTTCCCAAACCCAGGTCAGTTTATCTGCCAGTATTTGAACCCGGGACTTGGATTTGTCCCTGCAAGCTCCACAGGTGTCCTCTAGGAGGTTGGGAGAAAAGCAGCTCTGAGTCTCTGCCTCTTCCTTTTTGTCCCCCAAGCTGTGCTGGTCTCCTCCCAAACCCAGGCACCCTTGGGGGCGTGTCCTTTTCAGAAATGGGCGTGGCTTCTGTAGAAGTGGGCATGGCCTAATTTTAACCGTTTAGCCATACCAAGGAACCTAGTACCCATACCTACACACCAACATGAAGAAACAATGCAAATCCCCAACACATGGGGAGGACAACAAAATGAATCCAGAAGCTTCTGTAGATGCTGCTCACCTACCGGACCTCTCTGACAAAGAATTCAGATATGAAGTAAATCAACTCAATGAAACAGATAGATATTCAGTAACATGACAAAAATCACGATCACGATCACGATCATTCTGTTGTTCGTCGATTTCCTCGAGCAGGCACCGGACACTACTCCTTCTTCCTAGCCCTGAGATTTTAAAAGAGCCATTTCAATGCACTTTCGGGATTAGAAGAATGAGACCCATCATTGTTACTGGTATTTGGCATATTGAATACAACACGGGAAGTTTGCCAGACTCTGCCATGTGGGCAGGATACTTTTGACAGCCTGCCAGGTTCTCCAAAGGGAGCTGGATTTTATAGTCTCTGAGTCTTGGCCATTGATGGGACCAACCTGGTGTTGGTGGCAACTGGTGGGTGTGACGCATACTTACTGGAAGATGAAAGGTCTAGGTGGAAAAGCCCCAGTCCGAGTAGTCTTGGAGACTTCAGCCCCAGGACCCGCATGCCTGGGATCCTCTGCCAGTTCTTTCATGCATGAGGCCCATCCGGACGTGTGGAGAGTGGTCCCAGCATGGCCATGGCTGGCTCCGGAGGTCCTCAGCTGCTGGGGCTCTGCTAGGGGCGGAGGGGAGGGAGAGAAACTCTACCCTCCCCCCTCCAAGGAACCCCAGTGAGGACAGCCAGGTGCGGGGGCAGAAGACAAAAATAAATAAATAAATAAATATAAATATAAAAATAAATAAACCAAAAGATGATCATGAACCTCAGGGCCTATTCTTGGGGTTCATCACTGAAGAATCCCAACCCATGTTCAATGCTTAGGAAGACCAAGTAAGGGGTCCTCAGCACACAATCTATTGGGCCAGAGGTATGGTCTTTGCATAAAGACTCACACATGCTACAAATGTACAGTGTGCAAGCCCTGAGCAGTGAAACGTGAGGCCTTACCCTGCCCCCAAATGAATGGAACCTAGACACAGTCTGTGTCACATAAGTTTACCCCTAATTCCATGGAACACCAGAAGGTTCAATTAAATCTAAGGAACCAGAAACTGTGCTTAATAATTTGATGTTTTAAAAAGTCAGCATGGCCGACCCGAGTTCGATTCCTCCGCCCCTCTCAGAGAGCCCGGCAAGCTACCGAGAGTATCTCGCCCGCACAGCAGAGCCTGGCAAGCTCCCCATGACGTATTCGATATGCCAAACACAGTAACAACAAAGTCTCCAATGGAGACGTTACTGGGCTCGCTCGAGCAAATCGATGATCAACGGGAGGGCCTTTGACTTTACTTTTACTTTTAAAAAGTCAGCATTTGGGTATGGAGCAATAGCACAGCAGGTAGGGCATTTGCCTTGCATTCAGCTGAACTGGGTTTAATTCCCAGCATCCCATATGGTCTCCCAAGCAGCGCCAGAGTAATTCCTGAGTGCATGATCCAGGAATAACCCGGTGCCTCAGGAATTGCTGAGGGGGGAACAACAGCTGGGGAGGACAGTCCCTGTGTATCAGGTCCCTTAGAACCAAACCCAGCTCCCCCAGGGCCTCTACCCTGTAGACAGGCCCTTACCCCTCCATGTTCCTGTTCTCGAACTGTCTGTGGAAATTTTGGGTTTGAACAGCCAGGTTCATTGTTACAGTGAATTCTGAAAGAGCTGGGTCGAACACAAAGTCAATAAAATTTTACAGTAGTGTCTTCTCACATTTATCTTGGATAAAAATTCCTTCTTCTGAAGCATATTTACCCTTAACTATTCAAAGTAGTTTTAAGAATGGTCATTGTCACTGATGATGAACTTAATTGAAACAAGGAAGAGCCTCTGCTGCCCCGTGACCTGCCTGGTGTGGTTGGCCTGGTAACAGCACCTGATCCTGCTCTGCTCTGTCTATAACTCTGTGTCCATAGACCTGCATGAACCTCAGGACCCTGTACTGGGGTCATCAATGAGAAATCCTGTCCCTGTCTGGAGCATAGAAAGAGCTCATGAAGGACCTTCAGCACACAATCTATTTGGCAGGGAGCCTGGACTTAGTGTTCAGATTTACATATTTGACAAGGGTACAAGCACACAAGCCCTGAGCACTTCCAGGTGTGGTCCAATCACAGCCCCCAAATGAATAGAGCCTAGACACAGGGTATGCCACTTATTGTACCTTCTATTTCCAGGAAGCACGAGAGGGTTGGATAAATCCAAGGAAACAGAAACATTTGGGCTGGAGCGATAGTACAGCGGGTAGGGTATTTGCCTTGCACACGGCCAATCCGGGTTTGATTCTCAGCATCCCATATGGTTTCTTGAGAACCTCCAGCAGTAAATTCTGAGTGCAGAGCCAGGATTAACCCTGTGCATCACCGTGTGTGACCCAAAAAAGAAAAACAAAGAAAAAATTCAGCATTAAGGGTCAAAAATCATCAATGTACCGAAATTATTCAAAAACTACAACTAAAATAAATACAAATGCTCCCAAAAGTCAGGCAGTGTGAGTATTTGAGGTGAGAGAGTCTCCCCTTCACAGCCACCGTAGCTCCAATGTGTCACTCGAGTTATCTTGAGTTCAGTGAGAGCGCTTGGAGGCAAATAAGAGATTTACAAGAAGCGTTACTTGTCTTTCCAACACTGCACTTTGGGTCGGGGTCTCAACCTCCACCAAAGACCCCAACACTCCTGTCAGATTCATACCTCAAAACTATGTTCCAGAGTGTGATTTGGAAAAGACAAGATGAACTCTTAGACATGAGGGAACAAGGTGTGTTTTAGTCATATGAGCAAATGGAACCAATTTCCTTTACTCGGCTCAGGGTCAGGTCATGCTTTCTCATACCGTGTAGGGAGCCAGTCCAGATGGTGCTGAAGAAGTGCAGGGGTGAGTTTTGACATTTCTCAAAAAATTAGAAATTGAGCTCCCATTTTACCCAGCAACACCCCTCCTGGGAATATATCCCGGAGAGACAAAAAAGTATAGTTGAAATGACATCTGCACTTGTATGGTTCATTGAACATTGGTTCATTGCTGCATTGTTCACAATAGCCAAAATCTGGAAAAAACCTGAGTGCCCAAGAACAGATGACTGGCTAAAGAATCTTTGGTACATCTACACAACGGAATACTATGCAGTTGTTAGAAATTATGAAGTCATAACATTTGCAAACAAGTGGTTCTACATGGAAAGTATCATGCTAAGTGATATGAGTCAGAAAGAGAGGGACAGACACAGAAAGACTGTATTCATCTGGGGAATATAAATAGCCATAATGGGAGGCGAACACGCAAGAATAGTTGAGATAAGTACCAGAAGGTCTGCTCCATGGCTTGGAAGGTGACAGCACATGCTGGGGGAAAAGGCAGCTCAGATAGAGAAGGGAACACTAAGCAAAAGATGTTTGGAGAACTCGCTTGGGATGTGAGATGTGTGCTGAAAGTAGACTATAGGCCAAACACGATGGCCACTCAAAACCTCTATTGCAAACCACAACACCCTAAAGGAAAGAGAGCAAAAGGAAATGCCCTGCCACAGAGGTGGGGCAGGGTGGGGGGATGGGAGGGATACTGCATTCATTGGTGGTGGAGAATGGGCACTGGTGGAGGGATGGGTACTTGATCATTGTATAACTGAAACTGAAGCACGAATTTCTGTAAGTCTACAACTGTACCTCATGTTTCACTAATAAAAAAAATTTAAAAAAAGGATTTGATAGATTTCACTAGCAATGTCTTTCTTTAAGTATATTATCAGTTCTTTTATGTATTTCCCTGATCAGTCATTGGGTGCATATATGTTTCGAGTGTGGTTTTTTTATGTACATATCTCTTGATTATTATTAACATGAACTTTTCTGTTTCTGGTAACATTTTTCAGCCTGAAATCTATGCTATTGGACACTGGTATGAACACCCAGGTTATATTAAAGATATTCTTTGCTAAAAGAATTGTTCTCCAGCATTTGACTTTGAGTCTGTGTTTGCTCCAACTAGTTAAATTTGTTTCTTTTAGGCAGAAGAATGTTGCAGTCAATGTTTCAATTAATTTTGCCACCCTGTGTCTCTAAATTCGTGCAGTTAGTCGATTAACATTAAGAATTTTTAGTGTCATTGGGTTTTGTGCCATCTTTCTTTAGAGGATTATTATGTTTTCTTGCCTTATAGTCATTCCTTGGGCTTTTCTTTCAATATTAATTTGAATTCTTGAAGTTTCTGAGCTATTGTTTGTCCATGAATTAGGGTATCTTTCTTTTGAATATGAATGAGAGTCTACTAGGTATTCTTGGTGAAGCTCCATTTTGCTAATTTTTTAAACTATATCTATCCATAGTCTTAGGACCCAGAGGATTCATTTGATAGCTCTGCTGTAAATCTGAGAACACTCCTTTGTATGTACTTTCCTTCTTTGATCTTGCTGTTCTTGGTATTGATCTCGATTTATGGTGCTGGTCCTTCTTATTAGGATATGTCTCAGAGTCTTTTGATTAGAATCTCTTTTAGCTGGTACACGCTTGACTTCTTGGATCTGAGTTCCTGTGATCTCCAGCTAGGAGAAGTTTTCAGCAATAATGTCCTTAACTGTTACTACTTCATTGCAGTTACCGCCTTATATTTCTGTGATTCTGAGGATTCTTATGTGTTCCTCTTAAAAATAATTATTTCTCTAGTTTGTCTTTGAATTATTTTTAGGTCTTTTACCAAGTTTTTTGTTGCATCGAGGTTTTCTCCATCCCACTTTTAAGGTCACTGAGACTGTTTTCTGCTGTTGTTACTCTACTATGGAGGGCACCAATTGAGTTTTTAACTTCATCTACTGAACTTTTTACTAATTCCATTTCTGTTTGTCATGTCAGCCTGGTTTTCCAGAAGGGAGATAAATTTGTTTTTTCTACTCTGTCCACCTTGTGGATGTAAGTAGGTCATCTGAAAGCATCGAGTGACGTGACTACACAATGCATAACTTTCTTAAGTATTAGTGTTCCACAAATATTTCTTAATGCAGAAGAAGACATCACAGGTAGAGGAAAAGGAAGAGTTCTGAACATTGTTGAGACCACATGACAGAAAACCCAGGATGGGATCTGAAGGGCTGACTGGAAAGGGGCTCTTGTACCCTGACCCAGACCCTACCTGCCTCATGTTGCCCAAAGGTTCAGCTCCCTACCAGGGCCTAAACTCTCCTGCTAATTTCCCAGACTTGGGATACCCTTTGTTCACACTCGTATGTCAACTCATAAGCAGCAGTCAAGCCTCCTGTCCCATGGCAGACCAGACACAGCCATGGAGATGATCCACCCAAGCTGCCAATATGGGCCCTACCTCTATGACACAATGGAACCTCAGTGCCAGCCAGCCTGGTGAACAGAGCCTGTGCTCACAGGGACAGGCACAAGAGATTTGAGGAGATCCTGAGTCTGCACCTCACTCAACCGACCTCCCCCTCCCCAACAGGGAGCTGGTTGAGAAGCAGTGGGATGAATCCTCACACAATGCCCAGGGAACTCTGTGGCACAGAAGCTGAGGGTTTTGAATGCTGTGACACATTCCTACAGCTCACACAATTTTTTCTGTCTGAAGTGGGAGTGCCCAATAATTGGTGCATCTGATTGGGGCGAGGGCAGTGCAATGAGGGCGACAGAAAGTGGAGCAGGGAGACATTTGCAGGAAAGACATCTTTTCTTGTTCTGAGAACAAGGGGCCTGGACCAGGAGGGTGACCAGTGACAAGATGTCCAGGCCCAGGCCCTGCTCTTGTGTGTTTTGGAAACCCTAGCAGAGAACTCCCCATGCAGGCATAGGGGCGGAGAAAGAACATAGAGCAGCCGGGTCTTCCGCAGGGTGGAGGAAAGCACATGGGGAGACGGCGCCTTGGCTGAGCCCCAGTGCCCAGCACCCACACAACGGTCCCTCGGAGAAGCTCCAGGGGCCAAGGGAGAGGAGGGAGGGAAGGGCACAAGGACGAGTGTGGGAGAGAGAGAGAGAGAGAGAGAGAGAGAGAGAGAGAGAGACAGAGACAGAGACAGAGACAGAGAGGAAGAGAGAGGGAGATAGGGAGAGAGAGAGGGAGAGAAGGGGAGGGAGAGAGAGAGAGGGAGAGATGTAAAGGAGGGGCATAGAAGGGAAAAACAGCCAGTAACTGGCACAGGAGCCCTGGAAGCTTCTGGAACCATCACTCCTGCTGCTGGCCCTCAGGAGCTGTTTCCGGGTCAGGGGGCATAGGTCGGGCAGCCCATCCCCTCCCCTCCCGCTCCCTCCTACCGACCCTCTCTGGCCTGGCGCCCCCGGGTAGTCTGAGTCGGGCGTGGCTACTACGGGTCAGCGGGAGCTGATGTCCGCTCGGGCCTGTCCCGGGGCTCCCTCTGTCCACGCAGTGCCGTGGGGCCGCTTGGGCAGCACTGCCTGTGGCATCCCTCCACCCAGCCGAACCGGACCAGGAACCCTCGTCTGGATTAGGCTCATACCCGAGGTGCTCCCCGGGCCCCGACGCTCCAGGTCCTTCTCCCTAACGGTTACCTGAGCCCGTGTACCTCCGACCCAAAGGGACTGTCCTCGGGGGCGTCCGGCGGTCCCTGTCCTGCCTCCCCCCAGGCGTCCCGCGCATGGTGGTCCCCCTGACCTGTCCAAAGACCCCAGACTCTAAGCTCCGTGTGGGCTGTGCTGAGACGTATCCAGTGAGGGGGACGCTGCCCCGCCACTGCTGTGCTGACCGGGTCTCGTCATCAGGGAGGTCTGTCGGGTCCTTGAAGTGGGACTGAGTCCACACCCGCACAGAGACGCCAGCGGAGGGGACCAGGATGCCTCAGGGACCCTCTCAGCCTGCCAGAGTCCCCCTCAGCCCACAGGGTACCTGCTGCACCTGGGGGTGCTCCCCTATGAGGAGACATGGGGCGTGGGCGTCCCCTGAGGGCCCTGGTCCCCTTAGGCTGGGACAGATACCTTCACCGAGAGCCGTTCTCAGTGGGAGGCAATTATATAGGCCTGTCCCAGGTGCGGGTTGTGGGGAGGGTCTCTGGGGTAGGTAGGAGGGTCGTACTTTTGTGACCTGTTCTCAGGGAACACATTTGTCTGTATTAACTCAGTGTACCTTGGTTGATGTTGATATTCATGAGGAGGAATCAGAGCTGAAGACCTGTCCCAATCTGAGGGAGATCAGGTGGGTGACGGCAGGGTCCAGTGCTCACCGAGTGAGAAGTGTCCAAGTCCATGACAGTGTTTATTTGTGAGCCTGGCCCCTGCCCTGTCCCTGAAGTCTGAGCAGACAGAGCTCCTCCCCTGAGGGACAGTCCAGCCAGGCTACTCCTCTCAGGCAATGGATCTTGAGGAGCACAGAAACCATGAGTCCTGACCTAGGGTTTATATCAGATTTTGGATACCTCCATGCCCCGTGTTTGAGAGTTAGAACTGCCCCAATGGGAATCATTTCTATCAATAAATTAATCGCGTCTCCAAGCTCTGTAAGCTTGTAGAGCCCCAGGCAGTACTTTGAATTTTTGAATTTTTGTCATTATCTTTTTTTTTGTTTTTGTTGTTTAATTCTCCCAAGAATACCAGGTATTTCTGAACAGTTCAGCCTGCCATGCACAAAGTCTTTCCCTGGGATAATTTCATTTTTTTTAAATTGAATCAGGGAAACGCAGGACCTGAGGTAACACCCACTGACCCTCAGTGCTTGCTACTGTGCTGCAGCCTTTGTGGGGGGCCTGAGCGCCCCCTGCTGCTCAGTCTCCTTCCGTTATTTCAGTGACCAATTGCCTTGGAGTATCTGAATTTATGGTGGCTCCTGAAGGGCTGCCACGAGGTCACTGTCTCCACCTCATTCCTCTGTGGGCCCCAAAGTTCACCTCTGCTCTGAGCACCCAGAAATCATATCCCTCGCTGCTCCTGGGGTTGAACCCATGTGTAGTCCTGAGTTGGGGCGACCCCTCCTGGGGACTCTGGGACATGTAGGGCTGTACGCACTCCCCACACTGCCTCCATCTCTGCGTCCATTGCGTCCTAACAGGGAACAGCCTCCCACTGTAGCTGGTCCAAACCCTGAAACACAGTCCCCATGAAGAGGGTGAATAATCTGGATGCGAATATGATGCACTGTCAGGATTGAGTGTAGGTCAGGCTCAGACACAGTCTGTCTAAGGTTTGTGCAAGTCAGGTTCCGCGGGAAACCGTTTCTGCCCAGTCTTCACTCACGGTACAGACAATGGCTGTCCCAGAGGAAACTGTGCATCTAACACAGAATTTCACACCCACAAGAAGGACATCAGGAACCATGAATAGTTAGTGGGTTTCAAATGGTTTAATATGAAAGTAAACACCAAATAATTCACCCATGAAAGAATTTCATCTGTTTTTTAGTGTTTCTAATGGCATGGTAAAATTTTAACTGTCATGTTCCTGCCCCCATGCCTGGCTGTCCTCGCCACGGCCCCTTGGAGGGGAACATGTTGAGCTTTTCCTCCCCACCCCAACCAGGGCTCCGGCAGCTGAAGACCTCCAGAACCAGCCACCACCATGCTGAGACCACTCTCCACACACATGAAGGTACTGGCAGAGGGACAAAGTCACGTGGGTTCTGGGGCCGAGATCTCCAAGCCTACTCGGATTGGGGCCGAGCATCCTCCTCCACCCAGATCCTCCAAATTCCAGTAGGCGGGGTTCACACGCACCAACTGGCCCCCTGGCACCGTGTAATCCCATCAATGGCCAAGACCCAGAGACTATAAAAACCAGCTCCCGGAACCGCGAATGCGGCCGCGCAACATCTTATTATAACATCTTATTATCTCACTCTTACTTTGGACAAACTGGCAGGCTATCGAATGTAGCCTGCCCACATGGCAGAGTCTGGCAAACTCCCCGTGGCGTACCCAGTATGCCAAATACCAGTAACAATGATGGGTCTCATTCTCCTAAAGAGCCTTGAATAAAATCTCAGGGCTAGGATGAAAGAGACGTAACTTGGGCCTGCTCGAGGCAATCGACAAATAATAGGATGATTTGTGATTGTGATTGTCATGTTCCATATGATTTTGAACCTGTAAAAATCCTGAATATAGGTATCCAGCAGATACATTAGCTGATTATACAAAAAGCTATCATAATCTTTGACAAGAAAGTTTCTTTGATATATTATGCGGAGGAGAATTTACTTTGATCCAGGACTTTGTTTACTCTTCTCAACATTGCCATTGGAGTCATTAAGGTAGAATTGTCCATTGTTAGCTATGTGAAACCTGCATACCAGGACAATAATAATTCTGCAATATTTTCCGAATTTTGCAAAGACGTCTGCTAGCTGATGTCCTGGCATGAGAGAGATTTCCTTCACGGTAGTCACTGCTCGGCATTCCTCAATGGCTGGAGGTAGGTTTCCACTCTGTGTAATTAGGGAAATTTCCACCCTGCATTTAGTTGCTCTAGACCATCCTTGTGTTATTGACAAAATGCCTCCCAGGGAAATGTGTTCCGTTTTCAGAAGTAAGAACTTTAGGCTAACGAGGACAGTGGTTGTTGCTTTGAGAACTTGGAAATTCTCAGGTGACATCTGAGAATGGCACCATGTAGAGAGGAATGAGGGTAGAACCAAGCACTGCACTATGGTAAGCAACAGTGTAATATGCAGGGACCCACATAGGAGTCTGTTCTTGGGCACAGGCAAGAAAAATGCCTCAGGTGCTATCACAGAAGTTTCATTTCTGGACTTGACCCCCCTGAGAATGCGCCTCTGGCCATCATAGATTTGTGTTGACACACGTCTCAAAACTGGCCCTCAATTAGGGCCTTTGCCTTCTTGATCCTCCTTGGCCTCTGTTGGAGCAGATTTGTGCCCATATTTGGAACAAAATTCCTGCAGGGTTATCTAAGCATCAGTGGGACTTTGGGTGGGCAATGTTCCCTTTGTGGAGAAAATCAAGCGTGACATCATGTGGGCTCTGAGCTTACTCCCTGATTCATAAATTCTTAAGTCACCTCTACTACTGTAATTTGCGGGTATTTAAAAGGAAAAATTGAGTTGTTGAGACTGCATAATAAGAAAAACGTATACTACTTCTTCTACTGCCCCCAGATGTCAGGGAAGACTGAGGGGAAACACACATGTGGCAGGCATCCCATTGTCTCTATCATATCTGATAGACACATCATGGACACTAATGGGAGTTGTGCTTATCTCTCCAAGTACTGATTCTCTAGTTTTTAATTCATGGGTTTTGTCAAACACTTTTCTCTAGGTTCTAAAAACTAGGCTCATTGTTAATGTTAAGTGTCCATGCATTTCTCCCTAGGTATCTGTCCTCTCTGTCAAAGGATACCAAGTGGAATTGTTTGGTTATTCAGTTTGCATCTCAAAATACTTTCAAATCTGGCTCAATAAATGACATTAATTTCCAACGGATTTTACGACAGGTGAATTAAGGTGCCACCTCCCTTCAGCTGGAAGTGCTGAGTTCTGGCATTGCCAACAGGATCCCCGGAACCTTGCTCAGGAACCACTGCTGCTGTCACTCAGGGAGCAGCCCCTCTGCACATATCCACCAGGTATCTCTGCACTCTCCGAGTGAAGCATCTCCCCATCACGGGCATGATGCCTTCAAGGTCAGGGGTCACAGGGACAGAGGGAGAGTCACGCAGGTTTCACGCAACTGTAGTATGGTCACAGAGGAAAGTCACAGCGAGGTTGGGACAGGACATGGACAAGCTCTCATTACACAAAACCATGTGGTCCTGGACTTCTGACCTTGGCCACTATCCTAGTGACACCTTCACCACTCCATGTGTCTAGTGGCAGGATTCCAGCTCAGGGATACAGAGATGCAAATTCCGAACACAGGCGGGACCCACAGCCTCTCAGAAGGGGTCTCCCAACACCTGAATTCTATCTCATATGAAAGGATTTCCTGCTGGCCCAAAGCAGGTGAATATGTGCATATTTAGATGCTGGGATTATTTCTATTTTACACATTAGTCTAAGGAATGTCCCTGTCTTTTCAGGCACAAACTACAGAAAGGAGGTCAGAAACTGACTCTGAGGCACCGGGTCACTCCTCCCCACGGCTGGTGTCCTGTGTCCCATGTCTGGCTGAGTGCCAAGTGTGTGATACTAAGAAGAGGAAATGAAGTTCATCTCCCATTTCAGTCTATTTAAATTTCCCAAAGAACAATTTTTTGCCCCCAAATGTAGAATAATTGAAGATTTTCCTGGAGCTGGATCCGTGGTCCCAAACCTGCAATGGTCCCAGCACACACTGACATATGTTAGCAACTCTAGCAAGTGTGAAACACGAGGAGCTCAGCCACACATGAAACAGGAGTGAAGGAATGTTCTAGAGGAAACAATATTTGGAAGGTTGCCAAGAGAAACACTGTTTCTATGTTTGTGTGAACTTATCTAAGGAAAACACTATCAGATTTCTCTAAAAAGTGAAAATAGAATCTCCAAGTTACAAGTGAGTTTGTGACCCACCAATATCAACACTCAGACTATTGTCATGGTGTTCCCTCAGTGACAGTAAGAAGGGAAGGAGAGAAATTCTCCTTTCTGTGAAAATGTATGATCTTGATTAAAGAAAAATCAACAACACCTGACCTGGCAGGACATAACAGTCTCTAAGACTCTTCTGACAGTCTTAGACAGTCTCTAAGAGTCTTCTGAGAAAGGAAGAGAAATAAGCAAATTTGTAATAGGAGAGAAAGCAATTACTAGAATGTATTAAAATACATATAGGAAATATATTAAATTTTATTCATATATTTCAACTAAAGAGTAAAGAAGCCCCCCTCCCCTTACAGCCCCTCTCCCCGTGCCTCTGCATCACAGTCCTAGAATCCCTGGATCACAGCACTCCTGGTGGTCACACGCATCCCTGCAACTCCCTATCTCCCTCAGCAGGTTTATGTCTGGGCTCACAGGGACTTGCCCTCACTGTGTGTATTTTGCACAATATTACACAGCCTTGTCCTCAGTTACTGAGTTGCTCAGTTTTAGGTAAACATGGTTCTTGAAGGTGTCTCTGGAGCTGCTGACTCGGGACTGAAAACTTGGGTTATAAGCTGTGTTTCCATCACTCCATATACCACCAATCCAATCCAGCCCCTAAGGGGGCCTGGCGGGCCCATTGTACAGCATAGCTGGTTAGAGAGTATCCAGAGACCGAGCAGGTGAGGGAAAGCGTCTTTGAGGGAGTCACCAGGCTTGATCCTGACTCCTGCAGCTGTACCTGGGACAGGAAACCTGGGGACAGAGACCCACAGTGAGTCACTAGCTCAGATGCCCCATGCCTACCTTGGAGCCTCTGTCCAGGGGATACTCACATCTGGGAGTTGCCACCAGAAAGAGGAGGAACCAGCGCTGATGCACGTTCCTGCCCACGAGGTCCATGATCTCAGACACCGTGTCAGGGGAGAGGGAGCCCAAGTTGTGATGAGTGTGAAAGTGGTTTTAACCCTGGGTCCCGAGTGCAGATTTGCATGGGGGAGTACCTGTAGAGAAAAGAGGGGACCCGGGGAAGGCTAGCGGCTAGGAGAACTCAGGTTTGTCCCTCTCCCTGGGCCCTGTGAGAGCAGGGCATCTTCCTGCATCACAGGAAACGTGCTGAAGAGCTCACAGAAAAGAGGAATTCCTGAGAGGGAATCAGCAGATAGGGAAGAAAGTCCCCGTGTTTCAGGTCCCTGATGACCAAACCCAGCCCCCCAGGTCCTCTACGTTGTAGACAGGCTCCTACCCCTCCGCGTCCCTCGGGGGTGGCTCCTGTTCTTCCACTGTATGTGCAAATCCTGGGACCAAACACACAGTGTAATTGACACTTTCAGTTACGACTTCTTTTGGTGAAGTCACAGGTCAATCAAATTTCACAAAGTTTACTCAGACACATTCTAAGGATGACCATTCCTTCAACTCTAGCAGCCTTATTCATAAGTATACAGGTAGTTGTTAGATGTACATTCTCTCTGATGACAGTTTTTATGACAACAAGGAAGATACTTCTGCCTCGGTGAGTTTCCTGGTGTGATTGACCTGATCATCAGTACCAAAACCTACTCTGTCCTGTGTGCAACTCAGTGTCCAAAAGATGACCATGAACCTCAGGACCCTATTCTTGGTGATCATCACTGAGGAATCCCAGCCCTGTATTATGCTTAGAAAAAACTCAGTAAAGGGTCCTCAGCACATAATTTATTGGGCCAGAGTTCTGGTCCTAATATAAAGACTCACACATGCTGCAGATGTCCAGTGTGCAAGCTCTGAGAAGTGACATGTGAGGCCCCACCCTGACCCCAAATGCATGGAACCTAGACACACAGCCTGTGTCACATAACTCTACCCCTAATTCCATGGATCACCAAGGGGTTTATTTCAATATAAGGAACAAGAAAATATGCTCTTAAAATGTCATGTTCAAAATGTCAGCATTAAGGGTCAAAGTAATTGAAACCCTAGCAAGTTCAACACAATTCTATTAAAATAAACACAGAAAGATATACAAAGAACTCAGACAACATTACAATTTAAAGAATCAATATTACACCTCACATACAGATAGCTCTAATAGGATTAATAAACATTCTATTATGCAAAGCATGTGAGTCGCTATGGCTCTCTGTCCCCAGGTGTCCTGTCCCTGAGCTGCAAGCCCAGGACGGTGAATCCTCCGAGTTCTGACACACCTCCACTGTCTCTGTGAGCTCCACCACTGGCAGCAATTTCCAGGGTAACTTGATCCCTGGACTTCAAATATATTCTTGATGGATGGGGAGATGCAAAATGATGGGACTATTTCCTAAAGCTACTCCACCAGACCAACAGGGAAGTTTCTTAACTCTGTTAAAACTTGTTTCCAACCACCAACTTTAAGGGATGATTTTATAAACTTTTTTTTTCTTTTTGGAGAAGAAAAAAACTAGCACAAGGGTTACTCCTGGCTCATGCACTCAGGAATTACTACTGGAGGTGCTCAGGGGACCAGATGGGATGCTCAGAATCGACCCCTGAGTCAGCCACGTGCAAGGCAAATGCCCTACCTGCTGTGCTATCACTCCAGCCCAATTTTATAAACTTTCACAAATCACAACAAGTCATCCTGTTATTCTTTGATTGCCTCGAGCAGGCCCCAGTAACGTCTCCTTCATCCTAGCCCTGAGATTATATTCAAGGATCTATAGGAGAATGAGACCCATCATTGTTACTGGTATTTGGCATATTGGGTACGCCACGGGGAGTTTGCCAGACTCTAACATGTGGGCAGGCTACATTCGGTAGCCTGCCAGTTTGTCCAAAGTAGGAATGAGATAATAAGATGTTATAATAAGATGTTGCGAGGCTGCAAATGCGGCCGTGCAGTTCCGGGAGCTGGTTCTTATAGTTTCTGAGTCTTGGCCGCTGATGGGATTACACAGCGCCAGGGGGCCAGTTGGTGGGTGTGACCCCTGCCAACTGGAATTTGGAGGATCTGGGTGGAGGATGCTCGGCCCCAATCCGAGTAGGCTCAGAGATCTCGGCCCCGGAACAGTTAATGTAATACATTAATGTGAGCCACTTAAGAAAATAAAATTAAGAGAATTAAAAAAGGCCCTCCCGTTGATCATCGATTTGCTTGAGCAAGCCCAGTAAGGTCTCCATTGGAGACTTTGTTGTTACTGTGTTTGGCATATTGAATACGTCACGGGTAGCTTGCCAGGCTCTGCTATCGGGCGAGATACTCTCGGTAGCTTGCCGGGCTCTCTGAGAGGGGCAGAGGAATCGAGCTCGGGTCGGCCATGTTGGCTGCGTGCAAGGCAAACGCCCTACCGCTGTGCTATCGCTCCTTGTTCTTTATAGGAATTTGTTAAGGCTCAATGGAATACTTTGTATGTGAGCGTCCCAAATTTATTTTGCAAGAGCAGTAATTGATACCTGAGCACTACAATTGAAACCAGGACAGATAGGAATTAAACACGAGTACCCAGCTGTGTTCCCCAAATCAAAGAAAACCATATATTGCCCATATTTGGAGAACGTTGTTTTAACATAATGATTAGATATCCATCAATTTAAAAATTTTTTTGTTTTATAAAGTAGTTCAGAATATTTGATTACATTTAATAGTCAAACACCAGTCCCAACAACATTACACCTTCCCACCGCCATATTTCGGATGTTTCCATCCTGAACCCAAATTCCTGCCCCAAAGCACAACCAAGATAAAACATTTTGCATTGTTTGTTATGAGAAACAACTGAAAATGCTACATCAAGTATCCTTAGTGATATCCATCAATTTTATCCTAATTTATTCATTTGCTCCCTTGGTTGATAGCATGATTTCTAATAAGAAACACATTTCAATCTTTGTGTTTTGTGGACACTGAACTTTTAAATGTCTTTCAGTTTCCTAAGTCAAGACGTCATGGTGTATTTGTGATGTTTAATACGTGGCTTGGGATGGTCACCCAGAGGAGTGCTGATGCATTGGGGTCACCATGTGCCGGAAGGGAGGAATACAGACTCTAATCCCTGAATTTCAGTGTCTCGGGAGGGGAGACTGGAGATTTAGGGTGATCCACAGACAAATACAGTAAGAGTTGTACCTGCAACGGGCTCTGAGAATTCAGGACATGATGTTCGGTGGGATCTGGTTTGTGATTTTCAGGGATCTGGGGGTGATGAAGGCTGATATCTGGCCCCTCTGAAGCAGAAATGTAGTTATGTCTCTGTGTGTGTTAGAGAGTGTGTGTTTGTGTGTGTTTGTATGTGTGTACGTGTGTGTCTGTGAGTGTGTGGGACTGTATGTGTATGACTATGTGCGCATGAATATGTGTTTGTGTGTGTGTGATTGTGTGTCTGTGTAGGTTGTGAGCCAGGCAATAGTTCTTGAGGAGTAATAAAGCCATGATGGAACTTGCAGAAGTGACTCTGTCTCTAGCCCTCAAGCGTCTCCAAGCATTTGGGCCGGACCCACTTTCTGGACATAGGACCTGAGGCCTGATGAGACTCTGAGGCCACAGCGGCCTGAGGGAAACCTGGAGCCCTGCAGGAGAGGAGAGACTTCAACAGAAGCAAAAGGCCGCGCGGTGAAAGTCCATAAACAGCCAAAGCTCTTCCCTGTGGCTACACCCTGACCAACCCTTGGGTGCCCAGAATCTCCAGTTTGAAGCTCTCTTGGGAACGAAGCACATGTAACTCAGACTGAAAAGTCGCTCAAGGCTGCCGCCACCTCTGGAGACGCCCATGGTCTCCTTTGAGCGTGTTACCCATCTTCCCTCTCTTCTTCCCTCTTTCATAACCTCTGATCAAACCGTTTCACTCACCCTTTCTCCTCTCCTGTAGTTCTTTGCTGTGGAGGAGGGTGACAGACCTAGAGCCTGAGTCGGGCCTAGACTGACTTTCCTCTCCTGCTAAGGGTGATTCCTCGCTGCAGCCCAAATCCACGGCTCCCCCAGCAATCGGAGTTTGGGGATCATCTCCCATGCAGCACAGAGCAATAGGCACCAGGTCAGCTTCCTTCTGCCCCTGGGGCTGGGGAGAGCGAGGTCTGTTCCTGCATGGGGCTCCTGGCCCACTTTCCCAGAGGGGGATTTCCTCGGGCACATCACAGTGACCCAGGATGGAAGGGAGGGAGCTATCCAGGCTTCAGCCCTCCCTGTCCCCACTGGGGTCCCTGCAGCACTCCCACTTCCCTTCCCTGAGCTTCTCGTTCATTCAGCTCTTCCCTCCTTCTGCACTTGGAAAATAAGTTAGGATTTGTGAATGGGAAAAACTGCTTTGAATAAAATTTATTGCAATTCTGGGGATCACAGTACACTCATGAACATAATTTTAATATCAAATCCATTACTGGTGGGCTGGAGCGATAGCACAGCAGTAGGGTGTTTGCCTTGCACGCAGCCAACATGGCCAACCCGAGCTCGATTCCTCCACCTCTCTCGGAGAGCCCAGCAAGCTACCGAGAGTATCTCGCCCTCACGGCAAAGCCTGGCAAGCTACCCGTGACGTATTCGATATGCCAAACACAGTAACAACAAAGTCTCCAATGGACACGTTACTGCGCCCGCTTGAACAAATCGATGAACAATGGGAGAACAGTGACAGTGATCCATCACCGGTGTACCCACCTCCTTCTTCTAAGAACCATTGTCCTTCCCACTTATTGTTCTCCCACCAACAACTGAAATGCGTGGATTAGTTCTCTTGCTATGTTACAGAAAAACGTTTGCTAAGATCTGAGAGTGAGTCAATCACAGTAACCTGACTGAGACACCTACATGGTGGGTGTTGGTCAGAAGCACAGGAGAAGCCTATGGGACCTTCCGGCACTGAGATGGAAACTGTGGCAGATGGAATCTGATGCTGTTTCCAAGGCGAGGTTCAGATTCAAGGAGAATTGTAGGGCACCAGGAGAGTGTCTGAGGATAGCGTGGGAGTGGGGGGATAAGCTCGGGCTAGAATCGGTGCCCCTAGTGATTATAGCCTTGTACGTGGTTTACATGTCAGACCTGTTGACACAGAGTTCCAGTTGTGATGGGGAATAAATATAAAGTCAGAGGGGCGTGACTTGGGTGAGGCACTTGCCTTGGATACGGCCAACCTGGGTTTGATCTTGGGCATCCCATACAGTCCCCCATGCACCACTAAGAGTAATTCCTGAGCACTGAGCCAGGACAATATCCTCCGCAACGCCAGGTGTGGGCCCAAAACAAAAGTCAGGTAAAACTCAGACCCAGGAAGTAACATACCTGAGAAATATATTTGCCTTCACGATGGACCAGAGTGAGCTACAAAAAAATCTGTCTTGTGAGCGTGGATGAAACAGAGGTGTCCTGGGTTAAACACCCAACTCTCCATGCACAGAAGCCATCATGGGTGACCCCAACTACTTCTGAGAAATTGATAATCCCTCCTGAGAAACCCTTTCTCAAGGGCTGTGGTGTAGACAAGGGTCAATGTGTGGCGGGGAAGACAGCATAGGACCACAAACAATTCCATGTCCAAGTTCCACCTGTGAAGCGTGGGGTTGAGTTGAGAAGACTTGGGATGCAGAGAAGGTCTTGTAGGGTTCTGACACCTCAGCAGGGCTACAAGGCTCAGCAAGACAGTGGTTACAGGGACAATGACCTCAGCCTGGGACATGAGACCCTCTGGCTGTAGAGACATGCATGGGGTCGGAAGGCTTGGGCCGGGAACAGCATCCTTCTCTCCAGGAGCCAGAGAAGCGCCTTCAGATAGAGGAGGAGTCTGCTCTTGGCCACAAACTTCTGCACCACTCCATAACTTCTCTTAAACATACAAAGGCATCCTAATGTAGTCTTCTAACCACACAGAAATACTCAAGAAACAACTCCAAACTGCCAAGGTCATAGTGGTAAAGCAACCCAGAAAACCACCAGGCTGATGAATGAAGACGGAAGCACAGTTACCCCAACCAATAATACTGAGCTAGGTAAGTCTCTGGGAAGGATTTCAGAACAGAACTGTTAAGGATGCATGAGGAGCTCAAAGAAATGATGGATATTTTCCGAGTGTCTGCGACTCCCTGTGACCCTGAGAGGCACCATAAAGCCTCCTCTGATCACAGTCTACAGAGAACTGAGCAGTCTGAGGTCAGAGCTCCTGGCCCTGCATGACTTTTGAAGAAAAAGTATATGTTACTCAGTTGTAAGAGAGTCAGACTTCCTGAGGAGAAGCAGCTGGTCCCATATCTCAGGGCATCTCCCTGTGGGCACTGGAAGCTTGTGTCAGCACTCATCCAGGGCTGCTGTGGTGACCCCCAAGACTCTGTGAGGGGGTGAATGGGGTTACAGGGGACTTTCTGCTTGTCTCACTGTGAAGGGGTCAGATCTGCCCATATCATAGGGCCTGGTTTCTTCACGACAATGGCTAAAGGCTTCAGAGAAAATGGGAAACCTTGAATGTTCATTTTGAGAGTGAATAGGGGAACAAAGAACCCATCCTGGAGAGCAGCACTCTCAGGTGTAGTTTGACCAGGAAGAGACTACCTGGGTGCAGGTCAGATTGTGTGTGTGTGAGAAAGAGAGAGAGAGAGAGAGAGAGAGAGAGAGAGAGAGAGAGAGAGAGAGAGAGAGAGGATAGAGATAGATAGAGATAGAGATAGAGATAGAGATAGAGATAGAGATAGAGATAGAGATAGAGATAGAGATAGAGATAGAGAGACTGTAAGAAGGAGCTCAGCACACAACGGAGTGGACACCAGGATATCTCTTTCTGACGAAGACTATGATAATTCCCACAAGATCACCTTAATTTCTACAAGAGGATAAGAGGAAAACGGGCCCTCAGGCTTTTCCCATTACTGGAAATTTCCGTCAGAAGGCAGAGAGCGTAACAAAGTCTTTCCTGCCCACAGTGGGGATGGAGAACTCAGATCCATAACCCACAGGACAAGTTGCCCATGGGGCCATCTGAGAGCTGAGAGGCAGATAAGTCCTGATCTCCACAGAAACATGATTCATCTGGTCATGAGCAATGTTTCCTCAGGGGAGAGTCCTCGGAGCTTCCTGGGGGCCTGCGCCCTGAAGATCACCCTGCTTCCTCCTGCAGGTGGTTTGTGTCTGGGCCCACAGGACCTTCCCCTCACTGTGTCTCACAAAATAGTATAGGGCCATGTCCACCTCCTTCAGGCAGCTCATTTGCAAAGAGAGAGTGTTCTTGCTGTTTTCTCTGGAGATGTTAAATCAGCTATTCACAGGATCATCATAATACATTCGACCGTCTTTAGTAATGATTGAGACCCAGTCTAGACCCTTCCCTGGAGCCAGGCAGATCTAGCTCATAGTATAGCTGCCAAAATTGAATCCAGAGGCTGCAGTGAAGAGTCTCAGGGAATCCTGGGCTGCGCCAAGTCTCCCCAAGACTCCACCAGCTGCACCTCACACTGGACCCCTGCACACACAAAGACATCCAGGTCAGGAAACTCTCCTCACACAGAGGATCTGCCTCTCCCATCTCTCCCATGCTTCGTGTCTCTGTCGCCCATGAATTACTTCCTAACACAGCCACCAGGAGAAGCCAGCTCAGCCCACATACCATTTCGGTTCTGTGTGAGTCAGGATGGAGCCCCTGGGAATCCCTAAACTGTCTCCTCTCCTCCCCCGGACCTGAGGCTGGGCTGGGCTGTTTTCATCACTGTAGAGAGAGTCTTATTTGCATATCTTCCTTCTCTATAGAAAGTTCTTGTTGAACATGGATAGATAAGGAGGACTCCAGAGCAGGTGAGGGGTTCTGGGTGTGCCCATGACCATGAAAAGTTTCGGAAATGCTGCTATTCCAGCATGCAATTATTATATGTCAACCAATTCAATTTATATTCTTTAATATTTATTTTATAAAAATCCAGTTATGTGTGTAGTATTACTTATATTTAATGACATAATATGAAACATAAAAGTTAAAATGATTTTTACAATGCGCAAAAATACAAAAGAAATCCATTTTGTCACTCACAGCTGTCACTGTTTTGGGAGTCAAGTGTTAAGCTAGAATCAGGAGGAAGGAATAATGGCCAGAAAACAGGGCCCTGATGTCTGGAAACCCACTGGAGACAGTCCATGTCGCTGCTATTTTTGTACTTTGTCTCAGAGGAAACACCTCTGGGGTGTTTCATCATCCCCCATCCACTCAAATACTAGGAAGTTAGTTCCCTGAGCAACACCCTTTCTCTCTTCAGTCTGTCTGTCTGTTCATACTCACAGCATCCCATGGTGGTCCTGTTCACCAGGATCATCCCTGTAACTAGAGATGCAGAGGCATTAGAGGGGGAAGATTCCTCCCCTGCATATGGTTCATCATGTTGATTCCATGCACTTCATAAGGTTTCCCATGCCCCTACCAGGAGTGACCCCTGAGCACAGAACCAGGAGTACACCAAAGTGGCACAAGCAACATGACAAAACAAACAAGGGCTGAGAGATAGTACAGTGGTAAGGCACTTATGTTACACATGGCCAATCCATATTCATGGAGATGTGGCGTTCTCCCTGGCAGTCCCCTTGGACACTAGAAGACATTGGACCTGTAGAAAGTTCCCCGGGCCCCAAGTTCTCTGACATTTCTATGAATACTGTAGATTAACTGGCCTTGATTTGCTGGTGCCCAATGGCTTGAGACTTGGAAAAGAGACATCTCTAGTATCAGTAGTACTTCAACCATGCCTCTGCCTTAGAGCATCAAGTCCAGTGATCCAGCAACTTCTTCCAGGCATAACAATCCCTGGCTTCTCTTTGCCACCTGCTACTTAGTGCACACAGGCATTCTCCCTCAGCCCCTATGGACCATTGCTCTCCTGATAAACTCTGTCATATGTCTAAGGGTCAAGGGCTCATGTGAACTCTATGTCTCAGCCGTGCTGCATTTATGCATCTTTAAGCATCTACTTCCCAAGACACATGGACCATCTCCTTGTTCCCAGAGTCCCTGTGGTTACTAGATAACTACATACAGGGAGACGGGAGTCCATGAATTTGATCAATGGCCTCTGCAAGGGGTATGTTTCTCCAGTCCCATGGAGATGCTCCTCACTTCACGTTGAAATTTCAGCAGGGAAGACAGGGCATGGATCAAACTATTGGCATTTTTGAACTCAAAACGTTTGAGAGGAGAGGATTTTGCTGAAAATCTGAAAAGGGTAGAAAACATGCCGCCAGTGTCAGCCATAACATTTCCTTTCTTCCTGTTATTTCAAATGTGACCAAGGGTCCCCTGTGGAAATGTTGAACACAAGACCCTGTGTTCCTTGGGCCTCCCCAGAACAGGAAAATGAAAGTCTCCAGGGACTGAGTGAGGTGAACTGATGTTCCTGTCTGTCCCAGAACACAAGTGAATGGTTAGACCTGGGTCAGGGCTAGGAGACTCTCCCACACGTCTGCTCACCAGGGAGCACTTCCTGTTCCAGTGCCCTGTCTGTGTGCAGCTGGACAACCATTCTGAGCCCCTGGTACTTGGTGTAGGGCCTGGGAGATTGGAAACAGGTTCAAGTCTTGGAGTTCAGGAAAGAGGATGCTGTGAGGATCCAGAGATTGAAGTCAGGGTTAAAGCCCCTGCTCAAAAATTCTCAACGGTGAGGATCAGTTCTCCTATTGTGCTGCTATTTACCCTTGTTGCTACCTTGCTGTGTATCCTTTAAGCCGCACATTATGAGACAGATCATTATGTATCTCTCCCTTTGCTGATGACTGCTTCACTCAGCATGATATCCTCTAATTTTTTTCTGTATTGCAGATAGTTGAGTTATTTTCAACTCAGTAAACACAGTAAGACCCACAAAGGGTAGTCAGTATTAGGAATCTTTCCAGGTGTTCTTCATACCTGTGAAATTTATGAGTAAAATGTCTTCAGGGCAATGCCCCACTTTCTGGATTTAACTGGAAGTGTGTTGCACTAGGAGAGTGGTTGGTGATTTGAGAACGTGGCATTCCCAGTGTCACTTGGACTTTTCACTACACACAGAGGACACTGGGAAGACTGAGAATAGTCTGACACTCCAAAACTGTAGGTAGCGTTCAGTCACCAAGGAGCCCCATCTAGGCGCCTGCTCTGTGCAGAGGCAGGAAGGGTGCATTGAGAACAATCCTCGAGGTCTGACTTCTGGAATGCCCTGTCTCAGGAATCTGTCTGTGCCTTTCTGCTCTAGCACACTGACAATCCAGGTCGGGCCCCTGCTTCTGTGTTCTGCATTCACCTCAGTCAGAACTTTCACCCATATTGTCCTCTTTGTGCCTTCAAGAATTGATGATTCATATATATTCAATGTTCTTCTAGGGGAGGCAATGATAATACTCTCACATCAGATATGAGCATTTCCCCTGTCATTGGGAAGGGTTTTGTTCCCTTTTTTTAAATTGACCATTTTGATAAATATAGTAACAGTTTTCAAAGTGCAGGTATGAATCTGGTTTCAGCCTAAGAACTAATACTCATAGTCTAACTAGAGAAGCACGAACATTCCCAGTAATACTGTGATCTGCATGACTGATATTCCATCATGTAATCATGCTGTCTGAGGTTTCCCAGTGGACACTAATAGGATATATATATATATATATCTTATTTGCTGATGACATCGTTCTAATATATATATATATCCTATTTGCTGATGACATCGTTCTAATAATATATATATATATATATTATATGTATATATATGGCTGGAGCGATAGAAGAGTCAGTAGGGCGTTTGCCTTTAATGCAACCCATGTGGCCAACCCAGCTTTGATATTCCTCCACAACTCTTTGAGAGCCCGGCAAGCTACCGAGAGTATCTCGCCCGCACAGCAAATCCTGGCAAGCTAACCGTGACGTATTTGATATGCCAAAACACAGTAACAAGTGTCACAATGGAGACATTATAGGGCCCGCTCGAGCAAATCGATGAACAAATGGTAGGACAGTGACAGTGACAGTGACATATATATATATATATATATATATATATATATATATTTCTGTTTTCCACTCATCTAGTGTATAGATTTGTGCATGGGTATATGTCCATAAATACATGTCCTCGATATCTATTGAAAGAAAGTGATACATTTTGATTAGTTATTCCCAGATTTCAAGGCATGCACAAAATTAATGTCTCACTCAATACCATATATTTCCCAGGAATATTGGTCAATTGGTGATGTCAGACCCAGGTAAACTCATATAGGATGGATGAGCCTGGGGTGGAGGGAGTAGCCCCTGAGGCCTTGCTCTAGATCCTGTGCTGGTCCATGCTACTGTCAGCCCTCCTGACCTTCCCCTGAGTTGGGCTGAAATGCCCCAAACATTAGTGTTTCTCAGACAACTGACCCCGATCATTTCCTTACCACCATGTTATCGTAGAAATGTGACCATGATCCTTTCATGTAGGTTCATCTCCTCCACTGTCTCTTGTCCAATGGCAGGATTCCAGCTCAGAAATAAAGATATATGAAGATGTACAAAGGGGCAGGGCTCCACAGAAACTCAGGAAGGAAGTCTGACCAGCACCAGGATTTCTTCTCAGAGAAAAATATTTCTTGTAGAAACAGAATTTCAAAGAAAATGTGTAACATTTGGAGTCTGCCATGGGTAGACCTACGGTTCAGGAACCTGCAATGACCCCAGCCCAAACTTCCAAGTGGTGCTCCTAGTACCATCTGGGGCGCTTCACTACACAATCCTGGAAGAAACTATGAATAACACCAGGTGTTCTAGAAAGAAGTCATCTTCCTCTTGGCTTCTGCTGAAGGACAGAGAGAGATCCTGAGTCTTTCCCTCAGATGAAACCTGGCCCTGTGAGCCCCATTCTGTGTCTCAGACCCTGACTATCTGAGGAGGAAGTCAGGAGGATCAGTGTTCCTGTCATCTCACCCGGCACTGCTACCTCCCTGTCAGTTTTCTGACACACTCAGGATGTGGTTTTCACACTGTGTCTTTCGCACAGTAATACACGGCCATGTCCTCAGTGCTCAGTCTGCTCAGTTCCATGTAGGCTATGCTCGTGGACTTGTCTACAGTGCGTGTGAGTCTGCCCTGGAACTTTTGTGCATATTCTGTACCACCATTGCCAGGGTATATGCCTCCAATCCACTCTAGCCCTTGTCCCGGGGCCTGCCGCAACCAGTGCATATAGTTGTTAGTGAAGGTGTATCCGGATGCCTTGCAGGAGATCTTCACTGATGTCCCAGGTTTTCCCACCTCAGCCCCCGACTGCATCAGCTGCACCTGGGAGTTCACACCTGTGGACAGCATACAGGAGTGGGTAGACTCCACTTGACTGGCCCCGTTCCATCAGCCCATGGGGACGCTTACCTGCAGCCACTCCCACCAGGAAGATAATTCTCTAGGTCCAGTCCATCGTGAGGACCGTGCACTCAGAGGTTTCTAAAGGTGTGAGTGTGTCTGCTCTGTGAGGTTGTCAGGACCAGACACATCTGTATTTAACTCAGTGTTCCTCATGTAATTTGCATATTCATGAGGAGTTGAAAATTCATAGCTGAAGGCCTGACCCAAACTGAGTAGGGGCTGGTGGAAGCCACCAGGTCCATCCTCAAGGGGAGTCAAGTGGTCCACGTTCTAATCCTTGTTTGAGGAGATGAAACCCTGCCCTTTCCCAGGACTCTGTGCACACAGACACAGGGGGTCAAGCCCTTTCAGGACCCCCACATATGAATGACCTGGACACATCTGGACACACTTGGGCTTTGACGTTACTTCTGGGATCCTGGAAGTCCCCAGGGATACTACAATGAGACTACAAAACCATCCTAATGCCCCTGTGGTTTCCATTGGAGATATTAAGAAGTCCAGAATCAGCCCCTGCTTACAGGTTTTACGGCTTTATCAGTATGATAAATGTTCCTCCGCAAATGATAAGTCTGCACAATTTAACCTTCTGTTTCCTACACATACTTTAATTTTTATTTTCTTGAGCAAGAAAAATTTAATTTTAATGAAGACAGAAGTCCATACTGAGGATATTTCTGCCTCTCTGCACCCATTTCCCCCATATCTGCACCCCTTCTAGCTTGCAACTCTGTGCTCTTGGTACTTGGCACCCCCTGTAGCCCGGTCCCCACCTTGCAGGGAGAGCCTCTGGGCTCTCAGGGGCTTCAACATCTTGGCATCTCTTCCACAGGATTAAATTCTGGAACTTCATTTCAGAAGTCTTTCTCATGAGTGGTATTTTTTTTAATTTTTTTAAATTTTAATATACTTTTATTTTATTTTTATTTTTATTTTTTTATTAGTGAAACACCATGAGATACAGTTATAGACTTACAAATTTTTGTGTTTGGGTTTCAGTTATAAAATGATCAAGTACCCATTCCTCCACCAGAACCCACACTCCATCACCACGTGTCCCAGCATCCCTCCCAACTCCCATCCCCACCATCCCACCCTGTCTCTGTGGCAGGGCATTCCCTTTTGTTCTCTCTCTCTCCTTTTGGGTCTTGTGGTTTGCAAGAGAGGCATTGAGTGGCAATCATGTTTGGTCTATAGTCTTTTTTTTTAACGTAGCTAATTATTCAGTCACTGATTAGGCTGGTTGAATTGGGTATGAACTCCACCTTACTTTTTTTTTCTTTTTTTTTAAGTTTATTTATTGAATCACTGTTGGAACAGTTGCACAGCTTTCGGTTCATACAATGATGAAACACATGTCCCTTCACCAGTGCCCATTTTCCACCACCAAAAGCCCCAGTATACCCCCCATCCCAACCCTCCCCCTACCTGTGGGGCAGATTACTTCCACATTACTCTCTCTTACTTTGATTACATTCAATATTTCGACACCAGACCCAGCATTATTATTTGGGATTTTACCTTAACACTCAGATTTTACCTCAATATTCAACTGCCAAAAAGTCAACTGTAGACATTTTTTTCTATTTCTGGTTATGAATAGCATATGATGTCATGTGGCCGCAGTAGTGGTCATGCAATTTTGTGATTCCAAAATTTTAACAATTAAATCTGCAGCGATTTCTGCCAAAACCTGCTGGGTTCCGAGATTTGTTTCAGGTCTCTGGGATCATGGCCTTTAAGCAGCTTGATCAGAGCCAGGGAGGCCATACGTGGGCGGCAACCCAGGGTCTCTCTGGGGCAGGGAGGAAAAGGCTGGCTCCACTCCCATCCCATGAGACCCCACGTGTCTCGTCACTGTGGGCCCAAACCTGACTGGCCTCTGGAGGATGGCAGCCACCAAGCCATCTGGGGTAACAGGCTAAGGTACAAAACCAATTCCCAACTGGGGTGGCCCAGCACCAGTAACCAACTGTGGGAACCAGACACATTTGCACCAGAAGCCTCTGTGTTCTGAGATTTGTTTCTCAGTCTCTGGGATCATGGCCGTTAAGCAGCTTGATCAGGAGACAGCGAGGCCATTCGTAGGTGGTGACTCGGGGTCTCACTGTGTCAGGGAGGAAAGAGAAGGCTCCACCCCCATCTCGTGAGGTCCCGCACGTCTCTTCACTGCTGGCCCAAACCTGACAGTTCAATGGCCTCTGAAGGATGATGACCACTGATCCACCAGAGGGAACAGGCCAAGGCACGAAACCTATTCACACCTGAGGTGGCCCAGCACAGTAGTAATCTACTGCGGGGACCAGACTCATTTCTGCCAAAAGTTGATGGGTTCTGAGATTTGTTTCTGAGTCTCTTGGATCATGGCCATTAAGCAACTTGATCATGAGCCCGAGAGGCCATTTGTGTGCAGGACTCGGGGTCTCGTTGGGGCAGGGAGGAAAGGGCCAGCTACACCCCCATGCCGTGAGGCCCTGCGTGTCTTGTCACTGAGGGCCCAAACCTGACTGTCCAATAGCCTCTGGACGATGATGGTCACTGAGCCTCGAGGAGGGAGCAGGCAGAGGGACAGTACCTTTCCGCCCCCTCTCCCTCCTGGGGTGCCTGATTCCAGTTACCTACTGCGGGGACAAGATGCATTTCTGCCAAAAGCAGTTGGGTTTCGAGATTTGTCTCTGAGTCTCTGGAATCATGGCCGTTAAGCAGTTCGATCAGGAACTAGGGAGGCCTTGCCTCCAATTATATAGCTGAGCCAGAGGTGGTTTGTGAGTGCGTCTCCCATATACCTAACTTTTGGACATTTACTTTCTTGGTAAACTTGACTCCAAGTTGTTGGGGTCTGGCCAAAGGCACAGCAAGAATTTGGGGGTATTTAGAAGTCTGAAGGTACCATCAGGCTGCTGATGTACTTGCCTCACGGATACAGATTGACCTGCTGGCATCAAGTCATATTCTTTTATGGGCCTTTGATTTGATTTTGAGCCAACCCAGCAGTTCTGAAGGCTTATTCCTAGCTCTGTGTTCAGGAATCACTCAGGTAGGTGCATCCTGTGAAAATATTGGCAAATAAAGTATTTATATATATGTATATAAATTAAAAGGTGACATTGAGTGTTCATTGCTGAGAATATGTAAATGTAATACAATAAATATTTAATTCACTCAAATAAAAATAGTAAAAACCATCAAACTAAAAGAGGATTTAAGTCTTTAGGTTCACTGTCACTGTCACTGATCTCCCGTTGTTCATCGATTTTCTCGAGCGGGCCCAGTAACATCTCCATCATGAGACTGTTATTACTGTGTTTGGCATATCAAATACATCACGGGTAGCATTCTGGCTTTGCCATGCAGGCGAGATACTCTCAGTAGCTTGCTGGGCTCTCCGAGAGGGGTGGAGGAATCAAACTCAGGTCGGCCATGTTGGCTGTGTGCAAGGCAAACGCCCTACCCATTGTACTATCCGGGTTGAGTCTAAGCACAGCTGCCAACAAGTTTTTTATTTTAATGAATTTTTAGGACAAATATAAGTAAATAAGAAATGAATACGATAAAATTAATAAAGTTTTATGGCACATATGACTTGAACTCTGACTTTTTCAGTGATACACTGTAGTATTATTCAAAGAAATTTACATAGAAAAATGCAAAGGGAGAGAAAGAGAGAGCCATGTTCATGAGAGCACATGGAGAGTTCATGGGCTTCTCCAAATGGGAAAAATCCTTGATTTCTAATTTCTGGTCAGACATGTTAGAAGTCTGGAAAACCTCTTCTCACACAGCACACGTGAAAACCTGAAGTGAAACTCAGAGCTTCACTTTCTGTCTCTCTGTGAACGCTAGGAAAAGATATGGAGAGAGAATTAATATAGTATTATCTAAAGAAATTTACTTAGAGAAATGCAAGTGGAGAGAGAGCGAGCGAGAGAGAGATGTCACAAGATTCACAAAGACAGCCTACACACCTAATCTGGTCATCATCATGCATGTGAGCCATCCTTCTCCCTTATTGATTTCTAGGATCCTATGCAGGTTCTCCGTCTCTCTTTTCTCTCTCTCCCTCGATCTCTGGGGTCTATATGAATTTATGGGTTGCAATACAGACACTGAAAGGTTATCATGTATAACCCTTTTTCTACTTTCAACACTCAGTTCTTGTCCACAGTGACCATATCTAACTATTCCTGACATACTGGTCCTTCATGTCCTTCACACCCCATACACATGTAGCAAGCTTCCAACCATTGACCAGTTCTTCTGGCACCCATGTTTCATGACACAGAATATTAAACTTATACATAAGTTTGGATCCCACAGAATACAATTATTCTCTATCTGTCCCTTTCCAACGGACTCATTTCACTCCACCTGATAAACTCCCTGTTCACCCATTTATAAGCGAATTTCATTTTTTCACTTTTCCTGATGGCTGCATAGTATTCCATTGTGTTGATGTACTATATTTCATTGAATTAACTGTTCTCAGACACTCGGGTTGTTTAAGATTTGACTATTGTGAATACAATATTGTGATGCAGTAAACATGGGTCTGCAGACATATTTCCAAATTAGTGTTTTGGGTCCTTGTGTTTCAAGCCAAGAGTGGAATTTCTGGGTCATATGGAAGCTCAATTCCTAGTCTATAGGGCAGTATCCAAGTTATTTTCTTTTTTTTTCTTATCCTGGGACTAATTTTATTGACAGCAAGTAAATTTATAAAATTTTAATTATGAACAAGTTTTTTTAAAATCCTTGTATCTATGTAAAGGAGTTATAATACATACATGAATTCACTTTTTGTAAATAATGATATTGATAATTCAAGTTATTCACTTAATCACTTAATAATCACTTAACTTCCCGTTAGTCGTCGATTTGCTCGAGCGGGCGCCAGTAACGTCTCCATTTGTCCCTGTCGTGTGCTAGTGTAGCCCAATGGCATCTCTTCGCTCTGGGAACATGGAGGGCCTCAAACCGATCGTTCATGATCTTGACAAAGAAGTCTGACCATCTGGTAGGTGGGCGGCCACGCGGTCTCTTGACATCCCGTGGAATCCAATCAGTAACAGCTCTAGTCCAACGGTCGTCTTTAAATCTCATTACGTGACCAGCCCATCTGATTTTCGACACTTTGGCAAATGAGACAGCCTCCCTGATCCTTGATCGTCGACGGATGTCAGAACTCCGGATTCTTTCTCTCATTTGAGTGAAACGTGATATTCCAAGCATAGCTCTTTCTATTCTTCTTTGGGAGACCTGAATGGCGTTCTCATCTTGTTTGCGTAGGGCCCAGGTCTCTGAGGCATATGTTAATGCAGGAAGAACAGTGGAATCAAAGAGATGTGCCCGGAGCCGGAGGTTCTTCGTCCTCTTAGCTATTTCTTCGACGTTCTTGAAGGCGTTCCAAGCCGCTGTCTTCCTCCTGCGCAGCTCGGGTGCCAGGTCATTTGTCATGTTGACCTCTCGACCTAGGTACACATAGCTGTTGCATTCGGAGATGGTCGTTCCATTGAGAGCGAATGGGGCGTCAGGAACAAGGCTGTTTCTCATAAACATTGTCTTCGTAAGATTCAGCTGTAGTCCTACCTTTCCACACTCACGGTCAAAGTCGGCCAGCATTTGTGCCGCTTGGCTGATGTTTGGTGTTATTAAAACAATGTCATCAGCAAAGCGGAGGTGGTGTAGTTGCCGACCATCTATCTTCACTCCCATTCCTTCCCATTCCAGTCGTCGCATGATGTTCTCGAGGGTGGCACTGAAGAGTTTTGGTGAAATGGTATCACCCTGCTGCACCCCTCTCTTGACATCAACGATCACTTCTTTGTAGAATGGTGAGATCCTGGTAGTGAATCCGCAATAGAGCTCACGGAGGATCCTGATGTATTGGGCTTGAATGCCCTGATTGGCTAGGGCTTCAATGACCGCTTCCATCTCAACAGAATCAAAGGCCTTCTTTAAATCAATGAACGTTAAGCAGAGCGGCATCTTGAACTCCTGAGAAACCTCAATGAGCTTGGTTATCGTGTGGATATGGTCGATGGTGCTGAATCCTTTGCGGAACCCTGCTTGCTCACATGGTTGTCCTTCATCTAGTGTTCTGCCAATCCTATTCAGGATGACTCGAGTGAACAACTTGTAGATGACAGACAATAGGCAGATCGGGCGATAGTTGCCAATGTCATGGATGTCTCCCTTCTTGAACAGTAGTACGGTCCTGCTGGTTTTCCATTGAGATGGAACCTTGCATTCAGACAGGTAGCGAGTGAAGAGCCGAGCCAGTAATTCAAGTTATTATCCAAGTTATTTTCAAGGGTAAATCCCATTGCTATTCCCACCAGCAGAGAATGAAGGGTTGCATTTCCTCCATTTCTATGGCAACGCAGAATGTTTTGATTCTTTGAGATTTATGCCCTTCTTCCTGGTATGAGGGGATATCTCATAATTGTTTTCACTTGCATTTTTCTGATAAGTGATAGGGAGAATTCATTTATACTGTTCTCTGCATCAAAGTTTATGTTAAGGATGTATCTTTTAAAACCCCCATTTTAGATGGGGCTTATTTTTTCTTGTTAAGTTTTACAACACAGCAGAGCCTGGCAAGCTATACATGGCATATTCGATATGCCAAAAACAGAAACAATGATGGGTCCCATTCCCCTGACCCTGAAAGAGCCTCCAATACAGCAGTTTTGGGAAAGACGACTAAGGAGAGCCTGCTAAAATCTCAGGGCTGGGATGAATGGAGACGTTACTGGTGCCTGCTTGAGTAAATGATGAACAATGGGATGACAGAGACAGTGATATAGTGATACATCAGATGAGGGATGGGCAGATATTTCCCCCAGGTTTTTTGTTGTTTTTTTATTCTAGTAATCATTTCATTTTATTGATTGGGCCATTTAAAACAGAAAAACTGGGGCTGGAGCAATAGCACAGCGGGTAAGGCGTTTGCCTTGCACACAGCCGACCCAGGTTCGATTCCCAGCATCCCATATGGTCCCTTGAGCACCGCCAGGAGTAATTCCTGAGTGCATGAACCAGGAGTAACTCCTGTGCATTGCCAGGTTTGACACAAAGAGGAAAATAAATAAAACAGAGAGAGTAACAACACAAAAAGCACAAAATGGGTGAAAACTTTGGCTCGACATTGATCCTAAAATAATTAGGCTACATTAGGAAAATTGCAAAAAGAAGACAGAGACCATGAGTTTGAACTCAGCCGACAATAACTGCTTGGTGGTCACACAAAACATTTGTCATTGGCTGACCACAATCACAAACACAAAGTCACCATCAACGTTGGGTGCACAAATAGCCTAGAGTATTGGTGAGTCCTCAGGGGGAATTGTGATCAATGTGGGTGAATCACTGCACGTTCAGAGCTGGGACACACCTCACGTGTCTTCACAGAGCAGGGCTTCACTCAGCCTCTGTGCACACAGCAAGGCCCTAGGATGTGGTTCCTCCTTCCACAAGCACAAGGCAAAACAAAATGGACTCTGGACTCACTGCCCCTAGTCTTCTCGAGAATCACCAGGGCTCAGCACTTCCCCTTCAGAATAAGATGAGACTCGGGTATTTTATTTGTCTCCTGAAAATCTCAAAAGCATTAACTAGTGGAGATGATCATAGTCATGATCACGGCAGCCTCAAGTACAGTAGCCAAGATGCACACACGCCACACAACCGCAGCGTCATTTCTATTTCCTCATTCAGCTGTGGAGTCCATTCTTTCTCTCCTTCAGCTCTGTTTGAAGGACAGTGATCGTTGTTTCCTTACTTCTCTCCCTGAGACTTGTGAATCTCCCTGTCAGTGTTTTCTTCAGGTCAGAGTGCACTGAGAGGATTATTGCTCTCCTCACATCCACAGAGCCTCAGATGTTCTGATGTTCTTACCTGGGTTCAGTCCACATTCACTGAAAAATAAAATTATGTTTTCATTGTTCCCAGTGCTGTGTGGAAGCCGAATGCGTAAATGTCCATGGTCTGGGCATGGATTGGGTGAAGTTCCTCCCAAATAAACACTCTATTTAGCTAGGGCTGTGACTCTAGTCACTTCTGGCAGCCACAAAGCCTGTGGTGTTTTCTCAGTGGGTTGGGAGGTCCAGAGGTTGGGTAGCAGGAATAACTGTGGGTGCTGGTGCTAATGGGGTCTCACTGAGACCTGTGACATCCCTCAGATAACAGGCTTTAAAGAATATCATGAATCTATAGAAATAAACCTGTGAGTTTCAGGAATATAAACTCTCAGTCCATTAGTATCAAACTGAGAGTCCAAAAAAAATTCCTTAGATTTTTTAGGGCGAATCTTTGTGAAAGGAGTTCATCCTATGGTGTGAAGCAAGAAAAATCTCTTCCACAAAGGGTGTTGGGCAAACAGCAACACATACAAAAGAAACAATACAAGTAGAATTGAATTCATAACTCACACCAGATACAGAATTTAATGAAAGTGGACTTATAGTCCTGCTTTGCAGCAGAATCCTTTAAATACACAGAGGGAAACCTTGGCCGCTCTGTACATGACACTGATCTTAGAGAGATATCTGTAGTTTCACTTATTTTTCAAAGATAAGATAAGCTAAAAGAATTAATAGGACTAAATCAATTAAAAGATTTTAATATAAATGTCAATGACATCAACATTAAGAGACCCTACTGATGGCAGAATCTCTTGTCTCTTTACGTGAGCTCGGCAAGCTACCAAGGGTATCCCGCTCGCAGGGCAGAGCCTGTCAAGCTACCTGTGACGTATTCGATATGCCAAAAACAGTAACAATAATGGGTTTCATTCCCCTGACCCTGAAAGAGCCTCCAATGTGGCAGAGTTGGGAAGGACGAGAGGAGAGGCTGCTAAAATCTCAGGTCTGGGACTAATGGAGAGGTTACTGGTGCCGGCTCGAGTAAGTCAATGAACAATGGGATGACAGTGCTAGAGTGTACAGTGCTATTGACTGGTAGAAAACATGATATTGAAGATATTCATAGCGCTCACCAAGATCAACATCAGAACAAACCACCCAACATAATGTGGTGTGGGAAATAAACAGATATTTTTCTAAACCAACATTCTTAGGGCTGTTGGCATATGAAAATCTGTTTATTCAACACTTACTGGTGAAGTATCAATATAAACTACAATGGACTCCATCTCTCCTCAGTGACAATAGGTTATATAAAAAATACTGGGAACAACCAGTATTGGAATTTTACCCAAGGAAACACTGTTTCTATGTTTGTGGGAACTTATCTATGGAAAACACTATGAGATTTCTCTAAAAAGTGAAATAGAATTTCCACGTTAACAGTTATTTTAGTTTTGGCACTTTCACACAAGCATAAAAACAGAAATTTGAGAAAATATACATAGACCTATGTCCATTGCAGCATACAGTGTAGTTGCCTGGGCATCAGAACGATCCTAATGCTTAATGAGAGTTTCATAGATAAGAAGTTCTGGTGTATATTCACAATGAGATATTGTGCAGTTATAAGAAATGACAAAATATCAACCCCATGAATGGAACTAGAGAATATCAGATTATGTGAAGTTTGTCAGAGGGAGATGGACAAGTACAATCTCATTCATCTGTGGTAGACAGAAAACAAAGCATCAGGATGGACAAGATCCAATGACAAGAGACCCTGCATCTTAACTCTAACCACACTCTGGGTGTCCCGAGAGGAGTTGCATGGGGGCTCAGATCACTGGGAAGAGAGGCCAAGCCAGGGACCACAGCAGAGTGTGGGGGTCTCTGTGGATTTGGTGCTGGGAGAAGCGCAGGGAGATTTGTGACCCACCAGCATCAACACTCAGACTATTGTCATTGTTTTTCCCCGATGACAATAAAGAAGGTAACGGGGGAAAACCCTTATTTCTGTGAAAAGGAATGATCTTCATTGAAGAAAAATAGACCACCCCTGACCTAGCAGGACATAACAGCCAAAGTAGACTCTGAGACAGGAAGAGGAAGAAACGAATTTGTACTAGAACAAAAATAATAACTACAATTTATATACTTGGTTACTAAATTTGTTTTATATATTTCAATAAAAGAGAAAAAAGCGACCCCCTTACAGCCCCTGTCCCCCTACACCTGAAGCACAGCCCTGGAGTTCTGGAGCAGAGCGCCCCCTGGTGGTCACACCACCCCTGCAGCTCCCCTGTCTCCCTCAGCAGGTTTGTGTCTAGGCTCACAGGGACTTGCCTTCCCCTGTGTCTCTAGCACAATAATACACGGCTGTGTCCTCCGTTACTGAGTTGCTCAGTTTTAGGTAAACTTGGTTCTTGGAGGTGTCCCTGGAGATGCTGACTCAGGACTGAAGACTTGGCTTTTAGTCTGTGCTTCCATCATACCACAGAGTACCAATCCGATCTAGCTCCTTTCCAGGGGACTGGCGAACACAGTGGACGTTATAGTCGTTTAGAGAGAATCCAGAGATGGAGCAGGTGAGGGACAGCGTCTGCGAGGGCCTTACCAGGCTTGGTCCCGACTCCTGCAGCTGTACCTGGGACAGGACATCTGGGGACAGAGACTCACAGTAAGTCACGGCTCGGGGGCCCTAAAATCCACTTTGACCCTTTGTCCAGGGGATACTCACATCCGGAAACTGCCACCAGAAAGAGGAGGAACCAGCACTGATGCACATTCTTGCCCACGAGGTCCATGATCTCAGATACCGTGTCAGAGGGAAAGGGAGCCCGAGTTGGGGTGAGTGTGGACGTGGTTTTAATCCTGCACTGGGTTCCGAGTGCACAGTTGCATGGGGGAACCTCTGAAGAGAAAGGAAGGGACCCGAGGGAGGCTGGTGTGTGGGCTCCCTGGGAGGAAGTGCTGACTGTGGCTCAGAGCACTCAGGCCTGTCCCTGGAGCCCTGTCAGAGCCGGGTCTCTTCCTCCAGCACAGAAAACGTGCTGAGAAGCTCTCAGGAAACAGGAATTGCTGAGGAGAAAAGGGCAGCTGGGGAGGAGAGTCCCCTTGTCTCCAGTCCCTGAGGACCAAACCCAGCTGCCCCAGGACCTCTACCCTATAGACAGACCCTTGCCCCTCCGTGTCCCGTGGTGGCTCCTGTACTCCCACTCTTTCTGCAAATCCTGGGCCCATCAGACTGTGCCATTGTCCCAATGAAGTCTCACTTGGCTGGATTCAGTTCACGTCAATGAAATAGGGTAGGGCTTGCAGGGTAACAAGTTGGTAACCATGGTTTGCAGTAACTCTACACTGATCCCATAGACTCTGGCACTTTTAAATTCTATTAGCTATGTTATAACTAAATTTGTTAGAAATGCCATGAAATCTGCACCTAGACCTTATTCACAGCACTGGCATTTTGCAACCGTTGCCACAGAACAGTGTACTGGTCAGTCACCCCAGGTGCTTTCTCTTGTCCCAGTAATTCCTCTTTCCCAACCTACCCAGCCTTGGATCTGCATAAGAAGAAATGGTCATAGTCCAACTTCAGAATCACGTATATCCACAGTAATACTGTGGTCTGCATGACTGATATCTCATCACAAAGTCATGCTGTCTGAGGCTTCTCTAGTGTGTGCATTTGTGCATGGATATATATCCTTTATATCAATCGAAAGTGATAAATTGTGATTATTTATTCCCAGATTTCAAGGCATGCACAAAATGAATGTCTCACTCAATATCATGTATTTACCAGGAATATTGGTCAATTGGTGAGGTCAGACCAGGTAAGCTCAGCTAGGATGCGTGACCCAGGGGTGGAGGGCGCAGCCCCCGAGGTCTCGCTCTATATCCTGTCTGCTGGTCCATACTACTGCCAGCCCTCCTGGGCACACCCTAGACCATGTGTCTGTGCTTGGGTCATGACCTTCCCCTGAGGTGGGCTTAGGTATCCCAACATCAGGACTTCACAGACCCTAACCCTGAACATTTCCTTACCAGCATTTGACAGTAGAAATGTTACCATGGTTCCTTTAATATAGGGTCATCTCCTCCACTGTCGCTTATCCAAGGCTTCATTTTGGTTCAGAAAAATAGAGATACAAACATGCACAGAGGGGCAGGATTTCAAAGAAACTCCATATCAGGGTCATGTCAACCCTCAAATTTCATTTTAGAGAAAAATAATGTTTTTTGCTTAGACACAGGGTTTTTTTTTTTTAGGTCACATGTGGCATTGCACAGGGCTTACTCCTGGCTCATGCACTCTGTAATCAGTCCTGGCGGTGCTTTGTGGACCATATGGAATGCTGGGAATCAAACCAGATTTGACCGCATGCAAGGCAAACGCCCTATCCACTGTGCTATCGCTCTAGCCCCTTAGACACAGAATTTAAAATAAAATGTGTGACAATAGTAGTCTTCCATGGGTCGATCTACAGTCCACAAACATACAGTGACACCAGTCTAAAATTTTATGTGGTTCTTGCTGTGCCATCGGGGTTATCCACTGCAAAATTCTAGAAGAAAATACGAGTGACACCAGGTGTTCTAGAGAGAAGCCATCTTCTTCTGGGCTGTTGCTGAAGGACAGAGGGATCCTGAGCCTTTCTCTCAGATGAGGCCTGGCCCTGTGAGCCCCATTCTGTGTCTCAGACCCTGACTCTCTGAGGAGGAAATCAGGAGGATTCTCGTTCCTGTCATCTCCTCACCCAGCGCAGCTGCCTCCCCCTCGGTTTTCTGACACACTCAGGATGTGGTTGTCACACTGTGTCTCTTGCACAGTAATACACGGCTGTGTCCTCAGTGCTCAGCCTGCTCAATTCCATGTAGGCTGTGTCCTTGGACTTGTCTGTAGTGAGTGTGAGTCTGCCCTGGAACTTTTGTGCGTAGTATGTATTACCATTACCAGGATATATGTCTCCCATCCACTCGAGTCTTTGTCCTGGGGCCTGCCGCACCCAGTGCATCCAGTAGCCAGTGAAGGTGTATCCAGACGCCTTGCAGGAGATCTTCATTGATGCCCCAGGTTTTCCCACCTCAGCCCCCGACTGCACCAGCTGCACTTGGGAGTTCACACCTGTGGACAGCAGATAGGAGTGGGTGGACCCCACTTGACTGCCCCTGTTCCCTCAGCCCAAGGCATGGGGACGCTTACCTGCAGCCACTGCCACCAGGAAGAGAATTCTCCAGGTCCAGTTCATGGTGGGGACCATGCACTCAGGGTCTTCTGAAGGTGTGTGTGTGTGCCTGCTGTGTGAGGTTGTCAGGACACAGACACATCTCTATTTAACTCAGTATCCCTTGTGTAATTTGCATATTCATGAGGAAGTACAACTTATAGCTGAAGGCCTGGTCCAACCTGAGAAGGGGCTGTTGGAAGCCACCGGGTCCATTCTCAAGAGGAGTGAAGAGATCCACGGTCTGATCCTTGTTTGGGGAGATGAGATCCTGCCCTGTCCCAGGACTCTGTGCACACAGAGCTCCCCCTCCGGAAAGCCAAGCCTCTCTCATCTCTGCACCCCGCAAGCCTGCAATTATGTGCTCTTGGGACTTAACTCTCCCTGCAACCTGGTTCTCACCCTAAAGGGCGAGTCTCTGGGCTCTCAGGGGCATTCACTTCTTGGCATCTTTATCAGAGGATTGAATCCTGGGACTTCATTTCAGAAGCTTGTTCACAAATGATATTCTTTTATGCACCTCGTTTGGGTTTTGAGCCATACCCAGAAGTTATGAGGGTTTACTCCTTCCTCTTTGCTCAGGAATCCCTCAAGTAGATGCATCCTAGTAAAATATTGGAAAATCAAATAGTTACATACATATACAAATTGAAGGAGACACTGAGTGTTCTTTGCTAAGATTATGTAAAAGTGTCACTGTCACTGTCCTCCCATTGTTCATCGATTTTCTCAAGCGGGCCCAGTAACGTCTCCAGTGTGAGACTTTGTTGTTACTGTGTTTGACATATCGATTACACCACGGGGATCTTGCCAGGCTTTGCCATGCAGGCAAGATACTCTCAGTAGCTTGCCAGGCTCTCCAAGAGGGGTGGAGGAATCGAACTTGGGTCAGCCATGTTGGCTGCGTGCAAGGCAAACGCACTACCCGCTGTGCTATTGCTCCAGCCCATGTAAAAGTGGTACACTGAATAATTCAGAAAAATAAAAATAATATAAACAATCAAACATAAAAAGTATTCAAGTATTACATAAAGATTTTGAACACAAATTTCATATTAAATCTGCTGTTAATGTCACTGTCACTGTCACTGTCCTCCCGTTGTTCATCGATTTGCTCGAGCGGGCCCACTAACGTCTCCACGTCTCCATTGGAGACTTTGTTGTTACTGTGTTTGGCATATTGAATACATCACGGGTAGCTTGCCAGGCTCTGCCATGGGGGCGTGATACTATCAGTAGCTTGCCGGGCTCTCCAAGAGGGGCAGAGGAATCGAACTCAGGTCGGCCATGTTGGCTGCGTGCAAGGCAAATTCTCTGCCACTGTGCTATCGCTCCAGCCCTCAAAAATGTGGCAAGAAGCAAGTGAAAACAGAGATAGATAAATGGGACTATCTTAAACTAAGAAGCTTCTGCACCTCCAAAGAAACAGTGACCAAAATACAAAGACAGTCTACAGAATGGGAAAGGATATTCGCCGAATACACATCTGACAAGGGGTTGATATCCAGGATATACAAAATACTGGTTAAACTCCACAAGAAGAAAACATCCAACCCCATCCAAAAATGGGGCAATGAAATGAACAGAAACTTTCTCAAAGAAGAAATCCGAATGGCAAAAAAGCACATGAGAAAATGCTCTACATCATTAATCATCAGAGAGATGCAGATCAAAACCACAATGAGATACCATCTCACACCTCAGAGACTGGCCCACATTCAAAAGAACAAAAGCAACCGATGCTGGCGTGGATGTGGCGAGAAAGGGACACTCCTTCACTGTTGGTGGGAATGTCCACTGGTTCAGCCCTTCTGGACAACAGTATGGACGATTCTCAAAAAATTAGAAATTGAGCTCCCATTTGACCCAGCAATACCACTCCTGGGAATATATCCCAGAGAAGCAAAAATGTATAGTCGAAGTGACATCTGCACTTGTTTGTTCATTGCAGCACTCTTTACAATAGCCAGAAACTGGAAGAAACCTGAATGCCCAAGAACAGATGACTGGTTAAAGAAACTTTGGTACATCTACACAATGGAGTACTATGTAGCTCTTAGAAAAGATGAAGTCATGAAATTTACATACAAGTGGTACAATATGGAAAGTATCATGCTAAGCGAAATGAGTCAGAAAGAGAGGGATAGACATAGAAAGATTGCATTCATCTGGGGGATATAAAGCAACAAAGTATGAGATTAATACCCAAGAATAGCTGAGATCAGCACCAGGAGGATTACTCCATAACTTAGAGGCCAGCCGGGTATCCTAGAGGAAAGGGCAGTTCGGATGGAGAGGGGAGCACCAAATAAAGGATGTTTGGAGGATCCTCCCAGGAGGGGAGATGCATGTCGAAAGTAGACTATGGACTGAACATGTTTGCCACTCAATGCCTCTTTTGCAGACCACAACACCCAAACGGAGAGAGAGAACACAGGGGATTGTCCTGCCACAGAGGCAGGGGGGGATGGGGGGATGGGGGTGGGAGGGATATTATCCATGGTGGTGAAAAACGGGCACTGGTGGAGGGATGGGTATCTGATCATTGTATAATTGAAACCCAAGCACAAAAAAAATTGTAAATCTACAACTGTAAAAAAATAAATAAAAAAAAATGTGGCAAGAGTGTAACACAGCTGCCAATAAATTTATTCTATAGCTGTATTAGTGGAACAAATATAAATAAAAAGAAATGACTAGGATAAGATTAATAAAGCTTTATAGGGCATATGTTTTGAACTCTTATTTTTTCAGTGATATAGAATAGTATTATTTAAAGAAAATTACTTAGAGAAATGCAAGGGTGAGAAAAAGAGAGAGCCGTGTTCATCAGAGCACATGGGCTTCTCCAAATGGGGAAAATCATTGAATTATGATTTCTGGTTAAACATGTTAGAAGTCTAGAAAACATCTTTCTTCCCAGCACAATTGAAAATATGAACAAGTGAAACTCAGAGATTCACTTTCTGTTTTTTAGTGAATACCAGGAAAAGAGAGATGGAGAGAGAAGTAAAATAATATTATCTAAAGAAATTTGCTTAGAGAAATTCAAGGTTTATGTTCGTGTGTGTGAGAGAGAAAGAGACAGAGACAGTGAGACAGAGAGAGAGAGAGATGGCACAGGATTGACAGAAAAGTCAAAGACAGCCCGCTCACATACAAAATCTGTTCATCTTCATGTAAGCCATCTGTCTCCCTTATTGATCCCTAGTATCATATATAGACACTCTCTCTCTCTCTCTCTCTCTCTCTCTCTCTTTCTGGTCTATGAATTGTAATACAGACACTGAAAGGTTATCATGTATATCCCTTTAGCTACTTTCAACACTCAGTTCTTGTCCAGAGTGATCATATCTAACTCTTCCTATCATACTGGTCCTTCTCTGTCCTTTGCCCCACACACAACACTTGTAGCAAGCTTCCATCCATTGATCAGTCCTTCTGGTCCCATTGTTTTCTAGCCTCTTATTAATTTCATAAAAAAGTTTAAATCCCACATAAGTGTGCAATTATTCTATCTCTGTTCCTCTCTGTCTGACTCATTTCATTCCGCCTGATACTTTCCATGTCCTTCCATTTATAAGCTAATTTCATAACTTCATTTTTCCTGGTGGCTACATAATATTCCATTGTGTAGATGAACTCTATTTCATCCACTTTTCTGTTCTAAGACCCTCAGTTTGTTTTAGATTTGTTTATTGTGAATAAAATATTGTGATGCAGTAATTATAGGCATGCAAATATATTTTCAAATTAGTTTTGGGTACTTTGAGGTTAAAGACTATAGTGGAATTTCTGGGTTATACAGAAACTTAATTCTTAGTATATTGGGCAATATCCTAGTTTTTTCCAAAGAGGTCATTCCCGTTGCTGTTCCCACCAGCAGAGAATGGGGATTGCCTTTCACCTACATCTATGCTAACACAGAATATTTTGGTTCTTTGTGATGTACGCCCTTCTCCCTGGTGTGTGCTAACATCTCATTATTGTTTTGATTTGCATGTTTCTGATAAGTGATGGGGAAAATTTGTTCATATATTTTTCTTCCACCAAGTCTACTTTAAGATGTATCTGTTTAAAATTCCAACTTTAGATGGGGTTTATTTTTTGTTATTAGGTTTTACAAGAGCTTTATGTATGTTTTATTAATCTTACATCAGATGAGATGTGGGCAGATATTTTTCCCCAGTTTTTTGGTTGTTTTTTGATTCTGGTCAGCATTTCATTGACATTTATTGGGCCATTTAAAACAAATAGACTAACAACAAGCATGAAATGTGTGAAAACTTTGGCTTCAGGTTGATCCCAAAATAATTAGTTTATAGGAGGGAGATTTTAAAAAGAAGGAAGAGAATCATGTGTTTGAACTCAACTGAGATTAACCACTTGCTGGCGACACAAAACGTTTGTCACAGGCTGACCACAATCACAAACACAGTCACCTTCAATGTTGGGTGTACAAACAGCCGAGAGAGTTGGTGAGTCCTCAGGTGGAATTGTGATCAATGTGAGTGGATCATTGTAGGTCCAGAGTCAGGACACACCTCAACTGTTTTCACAGCACAGGGCCTCACTCGGTCTCTGTGCACACTGCAAGGTCCTAGGATGTAGTTTCTCCTTCCACGAGCACAAGGTGAAACAAAATAGACTCTGGACTCACTCCCCACTGCCTTTTCAGAGAGTCACAGGGCTCAGCACTTCCCCTTCAGACTAAGCTGAGCCTTGGGTACTTTATATGTCTCCTGGAAACCCAAAAGCAGTAACTAGTGGAGATGATCATAGTCGTGTTCATGGCAGCACCAAGTACAGTAGCCAAGATGCACACACAACACACAACCGCAGTGTTCAGTTCTGTCTGTGACTCCTCATTGAGGTGTGGAGTTTGCCCTTTCTCTCCTTCAGTTCTGTTCAAAGAACAGTGATCGTTGTTTCCTTCCTTCTCTCCCTGAGATTCCTGAGTCTCCCTGTCAGTGTTTTCTTCAAGTCAGAGAGCACTGAGAGGATTGTTGCTCTCTGCACACCCACAGAGCATCGGATGTTCTGATGTTCTTACCTGGATTCAGTCCACATTCATTAACAATCAAATTATGTTTTCATTGTTCCTGGTGCTCTGTCGGAGCTGAGAATGTAAGTGCCTGGTGGTCTGGGCATGGATTGGGTGAAGGTCCTCACTCTATCCAGCTCGGTCTGTGACTCTAGTGACTTCTGGCAGCCACACAGTCTGTGGTGTTTTCTCAGTGGGAATGGGAGGGCCAGAGGTAGGTTGGCAGGAATAACTGAGGATTATGGTGCTGACGGGGCCTCACTGAGACCTGTGACATCCACTGGGGAACAGGCTTTAAATAATATCATAAAGCTATAGAAATTAACCTGGCTAGTTTCAGAAATATAAACTCTCAGTCCAATAGTGTAGAATTGAGAGCCCAGAATAAATCCTTAGATCTTTCACGGTGAAATCTTTGGGAAAAAAATTCCATCCTATGGAGTAAAGAAAGGAAAATCTTTTCAACAAATAGTGTTGCAACACCACAACAATAGAAGATAGAATTGAACAACAATAAAAGCAACAATAGAAGATAGAATTGAATCCATATCTCACACCAGATGCAGAATTTAATGAAAGTGGACTTATGGTCCACAGCAGAATCCTTAAAACACACAGAGAAAAACCTCGGCTGGTATCTTCATTACATTGATCTTAGAGGAATCATCTATAATTTCATTCCATTGGCAGAGACAAGAGAAACTAAAATAAATAAATGGAACTAAATCAATTAAAAGATTAACAGCCATGTAAATGACATTAAAATTAATGTACTCTACTGACTGGGAGTAACATGTACCCACCGAACATCAGAGCCAACCTAATACCTGAGTATTCATAGCACTCACCAAGCTCAATCACAAACCCAAAACAAATCATCCTGTTAATCGTCAATTGCCTCGAGCAGGCCCCAGTAACGTCTCCTTCATCCTAGCCCTGAGATTATATTCAAGGCTCTTTAGGAGAATGAGACCCATCACTGTTACTGGTATTTGGCATATTGGGTACGCCACAGGGAGTTTGCCAGACTCTGCCGCGTGGGCAGGCTACATTCATTAGCCTGCCAGTTTGTCCAAAGTAGGAATGAGATAATAAGATGTCATAATAGGATGTCATAATAGATCTCGGCCCGGAACCCACGTGACTTTGTCCCTCTGCCATACCTTCATGTGTGCGGAGAGTGGTCTCAGCATGGTGGTGGCTGGTCCTGGAGGTCTTTGGCTGCTGGAGCCCTGGTCGGGGCAGGAAGGAAAGCTCAACCCGCTCCCCTCCAAGGGGCCTCGGCGGCGAGGGCAGTCAGGCGCAGGGGCAGGAGACTGCACTGTTCTTCTTCCGGGAGCTGGTTTTTATAGTCTCTGAGTCTTGGCTGTTGATGGGATTACACGGCGCCAGGGGGCCAGTTGGTGGGTGTGACCCCCGCCTACTGGAATTTGGAGGATCTGGGTGGAGGATGCTCGGCCCAATATCAGAAAAGCACAATATCAGAAAAAAATCACCATTACAATGGTGTGGAAAATAAACAGATACTTTCCTAGAGTAACATTCCTATGGGCTGTAAGCATATGAAAGGGTGTTGATCAACATTTACTATGAGTGAAATATTACTATAAAGGGTGAAATATTAATATAAAGGATAACAAAGATCATCTTTCCTCCTCATTGTGAGTGGCTTATAGCAAATATACTGGAAACAACCAGTTTGGAACATTGTCAAAGGGAATACGGTTTCTATGTTTATGAGAACTGATCTATGGAAAACACTATGAGATTTGTCTAAAAAGTGAAAATAGTGATTCTATTTTTGGTACCTTCACACAAGCATAAAACATTAATTTCAGAAAATCTATGTAAACATATGTCCATTGCAACATTTAATATAGTGTCCAGGGATAGAAATAATCCTAATGCTTAATGACAGTTTCATAGATAAGAAGTTGCGGTGTATATACAGAGTGGGAGACTGTGCAGTTATAATAAACGACAAAATATCAGTGTTTTCTGCACCATGGATTGAACTAGAGAATATCAGATTAAATACCAGGAAGAAAAAATTGTCAGGGGGAGAGAGAGTCCAAGTTGGGGTGAGTGTGAATGTGGTTTTAATCCTGGGTCCCCCATGCAAATTCAGACAATCTTATTCACCTGTGGTAGACAGAGAACAGAGCGTCAGGATGGACAGGATCCAATGACAATGCCCCCCGCATCCTAACCACACTCTGCGGTTCCCGAGAGCAGTCAGGTGGGGGATCAAATAACTGGGAGGAAGAGGCCGAGCACAGGGGCTACAGCAGAGTGTGGGAGTCTGTGGATATTTGGTGCTGGGAGAAGTGCTGGAAGTTTGTGACCCACCAGCATCAATACTCAGACTATTGTCATCGTGTTTCCTAACTGACAATAAAAAAGATAATGGGATAAATCTCTCGTCTTTGAAAAGGAATGACCTTTATTGGAAGAAAAATTGACCTTACCTTACCTAGCAGGACACAAAAGACTCTAGTGGATTCTGAGACAAGAAGAGGAATAAACAATTTTGTACTAGAACAGGAAATAATAACTAAAATGGACATATTTGGATTATTAAATGTTTTATGTATTTCAAGAAAAGAGAAAGAAAGCACCCTCCTTACAGGACCCTCTCGCCCTGCCCTTGGCCAAAGCCCTGGGGTCTCAGGAGAAGATCGCCTCCTGGTGGGCACACACACCCCTGCAGCTCCCCTGTCTCCTTCAGCTGGTTTGTGTCTTGGCTCATAGGACTTGCCCTCACTGTGTCTCTTGTACAATAATCACTGCTGTGTCCTCAGTTACTGAGTTGCTCAGTTTCAGGCAAACTTGCTTCTTGGAGGTGTCCCTTGAAATCTTGACACGGGACTGAAGATTTGGGTTATAGTATGTGCTTCCATCACTCCATATACCACCAATCCAATCCAGACCCTTTCCAGGGGCCTGGTGGACCCAGTAGATAGCATAGCTGGTTAGAGAATCCAGAGACTGAGCAGGTGAGGGACAGTGCTGTGAGGGCGTCACCAGGCTTGGTCCTGACTCCTGCAGCTGTACCTGGGACAGGACACCTGGGGACAGATATCCACAGTGAGTCACGGGCTCAGAAGACCCATGCCCACCTTGAAGCCTCTGTCCAGGGGATCCTCACATCTGGGAGCTGCCACCAGAAAGAGGAGGAACCAGCGCTGGTGCAAGTTCCTGCCCTCGAGGTCCATGATCTCAGACAACTTGTCAAGGGGAGAGAGAGTCCGAGTTTGGGTGTGAACATGGTTTTAATCTTGGGTCCCCATGCAAATCCCATGCAGATTTGCATGGGGGAGCCTCTGTAGAGGAAGGAGGGTACTTGGGGGAGGCTGGTGTGTGGGCTCCCTGGGAGGAGGTGCTGAGTGTGGCTCAGAGCACTCAGGCCTGTCCCTGGAGTCCTGTCAGAGCTGGGCCTCTTCCTCCAGCACAGGAAACGAGCTGAGGAGCTCTCAGGAAACAGGAATTGCTGAGGGGAAAACAGCAGCTGGGGAGGAGAGTCCCCATGTCTCAGGTCCCTGATGACCAAACTCACCTCCCCCCTCCCCCCAGGGCCTCTACCCTGAAGACAGTCCCCTGCCCCTCCATGCCCCTGTGAATTTGCATTTATTGTCCCTCTGTTATCTCAAAATTTGGGGGAGACAGTCATTGTCGTTTCTTCAGGCAGTTCAAACAGACCTAGGTCCAATCCTTGGTCTATAAAGTCTCAGTAGTTTATTCACTTACTCACCTTTGATGAAAAATTTTCACTTATAGCTGCTTCCCATTGGAACATACAAGGTGCTTATCAGGAGGATTTGTGCATCCTCTCTGGTGATGAGTCTGTGTTGGGACAAGGAAGAGCTTCTTCCTAGATTACCTTCTTTGGGTGTTCTTGGCCAATCCAGCAGCTCCTGAACCTGCTCTTCCCTGTGTATAAATCCCCACCCAGAAACTCAGAACCCTGTTCTTGGAGGTAAACACGGAGGAATTGTATCAGTTCTTGAAAGAGTTCTTGGTGTGTGTGTCTGTGTGTGTGTGTGTGTGTGTGTTGGAGGGAGGATCAGGACGCAAACTGTTGAAACAAAATACTGCTTCTGGTTCTGAGATACATACATTTGACAAAGGTTCAAGTGTCATGAGCAGACAGGGTGTGGCCCTACCCACTCCACACCAATGAATGGAGTCCATTAAGTGTGCTGTGTCCAATAGGTTTACCCCTAATTCCACAGAGCGCCAGAGGACTGAGATAATTATTCATTACCAGAAAATACACTCTAAAATTTTGGGGGGTTGGTCTTATTTTTAGTTTTGTTGGTGGATTACCATGACTTGCAACATTGTTCATGATTAAATTACATGCCTATATGTTCCAAGAATAATCTCTTCACTCGTATCCACTTCCACACACCAATTTCTTCAGACACTCAAACCCTGCCTCAATGCCAGGAAGTTATTTTCCTTTTAGGCACTTTTGGGTTAAGTCTTGCCATCATACATAATCACACATTTTTTTAAATTAAACACAGTGAGAAACCCAGTTACAAAGTTGTTCATGATTGGGTTTCAATCATATCATGTTCCATAGCTGTTCTTCCCACCAGTGTGCCCAGTTTCCCTCCTCCCCAGCCCCCTGCCTGCTTCCTCTAGTAGGTTTTTATCTCTCTCTCTCTGTCTCTCTCTCTGTGTCTTTTATTTTGCAATACAGATCTTATCAAATGCTTTCTCTGCATTCATTGATATGATCATATGCTTTTACTTTATATTTTATTCATGTGGTACATTATTTTTACTGAGTTGTGAATGTTGAACCATTGTTGCATTCCACGATGGATTGTACTTGGTCATGGTGTATGACCTCTGGTGAGTGCTTGGATTCGCTTTGCTAAAATTTTGTTTAGAATCATTACACCTGTGTTTATCAGGGATATCAGTGTGTAATTTGTGTGTGTGTTTGGTTTCTATCTGCTTTTGATATCAGGATATTTGCCATATAGTATCTGTAAGGGAGTTTTTCTGTTTATTCAACTTGGAAAACCTTGAAAAAAATTGGAAAGAATTCACAAGTGAATGCATCTGGGCCTGGGTTTTTGTTTTGTGGAAGACTTATAATTACCATTCCAATTTCCTCAATAGTGACAAATCTGTTCATGTATTCCAAAGCTTCTTGTTTCAGCCTTGGTAGGTTATTGTAATATCTTATCACGCCGAAGGTTGTGTGTTCACGGGCTCACTGTATTACACTGTCTCAACACCTGCGTTCGCTGCTCTTGAACCGCTGTGTGTGGCCTGGATCGGAACGGCTGTTGGCCAAGGGCAGATGGAAGAAGAAACGAGGGCCAGGCGGTCTATATCAATAGTAGTTTATTCCAATCCTCTTCACTCCTGTCTTTCTCTGCCTCCTTCTCTCCTGGGCCCCAATCTTGGAACCTCTCTCCTTCTGTCTCTGACTCTGGATCTCTGGAGCCCGAGCTCTCTCACTTCTGACTCCCTTTCCGAGCTTACAAGTCTTAGTTTATATAGCAGTCACTTAAGGCAGTGACATAAAGGTGGGTTGAATACTGACGAATCAACAAAGAGAGGTAAGACCACTCCTCCAGGAGATTAACTCAAGGATAAAATCTCATCTACAGAGATTACTTCAGATTACTAGGAGATCCGTCCAAGGGTGGGATCCCAACAATGGTGTGTTCTTCCCTCAGTTAGTAATCTACTTAAATAGTTGTAATAAATCTACTTCTAATATTTCTAGCAATGTCATACTGTATGAGCACAGTAAGAGGTATAAATTTAGTTTGGTTCTTCCTGAGAACATCTCACTACACATTTCGCAGTCCTCAGGCCAGGTTAATCTTCCTAGCTCCAGCAGGGTCCTAGTCTCGTCGTTACTTACTTTTGGATCATGACAGCATTTGTACATGATCATGCCCTCAACTTAGAGTTGGGTATCGTGGCTCTTTGGCCTGGCCCATTTTGATGCCAGGGTAGCTCACTGCTTGCCCTGGGTCCATTCAGTCCCTCGTCAGGACCCTGCTTTTGGGGTGCTAGGAACTAAGGGCAACTGAGTCAAGAAATCAGATGCCCAGGAGTAAATATTATTCGGAGTCAATCAACTCCCAAGTTACAAAGCATAATATTAACTGTCTTCCTGTGTCTATACAGAAAGGACATTGCTTACAATACAAGTTCAGTGTCCTTAGATAGGTGTGACCTGACAAACCTAAGCTACCGAAGGAAGGAGAAAAGAGTGTTATCCTACAGGTTATCAAGAAAGTATCCATGTCTTCTAGGCACACTTGTTCTGTGGCATAAAGATTCTCAAAGTAATGTCTGATGTTCCTCTGAATTTCTGTGGTTTCTTTTGTGATGGCGTCTCTTTCTTTTCTGATTCAGTTTATTAGGCTTCTCTCTCTTTGTGAATCTTGCTAGTGATTTATTGATCTTGTTTATTTTTTCAAAGAACTAGTTTTTGTGTTCATTGATGTTTTGGATTGTTTTGGGGATTCTAACTCTTTAATTTTGCTCTAAGTTTTATTGTTTTCATCCTCGTGCCTGGTTTGGGGATTTGGGCTTCTTTTCTTGGCTATTTCCCAAGATCTAAAATTGTGGGATTAAATTATTTATGTGTGCCCTTTCCTCCTTCCTGATGTATGCTTGCAGAGCTATAAACTTTCCTTTTAACACTTTTACTGTGTCCCACAAGTGTTGATATCTCGTATTCTCATTTTCATTTGTTCACAAAGAATCTTTAGACTTGCACTTTGATTTCCTCTCTATTCCACTGATTGTTTAGTAGTGAGCTGTTCAGTTTCCAGGTGGTTGACTTGATTCTCCATTTCTCTGTGTGATTTACTTTTATTTTATGGTCTAAAAGATTGTTGATGCAGTTTCTATCCTCTTAATTTTGTGGAGATATGTTGTGTGTCCCAGCATGTGGTTTACCTGAAAAATGTCTCATGCGCACTGGAAAAGAAATGTATATTTGGCTTTTGGGAGATGAAAAGGCCTATGTATATATATACCAGCCCCTTATCTTCCAGTTGTTCCTTTAAAGCAAGTGTTTCCTTGCTGGTTTAGTATAGTTGATCAATCAAGGAGTGACAAATTATCAATGAAGCCTCCAACTACTATTGTGTGGCTACCAATGTTCTGCTTTAAGGGCATCAGCAGTTGTCTTATATATTTTGCTAGTCGCCATTGCGTGCATATATGTTTAGGAGGGTAATTTCTTCTTGATGTGCATGTCACTTGATTATTAAGAAATGACCTTCACTGTCTCATAACTTTTCTAAGCCTGAAATCTATGCCCTCGGAAATATGGCCACCCCAGCCTTTTTAGATATGTTCTTTGCTTAAAGAATTATTTTCCAGCCTTTGACTCTGAGTCTGTTTTTTGCTCTGACTATTTAAATGTATTTCGTTCAGGCAGTTGAATGTTAGATTCATTTATTCAATCTATGTTGCCACACTGTGCCTCTTAATAGGTGCATTTAGACCATTGATATTGAGAAAGATTACAGTCTTGAGGTTGTGCCTTATTTTTCTTTAGAGGATTATTGTGTTTGTCTCGTCTTACAGTAGCTTCTTCAGTTTTTCTTTCAATATTGGTTTTTATATTCAATATTCCTTTTTAACCCATGCTTAAGACCATTCTCCACAAGTTTGGATGAGCCTCACGAATGAAGGAACCAGCAGAGGAACCCAGGCATGTGGGACCCGGGGCTGAGATCTCCAAGCCTGTTCGGATAGGGACTAGGCCTCCTCCACCCAGATCCCCTATCTTCCAGTAGGTAGGCGTTACACCCACTGACTGCCCCTGGCACTGTGTTATTCCCATCAACAGTCAAGACCCAGAGACTATAAAACCCAGCTCCCAGAAGAGAACAACACAGAGTCTCCTGCCCCTGTGCCTGGCCTTCCTTTCTGGGGCCTCTTGCGGGGGGGCGGGTTGAGTTTCTCTCTCCGCCCCGAGCAAAGCCCCAGCAGCCGAAGACCTCCAGAAACAACCACAGACATGCTTAAGACCACTCTTCACACATTTGGATGAGCCTCACACATGAAGGAACTGGCAGAGGAACCCAAGCATGCAGGACCCAGGGCATAGATCTCCAACCTGTCGGATCGGGACTGGGACTCCTCCACCCAGATACCCCAAGTTCCAGTGGGTAGGCGTTACACTCACCAACTGCCCCAATGCCGTGTTATCCCATCAGTGGCCAAGACCTGGAGACTATGAAACCCAGCTCCCGGAAGCATGCGGCTGCATTCTTGGCCGCATGACCTCTTCTATTATCTAGTTCTTACTCTTGGGGACCTGACAGGCTATGTTACTGGTGCCTGCTTGAGGAAATGTTACTGGTGAAGGAGATGATACTGGTGCCTGCTTGAGGAAATTGATGAACAACAGAAAAACAGTGAAACAGTGATACAGTACTTGTTTTTTAATGAAAATCTTAAATATTAATGATATTCAGTTTGAAGAGAAAGGTGTTTATATATAATATTTGCTTGGGAGGACTTAAGAAATTCAAGCATTATCATTGAGTCAAATTTCATAAACATTTATGAAATGCTAAAACAAAGATACCTATTCTGGATACAGAGATGAAATGTTAATAAGATATAGTTCCTGTTTTTAAGTGCTGTGTAGAATAACTGGGATGTCTGAGACAGTGCTTTGAATAAGAAATACAGGAAAATTAAATGTTTACCTGAGTCAATATTTTTACCTAACTTTAGTCGTAGTTCCCTCTGGAGCCTCTTAGGTGTTTCTCCACGCTGAATTTAAGTAGGTCATGGGGCTTCTATGTGACTAATCATCCTTATTTTATTCATTCAAAAAAGAAAGCATTAGTCCCTTGGGATCTTATGGCCCACTTGGGATAGACAGGATAAGTTAAATTGGCCTACAGTTTTCAGACTTGAGAATTAAAGCATTTGATATCCAGATAGGTTAAATTTTTGTTTATTTTTGGAGCACACCTAGCTATGCTCAGGCCTTCCTCCCGGTGGTGCTCATATTCAATCCTGGCAGCGCTCCGGGAACCATAGTGCGTGCTCAGGAGTGAACCTGGTCAGGTGTGTGCAAGGCAAGCGCCTTACCTGCTGTCCTGTCTCTCTGGCCCTAGGCAGACATATTTGCCAAATGTTTTGTGTGGTGGAAGAAAGGGCAGTGCTGACTCCACAGTGGGGAGTTTAGAATAGGGGTAGGTGCAGAATGTGAGCTCTGATAACAGATTTTTATAAGGTTTGAAGTAAATCTTTAGAGCCTTAACATTTTTGTGCTTAAGTTTCATCATGTATAAAACAATAATAGTTCCACTAGCCGTGCCTTTCTAGGTCACGCTGAAATGAAGTATGCCAGGATGCTTATGTTTGGGACAGTGCATGGCATTCACTCATAGTGTGTGGCTTATTATCAGATGTTGCTATGATTAATGATGGTGGCACCACAAGGAACTGCTTTTCTCTGTGTTTGCTTTATCCCTAAAATTCTCTCTTTCATTTTCCCTATTTAGCTACCCTTTTGGTACACTCTATTCTGTTAAATTAAGTTTCATTTTGAAATATGTCAAAACATTAAGTAAAATAAAATAACTCTTCTTAAAAAAACACACAAAATTAAATTTTCAAAGGTGCTGCCATTTATTTGTTGCTTATAAGGCAGAAACTAATCAATTCCATTTTATTGGTTTTCGTCAAATTATGCATACGAGTCACGACGAGTCACGACCATCCTGTTATTCGTCGATTGCCTCGAGCAAGACCCAGTAACCTCTCCTTCATCCTAGCCCTGAGATTATATTCAAGGCTCTTTAGGAGAATGAGACCCATCATTGTTACTGGTATTTGGCATATTGGGTACGACACGGGGAGTTTGCCAGACTCTGCCGTGTGGGCAGGCTACCGAATGTAGCCTGTTTGTCCATGCATACATATATGTAAAAAATAAAAAGTATTTCTGAGATACAGCGATAGCACAGTGGGTAGGGCATTTGCCTTGCATGCAGCTGACCCGGATTCGAGTCCTCTGTCCCTCTCAGAGAGCCGGTCAGCTACTGAGAGTATCCCACACACACGACAGAGCCTGACAAACTCCCCGTGGCGTATTCGATATGCCAAACACAATAACAACAAGTCTCACAATGGAGACATTACTGGTGCCTGCTCGAGCAAATCGATGAACAATGGGAGGACAGTGTTACAGTGCTACAATGCTATTGTTTTTGCATCTATGAAGTTTCTGAAATGTATGCATGAATCCATGTCTGTTTTTTTTTTTAATGTGAATGAGAGTCTACTGGGTAAAGTATTCTTGGTGTTTGATTATTTATTTAACTGTATCCTACCATAGTCCTAGAACCCAGAGGATTCATTTGGTAGGTCTGCTGCAAATCGCAGGACCCTGGGTTTATACCCACACTCAGCTGTTTCCCCTCAGAACAGGGAGCCAGATGGGTATCAGCGGGATGAGTCTCCACACAATGCCCAGGACACGCTGTGGCCGCACAACAATCAAAAGGCTTCAGCACTCTGCCACTGTTCACTGCACACCACACCTCTCTTTTTGTCTGAAGTGTGAGTGCACGTTCTGCTCGGCCCATACATCTGGGGAGAGGCCAGTAGTCTGAGGATGATACAAAGCAGGGCAGGGAGACATTTGCAGAGACCCACAGACACTTTATCCTTCTTTTTGCAAACAAGGGGCCTGGCCCAAGAGAGTGGTCAGTAGCACGAGATACTGGTCAAGGCGCTGCTGTGGTGCTTCCGGGAAGCCGCATCAAAGCAGAACTCCCTGTGCAGGCAGAGGGGCGCAGAGAGAACATAGGGCCTGGGTCTCCTGCGGTCTCGCACAGGGCAGAGGAAAGGAGGAAAGCACAGGGGGAGATGGCGCCGCAGCTGCAGCTGAGCCCCAGTGCTGGGCACCCACACCTACGTCCCTCAGAGAAGCTCTGGGGGCCAAGAGGGCCAAGAGAGAGGAGGGAGAGAAGGACACAGGGATGAGGGGGTGACAGAGAGAAAGAGAGAGGGGGATAGAGGGAAGAAAGAGGGAGAGAGGGAGGGATGGAGAGAGAGAGGGAGAGAGGGAGAGACAGAGGGAGAGAGGGAGGGAGAGAGGGAAGGAGAGAGAGGGAGAGAGAGGGAGAGAGAGGTAGGGAAAAGAGAGGGAGAGAGGGAAGGAGAGAGAGGTAGAGAGAGGGAGAGAGGGAGAGAGAGGAAGAGAGAGGAGGGAGAGAGGAGGGGAAGAGACTGAGGGAGAGAGAGGGAGAGAGGGAGGAGAGAGAGGGAGAGAGAGGGAGAGAGGGAGAGGGAGAGATGAAGAGAGAGGAAGAGAGAGGGAGGGAGAGAGAAGGAAGGGAAGAGAGGGAGGGAGAGGGAGAGAGGGAGGGAGAGAGAGGGAAAGAGGGAGAGAGAGAGGGACAGGGAGGGAGAGAGAGAGGGGGGGAGAGGGAGAGAGAGAGGGAAGGAGAGGGAGATGGAGAGAGGGATGGAGAGGGAGGAAGAGAGAGGGAGGCAGAGAGAGGGAGAGAGGGGGAGGGAGAGATGGAGAGAGAGGGAGAGGGAGGGAGAGAGAAGGAGGGGAAGAGAGGGAGGGAGAGGGAGAGAGGGAGGGATAGGGAGAGAGGGAGGGAGAGAGAGGGAGAGAGGGAAGGAGAGATGGAGAGAGAGGAAGAGAGAGGGAGGGAGAGAGGTAAGGAGAGGGAGAGGGAGAGGAAGAGGGAGAGGGAGAGAGGGATGGAGAGGGAGGAAGAGAGAGGGATGCAGAGAGAGGGAGAGAGAGGGAGGGAAAGAGAGGAAGAGGGGACAGAGGGAAGGAGAGAGAGGTAGAGAGAGGGAGAGAGAGGGAGGAAGAGGGAGAGAGAGAGGGAGGGAGAGGGAGGGAGGGAGGGAGAGAGAGGGAGGGAGGGAGGAAGGGAGGGAGGGAGGGAGAGAGAGGGAGGGAGAGGGAGGGAGGGAGAGGGAGAGGAAGTGAAAGAGGGAGAGGAAGGGAAAGAGGGAGAGGAAGGGAAAGAGGGAGAGAGGGAGAGGGAGATGTAGGGGGAGAGAGTAGAAGGGGGGAGCAGCCGGTACCTGGTGCGGGAGTCCTGGAAGGTTGTGGAACCACTGCTCCCCACTGCTGGACCTGTGAAGCTGTTTCTGGTTCAGGAGGCAAAGGTAGCGCAGCCCTGCCCTGCCCCTCCTGCCCCTTCCGACCTACCCTCTCTGGGTCCTGTGCCCCTAGACAGCCTGACTCGGGCGCGGCCACTGGATGGGTCAGAGGGAGCCGGTGTCTACCTGGGCCTGTCCTGGGGCTCCCTGTATCCACGCAGGGCCATGGGACCGCGTGGGCAGCACTGCCCATGGCCTCCCCCCGACCAGTCGAATCGGACCCAGACCCGTGTCTGGATCAGGCTGAGATGTGTCCAGTCAAGGGGATGCTTCCTGGCCACCGCTGTGCTGACCGGGTCCCTGTCATCAGGGGGGTCTGTCCCGCCCCCAAACCGGGTCTGGGCTGAGTCCACACGCTCATAGAGAAGCCGGCAGAAGGACCAGGATACCTCAGAGACCCTCTCAGACACCCAGAGTCTCCTCAGCCCACTGGGCACCTGCTGAGCCTGGGTGTGCTCCCCTGTGAGGGGACATGGGGCGTGAGCGGCCCCTGAGGGCCCTGGTTCCCTCAGCCAGGACAGGAGACCTTCACCAAGGGTCATTCCATGGGAGACAATCATATAGGCCCATCCCTGGTGTAGGAGGTTTGTGGGGAGGGTATCTGGGGTAGGTAGGAGGGTCGTACAGTTGTAGCCTGTTCTCAGGGAACACATTTGTCTGTACTAACTCAGTGTACCTTGGTTGATGCTGATATTCATGAGGAGGAATCAGAGCTGAAGATCTATCCCAATCTGAGGGAGATCAGCTGGCTGACGCAGGGTTCAGTGCTCACTAGGTGAGGAGTGTCCAAGTCCATGACAGTGCTTATTTGTGAGCCTGACCCCTGCCCTGTCCCTGAACTCTGAGCAGACAGAGCTCCTCCCCCGAGGGACAGTCCCGCCAGGCCACTCCTCTCAGGTGACCCACCTCTGAGGAGCACAGAAATTATGAGTCCTGATCTAAGGTTTATATAAGAGTTTGGATACCTTCGTGCCCCGGGTTTGAGAGTTAGACTTCCTCGCATTAGTAATCATTCCTATTAATAAATTAATCACATCACCAAGCTCTGTAAGCTTGTAGAGCCCCAAGCAATACTTGAAATTGTCTTTGAATTATTGTCATTATTTTGTTTGTAGTTCTTAATTTTCCCATTAATATCAGGTACTTATGAACAGTTTCTCCTGCCATGCACAAAGTCCTTTCCCGGGATAATTTCGTTTGTTTTAATTGAATCAGGGAAAACCAGGACTTGAGGTAACACTCACCCTGCTGTGCTTTCTGCTGGGCTGTAGACTTTGTGGGGACCTGAGCGCCCCCTGCTGCTCAGTCTCCTTCCGTTATTTCAGTGGCCAATTGCCTTGGAGTATCTGAATTTATGGTGGCTCCTGAAGGGCTGTCCCCAGGTCACTGTCTCCACCTCATTCCTCTGTGTGCCCGCAGCTCACCTCTGCTCTGAGCACCTGGAAATCATATCCCTCACTGCTCCTGGGGCTGAACCTGTGTGCAGTTCTGAGTTGGGGCGACCCCTCCTGGGGACTCTTTGGGACCTGTAGGGCTGCATGCCCTCCCCACACTGCCTCCATCTGCCTTCAATGCGCCCTGTCAGGGGAACAGGGTCCCACTGTCTGTCCGTCAGAGAGCCTTGCTCGTCCAAGCCCTGAAACACACTCACCATGACCGGGGAGAATAATCTGGATGCGAATATGATGCACGGCCAGAACTGTGTCCAGGTCAGGCCCAGGCACAGTCTATCTAAGGCTTGTGCAAGTCAGGCTCCGCAGGAAATCGTTTCTGCCCAGTTCTCACTCACAGTCCAGACAAGGGCTGTCCCGGAGGAAACTGTGCATCTGACACAGAATTTGCATATCACAAGAAGGACATCAGAAATCCATGAATAGTGGGTCAATAGATGAGATCAAGGAAGACCTCAAAGAGAGAAGAGCAGAAGTACTGGTAGTTGCGGCAGAAGCCGGGAAAAGTATTCGTAACGCCTGCCTGTCCTTCGCCAACTATAAGACCAAGATGACTGCCCTCTGACGTCCTGATGGATCCATCACATCCTCCAGAACGGCAATGGAGAAGATTATCCATGACTTCTACTCAAATCTCTTCGATAGCCATGTCCACTTGCCGACATACCAAATTCCACAGGATGGGAATGTCTTTCCCAACATTCTCTCTTCCGAAATCTGACACGCCATTTCGTCGGTAAAGAAACAAACAGCACCCGGCCCAGACAAGGTCAGACCTGAATACCTGAAGAACCTGCCGTCAGTACTCATCAATACACTGACTCGGCTCTTCACTCGTTACCTGTCTGAATGCAAGGTTCCATCCCAATGGAAAACCAGCAGGACCATACTACTGTTCAAGAAGGGAGACATCCATGACATTGGCAACTATCGCCCGATCTGCCTATTGACTGTCATCTACAAGTTGTTCACTTGAGTCATCCCGAATAGGATTGGCAGAACACTAGATGAAGGACAACTCTGCGAGTAAGCAGGGTTCCGCAAAAGATTCAGCACCATCGACCATATCCACATGATAACCAAGCTCATTGAGGTTTCTCAGGAGTTCAAGATGCCGCTCTGCTTAACGTTCATTGATTTAAAAAAGGCCTTTGATTCTGTTGAGACGGAAGCGGTCATTGAAGCCCTAGCCAATCAGGGCATTCAAGCCCAATACATCAAGATCCTCCGTGAGCTGTATTGCGGATTCACTACCAGGATCTCACCATTCTACAAAGAAGTGATCGTTGATGTCAAGAGAGGAGTGCGGCAGGGTGATACCATTTCACCGAAACTCTTCAGTGCCACCCTCGAGAACATCATGCGACGACTGGAATGGGAAGGAATGGGAATGAAGATAGATGGTCGGCAACTACACCACCTCCGCTTTGCTGATGACATTGTTTTAATAACACCAAACATCAGCCAAGCAGCACAAATGCTGGCCGACTTTGACCGTGAGTGTGGAAAGGTAGGACTACAGCTGAGTCTTACGAAGACAATGTTTATGAGAAACAGCCTTGTTCATGACGCCCCATTCGCTCTCAATGGAACGACCATCTCCGAATGCAACAGCTATGTGTACCTAGGTCGAGAGGTCAACATGACAAATGACCTGGCACCCGAGCTCCGCAGGAGGAAGAGAGCGGCTTGCAACGCCTTCAAGAACGTTGAAGAAATAGCTAAAAGGACAAAGAACCTCCGGCTCCGGGCACATCTCTTTGATTCCACTGTTCTTCCTGCATTAACATATGCCTCAGAGACCTGGGCCCTACGCAAACAAGATGAGAACGCTATTCAGGTCTCCCAAAGAAGAATAGAAAGAGCTATGCTTGGAATATCACGTTTCACTCAAATGAGAGAACGAATCCAGAGTTCTGACATCCGTCGACGATCAAGGATCAGGGACGCTGTCTCATTTGCCAAGGTGTCGAAAATCAGATAGGCTGGTCACATAATGAGATTTAAAGACGACCATTGGACTAGAGCTGTTACTGATTGGATTCCACGGGATGTCAAGAGATCGCGTGGCCGCCCACCTACCAGATGGTCAGACTTCTTCGTCAAGATCATGAACGATCGGTTTGAGGCCCTTCATGTTCCCAGAGCGAACAGATGCCATTGGGCTACACTAGCACGTGACAGGGACAAATGGAGACGTTAGTGGCGCCCGCTCGAGCAAATCGACGACTAACGGGAAGTTAAGTGATTAAGTGATAAGTGGGTCAAAAGTAAAACCAAATAATTGATCTATGCAAGAATTTCATGTGTTTTTTGATGTTTCTACTGGAACGGTACAATTTTCTCAGTCATCTCCCATACGATTTTCAACCTGTAAAAAATCCTGAATGTAGGTATCAAGCAGATACATTACCTGATTACACACAAAACTATCATAATCTTTGATAATTAACTTTCTTTGATGTATCATGCAGATGAGAATTTTACTTTGATCCATGAATTTGATTACCATTATCAACATTGTCATTTGGGTAATTAAGGTGGGATAATACATTGTTCGTAATAGCAACATGAAACCTGTGTACTAAGACAATAATAATTCCGAGATATTTTCCCAACTTTGCAGAGACCTCTCCTGCTGATAGCATCAGTTTGAGAAAGATTCCCTTCATGGTATTCAGCCCTCGGCATTCTTCTCTGCCAATGGCTGGGGGTCCTGTCTCTCTCCTGGACTTACTGAGGTGGGTTTCCACTATGTCATTATGGAAATTCCCACCCAGCATTGTGTTATCAACATAGTGTCTCCCAGGGAATCCCTAATCTTCCATGATTAGGAATAAGTAAGAACTTTAAGATGACGAGGACAGTGGTTGTTAGCCTTTAGAACTTGGGAAATTCCTGGTGACATCTGAGATTGGCTCCATATACAGAGAAAGAAATGAGGGTAGACTGAGATACTGCGCCATAGTAAGCAGCAGCTTAATATACAGGGACCCACATAGGTGTCAGTTTGGGGGCACAGACAGGAACAGTGCATCAGGAACCGTCACAGAAGCTTCATTTCTGACTTGACCCCCTATGAAAGTTCCTCTGCCTGTCATAGATTTGTGTTGGCACACATGTTCTTGAAGCTGGCTCTCAGTTAGGGACTTTGTATTCTTGATCTTCCTTGGCCTCTGTTGTACCAGATTTGTGCCCATATTTGGAATAAAATTTCAACAGGGTTGTCTAAGCGTCAGTAGAGCTGTAGATGGGCAATGTTCCCTTGGGGAGGGAATAAATGGTGTCATTGTGGGGGCTCCAAGCTCAGTGCCTGATTCATAAATTGCTAATTCACCACTACTAATGCAATTTGGGGATATTTTAAAGGGAAATATTGAGATGTTGGGACAGTATAATAAGTAAAACTAATACTACATCTTCTGCTTCCCCCAGATGTCCAGGAAGACTGTGGGCAAACACACATGTGGCAGCCCGTCCCGTGGCCTCTATCATATCTGCACGGAGTCTCCATGGACTAATGGGAGATGTGCTTATTTCTCCAAGTACCGATTCTCTAGTTTTTTGTTGTTGTTGTTGTTGTTGTTGTTTGTTTTTGCTTTTGGGGTCACACCCGGCTACACACAGGGGTTACTCCTGGCTCATACACTCAGGAATTACTCCTCGTGGTGCTTGGGGGACCATATGGGTTGCTGGGAATCGAACCCGGGTCGGCTGCATTTAAGGCAAATGCTCTACCCTCTGTACTACCGCTCTGCCCCCTGATTCTCTAGTTTTTACTTCTGGGTTTTGTCAAACACTATTCTCTAGCTTCTTAAAACCAGGCTCATTTTTAATGTTAAGTGTCCATGCATTTCTCCCTTGGCGTCTGTCTTCCCTCCCAACCGATACCAAGTGGAATTGTTTGGTTATTCATTTTGCATCTCAAAATACTTCCAAATCTGGCTCAATAAATGGCATTTATTTCCTAGGAATTTTACGGCAGGTGAATTAAGGTGCCACCTCCCCTCAGCTGGAAGCGCTGAGTACTGGCATTGTCAACAGGGTGCCCTGCATCTTGCTCAGGATCCGCTGCTGCTGTCCCTCGGGGATCAGTCCCTCTGCACACATCCCCCTGGTGTCTCTGCCCTCTCCGACTGAAGCTTCTCCTCAGCACAGACATGACGCTCCCAAGGTCAGAGGTCACAGGACAGAGGGAGAAGCACGCAGATTTCACGCAACTGCATCATGGTCACAGAGGAAAGTCACAGTGAGGTTGGGAAAGGACACAGACAAGCTCTCATTACACAAAACCATGTGGTCCTTGACTTCTGACCGTGGCCACTATCCTAGTGTCATCTTCTCCACTCCCAGGATCCAATCATCCTAAGGCCCCAGTGGTTTCCATTGGAGTTATTATGAAGTCCAGAAACACCCCCTGCATACAGGTTTTACTGCCTTGTCAATATGATAATTGTTCTTCAAAACTGATACGTGGGCACAATTTAATCTTCTCTGTCGTGCATGTATTTTAATTTTTGTTTTCTTGAGAAAAAATTTAGTTTTAGTGAAGAAGGAAATCCATACTGAGATTTCTGCCTCTCTGCACCTATTTCCCTCATCTCTGCACCCTTTCTTTCTTGGGACTTGGCGCCCTCTGCAGCCCGGCCCCCACCCTGCAGGGAGGGCCTCTGGGCTCTCAGGGGCTTCAACCTCTTGACATCTCTAAAGCAGGGTTGAATTCTGGAACTTCACTTCAGAAGCCGTGTTCAAGAGTCATATTATTTTATGGGCTTTTTGATTTGGTTCTGAGCCACACCAAGCAATTCTGAGGTCTTATTCCTGGCTCTGTGTTCAAGAATTGCTCAGGTAGATGCATCCCAGGAAAATATTGACAAATCAAGTAGTTGTATATATAAAAATTAAAAGGTAACGCTGAATATTTTTCGCTGAGATTATGTAGAAATAGTACAATTCGTCGATTGCCTCGAGCAGGCCCCAGTAACGTCTCTTTCATCCTAGCCCTGAGATTATATTCAAGGCTCTTTAGGAGAATGAGACCCATCATTGTTACTGGTATTTGGCATATTTGGTACGCCATGGGGAGTTTGCCAGACTCTGCCCTGTGGGCAGGCTACATTCGATAGCCTGCATGTTTGTCCAAAGTAGGAATGAGACAATAAGATGTCATAAAAAAAAGTTCTAATAAGATGTCGCGCGGTCGCGAATGCGGCCGCGCGGTTCTGGGATCTTGATTTTATAGTCTCTGAGACTTGGCTGCTGATGGGATTACACGGCGCCAGGGGGCCAGGTGGTGGGTGTAACCCCCGCCTACTGGAATTTGGAGGATCTGGGTGGAAGATGCTCGACTCCATTCCGAGTAGGCTTGGAGGTCTCGGCCCCGGAACCCGCGTGGCTTTTTCCCTCTGCCAGTACCTTCATGTGTGCGGAGAGTGGTCTCAGCATGGTGGTGGCTGGTCCTGGAGGTCTTCGGCTGCCAGAGCCCTCGTCGGGGAGGGGAGGAAAGCTCAACCCGCTCCCCTCCAAGGGGCCCTGGGAAGGAACACCCAGGCGCGGGGGCAGAAGACTGCACTGTTCTCATCCAGGATCTGGATTTTAAAGTCTCTGAGTCTTGGCTGCTGATGGGATTACACGGCGCCAGGGGGCCAGGTGGTGGGTGTGACCCCCGCCTACTGGAATTTGGAGGATCTGGGTGGAAGATGCTCGACTCCAATCCGATTTTTTTCTGAGATTATGTATTTTATGAATTTTTCGCTGAGATTATGTAGAAATAGTACAATAAGTAATTAATTCACTGAAATAAAAATAGTTAAAACCATCAAACTAAAAGAGGATTTATATCTTTAAGTAAATATTTTAATAGCACTGTCCTCCCGTTGTTGACTGCGTGCAAGGCAAACGCCCTGCTGCTGTGCTATCGCTCCACCAATAAACATAGACATGTCCATTTAGACAATTTGGAAATATATTTCCAATTAGTGCTTTGGGTTCTTTGGGTCGATGACAAGAGTGGAATTTCTGGTTCACATATAGGCTAAATTTTTAGCATACTGTGCAGTATCCAAATTTTTCCGAAGAGTTTGATCCCGTTGATATTTTTACCAGCAGAGAATGAGGATTGCATTTCCCCCACATCTATGCCAACACAGAATGTTTTGGTTTTTTGTGATGTGTGCCTTTCTCTCTGGTGTGAGGTGATATCTCAATAGTGTTTTAATATGCATTTTTCTGATAAGTGTATAGACAATTTGTTCATACCATTCTCTGTCTCAAAATCTACTTTAAGGATATATCCATTTAAAACCTCATTTTTAGATACGGTTTATTTTTCTCTTAGGTTTTTCAAGTCCTTTATATAAGTTTTATTAATCCTACATGAGATAAGTCTCTGGGTCTTGCACAGGGACTATAAAACCCAGCTCCAGGAAGAGAACAGCGCAGAGTCTACTGTCCCTGCGCCTGGTTGTCCCAGCCAGAGACCCCTGGAGGAGGGCGGGTTGAGTCTCCCTCCCCTCCCCGAGCAGAGTTCCGGCAGCTGGAGACCTCCAGAGCCAGCCACAAACATGCTGAGACCAACTCTCCACACGCAAGAAGGTACCGGCAGAGGAACAAAGGCATGCAGGTCCTGGGGCTGAGATCTCCAAGCCTGCTCGGATCGGGGCTGAGCACCCTCTACCCAGATCCTCCATGTTCCAGTAGGCAGGGATCATACTCACCAACTGGCCTCCTGGCGCTGTGTAATCCCATCAATGGCAAGACCCAGAGACTATAAAACCCAGCTCCCGGAAGTGTGAGGCTGCGACATCTTATTATCTCATCTTGCTTTGGACAACCTGGCAGGCTTCGAATGCAACCTGCCCACATGGCAGAGTCTGGCAAACTCCCTGTGGCATGCCAAAACCCAGTATCAATGAAGAGTCTCATTCTCCTAACCCTAAAATGGCCGTGAATATGGCACTCTTTAAAATCTCAGGGCTAGGATGAAGGAGATGTTACTGGTGCCTGCTCAAGGCAATCGACGAACAACAGGATGATCATGATTGTGATCGTGACATAAGATAGGTAGTGAGTTTTATTAATTCTACATAAGGTGAGTAGTGAGCAGATATTTTTCCCCAGTTTTGGGGTTGTCTTTTGATTATGGTCATCATTTCATTTACTATAATTGGGCCATATTAAAAAAGTATCTGACAACTCAAAGTATGAAATGAGTGAAAACTTTGGCTCCACATTGATCCAAAATAGTTTATGGGAGGGAAATTGAAACAAGAAGACAATGACCATGTGTTTGTACTCAGGTGAAACAGAAAATGTTTGTCATGGGCTGATCACAATCACAAACCAAAATCACCTTCAATGTTGGGTGCAGAAACAGCCTAGTGAGTCAGTGACCACTCAGATGGAATTGTGACCAATGTGGGTGTGTCATTGCAGGTTCAGAGTCAGGACACAACTCACGTGTCTTCACAGAGCAGGGCCTCACTCAGCCTCTGTGCACACAGCAATGTCCTAGGATGTGGTTCCTCCTTCCACAAACACAAGGTGAAACAAAATCGACTCTGGACTCACTCCCCACTGCCTTCTCAGAGAGTCACCAGGGCTCAGAACTTCCTCCTCAGACTAAGATGAACCTCCGTTACTTTCTTTGTCTCCTGGAACCAAAAAAAACATTAACTAGCGGAGGTGATCATAGTCGTGTTCACGTAGTACCAAATACAGTAGCCAAAATGCACACACAACACACAACCACAACGTTCAGTTCTGTTTGTTTCCTCATTGAGCCGTGGAGTCCATTCTTTCTCTCCTTCAGTTCTATTCGAAGGGCAGTGATCTTTGTTTTCTTCCTTTTCTGAGACTCCCAAGTCTCCGTGTCCATGTTTTCTTCAGGTCAGAGAGCACTGAGAGGATTGTTGCTCTCCGCAAACCCACAGAGCATCGGTTGTTCTGATGTTCTTACCTGGATTCAGTCCACATCCATTAAACGATAGAATTATGTTTTCAATGTCCCTGGTGCTCTGTGGGACCAGAGCATTTAAATGCCCGGTGGTCTGGGCATGGATTGGGTGAAGTTCCTCCAAAAAAAAACCAATCTATTTAGCTAGGGCTGTGACTCTAGTAAATTCTGACAGCCAAAAAGCCTGTGGTGTTTTCTCAGTGGAACTGGGAGGACCAGAGGTCGGTTGGCAGAAATAACAGTAGGTTCTGTTGCTGACGGGGTATCACTGAGGCCTGTGACATCCCTCGGTGAACAGGCTTTAAAGAATATCATGAACTTATAGAAATTATCCCATGAGTATCAGGAATATAAATTCTCAGTCCAATTGTATAGAATTCAGAGCCCAGAACAAATCTTTGCATCTTTTATGGTGAATCTTTGGGAAAGGATTCCATCTCCTGGAGTGGAGCAAGGAAAATCTCTCCTGTGTAATCTCAGGGCGGCTAGGGAAGCCTGAGGGCTCCCCTTCACTGGCCAAGTTGGAAGCGGCTTGGGCTTTTCCCCCACCCCAGGCGGTAAATTTCCTGGGTTGATGGAGGTTGATTGATCAGTTACCTTTTATTCCATTCTCCCCACACGCATGTTCCACTCTCTCTGAGCCCCCCATTCTAGTCTCACACTGGCCCTCATTCCTGTTTCTTCCTGACTCTCCCACTCATCTCTCCATGCTCCATATCACAGCCTGGTCTCTCTCTCTCCAGGCTCCTGCTCCTGTATTTTTCTACATTCTTCTCCCTCTGTCCCCCTTGCTAGTCTCTCTGCGCTCCATCCTGCTGTCCTGCTCTCTGACTCTCCATCTCTCTCGCTTCTCCAGTTCCCCAGCACTGGGGGTAGCCACCACACTCTTTCAGTAGCAAGAGCAACATAAGGAAACCCTTCCTGACCATCCATCAAGCTCAAGGGCTGAAACACCATTTAGGGGTGTTCCTCTTCTCCTTAGTCCAGTAACTTAATTAACAACTTAATTAACATCATAATCCTACTTCTTAATATTAGTCATTTAACTAGTGGAGCTTGTGGACACAGTAAGAGATACAATGAGCTGCAGCACTCTTTACAATAGCCAGAAATTGGAAGAAACCCGAATGCCCGAGAACAGATGACTGGTTAAAGAAACTTTGGTACCTCTACACAATGGAGTACAATGTAGCTGTTAGAAAAGATGAAGTCATGAAATTTACATACAAGTGGTACAACATGGAAAGTATCATGCTAAGCGAAATGAGTCAGAAAGAGAGGGATAGACATAGAAAGATTGCATTCATCTGGGGGATATAAAGTAACAAAATATGAGATTAATACCCAAGAATAGCTGAGATCAGCACCAGGAGGATTACTCCATAGCTTAGAGGCCAGTTGGGCATTCTAGGAGAAAGGGCAGCTCAGATAGAGAAGGGAGCACCAAATAAAGGGTGTTTGGAGGATCCTCCCAGGAGCAGAGATGTATGTTGAAAGTAGACTATGGATTGAACATGTTTGCCACTCAATTCATCTTTTGCAGACCACAACAACCAAAAGGAGAGAGAGAACAAAAGGGAATGCCCTGCCACAGAGGCAGGGTGGGATGGGGGAGATAGGGGTGGGAGGGATATTATCCATGGTGGTGGAAAATGGGAACTGGTGGAGGGATGGGTATTTGATCATTGTATAATCGAAAGCCAAGCACAAAAAATTGTAAATCTACAACTGTACCTCATGGTGTTTCACTAATAAAAAAAAGAGAGATACAATGAGCTTGTAGTGTGGCTCTCCCAGGAACATCGTGCCACGGACTCAGATTACAGTGCTCAGGCCAGATTAATCTTTACTAAGCCTAGGAAGGACAGAATATAGTTATTACTGTTTTGATCATGACAGAATTTGTCCATGACTATGCTCTTAACTTATAGTAAAGTATTATGACACTTTGGCCAGGCCCATTTCGTGCCAGTGTAGCACATAGCTCACAGCTTGCTCTGGGCCCATCCAGTCGCTCGTCGGGACCCTGATTTTGGGGTGCTAAGAAGTAAGGGCAACTGAGGCTTAAGTAGAGAGAACAGATCTCCAGGAAGTAAAAATCATTCAGGGTCAGTTAAGTCCCAAGTTACTAAAGCATAGCATTAACTGTCTTCTTGTGTCCAAACAAAAAGGACATTGCTCTGAATTTACTATGCAAAGGACTTAAGAAGAGAAAAACAGTATTTACAAGTCAGCAGAGCACAAAGAAAGAAGTTACAAATAAAAGCAGAGGAATGGGAGAACTGTGGTGGGAGCAACCCAATAAACCTAAGCTCTCTGCGGCAAGACAGAAAGGACAAACCAATGTTATCCTACACTCTACAACAAATGGTGGAATGGGAAAACAACACCACACACAAAGACAACAATAGAAGATAGACTGAATCCATGTCTAACAGCAGATGCAGAATTTCATTAAAAGTGGACTTTTGGCAGCAAAATCCTTAAAATACACAGAGGAAAACCTCGATCAGTCTCTCCATGACACTAATCTTTAAAGGGCTCATCTATAGTTTCACTCCATTGGCAAAGAGAAGAGAAACTGAAATAAATAAATGGAACTAAATCAGTTACAAGATTTTCATGAGAATTTAAATGATATTAAAACTGAAGTAACCAACTGACTGGAAGAAAATGTGTACCCACCAAACATCTGATATTCATAGCACTCACCAAGCTCAACATCAGAACAAATAGCACTGTAGCACTGTAGCACTGTCCTCCTGTTGTTCATCGATTTGCTCGAGGATCACCAGTAACGTCTCCCCCAAAATTGTGAGACTTGTTGTTACTGTTTTTGGCATCGAATACATCACGCGTAGCATGCAAGGCTTTGCCACGTGGGCAAGAAACTCTCGGTAACATGCTGGGCTCTCTGAGAGGGGCGGAGGAATTGAACCCGGGTCAGCCGTGTGCGAGGCAAACACCCTACCCTCTCTGCATCACTCTAGTCCATTAGAACAAATAACACACAACAAAATGTTGTGGAAATAGATTATTTACGAAAACAACATTTCTGAAGGCTGTAGACATATGAAAAGGTGTTTATCAACACTATAAAGGAAATGTTAATACAAAGGACAATGAAATCATCTTTCCCTAGTGAGAAGAGCTTATATCAAAAATACTGGAAACAGTTTTGTAAGGTTGCCAAAGAAAACACCGTTTCTATGTTTGTGTGAACTTATCTAAGGAAAACACTATAATATTTATCTAACAAGTGAAAATAGAATCTCCAAGTTACAACTGATTCTATTTTTGGTAGCTTCACCCTAGCTTGAAAACAGTCATTTGAGAAAATACATGTAGACATATGTTTATTGCAGCGTTTAGAATAGTTGCCAAGGCATGAAAACAATCCTAATGCTTAATGACAACTTTATGGATAAGGAGTTGTGATGTATATACACAATGGGATACTGTGCAGTTATAAGCAAAGACAAAATAGCAGCGTTTTCTGCACCATGGATGGAACTAGAGGATATCAAATTAAGTGAAGTTAGTCAGAGGGAGAAGAACAAAGGCAGACAATCTTATTCACCTGTGGTACACAGAGAACAGAGCGTTACGATGGACAGGATCCAATGATAACTCCCCCTGCGTCCTAACCACAATCTGGGGTTCCCGAGAGGAGTCAGTCGGGGGCTCAGATCCCTGGTAAGGAGAGGCCGAGCACAGGGGCCACAGCAGAGTGTGGGAGTCTTGGGGATTTGTTGCTGGGAGAAGCGCAGGGAGTTTGTGATCCACCAGCATCAACACTCAGGCTGTTGTCATCGTGTTCCCTCAGTGACAGTAAGAAGGGAAGGAGAGAAATCTCTCCATTCTGTGAAAAGAAATTATCTTGATTAAAGAAAAATCAACCACACCTGACCTAGGAGGGGATAACATTCTCTAATGGACTCTGAGAAAGGACGAGAAATAAGCAAATTTGTAATAGGAGAGAAAGCAATTATTAAAATGTATGAAAATGTATATAGGTGATATATTCAATTTTATTCATATATTTCAACTAAAGAGTAAAGAGGACACCCCCCCACCCCACCCTCTCTCCCCTCTCTCCCCTTGCTTCTGGAGCACAGCCCTGGAATCCCTGCATCACAGCACCCCCTGGTGGTCACAAACACCCCTGCAACTCTCCTGTCTCCCTCAGCAGGTTTGTGTCTGGGCTCACAGGGACTTGCCCTCACTGTGTGTATTTTGCACAATAATACACAGCTGTGTACTCAGTTACTGAGTTACTCAGTTTTAGATAAACTTGGTTCTTGTAGGTTTCCCTGGATATGCTGACTTGTGACTGAAGACTCGGTTTATATCACTCCATATACCATCACTCCATATACCACCAATCCAATTCAGTCCCTTTCCAGGGGTCTGGCCAGCCTATTGTACATCATACCTGGTTAGAGAGAATCCGGAGACTGAGCAGGCGAGGGACAGCGTTTTCCAGGGCATCCACGGGCTTAGTCCTGACTCCTGCAGCTCTACCTGGGACAGGATACCTGGGGACAAAGACCCACAGTGAGTCACGGGCTCAGAAGCCCCATGCCCTGCCCACCTTGGAGCCTCTTCCCAGGAGACATTCACAGCTGGGAGCTGCCACCAAAAAGAGGAGGATCCAGTGCTGATGAACGTTCATACCCACGAGGTCCACAATCTCAGACACCGTGTAGGGGGAGAGGGAGTCCGTGTTGGGGTGAGTGTGAATGTGGTTTTAATCCTGGGTCCCGAGTGAAGATTTGCATAGGGGAGCCTCTGTAGAGAAAAGAGGGGACCTGGGGGAGGCTATTGTGTTGTGTCCCTGGGAGGAGGTGCTGAGTGTGTCTTACAGCACTCAGGTTTGTCCTTGGGGCCCTGACAGAGCCGGGCCTCTTCCTCCAGCACAGGAAACGTGCTGAGGAGCTCTCAGGAAACAAGATTTGCTCAGGGGGAAACGGCAGGTGGGGAGGAGAGTTCCCCTTGTCTCGAGTCCCTGATGACCAAACCCAGCCCCCCAGGGCTTCTACCCTTTAGACAGGCCACTGCCCCTCGGTGTCCCTGTGGTGGCTCCTGTTCTACCACTGAATATGGAAAACCTGGGGCCTTACAGGCAGTGGAATTGTCCCTGTGAATTATGACTTGGCCTGTTCTAATCTATGTCAATCAAATTTCACATTTTTTTAAAATTCAGCCTTCAGGTGCTCCATGGAATTATGAGTGGAGTTTTTTCACACATTTATTTATTCATGTACCTTGGATAAAAATCCATTTTCCTTGAGCAGCTACACTCTGAAATATTCAAGTCAGTTATTAGGGTGGATATGTTCTTTCTCACTGGTGCTAAGCCTATTTAAAGACAAAGAAGATGCCTCGCATATTGTCTGTCATCTGCAAGCTGTTCACTCGCGTCATCCTGTATAGGATTGGCAGAACTCTAGATGAAGGACAACCATGCGAGCAAGCCGGGTTCTGCAAAGGATTCAGAACAATCAACCATATCCACACGATAACCAAGCCCATTGAGTTTTCTTGGACATTCAGGTGCCTTTCTGTCTAACGTTCATTGATTTAAAGAAAACCTTTGATTCTGTTGAGATGAAAGTGGTCATCAAAGCCCTAGCCAATCAAGGCACTCAAACTCAATACATCAGGATCCTCCGTGAGCTGTATTGTGGATTCACTACCAGGATCTCACCATTCTACAAAGAGTGATCATCCATGTCAAGAGAGGGATTCGACAGGGTGGTCCCATTTCACCGAAACTCTTCAGTGCCACCCTCGAGAACATCATGGGACAACTGGAATAGGAAGAAATGGGAGTGAAGATAGATGGTCGGCAACTACACCACCTCCGCTTTGCTGATGACATTGTTTTAATAACACAAAACATTAGCCAAGGGGCACAAATGCTGGCCGACTTTGTTAGTGTGGAAAGGTCGAACTCCAGCTGAATCTTACGAAGACAATGTTTATGAGAAACAGTCTCGTTCCTGACGTTCCATTCGCTCTCAATGGAACGACAATCTCTGAATGCAACAGTTTTGTGTACCTAGGTCGAGAAGTCAACATGATGAATGACCTGGCACCTGAGTTGCCCAGGAGTAACAGAGTGGCTTGGAATGCCTTCAAGAGTGTTGAAGAAATAACTAAGAGTATGAAGAACCTCCAACTTCAGGCACATCTCTTCGATTCCACTGTTCTTCCTGCATTAACATATGTCTCAGAGACCGGGGCCCTATGAAAGCAAGATGAGAATGCTATTCGGGTCTCCCAAAGAATAATTGAAAGAGCTATGCTTGGAATATCACGTTTCACTCAAATGAGAGAAAGAATCCGGATTTCCAACCTCCGTCGACATTCAAGAATCAGGGATGCTATCTCGTTTGCCAAGGCGTCAAAAATCAGAAGGGCTGGACACGTAATGAGATTTGGAGATGACCACTGGACTAGAGCCATTACTGACTAGATTCCACAGGACATCAATAGACTGCATGGCGCCCACTTACGAGATGGTCGCGCTTCTTCATCTAGACCCTGAATGATCAGTTTGAGCCTCTTCGTGTTCCTAGAACGAGCAGATGCGATTGGGCTACACTAGCACGCAAAAGGGATGAATGGAGACGTTACTGGCTCCCGCTCGAGCAAATAAATGAGTAACCAGATGTCAAGTGATCAAATGACCCAAGGACTGAGTTCAACAGAAGAGGCCAGAAAATATGGTATAAAATTTGATGTTTAAAAAAGTCAGCATTATGGATCAAAAGTAATCTACACACCCAGCAAGTTCTACAAAATTCTGCTAAGATAAACACAGACATGCAAACAACAACGCAGGCAACATGAGTATTGAGATGGATGATGTCACATCTCAGGGATCAGGTGGCTATAAGATTCATAACTACTTTCGTGTATAAGCACGTGACTCATTGTGACTATCTCCAGCTGTCTGTTCCAGAGCTCCTGCAGGTCCAGGACAGTGAATCCTCACAGATGTGACCCACCTGCATTGTCTCTGTATCTCCAAAGTCATCAGTTTCCAAGGGAGATTGGCTCCCTCCCAGACCTCAGAAACGACGCTGGAGTGCCTGGGGAGTGCTGGGAATATTTCCTAAAGTTGCTACCCAAGACCAATAATGGGACACTTTCTTAAACTTAGGAAAGCTTGTTTTCACATACCATTCTTAAGTGTAGATTAACAATTTTTGTTTTAATTTTCATCTTATTAAATTAGACGTATTTCTTTTCCCTTTCTTGCCTGACGTTGTAGCTGTTTCACTCTTTCAGATGTAGAATAAATAAAACATTCTGATTTATAATTAGTAATATATTAGAAATAGTGCAAGATCCAAATTAGAAATGAAAGATACGAAGAATATTCTTTTCAGATTTTAGCATTGTTAGACACTCCTGGCATGACAGAAACTTTAAAATTTTGTTTTTCACAGAAAGCTCCCGGAAGAGAACAAGGCAGAGTCTCCTGCCCCCACGCCTGGCTGTTCTAACTGGGGCCCATTGGAGGAGGGTAGATTGAGTTTCCCTCTCCGGCCTGAGCAGAGCCCCAACAGCTGAAGACCTCCGGGACCCAGCCAAAGCCATGCTGAAACCACTCTCCCCATGCTTGGACGAGGAACCGGCAGAGGAATCCAGGTGTGCGGGGCCAGGGGCTGAGATCTCCAAGCCTGCTCTGTTCGAGACTGGGCCTCTTCCACCCAGTTCCCCCACCTTTCAGTAGCTAGACAGTTACACCCACCAATGCCGTGTAACCCCATCAACGGCCAGGATCCAGAGACTCTAAAACTAAGCTCCCGGTAGCACGCAGCCGCGACGACCTCTTATTCTCTAGTTCTCACACTCAGAAAACCCGGCAGACTACTGTGAGTATCATACCCGCCTATATGCCTGACTAGGAATACCTGTAAAGGTGATTAGAGCTTGCCCCAAAAGTTTCCATCCCTCTCGGAGAGCCTGGCAAGCTACCGAGAGTATCCCGCCTTCACATCAGAACCTGACAAGCTTACCCTGGCGTACTCGACATGTCAATAACAGTAACAGTGAATGGTCCTCATTTCCCTGATTTTGAAGGAACCCCCAATATATCATCGGGCCACACTAGCATGCAACAGGGATGAATAGAGATGTTACTGGGTCTGCTCGAGCGAATTGGTGAACAACGGGGTGATAGTGATAGTGATTTTCACAGCAATTTGAGCAGGATCAATGGAATTGGAGCATCTTTGCACATGTTTATTTTCCTGCACCACTAGCCTGATCCCTGCGCACTATAGGGGAGACCAGGACACATAGTACCCCAGGGGTGCCTCCACAACTAAAAAACACAGAAAATCCATCTTTGAATAGTACAGTTTATCATAATGATTATGTAATCATTAGTTTAATTCAAAATTAGGCAGTTTCAATCATCACCGAGAGTGTAATTTTTAACAGGAAATTTACCTTCAACATTTGTCTTTATTATTGATATTGCACAGCGGTAGGGCGTTCGCCTTACAAGCGGCCAACATGGCCAACCCGAGTTCGATTCCTCCGCCCCTCTCGGAGAGCCCGGCAAGCTACCGAGAGCATTCGATATGCCAAACACAGTAACAACAAAGTCTCCAATGGAGATGTTACTGGGCCCGCTCAAGCAAAATTCTTTGAGTTCCCTAAGTGAAGAACTGATGGTGCACTTGTAATTTTAAAGAGATGACTTTGGAAGATTCCCCAGAACAGGAGAGCTGCCCAATGATGTCACTATGTGAGGGGAGGAAGGAATGTAGATTCTAATCTCCAGGTTACTCTGTCTTGGGAGGGCAAACAGGAAACTAAGGTTGATCTACAATGAGGAATTTATTAAGAGTCACATATGCAATAATCTCAGTATGGAGCCTCAGTGTAAGGAAGATTATTAGGCTCTGGGGTGTGGTGTTTCTGAGGGTGCTGGGATAGTGGGAGCTCAGGGAGAGCATCGATGTTCTGGGTCTCACTGTGAAGGGCTTCCTCTGTCTCACTGTGAAGGGCTCAGTGCTGCAGGTGTTTCTCCTCTACAATGTCTGAGGGGTGGAGAGGGAATGGGGAAACTGAATTTCCATTTAGTAAGTGGATGAGGGACTAGAGGTCAGCCCATCCGAGAGAGCAAGACTCCCAGGTGTGGAGTGACCAGGTAGAGGATACCTCGATGCAGGTCAGAGGATGGGGGTCAGTGGGCACAGAGTGTGTGTCTGAGAGCAGAAGGAAGGGGCCAGCACACAGCTGAGTGGACGCCAAGATTTCTCTTTCTCATGAAGTGACTCCTACCAGGAAACCATGATAACCTCTACAGGGGGATTTTAATTTCTACAAGAGAATAATGAGCCCCTCAGGCCTCCGGGAAGTCATGGTCCCATCAGTAAAAACTACTATACTGAGACAGAAAGTGAGACAACCTCCTTCCCGCCCAGAGTGGGGATGGAGAACTCAGGACAAGTTGTCCATGGGTAGATCTGAGAGGTGAGGAGCAAGTCAGTCCTGATCTCCACAGAAAAATGATTCATCTGATCATGAACAACATTTCCTCAGGGGCAAGTCCTCAGAGCCTCCTGGGGGCCTGCACCCCTGATGCTCACCCTGCTTCCTCCTGCAGGTGGTTTGTGTCTGGGCCCACACAGTCTTCCCCTCTCTGTGTCTCTCGCACAGTAGAACAGGGCCGTGTCCTCCTCCCTCAAGCGGCTCATTTGCAGAGAGAGCGTGTTCTTGCTGTTGTCTCTGGAGATGGTGAATCGGCCCTTCACAGAGCCGGCATAATGTATACTACCACTATCATAACTAATGTACGATATCCATTCCAGGCCCTTCCCTGGAGTCTGGCAGACCCAGCTCATCCCATAGCTGCTAAAGGTGAGTCCTAAGGCTGCACAGGAGAGTGTCAGGGACTTCCCGGGCTGCACCAAGTCTCCTCCAGACTCCACCACCTTCACCTCACACTGGACCCCTGAAAACACAAAGACATTCTTGTCAGGAAACAATCCTCACACAGAAGATCTGCCTCTCCATCTTTCCCATGCTGCTTGTCTCTGTTGCCCATGACTTACCTCCTAACACAGCCACCAGGAAGTCAGCTCAGCCCACATGTCATATTGGTTCTATGTGAGTCAGAATGGAGGCCTTGGGAACCCGTGAACTGACTCCTCTCCTGGAGCTGAGGCTGGGCTGGCCTGTTTTTCATCATGACAGGGAGAGGCTCATTTGCATATTCTGCTCCTACATAAAACGTTCTGTCTGAACCTATAGATTAAGTGAAGAAATCCAGAACAAGTTTCAGGTTCTGGGGATGACTTGTGACTCGAAAAAAATTCTGTCATGCATTTATTATATGAAAATTTTAATTTGTGACATTTTGTCCTTATTTATTATCTACAGTCATACTTCTGTTTCATGCATCATTTGTCACAGAAACACTTAAATACTTTATATAATATTATCATAACACATTTTAAGAGTTGGCCCCATTATTGAGACAAAAGTAATCCCCTAAAGGACATCGAGTTATGAATGAGTTGAGAACCAAGAGTTAAAACAGAATCAGGAATGAGGCAGAATGGCCAGAAAACATAGCCCTGATATCTGGGAAACCTGAGACAGGATTCTGTGTCTGCTCTGTTTCTGATGTTTCTCCCAGAGGAAACATCTCTGAGAATAAAAATGTTTGTCCTGATATCAAAGGCCCTCAGATGTGTAAAAGCTCAGCTCATATAGACTAAGTCAGGCAGCTGACCTCAGAATGTCGTTCTTCTGATGATTCCTGTTTCTAAATGAAAACTCACTGTGTTGGGCATTAGGAGCTCTCAGTTCACGAGACTGTTCCTCCCTGGACCCCCCCCCCAACTTTTCTCTCTTAAGTCTGCTTTAAAATGCTCATAGGACCCCATGGTTTGTCCCTGTTCACCAAGATTGGTCCCCAGTAACAAGAGGCAGCAGAGGAGTAAGCTTCTTCCCTTGCATTGGGTGATCAAGGTTCATTCCTTGCACTTTGTATGTTTTCCCATGCTCCACCAGGAGTGATTGCTGAGTACAAAGGCAGCAGTGTAACCAGAGTGGCACAACAACAAATCCAAACCAACAGAGACTGAAGGATAGCACAGTGGTGGAGAGCTTGCCTTGCACATGGCTGACCCAGGTTTGAACTCTAGTGTCCCATATGCTTCTCCCAGCAATTTTAAGAGTAATTGCTGAGTGTAGAGTCAGGGGTAATCCCTGAAAAACGCCAGGTATAGCCCCCAAACCAGACAAAAACTCACAAATCACGCCAAACAAAATATCACTAGCATCTGTCAAGAACTTCCCTGTAATGAGAACTAATTGTATTTATTCTGAATTTTGCCTTTACCTGGAGGATGTTGGAGACTAGTGTGCATGAAGTGCATGGGGTGTGACTCTTCACATCAACCCGACCCCACATCTCCTTCTTCACAATCACAATCACAACCATCCTGTTATTTGTCGATTGCCTTGAGCAGGCCACAGTAACGTCTCCTTCGTCCTAGCCCTGAGATTTTTTTAAAGTACCATATTCAAGGCTCTTTCAGAGTTAGGAGAATGAGAGCCTTCATTGTTACTGGTATTTGGTATATTGGGTACGCCACGGGGAGTTTGCCAGACTCTGCCGTGTGGGCAGGTTACGTTCGGTAGCCTGCCAGTTTGACCAAAGTAGGAATGAGATGATAAGATGTCTCCTACCCCCGCGCCTGGCTGTCCTCTCCTGGGCCCCTTGGAGGGGAGTGGGTTGAGTTTTCCTCCCCATCCCGACTAGGGCTCCGTCAGCCGAAGACCTCTAGAACCAGCCACCATCAAGCTGAGACCACTCTCCGCACACATGAAAGTGCCAGCAGAGGAACAAAGGCACGCGGGTCCTGGGGCTGAGATCTCCAAGCCTACTCTGATTGGGGTGAGCATCCTCCACCCAGATCCTCCGAATGCCAGTAGGCGGGGGTCACACCCACCAACTGGCCCTCTGGTGCCATATAATCCCATCAACGGCCAAGACTCAGAGACTATAAAACCCAGCTCCCGGAAGAGAACAGCGCAGAGTCTCCTGCCCCAGCGCCTGGCTGTCCTCGCTGGGGCCCCTTGGAGGGGAGTGGGTTGAGTTTTCCTCCCCGCCCCGACCAGGGCTCTGGCAGTCTCCTTCTAACTATGTCAATATTTGATTAATAGTAAAAACCAAAGGAGGCCATGCCCTAAACAGAATACTGATTATAGATCATTAATGTTTCATGAGCACTGGCATATATGGACACCTGTGCAGTGATCATGACACCAAAAACAGTGGATGAATCCCTCACTCAGTGTTTCCCCTTGTCCCATGGTATTCCTCCCCCCAAGCCTCACCCCTCCCTCATGCCCTCTGCGGTGACTCCTGTTTGTGTAATTGTATGTAGGGTGTGATGACAGAGATTCACTCTCAGTAGCCTTCCACTCTTGGGATATTTTATGGGTTTTTTCTCATTACTAAAGGCGTCTTAAATTACTCTCAGTCCTAAAGCATTAGAATAGGTCACACAAGCTTTCTAGAAGGAGAGGGAAAATGAGGAAAAGTTGTTCTACATCTTACATAAATATTAAAGAGAAAGCTATACAAATAATAACAAACAGGAAAGTAGAGATTCATACTCACCCTGCCAGGATTTGGAGTCCTGGGGGCCTGGTGGGATGAGTGTGGGGGACAGGGAGGAGAGATCACAGGGAGGATGTTGAGAGTGTGAGGTTGTCACTGAAAGTGGAACTGCTCTGGGAGCAACGTGGAAGGGTCCTAGGAAAGACGCTGGAACTGGTCATGGATGGGAGTGGGTGGGGGAGATGGGGGTTGAGTGTCTCTGTGTTGTGACAGAATATTGGCCCATGTGGCCTTCTAGTACATGGTGACCCTCTTTGCCCCTGGTGACTGAGGCCTTTCCCAGGTGGCTCCCGAGTACCCTCTGGTACATAATGCCCCTGCAGCCGCTACCATGTTCCCCCAGGAATTGGTGTCTGGGCTCCCCTGACTGACCAGCAGTTCCCTGCACAGTCACACCCCCAGGATCACCTGCTCTCAGGCTACTCCCCTGCATGCAGTTCACAGGGTTCCTGGGTCTCTGCAGACGGTGAATCAGCCCCTCCCAGAGAGTCAGGGGGTGATTGTCCTGCCACAGTCCTGCCTTTTCCCCGGGTCTGGTGACCAGGTCATCCAGGAGCTGCTGACCAGAGTCTGCACAGAAGAGACTCCGCCTCTGTCTCAGTCTATGTTTCTGTCCCTCTCTCTCCTTTCTCTCTCTGTATCTGTCTCTGTCTCTCTCTGTGTCTCTCTGTCTCTGTCTCTCTCTCTTACTCCAGGTTAAGTCTTCAGTGATTATATCTTGTTAATTGATATCGGAGTCTTTCACATTACATCCCACCCAATGACCAATTTGCTGTGCTACTCCTGGTTGATCGAGTTGTAGTGTTTTTGATAAGTCGCTCCAGGAAATCCAGGGTTTTTAACGGGGTAACATAGCTGAAGTTAAATCTTTAACTGGTGCCGGCTTCGGGGCATGTGTGTGACTGCCTGGGCTTCCAGAAGTACAGAAAGATGGCGGGAATATAAAGGAAATATAAATCAGAGGGACAATGAGAGATATCACGGTGAAAGACCTATATCAGAAAATGACTCAAAAGAAAGAAAGAGTTGGGATGTTGTCAAATGCAAATCTGTTTCCTCATTAGCTTTGAATGTTGTATGATTTAATATCTATGAAAAACAGTAGGAGATTTCTCTAAAAAGTGAAAATAGAGTTTCCATATAAGAAACTGATTCAAGCTAGATACCTTCACCCAAAGGTGAAAATATCAAATTAAGAAGTTATAAGAAAACATACAATGAAGCATTTAATATACTGGCTAGGACATGGAAATGATCCTAATGCTTAATGACATGTTCATGGGTAACAAGTTGTGCGGTATATACAAAAAGGGATACTATGCAGTAGTTAAAAAAAAGACAAAATATCAGCATTTTCTGCACCATCGATGGAACTAGAGAATATCAGATTAAGTGGTTTGTCAGAGGGTGAAAGACAAATTCAGAAAATCCCATTCATCTGCAGTACACAGAGAGCAGAACGTCAGGATGGACAGGATGCAATAATATAACGGCCCCTCCGTCCTTCATGCCCGACCGAGGTCACCAGCTGCCCCCCACGAGCGGCTCTCCAGCATGGCCACGGCCCCGGAAGCACAAGGACTTAGCACAGAAAGCCACCCGCTTGGAGCAGAAAAGCAAATGGACTATGTGTTAAACCACGCCAGCATGCCTGCCCGGAGGGGAAAGGGTGTTGCCCCATTCGCCCAATCCTCTCTGGAAAGAAAGATGGCAGCCGCATGGGAGCCTTGTGGACAGCAGGTTTGAGCTGGGGGTGGGGGGCGGCAGGGGCCTCATGGGAAGGGCGGCGTTCTGGGCCGTCCTTCATGCCCGACCGAGGTCACCAGCTGACCCCCACGACTCCAGAGCACAGAAACCAATCTCTTAACTTTCTAACTTTTAATAGAAATACTTCCAGGGTTAATAAGTAAAATAGCAGAAATCCAAAACCGCGTGGCCGCAATTGCGACATCATTTTATTCTTAAACCCAGCTGTAGAAAGCAAATCATTTCACAACGCTGTTTCAGCATATCTGATTGGGGGGGTCGTAAACTCTAAACAATAATTGTGCATCTTCTATCGAAACAATGTATCTAGTCAAAGTAGATAGAGTATTAACTAGAACTCATCTGCCTCACAGGAATTGGGAGGGGTGGGAGGTGGGGTTCTATTGGTGTTCGCGGTTAAAAATAAGTATTGGTAAAGGGAAATGTGTTTGATATTTACATGACTGAGACCTAAACCCAAAAGCTCTGTAACTTTTCCCACAGTGATTCAATAAAGAAATAAATTATTAAAAAAAATAATATAACGGCCCCTTCCGTCTAACCACACTCTGTGGGTCCCGAGAGGAGTTGGGTGGGGGCTTAGATCACTTGGAAGAAGAGGCCGAGCACAGGGGCCACAGCAGAGTGTGGGGGTCTGTGGGGATTTGGTGCTGCGAGAAGTGCAGGGAGTTTGTGACCCACAAGCATCAACACTCAGACTATAGTCATCGTGTTTCCTCAGTAACATGCTATTCCTCCTTACATACCTCACCATCCCCTCATGCTCTCTGCAGTGACTCCTGTTTGTGTAAGTGTATGCAGGGTGTGATGACGGAGACTTACTCTCAGTAGCCTGCAAGTCTTGGGATATATTATGGGTTTTTACTCATTACTAAAGGCGTCTTGGATTACTCTCAGTCCTAAAGTATTAGAATAGGTCACACGAGCTTTCTAGGAGCCTCCAAGGGGTCTCGGTGAGGACAGCCAGGCGCGGGGACAGGAGACTCTGTGCTGTTCTCTTTGGGTTTTATAGTCTCTGGGTCCTGGCCGTTGATGGGATTACTTGGTGCCGGGGGCAGTTGTTGTGTGTAATGCCTACCTATTGGAAGATTGTGGATCTGGGTGGAGGAGGCTCAGTCCTGATCCGGGCAGGCTTGGAGATCTCAGCCCAAGAACCCGCGTGCCTGGGTTCCTCTGCTGGTTCCTTCATGCATGAGGCTTGTCTGAATGTGTGGAGAGTGGTCTCAGCATGTCTGTGGCTGGTTCCTGAGGTATTGGCTGCTGGGGCTCTGCTTTGGGCGGGGAGGAAAACTCTGACCGCATGGAAGAGTCTGGCAAACTCCCCGTGGCATACTCAATATGCCAAAACCAGTAACAATGATGGGTCTCATTCTCCTGACCCTGAAAGAGCCTTGAATATGGCACTTTCTAAAATCTCAGGGCTAGCATGAAGGAGACGTTACTGCTTGAGGAAATTGATGAACAACAAGGTTACGTGATACTGTAATATTGTGTTCCTAGAACTAGCAGATGCCATTCAGCTACACTACCACGTGACAGGGACGAATGGAGATGTTAATGTTGCTTGCTCGAGCAAATCGATGAGAACGGAATGTCAAGTGATCAAGTGATCAAGTAACCATGAATATCATGAGATGTTGGAATTACAAAATTGTAAATGGTTGGTGTCCAGAGACATCCCTGCAGGGAGCCCATCCATTTTGAGATTCATCTGGGAGTCTCTGGGTCAAGGCTGCTGATGTGCTGAGATTGCTCCCAGAGGCAGATAATGGGTGGGAGAGCCAGGACCTAAAGCGGGCAGGGAGATGGGGAAGGACCCCCTCAGAATATTAATAAGACAAACTAAGAACCATCCTCTATGACAGGATATGTAATATGTATGAACCCAGGCTGTCTATGCTGGACCTACGAGAAGAGAGAGGCCGTGGGACAGCCCCACCAGGAGGATTCCCAGAGGTGAAGGACTCTGAGACATTTGTATCTGGATAGTTAACCTGACATCACACTCTCGTGCAGTGCCATGGAGGGATCACACTTTACACACAGGGACTTTACCTGACTGGGACTCACTGAGACCCCAGATGAAGGAACTGAGGCAACAGCTGAGATTCCTTAGTTGTAATGAAGATCAAGGATGGCGCAGTTCAGGCGATGTGATGGAAATAACAGAAAGGGGCAAGTATGGAGACAAAACAGAGAGAGAGAGAGAAACAGCTCAAGAAGTGCTGGGCTAACGGTGTTGGCGCGGATGTGGAGAGAAAAGGACTCTCGTTCACTGCTGCTGGGAATGCCGACTGGAAATGCCCTCTTGGAAAACAGTATAGACCATTCTCAAAAAATTAGAAATTGAGCTTCCATTTGACCCAGCAATTCCACTCCTGGGATTATATCCCGGAGAGGCAAAAAAGAATAGTAGAAATGACATCTGCACTTCTATGTTCATTGCTACACTGTTTACAACAGTCAAAATCTGGAAAAATCCTAAGTGCGTGATAACAAATTACTGCCTAAAGAAACTTTGGTACATCTACACAATGGAGTCCTATGCAGCTGTTAGAAAAGATGAAGTCGTGAAATTTACATACAAGTGGAAAATATCATGCTAAGTGAAATGAGTCAGAAGGAGAGGGGCAGACATAGAAAGATTGTATTCATCTGTGGAATATAAAGTAACAAAATAGGAGACTAACACCCAAGAATAGCCGAGATAAGTACCAGGACGTTCACTCCATGGCTTGGAGGCCAGCCTCACGCGCTAGGAGAAAAGGCAGCTCCGATAGAGAAGGGAGCACCAAATAAAGGGTGTTGGGAGGATCCTCCCAGGATGGGAGATGCATGTTCTAAAGTAAACTATAGACAGAACATGATTGCCACTCAATGCCTCTTTTGCAAACCACAGCACCAAAAAGGAGAGAGAAAACAAAAGGGAATGCCCTGCCACAGAGGCGGGGTGGAATGGTGCAGTGGGTGTGGGGGGTGGGGGATCATTGGTGGTGGAGAATGGGCACTGGTGGAGAGATGGGTACTCAATCATTGTATAACTGAAACCCAAGCACAACAATTTGTAAGTCTACAACTGTACCTCATGGTGTTTCACTAATAAAAATTAAAAGTAAAATAAAAATAAAATAAAATAACAATGGTGAAAAAAAGAAGTGCTGGTCTGAGTTTGTGTGGCGGACGAACAGTGGAGTTGGAGCATATGGGTCAGTGAGGGACAGAGGCAGCTAGATGAACCAGCTTTGTGAGGGTCTAATGGGGGTGAGTGTTGGGGGACAAGGGACTGGTACTGTGATCTGAGGGTGTCACTGAATATGGAGCTGCTCTGGAAGCGATGGGGAAGGGTCCTGGTACTGACGCTGGATCCGGACCTGACTCTCATTAAGGCTCAGTGCTAACAGGTTGCAGAAAGTGTGACAAGCTTGATCAAAGTTGGTACAACGATACTTGCAGGGGGGTTGCAAATGGACCTGCCCTAAGACTTAGTGATGGCAGAACAGGGGCCCGAACTCCCTCCAACTACAGCACGGATCAGTTATTATTGTGTTTTGATTCTCGTGATGGACCATACTCCCTCCTCATCCCCTTTCCCCTTTCAGTCCTGAGCGCCCTCTGGTGGCCCTGGAGACTCCTGCAGACAAACATGTCTCAGCATGTTTGTGTCTGGGCTCACCCTGACTTCCCCTCACTGTGTCTCTCGCACAGTAATACACAGCTGTGTCCTCGGGGGTCATTGAGCTCAGCTTCAGGAAGAACTGATTCTTGTTCGTGTCCCTGGTGATGGAGATGCGGCTCGTGAAGGATGGACTGTAGTTGGTGTTTCCATTATAACAGATGCGCCCCAACCAGAGCAGGCCCTTCCCTGGGGGCTGGCGGATCCAGTGCCAGCAGTAATTGCTGGTTGTGATGGAGAATCCGGAGACAGAGCAGGTGAGGGAGAGGGTCTGGGAGGGGGCCACCAGGCCTGGGCCCGACTCCTGCAGGGTCAGAGCAGACACAGCACCTGGGGACAAGGAGAATCAGTCACTGTCAGTCCCTGCAGTCACTCCCTCCCCTAGACCCTGTCACGTCTGGGACACTCACCCAGAGGGGCTGTCCCCAGGCAGAGGAGAAGACCCCACAGAATCATCTTCTCGACCACAGCTTTGCCTTCCCCAGAGACTCAGCCCTGAGTGAGGAGACAGCTGTGAGCTCCACAGCCCAGACAGCATTTGAACCCAGAGCCTGAGAGGGATTTGCATGAGGCGACCAAGTCTGTTATAAGGGGAAGCTTTTTTGCTTTGAATCTCATTGTCCCATTGGGGTGCTGAACTCACACACCCTGTGTGATGGATTGAGAATTCAGTCCATGGGGCACCTTGAAAGAGGTTATGTGAGGGTCCTGACTCAGTCTACATAATAATCAGTGTCAGTGACATTGACAACATTACAACTCCTTCCATGTGACTGTCTTGAAATATATAATGAAAGTTGTTACATTTTTACCTTTTTAATAATCAAAGAAACTTTAATACTAACCCTCTTTTACAATGCTGTAACTGATTTCATTTAATCTATGATTCATTTGAAATATTTTCAGTATCTCTGTCTATATGTATGTATCTTTCTTTCATTGTATGAATTCGTTTTTTGCTTCCCAAAGTTCCTTGACCTTACATTAATCAAGATTTTTGCAATGTTCTCTTCAAATAGATATTCACTTGAGAGTCTATGCTATGTTTTCATGACCCAGTTTTAGCAAGAAACCTCAAACACATAATGAAATTTCTCTCCCTGGACATCTGGACAGCCTCTAGATCCGATTACACCCGTGGTTCCCTCCATTCCCCAGGTCGTGTCTGCTTGTCCTCCCCTCAGCAAGAAGCCTTAAGTCAGCCCCTCAGGATCACCTCAGCCTGGACGCTCCTGTTCTCTGAGCCTGCTCATCCCTTAACCACAGATCACTGTACACATATGCAGTGTTTGTGGTTAATTCAGATTTTCAAGGATGCATAACTTTTACAACAAGGAGTTTGTTCTTTTGTAATGTGAGTAATGTTTGAAGCATTAGCCTCAGTCTCCCAGTCAAGGGCACTGGCATTTCTGCCTCAGTGGCACTCATTTCTCACCTGACAGTCTCCTAATCTGACTCACAAAGCTTGGAAACGGATGCGCTAGCCAGTCCCCCTGCACTACGCACGTGGACATTGAAAACAGGGACATTGAGGATGCACAACATGAAGCGGGTCAAAATTTCAGTCCAAATCGACCCCCATACCTTTTTATTGCTGGAGGAAATCTGAATCAAGAGGGTAGAAATCATGTGTCTCAACTCACCCCGGAATATACTCTTGTTAGCAGCACAACATGCTGGGCACAATCACAAAGAAAAAGTCACTTTAATATTGGGTGAAAATAAGTTCTAGAGAGTCTGTGAATTCCTAACTATGAAACTTAACATGAGGCCCTTTGAACAATCCTCACAAGACACTAAACTCATGTCTGTACCATGTCTGCTGTACAACTCTCAGCCTCTCTGTGCAAACACAGCCCTGTGGCGTGGTTCCTCCTTTCACAAGTATAGCAGCAAAACAGAACTGACCCAACTCAAGAATCCCACAGCCTTCCCTGGAGGTGCTCCGTGTTGAATTATTTCAGGTTCAATTTTAAGATGAGCCTCAAGCACCTGTATGTGTCTCCCAGAACCACAAAATACATGATCGTGTAGTGACGTCTGTGTGATCCTGTCACTGCAGCACTAAGTGTTGTAGAAAGATGTGCATAAGCCCCAATGTTGACTCTTTTTGCTTCTCTGTTCAGCCATGGAGTCCATTCTTTACCTCCTTAATTTCTGTTTTAAGCACATTTTTATAATTATTTCCTTCAATCATTATAGATATTTGAAACTTCACTGCTGTTTTCAGTTCAGTGATCATTGAGTGGATTGGTGCTCTGAGGTGATTCTCAGAAAGTATCGAATGTTCTGATGTACTTGAGGTCTTTCCCAGACTTTTGTCCCTATTTATTAAAGCCATTATAATTCTTTTCTCTTTCACTATTCCTTGTGCGTTGGCAGCTCCTTGTGTAACTCTAAGTGGTCTGTGTGGAGATCTGGAGATTGTGCTCACACTGGTAGGCTACTGCTGTGATGGATCCATTTTAGGAAACCATTGTTTTTTAAATCTAATTTTATTTTTACATAATTGTTCATAGTGATTCATTACATTCAATATTACAACACGAATCCCACCACCATTACAACTTCTCACCATTATTTCCTATTTTCCCAACCACCACCAAAGCCTCCCCGAAGAGCAGGCCTGAAATGATTTATTTTGTATTACTTGTTAAGATTAATTCACCAAAAATTATCAAAAAAGATTTTATTAGACGAAAGTGTATGAAGATTGTTGTGTCCCACCCTGGAGCCATTAAGCGCTCATATACGAGATTACTCACCTATGTTACAGGTTAAGACTAGTGTTTTATTATTTTCTTCATCGAGATGGGTTGCCTTCTACATTACATTCCGTCCAAAGTGGCGTGCTAGTCATGGTATATCGTGATACAGAATAAGAGATGTCACACCAGGAATTTAAAATGTTTGTGGGGTGATGCAACTCAGGTTAAATTTTAACCTGAGGCTGTTTAATTTCTTGGTAAACTTGGTCCCAAGTTGTTGTGGTTCGGCCAAAGGCACAGCTGCAATTTTGGGGTGTCAGGAAGCCTGGCTGGTGACTTTGGAGTTCAGAAGCATGTCTACAGCTCAGTGATCTCTTTTGAAATTTCTTTATGTTAGATCATTTATTATCCAATGCTCATTTTGAATATTGTGGGTGAGCAGTCACACACTTCTGGAATCCTAGATTGTAAATGGTTGCGTTGCAGAGACATTTTTGTAGGCACTAATTGATTTGGAGATTCAGTTGGGCATCTGTAGACCAGGGCTGTTGGTGCGCTAAGATGGTGCCTGGAGGCACATTGTGGAGGCGATGGCCAGGTCGACAAGCAGCCAGGGAGCTGGGGAGGGACAGCCCGGTGCCTCTTCTGCCATGCAGCAAGGAGATTTAGTCCTGGAACCCTCATACCTGGGCCTTGCTTGTGGAAGCTCTTTGTCACCAGGTTCCATCTGGAGTAGGCGGGGAGACTGCACCTGCTCCATCTGGGGTGTCCCTGTGAAATGGACTCAACATGGGGCCTGGAGATATCTCTGGATCTGGGGTGGCTTACAGGACTCACTGCTGTATCTCTGGGTTTTGATCTCTTTCAGGATTTATTTATGGGTCCCTGAAACAAGGTCAGTAATAGAGTTCACAGGGTGGTGCTGGCATTGCTTTGGGGGAGTGACTGCCACTGCTTCCGGGTGTATTGGGAAGAGGGTGGAGGTAGCCCAAGATAACTCTGCGAAAGCCTGGAGATTTCAGTCACAAAATCCGCATACCCGAATTTTCAGCACACAGTACCTTAGTGAGGTCCGTCCTGAGACAGTGGAGTCAAGCCGGGGATTTGGCAGCGATTTTGGACTGTATAAGTATGCGGGTGCTGGGGGATCTGCCTGGGTAGCACAGGTCAACCTGCCCCGCTCTGATTTACCCCAGTGTGTTCAGCCATATGCGGGTCAGAGATTAACTGTAGCTTTTGTTCTCTTTCCAGATTTATTTACAGGCCTCTAAAATAAGACCAATAAATGAGCTTCTATAGCTGAGCCAGAGGTCTTTTGTGGGTGTGGCTCCCAACTCTCTCCCCCATACATAACTTTTGGCTGTTTAATTTCTTGGTAAACTTGGTCTCAAGTTGTTGTGGTCCGGCCAAAGGCACAGCTGCAATTTTGGGGTGTCAGGAAGCCTGAAGGGACCATCAGGCTGCTGATGCACTCACCCCACAGGTACAGGTTGACCTGATGGCGGCACCATACCCTATGCAGTGCTTTCTGTTTGTAGAAGTGTATGTAGGGTGCGATGACGGACACTCATTCTCAATAGCCTTCCACTCTATGGATATATTATGGGTTTTTACTCATTACTAAAGGCGTCTTGGGTTACTCTCAGTCCTGGACCTTTAAAATAGATCACAAGCACTTCCTAGGAGGAGGGACAAAAATGAGGAAAAGCTGTTCTATATCTTACATGAATATCAAGGAGAAAGTTATACAAATAATAATAATTAAAAAAAACAGGAAAATATCTATACATACTCACCCTGGCAGGCGTTGGAGTCCTGGAGGCCTGGTGGGGTGAGTGTGGGGGACAGGGAGGACAGATCACAGGGAGGGGTTTGGAGGTTTGAGGGTGTGACAGAGAGTGGAGCTGCTCTGGGAGCGACAGGGAAGGGTCCATGGAAAGCCGCTGGAACTGGGCATGGATGGGCTTAGGTGGGGGTGATTGGGGCTGAGTGTATCTTTGTTGTAACAGAATATTGGTCCGTGTGGGCTTCTTGCACATGGTGACCCTCTTTGCCCCTGGTGGGACTGAGGCCTTTCTCAAGTGGCTCTCGAGTGTTCTCTGCTGGTCGGTAGCATCCCTGCAGCCCTGCCTGTGGTCTGGGGAGTCCTTCAGAGTCCCCCGATTCCCAATGTGAATAGAGGAATGCGTCCTGATCACCCAGAGGGACAGGAAGTGTGAGCACTGGGAAATGAGTCCAGCCTGATTCACAGCAGTTTCCCCAGAGAGGTGTGTTCAGAGACAGTCCATGGAGAAGGGAATACTTCCTGCCCCCACGTGGAGGTCACTCATGCCTGAGTCACATCACAGCTCACAGAGACATTAGAGTAAGTCTGGATTACAGAAATGGAATCTGTGCAAAAGGAGAACAAAAGGCCACATTACAAAGAGATTGAAAAATTAAGAAGAAAAAAAATTAACTGATAAAAATCAATGTCATTGTCACTAAATTTCAATAGACATTTGATTCATAGACGAGTTGAATTTCCAAATCAATATCCTGGAATATAGGCTGGGTATTTGACATCTTGTGAAAATTTGAATAATAAATGTTGTGAACAGAAATACAGCTTCCTCACAAAAATTTGTAAATCTACAACTGTACCTCATGGTGTTTCACTGATGAAAATCTAAAAAACAAAGAAAAGAAAAGAAAAGAAAAGAAAAGAAATACAGGTCCCTGCAGTGTCTTTGAGTTCAGAGACTCTGAATATTATCTGAACATTTTTTACTCAAGGAAATAGATTATTTTTTTAACTGTGTCATATCCATGCCTATCAGATTTCAAGTGGACTAAAATCAGATGCAGGAGGGAAAGGTAAAGGTAAAGGTAAAGGCCCTCCCGTTGATCGTCGATTTGCTCGAGCGGGCCCAGTAACGTCTCCATTGGAGACTTTGTTGTTACTGTGTCTGGCATATCGAATACTCTCGGTAGCTTGCCGGGCAGGAGGAATGAACATTATTCCTGTCTCCTCTTGTGCACCTCAACTCATCTACCCTCTGTCTGGGGGACATAACCTGGGGGCCCTGGGTCTCAGGGTGTAGAATGAGAAGAAATTGAACCCCCTGATTTCCTAGTTTCCAGCATGCACAGGGCACAGAAAGAGAGTAATTAATCATTATTGAAGCATGTTTTTCAGATGATATTTTGTTGGCAATCAATGAGAATTCTAGCTACAGGATCAGTGTTTTAATTTGATCCAGTTCAATTTTGAAAGGCTGGGGCGATAACACAGCAGTAGGGTGTTTGCCTTGCACACAGCCAGCCTGGCTGAGCTGGGTTCGATTCCTCTGCCCTTCTCCAAGAGCCCGGCAAGCTACCGAGAGTATCTCGACCGCACGGCAAAGCCTGGCAAGCTACTCGTATTCAATATTCAAACAAAGTAACAACAAGTCTCAAAATGGAGACGTTACTGGGACCACTCGAGCAAATGGATGAACTATGGGAGCACAGTGAAACAGTGACACAGTTGTGAAACCCACAGCATCTTCCTGTCCTTAGACACTAGTGAGTGACAGGGACCCTTCCTGAAGGCCCTGCAGGAGAGTGGCCAGGAGTGAGCTGAGGGGTGTGGGCTGGAACTTCCCCCTGAGTCCTCCTGCAGCCCCTACTTTAGCCCTGCACAGAGGGACACAGCAGAGTGAGGAAGAAGAGGAGGCTCAGGGGTCACAGGTGGTTCTTCAGGTGACAATGCACCCTGACATGCGACTGAGCTGAGCCCATCTCTGGGCGTCCCTGAGCACGGGAGTGAGACTCTCTGGGGAGCAGACAAGAGAGGAGTGTGCATGATCACTGTGGGGAGGGTCAGAGACCTTCACCCCCATATGCCTGGGCGGGAACAGGGGGTAAAGTAAATGTGAGATCCTGGAGGAAGCTGGTACAGAGATCCTTGTGGGAGATTTGAGAATGGACCCCTCCTAAGTGTGAGTGATGGCAGGACAGGGACCCCTGTGGGACCCCCAGGTCATTCTGAGTATAGTGTGGGTTAGTTACTGTGCTGTTAGGATTCCCTTTGTGGATCTGACTCCTTCCTGGTTCCTGTGCCCCTTTCACTCCTGAGCGCCTTCTGGTGGCCCTGGAGAGCCCTGCAGCCCAGCCTGTCTCAGCAGATTTGTGTCTGGGCTCCCCTTGACTTCCCCTCACTGTGTGTCTCGCACAGTGATACACTGCTGTGTCTGCGGGGGTCACTGAGCTCAGCTGCAGGTAGAACTTGTTCTTGTTCTCGTCTGTGGTGATGGAGATGCGGCTCTTGAGGGATGGGCTGTAGTAGGTGTTTCCATCCCAACATATACGCCCCAACCAGAGCAGACCCTTCCCTGGGGGCTGGCGAATCCAGCCCCAGCAGTAACCACTAGTTGTGATGGAGAATCCGGAGACAGTGCAGGTGAGCGAGAGTGTCTGGGAGGGGGCCACTAGTCCTAGGCCCGACTCTTGCAGCTGCATCTGGGACAGGACACCTGGGAACAAGGAGAATCAGTATCTGTGACTCCCTGCAGCCACTCTCTCCCCTAGACCCTGTCACATCTGGGACACTCACCCAGGGGGGCTGTCACCAGGCAGAGGAGAAGACCCCGCAGAATCATCTTCTTCTCTACCACAGCTCTGCCTTCCCCAGAGACTCAGCCCTGAGTGAGGAGACAGCTGTGAGCTCCACAGCACAGAGGGTATTTGACCCCGGAGCCTGAGAGGGATTTGCATGAGGTGACCCAGTCTGTTATAAGGGGCAACTTTCAGACCTTGGACCTTCTTGTCCCATTGGAGCGCTGAACTCACACAACCTGTCTGGTTGATTCAGCACTTGCCAATGAAGTACATTGAAACAGGTCATAGAAGGCTCCTCACTTGTTTTAATAATCTGTCTTAGTCAAGTTAAAATTATTATAATCATTTCAATTTCAAGTTTCTAATGAACATAGTTTGCATTGCTTATGTTTAAAAAACCTTTTTAAGATATCCATCATTTAGATGCTCATAATTATAATCATACTTAAACTAGTTTCACATCCGTCTCTCTCTAAAATAATATCCAAACAAAAACTGCCCTTCCCAGTATTCATTCCTTTCATAAAGTATGACATAGTTGTATATGATAACTGTTTAAAAATCACTTAACTTCCCGTTAGTCATCGATTTGCTCGAGCGGGCGACAGTAATGTTTAATTTTGTCGCTGTCGCGTGCTAGTGTAGCCCAATGGCATCTGTTTGCTCTGGGAACATAAAGAGCCTTAAATCAATCGTTCATGATCTTGATGAAGAAGTCTGAGCATCTGGTAGATGGGCGGCCACGCGGTCTTTTGACATCCCGTGGAATCCAGTCTGTAACAGCTCTAGTCCAGCGGTTGTCTTTAAATCTCATAACATGTCCACCCCATCTGATTTTTGACACCTTGGCAAACGGGACAGCGTCCCTGATTCTTGATCATCGACGGATGTCGGAACTCCGGATTCTTTCTCTCATTTGAGTGAAACGTGATATTCCAAGCATAGCTCTTTCAATTCTTCTTTGGGAGACCTGAATAGCGTTCTCATCCTGTTTGCATAGGGCCCAGGCCTCTGAGGCATATGTTAATGCAGGAAGAACAGTGGAATCAAAGAGATGTGCCTGGAGCCGGAGGTTCTTTGTCCTCTTAGCTATTATTTTGATGTTCTTGAACTCGTTCCAAGCAGCTCTCTTCCTCCTGCGCAGCTTGGGTGCCAGGTCATATGTCATGTTGACTTCTCGACCTAGGTACACATAGCTGTTGCATTCGGAGATGGTTGTTCCGTTGAGAGCGAATGGGACATCAGGAACGAGGTTGTTTGTCATAAACATTGTCTTTGTAAGATTCAGCTGTAGTCCTACCTTTCCACACTCACGGTCAAAGTCGGCCAGCATTTGTGCCGCTTGGCTGATGTGTGGTGTTATTAAAACAATGTCATCAGCAAAGCGGAGGTGGTGTAGCTGCCGACCATCTATCTTCACTCCCATTCCTTCCCATTCCAGTCCTCGCATGATGTTCTCGAGGGTGGCACTGAAGAGTTTCGGTGAAATGGTATCACCCTGCTGAACCCCTCTCTTGACATCAACGACCAATTCTTTGTAGAATGGTGAGATCCTGGTAGTGAATCCGCAATACAGCTCATGGAGGATCCTGATGTATTGGGCTTGAATGCCCTGATTGGCTAGGGCTTCAATGACCGCTTCCATCTCAACAGAATCAAAGGCCTTCTTTAAATCAATGAACGTTAAACAGAGCGGCATCTTGAACTCCTGAGAAACCTCAATGAGCTTGGTTATCGTGTGGATATGGTCGATGGTGCTGAATCCTTTGCGGAACCCGGCTTGCTCGCATGGTTGTCCTTCATCTAGTGTTCTGCCAATCCTATTTAGGATGACTCGAGTGAACAACTTGTAGATGACAGATAATAGGCAGATCGGGTGATAGTTGCCAATGTCATGGATGTCTCCCTTCTTGAACAGAACAGAGATAGCCACAAAAAAAACGCCTGTCAGAACTGTTTACAAAGTACATAGTTAATAAAAAATTTCTGTTTGAGTTTTATTTTTTGGGGGGGGCACATTCAGTGATGCTTGGTGGTAACCCCTAGCTTTGCACTCAAGAATTACTCCTGGCAATGGCTGTTTCATTCTGGGCAACCCGGAGCGGGGCTGGGTGAGGCCCCTTTAGCCCCAACCGAGGCAGCCCCAGCAGCCAAAAACCTCCAGAACTCAACCGCCACCATGCTCAAGGGCGCTCTCCACATGCTTGGAAGGGCCTCACTCAAGAGCCAAACTATCCCTGGACTTGTCACACTTTACCCCACCAGTATACCAAGAATAGCACACCTCATTTAATGGGGTTTTTAGTAGAAGGCAACTGATCTTAGTGCTATATATATATATATATATATATTATATATACATATAATATATATATATATATATAGACAAAACTCAACCTTTAACAACATGTTACAAATCTCGTTTAAAAGGGCTTAATGGCTCCTTGGTGAAATATAGCAATCTTCACACCCTTTCCTCTAAGGAATATTTCTGTCTCATTTTTAGTGGATTATTATGAACAAGCAATACAAAATAAATTATTTTGGTTCATCTTGTTTGAATGTAATCAAATATAATCAAATATTGTGAACTATTTTATAAAAATAAAATAAAATTTTTAAAAAATAATTACTCCTGTTAGTGCTCGGGAGAACCATATGGGATGGTGAGGATAACTCCTATTGGCAAGGGCAAGAAAAGTAAATTGCATTGTACTATCACTCTGGCTCTCTGATTTTTGCATTTTGGAGTTCGGGGTCTACTGTGCATTCTCACGGGGGAGACAATTGTTATAGGCTACATTTAAACTATTCCATGTGCTTCTTTTAAATTTTTCATGGACTCCATAGAAAGTTAGAAAAAAACTTTCAAAAATTCATCCACAACTTCCCCGTCTCAATGTTTCCACTGAGGTCACTCTGCTTCTGTCCATATCTGCACATCTTTCATCTCTATCAGAGCTTGGGTGTCCCTGCTCAGGGATCCTGCTGTTCCCACCCTTGTCACCCTACACCAGTGTCACAGTCGGTTCTGTTGCCCCATCAGGTGCCTCCACAAGTGGGTTACATTCAATGACACTTAAGTGGAATAAGTGTCCTGGGAGGAGTGGATTTCTGGAAATGACTGAAGGGCGTCTGACAGACCCTTTCCCCAAAAACCCTTGTCACTGAAGATCTGTCAGAAGCTCAGTCTGAACTGACTGTTCATACTCAGTCACTGATGGAAACTCTGTCCTCTTTGTCTGTCTGTCTGACTGTCTCCTTTCTTACTTTAAACACTGTAATGTAGACAGATCTTCACAATACAGTTGTTTCAGGTATTCAGCATACCAACACCTGTCCCACCATCAATGTGCTCTTCCCTCCACCAATGTCCCCAGTTCCCCACCCTCCAAGCAATCTCCCTGAGCAGGCATTAATTAATTGACTTTACACTGTTTGTTATAGCATCCGTCTTCTAATGGTGCTGCTAAAGTCCCAGCCTGAAGATTTCCTGAACTGTTACGTGCACTTGGGCCTTCTGTGGTAGTGTTTCACTCGTGAGCCCAGTAGGTTTCCAATCAATGTTCCCATCTAATTTCTGTATTTCTTCTGGCTGGCAGCCCCGTTGCACATTTGCATAGGTGGCATCAGGCTTCAGGCTTTGAGATGGGACGCTGAAGTGCAGGTGATTCTCTGGCCTCTCTGAGATCAATTCTGTAGACGAGCAGTTCAGTGGTTGTGGCGAGAGCCAGAAGTGCGTGTGTTGAGTGTTGGGCCTTGGGCAGAGCAGGGACTCGGTCTGTTTCCATACCACCCAGGGTCAAGAGATCTTGGCCCGCGGGCAGTTGGGCTTCCTAGGATACGTCACTTGCCAATGTCTCTCCAAAACTCTGTCCCCTCAAGCAGAAGGGGGTGTGAGACTCTGGTGTTGGGAAGGGAAAACTGGCTTGTGGCATGTGCTTGACAGGGCTGACCCTCCACCTGTTCCCCCGTCTCCTTGGTCAGCTGCATGCAAGGCAAATGCTCTATCCACATTCCTTCGCTGCAGCCCTAGATTATTCATTCTTTATTTTTTATTTATTTATTTATTTTTTTGCTTTTTTGAGTCACACCTGGTGATGTCTGGGGTTTCTCCTGGAGTCGCTCTCTGCAGTGCTGGGGAGGTCATGGCATATGCTGGAAACCAGTGCTGGGCTTCCTGTGCGATGGTCCTTTGAGCTGTCTCCCAGGCAGTGCGACCATTTTTCTTCTGGCTACTGCCAGCTGTGTGCAGGGCTGATTCCTGGCTCTGCTCTCTTTGTTGTTGGTTTTGTTTTTTGGGGACACACCCAGGAGTGCTCAGGAGTTATTCCTGGCTCCGCACTCAGAAATTACTCCTGGTGGTGCTCAGGGGAAGCCAGGAATCAAACCCCAGGTCAGTCACATGCAAGTCAAATGCCCTACCCACTGTACTATCTCTCTGGCACCTTGGGTAACTTTTGGAGGTGTTGGGGAACTGGAGGTGGTGCTGGGTATCCAACCTGGGTCAGTTGCATTCAAGGCAAGTGACTTCCCCGCTGTACTCTCTTCCTGGTCCTAGACCCATATTATTATTATTATTATTATTATTATTATTATTATCATTATTATTATTACTATCACTACTACTACTCGATTCCTCTGCTCCTCTCAGAGAGTTTGGCAAGTTACCGAGAGTATCTCACCCACACAGCAAAGCCTGGCAAGCTCCCCATTACGTATTCGATATACCAAAAACAGTAAGAACAAGTCCCACAATGGAGACGTTACTGGTGCCCACAAGAGCAAATCAATGAAAAACGGGAGGACAGTGCTACAGTGCTAGAGAATAAGTGACTCCTACTAGGACACCATAATAATCTCTACAAGGTAATTTTAATTTCTACCAGAGAATAATGTAGGATCTTACCTAGGCCCCAGGGAAGTCATGGTCCCATTAGTAAAAACCACCATCATGAGGCAGAGAGTGAAACAAACTCCTTCCTGCCCACAGTGGGGATGGAGGACTCAGAGCCACAACCCACAGGACAAGGTGCCCTTGGGGTCATCTGAGAGCTGAGGGGCAGGTCAGGCCTGATCTCCACAGAAACATGATTCATCTGCTCATGAGCAGCGCCTCCACAGGGGAGAGTCCTCAGAGCCTCCTGGGGGCCTGCAACACTGAAGCTCACCCTGCTTCCTCCTGCAGGTGGTTTTTGTTTGGGCTGACATGGCCTTCACCTCACTGTGTCTGCTGCACAGTAGTACAAGGCCGTGTCCTCCTCCCTCAGGAGGCTCATTTGCAGAGAGAGTGTGTTCTTGCTGTTGTCTCTGGAGATGGTGAATCGGCCCTTCACAGAGTCGGCATACTCTGTATATGTACCATCAGTATTAATGAGTGAGACCCACTCTAGGCCCTTCCCTGGAGCCTGGCGGACCCAGTTCATCCAATAGCTGCCAAAACTGAATCCAGAGGCTGCACAGGAGAGTGTCAGGGACCCCCCGGGCTTCACCAAGTCTCCCCCAGACTCCACAAGCTGCACTTCACATTGGACCCCTGCAAACACAAAGACATACTGGTCAGGAAACTCTCCTCTCACAGAGGATCTGCCTCTCCCATCTCTCCCATGCTCCATGTCTCTGTTGCCCACGAGTTACCTCCTAACACAGCCACCAGGAGAAGCCAGCTCAGCCCACACGCCATGTTAGTTCTGTGTGAGTCAGGATGGAGCCCCTGGGAACCCCTGAACTCACGCCTCTCCTGGAGCTGAGGCTGGGCTGGGCTGTTTTCATCATAGCAGGGAGAGGCTCATTTGCATATCCTCCTCCTACATAAAACGTTCTGTTTGAACATAAAGAGTAACTGAAAGACTCCAGAGCAAATGTCTTCTTCTGAGGCTGACTTGTGACCTGGAAAAGATTCTGCCATGCAATTGTTATATGACAACAACTTTAATTTGTGATTTTTGTCCTTATTTTTGACGATTCTCATGTAATATCTATAGTCATACTTCTGTTTCATTCATCATTTGTCACAGAAAAGCTTAAATATTTTATATAATGTTCTCATAACACATTGTGTTAGTCCAATTATTGAGACAAAAGTAATCCACTGAATGACACCGATTTATGAATGAGTAGGAAACCAAGAATTAAAACAGAATCAGGATTAAGGCAGAATGACCAGACAGCATAGCCCTGATATCTGGGAAACCTGAGGCAGGATCCTGTGTCTGCTCTGTCTCTGCTGTTTCTCCCAGAGGAACATCCCCGAGGTTAAATATGTTTGTCCTTATATCAAAGGCCCTCGGATGTGTAAAATCTTAGCTCATATAGATTAAGTCAGGTAGCTGACTTAAGATTCCCATTCTTCTGATGATTTCTAAATCTAAGTGAAAACACTCACTGTGTTTGGCATTAGGAGCTCTCGGTCCATGAGCATGTTAGTCCCTTGACCCCGACCCCTTCTTTCTGAAGTCTTTCTTTAAAATACTCAGAGCATCCCATGGTTTGTCCCTGTCCACCAGGATTGGTGTCCAGTAACAAGAGATGTAGAGACAGCGGAGGGATAAGCTGCTTTCCTTGGGTGTGGCTCATCAAGGTTCATTCCCTGCACTTCATATGGTGTCCCATGTCCCCACCAAGAGTGACTTCTGTGCATAGAGCCATCATTATACCCAGAGTGGCACAATAACAAATCCCAAACAACTGGGACTGAAAGATAGCACAATGGCGGGGCGCTTGCCTTGCACAAGGCTCACCCAGGTTTGAACTCTAGTATCCCATATGCTTCCGCCGGCAATTTCAATAGTAACTGCTGAGTGCAGATTCAGGAGTAATCCCTGAGCATTGCCAGGTATAGCCCCCAAACCAGACAAAAACTCACAAATAACGCCAAACAAAATATGGGCTAGCTTCTGTCAAGAACTTCTTTCCTGTAATGAGAACAAATTGTATTTATTCTGAATTTTGCCTTTACCTGGAGGAGGCTGTTGGAGACTATTGTGCATGGAGGTGCTTAGGATGTGACTCTTCACATCAGCCTGACCCCACGTCTTCTTCTTAGCAGTGAAAACCACAGGAGACCATGCCCTACACAGAATACTGACTTATAGATCATTAAAGTTTCATGAGCACTGACATAAATTGACACCTCTGTAGTTAATCATCACACCAAAACAGTGAATGAACCCGTCACCCCAGTGTATCCCCTTGGCCCATGCTATTCCTCCCCCCACGCTTCACCCCTCTCATGCTCTCTGCAGTGCCTCCTGTTTGTGTAAGTGTGTGTAGGGTGGGATAATGGAGATTCACTTTAAATAGCCTCCCACTCTAGGGATATATTATGGGTTTTACTCATGACTAAAGGCGTCATGGATAACTTTCAGTCCTGGGCCTTTAAAATAGGTCACACGAGCTTTCTAGAAGGAGGGAGAAAAATGAGGAAAAACTGTTCTACGTCTTCGTAAGTATCAAAGAGAAAGCTATAAAAATAATAACGAACAAGAAAGTACCAATTAATACTCACCCTGCCATGTGTTGGAGTCCTGGGGGCTGAGTGGGGGTGAGTGTGGGGGACAGGGAGGACAGATCTCAGGGAGGGGGTTGGGAGTGTGAGGGTGTTACTGAGAGTGGAGATTCTCTGGGAGCGACAAGGAAGAGTCCTAGGAAAGACGCTGGAACTGGACATGTATGTGAGTGGGTGTGGGTGATGGGGGCTGAGTGTCTCTCTGTTGTGACAGAATATTGGCCCTTGTGGGCTTCTAACACATGGTGACCCTCTTTGCCCCCTTGTGGTTCTGAGGCCTTTTCTGAAGTGGCTCTCTAGTGCCCACTGGTGGTCGTCAGATCCCCTGCAGCCCCTCCTTTGGTCTGGGGGCATCCTTCAGAGTTCCACAATTCCCAGAGTGAATAGAGGAAGTGTGTCCTCAGCACCATCGGGGACAGGAAGTGTGAGCACTTGGAAATGAGTCTGGCTTGATTCACACCAGTTTCCCCAGGGAGGTGTGTTCAGAGAGAGCCCCATGGAGAAGTGAATCCTTCCTGCCTCCACGTGGAGGTCACTCATGCCTGAATCACATCACAGCTCACAGAGACCTTAGAGTAAGTGTGGGTTACAGAGAAAAGGCTGGATAGGGGGAGCCCTGCAAAGGGAGAGCAAAGGGTCAGTACAAAGAGATGCAAATATAGGAAAGAAACAAATTATGAGGTAAGACTCAGTTTCTCTGGCAGTCCATTATAATGGGAGATTGATTCATTGACCTGTAGCATTCCTGACACAGAAATAATCAATATCCTTAAATACAGGCTGGGATATGTGGTATCCGGTGAAAGTTTGAACGACATTTATAAGTGATTCGCCACCGCCTCCTTCTCCCACCATCCGACTACCTCCCCCTACTCGCCACCCCCCCCTCCCTTCCCCCAGAGCTGCTTCAGCCCCACCGGCTCTGCATCCCCGACGTGATTCACCAGCGCCACCAACCTCACCACCTGTGATTGCACCTCTGTATATTTCTTTTGAATATGAATGAAAGTGCTGGATAAAGTGTTCTTGGTGAAGCTCCATTTTGCTATGATATTTTTATACTATATACTACCATATTTCTTGGACCCAGAGGATTCATTTTGATATCGGTGGGCCCCACGGGTGACTTATGTGAAGCGGGCAGGAAAGATGGTCTCGTTCTCCCCATCCGCCTCTGCCACCCAGGACCCAGGGTTACTGGGTTCTTGTTTCACCTCGAATAAAGAAATTTCAGGAGTAGACTAGCAGTGAAATGACAGTTTTTATTTGGAGGTTTTGAACTGAAGGAGGGAGAGAGAAAGTGGGAGAGAGTGGAGAGTATCCTGCTCAAGAGAGAGCCCGAACACACATCCCAGCATTATGCATGAAAACATGAAAGTACACATCTCAAGGGGTGAGATGTGCATGACACATTGCTCAGGTACCTCATGTGCTCAGCCACATGGGAGCAGGCAGCACATGAGCTCGGGCAGCATTTGTGCGTGCTTCCTTTCTTTAAGGTGGCCTTTCTAGGGTTTCCCCAACCTGTCCCCATGCGGGGCTTCTACTTATGTAAAAGTCCCTTGCTAGGGAGGTTCCCAGGGGGTTGGGAATGGTGACGGTCTTTTTTGAAATTCCTTTCCTGACTTTTGTTTCTGCAGGTGTTACTGTTGGAGGGGGTTGTTCCAGCCTCCTCAGGGTCTGATATAGACCGGCACCAGTTCTCCATGAAGTCAGGGCTATTACTTCCCAGGAGATTTACTGCCATTGCCTTGGGAAGGGGCCTTCCCTATCTGCCTGCCTACATCAATTCGATAGATCTGCTGTAAATCTAAGGACACTCCTTTGTATGTAATTTCCTTCTTTGATCTTGCTGCTTTCAGTACTGTTCTCTGTTTATGGTGTTGGTCCTTCTGATTAGAATAAGTCTTGGAGTCTTTTGATTAGGGTCTATTTTAGCTGGTACATTTTGGATGTGAATGTTTTCAACAATGATGTCCTTAACAGTTATTACCTCATTGTGCTTACTTCATTATTTATTCTGTGACTCTGAGGGTTCTTACATTGCTCTTGAATCAATCTCTTCTTTGCCCTTGAGTTTTTGAGGTGTTTTAACAACTTTCGTTGTTGACTGGAGGTTTTCTGCATCTTATCCTCAAGGTTATTGATTCTGTTTTCTGTTGTTATTCTAGTGTTAAGAACACGATTGAATTTTTAATTTCATATACCGAAATCTTTGCTAATGGCATTTCTGTTTCTCATGTCAGTTCAGGTTCCCAGAGTGTAGATATATTTGTTTTTACTTATCGGTCCAGATTGAGATATAAGTAGGTGCTCTGAAACCATTGGTTAAAGAGCCCACACAATGTATGTCTTCCTTAAGTATTGATGTCATACAAAGCTTTCTTTTTTCAGAGGCAGACATGACAGGTAGAAGAGGAGGGAGAGTTCTGGATATTTCTGGGAACTTGTGACAGAGATGGCATGAGGGAAGCTGAGGGGCCTGCTGGAAAGGAGCTCTGACCCTGCATCCTGCCCCACACCTGCCTTCCCTGATGCTGCCCAAGGGCTCAGCACCCTGCTAGGGTCCAGACTTTCCCCAAAATTGACCAGCCCTGGAATACCTCAGAATGTTTATCACTTAATCACTTCACTTAACTTCCCCTTAGTCGTCGATTTGCTTGAGCGGGCGCCAGTAACGTCTCCATTTGTCCCTGTCGCATGCTAGTGTAGCCCAATGGCATCTGTTCGCTCTGGGAACATGAAGAGCCTCAAACCGATCGTTGTTCATGATCTTCACAAAGAAGTCTGACCATCTGGTAGGTGGGTGGCCACGCGGTCTTTTGACATCCCGTGGAATCCAGTCAGTAACAGCTCTAGTCCAGCAGTCGTCTTTAAATCTCATTACGTGACCAGCCCATCTGATTTTTCACACCTTGGCAAATGAGACAGCGTCCCTGATTCTTGATCGTCAACAGATGTCGGAACTCCGGATTCTTTCTCTCACTTGTGTGAAACGTGATATTCCAAGCATAGCTCTTTCTATTCTTCTTTGGAAGACCTGAATAGCGTTCTCATCTTGTTTGCGTAGGGCCCAGGTCTCTGAGGCATATGTTAATGCAGGAAGAACAGTGGAATCAAAGAGATGTGCCTGGAGCCGGAGGTTCTTCGTCCTCTTAGCTATTTCTTCGACGTTCTTGAAGGCGTTCCAAGCTGCTTTCTTCCTCCTGCGCAGCTTGGGTGCCAGGTCATTTGTCATGTTGACTTCTCGACCTAGGTACACATAGCTGTTGCATTCGGAGATGTAAAACTGTACCAGCCTGAATCTTTGAATAACCTTCCTTGGAACTAGCACTTCACCATTGGTTCTGATAAAAAATCTGAGAGTCGGTTGTCCAGACTAAGTTCCTGGCAGATGTTCTTGGGAACCAAGACTAGAAACTAGAGAAGGCTTTCTCCACCTCTGACCTGACTGAGGGATCTCAGGGTAGCTGAGCCCTTTTACACAAAGTTCTGCTTGGTTTGCCAGTGCAAATTCACCCACAGACACAATGCTTTGATTCCAAAGTTTCTCAGTTTTGTCCTGGATCAAAACCTGATGCACGTTAGGTGCAGAACTCAGCTCCGCATGACCCCTACATGGGATAGCTTCTTCCCTGAACTCAACCGCTTGTTGGTGAGCCTCTAAATGCTCTGCATGAGGAACGGAGTCAGGGATCGGAGATGCCTTTCCTTGCACTATCAGGAAGTCTTCCAGACAACCATGAAAACCTGATGTGCTGCTTGTAAGGTTCACTTGAGCAAACTCCCTTTCTACCTGGGGGTTCAAATCTTGTCCCGTTGCACCAGAATTTAATCTGTAGGGACTCTGGGTGGGAGAAATCCTAACTGTATCAGAGCAGGGAATATCCAAGGTGGCGCTCCCTGCTGTGGCTGCTTGCAGCGAATCTACTGACTGGAGCTCTGAAGCTCCACACTGGGGAAAAGAGCTGCAGCTGGGAGTGTCCCCTGATTTTATGGGGCCTGGGGCTGGCCCCACTGCAAGTTTCCCGAATTAGGGTCACCAGCTACACCAAGATTAAAGGGGCAATCTCTGGCCCAGTGGTTTCCATTACGGCATCGTGGACAAGGTCCAGGTGGTGGTCTCACAGTTGCACGTTTGGGAGGTGCCCTGCAATCCTTACGGAAGAGGCCTGATTTCCCACAATTAAAACATTTGCCCTGATTTTGTCTCTGTATGGCATAGGCCTCTGCAGCATTAATGCGTGCCTGATGTTTGATAGAACCAACATTCAGACATGCCTTCAAGTACCCCATTATGTCCTCCTTCTCCTTAATGGGGCGCAGGATGGCCTGACAATCCTCGTTAGCATTTTCAAAGGCCAATTGTTTAGTCAAATGTTCCTGGGTTTCCTTACCCTTAACCTGTCTTTCAATGGCTTCCATCAGTCTCCCTATGAAGTCTGCATATGGTTCTGTGGCACCCTGAACAATCTTTGTATAGCTTCCCTTAAATTCAGCATCTGCATCAATCCTCTCCCAGGCCCACAGGGCGGCATCACGGACATGAGCAAAAACAGCATGAGGCAAGGTGACTTGCTTCTTAGGGTCGTGCCATTTCCCTTCGCCTATTAACATCTCATAAGTCAATTTAATCCCTGAAAATTTTCATCCAGCATGGCCTAGGCTCTGAAGTCTTGCCTTGGCCTCATCACTGAACCACATCCTCCACTGGATGTACTGAGAAGGGCTTAAGCACGTCTTAGCAACCACATTATCACTGACTTCTACTCAGATCTCTTTGATAGCCATGTCCACCTGCTGACATACCAAATTCCGCAGGAGAGATATGTCGTTCCCAATGTTCTACCTTCTGAAATCCAACACATCATTTCATCGGTAAAGAAACAAACAGCACCAGGCCCAGACAAGGTCAGACCTGAATACCTGAAAAACCGGCTGTCAGTACCCATCAATACACTGGCTTCGTTCTTCACATGCTACCTGTCTGAATGCAAGTTTCAGTCCCAATGTAAAACCAGCAGAACTGTACTACTGTACAAGAAGGGAAACATCCACGACATTGGCAACTATCGCCCGATCTGCCTATTGTCTGTCATCTACAAGCTGTTCACTCGAGTCATCCTGAATAGGATAGGCAGAACACTAGATGAAGTACAACCATGTGAGTAACCCCGG